>NC_134584.1:125430731-126168231 GCF_037038515.1 Microtus pennsylvanicus
GATTTGAACCTAGGGCCTCATGCACACCTGGGAAGTGCCTAACCACTGAGTTACACCCCAGTCTCTCTGTTAACTTTTTAGCTGATTATTTATTTGGGCTCCCAACAAAACCAGCAGCTGGCACAATCCATACACTAAGGCCCTTCGGGGGCATCACACACAGATGGCCTTGGTTGCTTTGCATTTTCATTAATATTCCTATTATTTTCTCCTTGGCTTTGCATTTTCATTAATATTCCTATCATTTTCTCCTTGTCTTAATTGTCCCTTCACTTACATTTATATTATTGTTTTTGCATATTTTATGAAATACCTCAAATTAATTTTGGATTTAGGTTAAAGTCAGATGTAAACCAGAGAAGATGAGAAAGTGCATACCTGCAATCCCAACATTCAGCAGACAAAAGCAACAAGATTATAAGTTTGAGGCTACCATAGGCTACAGAGACTCTGTCAAAAACAAAAACAAACAAACAAACAAACAAGATGTGGGTACATGACTCAGCAATAGAGCACTTGCTGAGGCAGGCAAGGCCCTGGGTTCCATTTCTGGAACTTGAAAACAAAAAGTACACTAATTGACTTTCCTGATATGAGGAAACATGCCCTTTCTTGCCTTCAAATCTTGAGTGTCTGGTTGTTAATGCTTCCCTTCTACAGAGGAGAACTGGGAATATCATGGATACAGCAAGGTGGCTATAGAATGGAAATGAACACTTCACCACAGGGCTGTGAGCAGCCTTCCCAGCCTGGGGTGCCGCCATGATGTTCTTTGAACAAGGTTGTAGAGCACTGGGCACAGAAGGAAGAAGGGGCCTCGCTTTCAAGGTCATCTTTTCCATCACTGAATCAAATCCAGTAACTACGGCTACATTTGGTGCAGGAGCCCCTATCAACCCACACAAGCTGCGGTTCTCACAAGCTTTTGTCTCGCTGCACCCTGTAGCCAGTCTGGGATTCAGAGAATCCTGGAAGCAGGGTCTCTGGAGTGGGGCCTGGGAGACAGGTCAGGAGGGTGAGATGGGTCTCCCCGGCTTCTGAGAATCACCTGACACACTTTGCCCTCCTTGCTCTATTGCTCACCAGCACACTGTTGTGTGACTGTTCCCGACCTGCCTGGAGCTTGCCTGGTGTTCCATTAACTATTCATCCCAGGAATTCTTACTCCTCAAAGCTTGCAACCAGCTTCAGATAAAGGAAAAGGCAGTCTGAAGGGTGCAGCTGCTTCTGCTGCTGAACCCTCCACGGTGTGTGTTTACTGGATGAGACTGAGACTCAACACCGCAGCAAACCCCTAGGCACATCGGCAAGGGGATTTGTAGGTTCTGTTAGCTGCAATGGGGAGACCCATCCTGAAGGGAGTAACTTCACTCTGTGGACTGGGATACTGGGCTGAATCTAAAGCAGAGTGTGAGCTGAGCATCAGAATTAATCTCTGATAGAGGAAGCAACGTGACCAGTTTTCTAAGACTCCTGCCTCTGTGTCTTCCCCACCGTGATGGGCTGTACCCCAGAACTATGCGCGGAAACAAACCCTGCCTTTCTTAAGTTGTTTTGGTTGGGTATTTGTTACAGGGGCACAGCGAGTAACCAATGCAAGCACCAAATGCAGCTATGGAGGTGCAGCAAGCCAGCTTGGTCTATTTTCTGGCTCAGTGGCCGACCTCCCTCCCCCATGGGAGAGGAACAGTGAGTTCCGACCAAATCTTCTCCTTCCTTAACCTTATGAGAAGCTTGCTTGGAAGGTCCAAGGCCCTCACCAGAAAGCACAATTTTCTTCATTAAGAAAAAAGAATCAAAATTCTCTTTAAAATCTGAAAGAGATCACATAATCAATTTTCCTGGTGCTAATAGTCCTTCTTAGGTAATGGTGGGGGACCTTTTGAGGGGCTGTCTACACTACCATCCTCATTTTACACACGAGGGACTGGTGGAGAACTAAGTCCCTCAGTGACAGGTCAAAGTGCTCACGGTCATGGGGGCAGTCAGAACCGGATCTTCCCCAGGCGGTGCAGAGACGTTTCTGCCCTCAGTCCCAGAGAGCCTTTAAAAGTTTGAGACTATGTCTGTTGCCAGCTCAGCTGATATCTGGGGACTGATTAATGTTCTAGAAGCCATGGCCCCTAATTGCCCCTCTCAGGAAGTACCTGTGAGTCAGCCCCCGACCTGCCAGCGAGCCGAAGTGAATCAGAGTGAGGCATTAGGAGTGTTTTCATTGTGAGGAAAGGCTGTCAGTTGCTTGGTTACCAGAGTGGAAAAAATGCAAGGTAATTGTACTTCTGCATGGCCGTGGAGGAAGGGGACTTAATTGTCCCCAGGAAGTCTGAGAAGTGGGGTCAAGGGTCAGGATCCTAACAGATGTCCTGCTCCATTATTGGCACCTGTTCACACACTGCGGAGACAGGGCAACAAGAAAGACTGCAGTCGTAGGATTCATGAACTAAGCTGCCTCTCATGAGGCATGGCTACAGACCAGGCAAGCTGTCTGTGTGTGTGTGTGTGTGTGTGTGTGTGTATACATGTGCATGCACATGTGTGTGCACTCGCAAACACACATGTGAAGGCCAGAGGTTGACCTTAGATATTTCTCTCTGTTGCTTTCTACCTTATTTTTTAAGATGAGGTTTCCGGCTGAGCCTGGAAATCACAGATTTGATTGGGCTGAGCAGCCAGGGAGCCGCCTGTCTTCACCTCCCCAGAAAGGAGATTATAGTCATGTACCACACCCAGCTTTTTACCTGGGTGCTGGGGACCCTCGTGCTTCTGTGGCAAGCACTTTACTGACCGAGCTACTTCCTCAGTCCCAGAGAATGAGCTCTCTACAGATGCGGAGACGGAGGAAAGATACATAGCAGTGCTCACAAGGGAGCCCTGAGTGAGGCTTTATGCTCTACCGGGAGAATGACGAAGTATAAGGTGTGAATATGCCCCCTTGGCTCCTCTGCAGTGTGTGTCTGTGCCCCTCCAGCCTCTTGTGCACACACTAGTCCATGGTCCAAAATGGCGGGGCAGCAGGGATGTGGTGGTCCAGCATGGTTGCATTGATGACTTTCTCATGAAGAGCCACTCTGTCCTGGTGACTGACAAAGCCCCTTTACCCTTTGTCCTCCTTCCATGGCACAGTTACATGCCAGGCTGGGGAGACTGGTGCAAGCTTTGTTTGTTTGTTTGTCCTATTGCTCAAGCTGGTCTTGAACCCCTGATCCTCCTCTGAGGTTCTGGGGTTACAGGCTTATGCCGCCACAATGTCAGGCTGCTGCAGATGAAATGGTACTTCACGTAAATTGAGCAAATGAGTTGGAGCTGCAGTGATTCAACCACTAACTCCTGGGTCAGTCTGGAAAAGGCAATTTCGTAGTTCAATGTCCTCGCCTTGAAACTGAAAGGTGTAGACTTTTAGTTTTGGTGGTGGTTGTGAGAGAGAAACCTCCCAGTATGCCCCATATGTCGGCACGTGCTCTTCCAATGAGCTACACTCTGTCTAAACAGAGGCTTATCTCACATACTTAAGCAATCTGTTCCTTCATTATGCACAGGGCAGGGTCTCATAAGAACATTTTCATACAAGTACGTAATGGCTCTGGTTGTGTGCACCTCACTATGGCTTTCTACCCGTCTCTTTCCTAGCACACACACATAAAAATACTCCCTGAAAAAAAAAACCTTCAGAATTTAAAATTGTGACTGAAAAAGCATGGGTTAAAACTGGACTCTCTGAACATAGCGAACAATGAGGGCTGATGAGAAGCCAAGGACAATGGCACGGGGTTTTGATCCTACTCAATGTGCTGGCTTTGTGGGAGCCTAGCCAGTTTGGATGTTCACCTTCCTAGATATGGACAGAGGGGGGAGGACCTAGGACTTACCACAGGGCAGGGAACCCTGACTGCTCTTTGGACTGGAGAGGGAGGGGGAGAGGAGTGGGAGGAGAGGGAGAAGGGGAGGAGGAGGGGGAGAAGGGTGGGAGGAGGGGGAGGGAAATGGGAGGCTGGGAGGAGGTGGAAACTTGGTTTTTTTTTCTTCCTTTTCTCAATAAAAAAAAATAAATGAAAATAAAAAATAAAAAAATAAAATTGCACTTTACCCTAATGAGTAGAAAACAGAATTCAGAGACAGACTCCTTGGTTTGGGCCATGATTTCTTGTGCATATTTTATCAAGTTAATATCTATATGCCTCAGCATCATGTGTGTGAAAGCAGGAAGATCTGCCTCTCAAGTGTAGTGTGTGCACTGTGCAAGAACCACACACCGGAACTGTCATCCCATGAACAACTGTCCTCATTATTATTGGGAGACTTGGATGAGAATGTTCTAGGGCAATATTGAGCATACAGAAGGTATGGGCGAGAATGTTCTAGAGCAATATTGAGCATACAGAAGGTATGGGCGAGAATGTTCTAGAGCAATATTGAGCATACAGAAGGTATGGGCGAGAATGTTCTAGAGCAATATTGAGCATACAGAAGGTATGGGCGAGAACGTTCTAGAGCAATATTGAGCATACAGAAGGTATGGACAAGAATGTTCTAGAGCAATATTGAGCATACAGAAGGTATGGACGACAATGTTCTAGAGCAATATTGAGCATACAGAAGGTATGGACAAGAATGTTCTAGAGCAATATTGAGCATACAGAAGGTATGGACAAGAATGTTCTAGAGCAATATTGAGCATACAGAAGGTATGGGTGAAAATGTTCTAGAGCAATATTGAACATTCAGAAGGTATGGACGAGAATGTTCTAGAGCCATATTGAGCATTCAGAAGGTATGGACGAGAATGTTCTAGAGTAATATTGAGCATTCAGAAGGTATGGTGTTTCACTCTTATGTCCTCAGAATTAAAGAGTTTGGAGTAGGAGGATCAGACATTCAGGTCATCCTTTGAGGCTGTCCTGGGTCAGCTGAGACTGATGTGTGTGTGTGTGTGTGTGCGCGCGCGCATGTGTATGCATGTATGTGTGCATGTGTGTGTGTATGTATGTATGCATGTATCAAATGCTGGCACACATATTTTTCCATGGGACACACAGTCAGGTCCAGAGGTCTAGAGATTCCATGCCGGAAGGAGAGAGAAGGGCTGTGGGTTGTGGGGGGGAACCTAGGCTGCCTGGCAGAGTGACAGCCTGGCTGAGGATGTAGAAGGTGGACACCCTATGAGATGGGGACCCCATGCCTGGAGGTACTAATGCCTGCACTGACAGGGGTGTGTGCTGGTTTGAAATGAGTTGCTGAGCATGCCAGCCCCGAGCTTGTTAAACCAATTGCTGTCTTTGGTGGGAAAGTTGTGAGGGAGTATGCCAGCCTGGCATCTGAACCACTTTTAAGGTTTTCTTATGTTCTGAGAACTGGAGCTTTTTTTCTGAACAAACCTCCGTGTACTGTCAACAAAAGGAAAGAGGAAAACAAATGTCCCTGGTCACCTGAGTAGCCCACACTTAACACTACACTGCAGGGTTCCCTCTGGCCACCAGTCCAGGGGCCTCAGAAAGTCCATGGACATATACCACATCCTCCCCAGCCAGGAAACATGATCATGTGGGCCCCTTGAGCAGCTGCCGACTCCTGGTATTGCCCCTTCTAGTACATTGTCTAGCGCTGATCTCTGGGCACTCTGGGGATTGCCCAAACTGATAAAAGAGGAGAAAGTGGTGAGAAAATCAAGTTTATCTTACCTGCATTCCTTTGTGTATGCCTGGCAATAATCAATGGCTTTAATAGGACTGTCCTGACCTGAGCTGAGGGCATGCTAGGGCCATCTTGGAGCAGATCGACCATGGTATCATATGTGTGTATGCCTATGTATCTATAGGTCAACATAGATGCATTCACATTCATGGATATTCTGTGTGTGTGTGCATGTATGTCTGATACACATTCCTAATTCTTAGCTCTAGCCCAGCCAGTAGATAAACTTCGGAAGACTTGTCAATTCAAATAACAAAGACAGAGCTGGGAGAGACAGAGGACATAGGAACATGGGGCTGGGGAACTGGAGGTCCATGTAGCCTCCTGATGGAGGGGAATCTGTCTGTCTGCAATGTGCCACCAAGAGTGTTTCTTGTCTTCACCATTTCCCATTGCAGCACTCGGGATGGACCGTAAGGCCTCAACATGGGGAAAGCCTTCTGTCACTGGCCTGAAGCTCCGACTCTCTTTCCCTTTTTACTTCGAGACAAGAGTTGCCAAAAGTAGTCCAGACTGACCCATAACTCACTCTGTAGCCCAGGCAAGCCTTGGACTTGCCATCCTCCTGCCTCAGCCTTCTGAGTAGCTGGAGTGACCCGTCTGAGTCATCACACCTTGTATTCTACAGCTCAGCAGCTGCGCATTCGCACACGGTCTGTGGAGGGGTACAAGATTGATGCCAACAGCAAGTAACTTCGCTCGGAGTTTGAAGTGCTGAGTGCAGACCTATGCAGCAGCAAGGAAGGGTGACGGAGATGAGACGGGGTCTCAAGAACTGGCCAGCAGGACAAAACTGAGCTGACTCACGTCCTTGTCCCTCCCTTTCCCTGTGTGATCTGCCACCTTGAGAGGAGACAGGGCAAATCTTTAGAGTGTTTGTCCTCTGTCATTCCCGATTTCCAGCTCTCTGACTAAAGAGCAGTTTTAAAAATCCAGTGCCTGGCTCTGCTCATTAGCCCCTGTCAATGACAGGCAATGGCGAATCTCATGTCTGTCGAGACTGATGAGGCAGAGAACTTGTCACAGACCAGTTGCCCAATTCTGGGTTTTCTCGAACTCCGCGTTCATTCAGCTCCAACTGCAGGCCTGACTAATCCTCCTCCCCTCACTGTGAACTTTCTCTCAATGGAACCACACGGGCCTCATTCACTTTTGTGCCACAGCCCAGCCCTTTCCATTTTTTCTCCCATGCTCCTTTACTTCCCTCTTTGATTCTGAGAAACAGAATTTCCCAGGTGCTGATGGGAAGTTGCTAATGTGTTCGTGTTTGCTTCAAGCGCAGCCTAATTCCAGCACCATGCACCGGTAAACATATCCATTAATACGCACTTGCCTTTATCTTTACAGGCTCATGGCTCCTGCTGCAAACACTGTCTCTGAAGTTACTTTGCACCTTGGTATTTTGCTTTTGTCTCAGATTCACATAGTTTTGCACTCACTGTTTAGTGTACAGTCCTGCTGCGGTGAGACATGCATTCCTGTAAAACTGGGTCGTGTGAACACGGTGCTTTTTCATCGCTGCTTAGATCATTCCCCAGGCTCTGGGTGTTTGGGGGCACGGTCACACAATCTACAAATCAAATACTACCTAGTTACATCCTTCTCTTCCACTAGGCTGCGGAGTCCTGGGGAGGGAAAGGCACATTTGATTCTCCTCTGGGATTCAGCACTTAATGAGTGTCATGCCTGACACATGGATCAGACAACAGTCGTTTGCTGAGGTAGGTGTGGCTGACTCTTTCAAAGCTGGTCGGGGCAGTGATTTCCCACTTAGGAGAGAATTGTTCCAATCAGTCAGACCTGAGGCTAGAGCAGCTGGGTCAGAAGGACTCGGTGTGGGGATGAGGACACCCTCAGTCTGCACTCAGGCATGTATGGCCTGAGGCTGCCAGGCAGTCGCAGAGGCTGGCTTTACACCTGGCGTCTGGAGACGGCCGGAAGCAGTGATGAGGAGCCCATACATACGCTTTTCAGCGCTGTGTGCCCCCGGAAATGTCCATATTCTTCTCAGTGGTGTGTACCCCTGGAGTATGTGCGGGATTTCCATAGGACATTTTTGCACCTTCATTGCCTCCCTTGCCTTACCCCCATCCCTTTCTTGTTCTAAAGAGAGGACCCTCCTGCTTTCACGTCTTTTCCATTTTTTCTTAAACCCAGATTGTGCCTAGAAGAGAAAATGCGCAGTGTTGGTCTCTTGCGGTCTGATTTATTTTTCTTAGCGTAACGATCTCTAGTTCCTTCTGTCTTCCTGCTATGACATTAGTTTGCTTTTTGTGACTGAATTGTGCACACATATAACATTTTCTTTATCTGTTAATCTGTGAAGAGCACCAAGGCTGATTCCATAATCGGCGAGCCAGCCGATGGCATTTTGGTTTCCATGGACAGTGAGTAACTTCACCAGTCTTTTGCAAGCCCTAGCCTCTCAGGCGCTGGAGTCACCCATGTGCAGGGCACTGGTGACAGGGTTGGATAGTGTAGCCATGCCAAACCCTTAGCACAGTGCCCTTGGGAAGCATATCTATTGTTAGCACATGGTGGTATCCCAGATCTCAGTAAAACTTACAGTTCCCGCTGGGCGGTGGTGGTGCACGCCTTTAACCCCAGCACTTGGGAGGTAAAGGCAGGAGGATCTCTGTGAGTTCGAGGCCAGCCTGGTCTACAGAGCTAGTTCCAGAACAGCTAGGGCTCTTACACAGAGAAACCCTGTCTCAAAAAGTAAAAACAAAACAAAGAAAAAAGAAGAAAATTATACTTCCCAGCCTCTAGTCTGTAGGGGAGGACACAGACGGGACAATGGGCATCCATCCCAGCCCTGCCCTTGAGTCATGCTGGGAGGATGCCACGGCTTCCACACTTCTTCTGGTTACTCTTGTGGCTGACACTGAGTCCTGGACATCATCTGTTCTGATTGACAGTAAGTCCCAGATGACAGCATTCACAGCAGGTGTGCTGGCTGACAGTGAGCCTCAGATGACAGCTGTCCACAGCAGGTGTGCTGGCTGATTATGAAGCCCGGGACATCACCTGTCCATGGCAGGTGTTCTGAGCTTGCTTTCTCCTTCTTGGCCATCTTTGAAAGGACTTCAAGACCAATCTCCTGTGTCCAGCTCCTATATCCTCCCACCTGCCTCTCTGGCCATAAAGCAGACAAGACCAGTTTCCACAAAGCGTAGCTAAATGGTGTTCTTCTGCGACCCTGCATCTTTGACTGTGTGTGTGCATGTGTGTGTGCGCGTGTGTGTGTTATTGTGCATGTATACGCAACATGAGCATGTGTGTGCCAATTACCCACCTTGCTTGTTCAGACAAGAGTCTTCCCTACCTGGGGCTCACCAGTTCAGGCAGCCAGTGAATGGCAGGGCCCTCCTGTCTCCACCTCCCCAGCATACATCATTGTGCCCAGTTATTTACAGGAATCCTGGGGATCTGACCCTTGTGCTTATATAGCAAACCCTTCACCGCCTGAGCCACCTCCTCAAGGTAAGTCCTCCTTAGAAGTCAAAGCCTCCCGCCACCTCATTTCTGTCTTCAGGGAAGGTGTCTCCAGGTTGTCTTCCCTCTCAGTTCCTCAGTGAGGTTCTTCTCTTGTTCTGCCTTCTCCCTTCCCAGCATGCTCTCTGCTCTCCCACTTAATACCACCCCTTGCTCTGCATCCTGTCTGCCATGCCTCTACTTCCCCCTGCCCAGCCTGCTGTAGCAGTCACCTCTCCCACCTCCCCTGCCTGTAGAGTCTAACCCCTCAGAGTCCACAGAAAGCTAATCTGCTGTGCAGTGGCTGAGCCTCTGTGCTCCTGGCTACACTTGTACAAATCTGTGTCCACTGTTTTCTTCCACACTATGACAGAAGCGCCTTAAGATAGCAGGGTCTCTTTCAGCCCATGGTTCTGGGGATACTGCTCACCATGGTGGGGAAGGCACAGAAGAGGGAACCAGAGGGGAACCAAGACTCCATTTCTGGATGGATCACTAGAGAGCAGAGCCATAACCCCACAATCTGCTCCTAGTAACCCACTTCCTCCAGTGGGCCCCGCCTCCTAAAGGTTCTGCAGAACAGCCCCACCATCTGGAGCCCATGCGTTTAAACACGTGAGCCCCTGAGAGACATTTCATATTCAAACCATGGCACTACCCATGCCTGTTTCTGTGGCCTTTTAGTATGTTTATTCGCGGGTACTTTCTGTCTAAACTTTAAGACCTATGAAGTCAGTGGCGGGGTCTCCACCACCCTATGTCCGTCAGGGCATCACCAAACCCAACACCAGGGATTTGAAAGGTTTGTTAAATCAAGTGAAGATATTCACAAAAACATTTCACCACTTGAGGTGTGAGCTCCATTTTAGAGCAGGCAATCCCTCTTTAGAGTGGATGGGAGCTCCCTTCAGAGCAGGCTCGAGCCTCCTTTAGAGTGATGCGAGCCATCTCAGTGGAGAGAGCCCCCTTCAGAGAAGAGCATTTTCCTAACTAGATTGAACTACAGGCTCTCACAGAGCTTCAGGTTTCTCAGCGAAGCCCCACGTCTCTCACATCACTGACTACTCCAGCGTAGTCTCAAACACTGGGCATCTGAATATTTGGCTGTAACATTCAATAGAAAAGAGTTTTAAAAGAAAGAAAGAAAATCTGCACACCAACTGTGTGCTCTATGTGAGGTTGTGTGCACTTCCAGTCACCTGAGCTGGCCTCCTGGTCCTCCATCTTGCTGCAGCATCATCAAGCTGTCCTGTTTCAGAAGGCTTGGTGACAGTGTCAAAGGGCTTGTCAACTTGAGTCACCATCATGCTTGCCCCGATTGCTGACCAGCACTCCCCAACTCTCCGTGGGGCTGAGCTGTGCTCCCGGCTTCTAGGACTTGCAGCCTGGCACTCAATGATAGATGATGTTCTTATTTCCCTTATGTGGATGAAATGAAACTCTCTGACCAAGAGCAGCTTGAAGGAGGAAAGGGTTTGTTTCAGCTTATCCTTCCAGGCCATTGAGGGAAGTCAGGGCAGGAACAGAAAGACATGAACTGTAGAAAAATGCTTCTTGCTGGCTTGCTCACTGACTTACAGGCCTGTTCTTAGCTAACTTCTTTATACAGTCCAGGACCACTTATCACGGAATGGTGCCATCCACAGTGGGCTGATCCTCCTACATCAATTAATCAAGACAATTTCCCACAGCTCTACCCACAGGCGAACCTGATCTAAATAATTCCTCAACTGAAATTGCCTTCTCCGATGACTTCTAGGTTGTGTCAAGTTGACATTAAAGCTAAACTTTGTTAAATAGAGTGACAAGTTAGTTTGCAACGTCTTTAAAACAGAAGGTCATGGGAGATTAGCCCAAGGCTAGGACAATGTACAAATAACCTTTAGATAATGATAAAAAGACCACTCGGAGAATGGAAAGATGAGAAATGTAAGCATCAATCAGCATCACCAGGAGCTGGGACAGTGTGAATTAAAATCCAGTCAGGTGACTGCACACCTCTCAGAGCATCAGAGAATGTGGTGGGAGAGGGTGGGTGGGTGGGTGAGCATCCACAGCACAGCCAAGGGCGACCCAAGAGCTCACACGCTACTCATGGGGAGGGGCACTGAAGGATTGCCTGACAGGGTTTGGGGGATGGCAGCAGAACACGGTGGCAGTGTTTGCCCTGCCTCCAAGTAACTTCTGACGTCTGTCGCTACAACAGTCAGCTGTGGGCACGACAAGTAGGCGTGTCTCTCCATCGTTGTGACAGCAAAGAAATAGAGACAACTAAATCCCGTCAACAGAAAGATGAATTAGAGAAAAGTAAAAGATGCTTATGGCGAACAGCTAAGCCTTCTTCCAAAGGAACTAGTAAAATATGGCTTTTTATATAAAACCATTTTCTGTCTGCTTTATAAAATAAATACATCTCAAAAATATTTGCACTGAAAATGAAGTTGTGGGGGCTATGGGGTCAGATCAGCGGGTAAGGCTGGTTGCTGTGCAAGCCTGAGGACTTGAGTTCAAATCTCCAGCACCCGCCTAAAAATCCAGGTATTTTCATGCATCTAGAACCACAAGACAGGAGGGTAACTGGGACCGGCTGGTTGTCAGTCTGGCTCCAGGTTCAGGGAAGGACCTTGTCTTGGTGAGACAAGGGGGTAAATGATAGAAGGATAGCAGACATCCTCCTTTGGTGTCCAAACACACATCCAAGAATGTGCACACATGTAGATACGCCGCTCACATCCACACAAATAAAGCAAGTTACATCATGAAGCAGCACTATGGATTATTCTCATGTGTGTCAGTGTGTGCCGTGTGTTGTCTCATATGTATAGAGGGTCATTTGTTGAAGGTGGGGAAGAGCAACCAAATATCATCACGGAATTGAGGATGGCAGAGGGCAGGAGGGCTGTAAATGTGGAAGTGAAAACTTTGTGGTGCTCTGCGGATAAAAAGGATGGGGTCTCATTTTCATGACTGAGATAGCTAAACTTGATCATCAGCTTGACCCCTCTGGGAAGAGGGAACCTCAACCAAGGACCCCCCTCCATGGATTGACCTGCCGCTGTGTCTCTGAGGCATTGTCTTGATTACTAACTGCTATGGAGTGCCCAGGCCACTGTGTGCACTGCCGTCCCTAGGCAGATCGTCCCGCAAAGGATACAAAAGCAGGCTGAGCAAGTCCTGGGGAGCAAGCAGGTGAGCAGCACTTCCCCATGGCATCTGTTCAGTTCCTGTCTCCAGGTTCCAGCCTTGAGTGCCCTTTGTGATCAACCATGTGTGTGACCTGTAAGACATAATAAACCCTTTCTTCCCTGAGTTGTTTCTGGTAAACAGAGACGATAGCTATGACAAAGGCAAAATCAAAAATTAATTTTAAAATGGAAGAAAAATTTCTACAGGAATCACACACACACACACACAAAAAAAAAAAAAAAAAAAAAAACAGGTGAAGGACGGGAAGGGCCTCTTCGTGAGGTACATTGTTTTCCTAATCACATCTGCCAAAATTCCAAGAGCTTCCATTTCTTGGTGCAAAGGAAGGAGATTCTCAGAAGCCAGGCCCAGCTCTGGGAAGCTCACCATTCCTGCCCTTGCTCTTCCGTGCATGAGTCACGACAACTCCACCTCTTGCCTATTTTCAAAGGGCTTTGCTCCCCCGAAAGCCCCTGAATCATCCTCTCACAGGCAAATCTTCAACCTCTTCAATGCACATCAAGATGGAAATTCATTAATCACCCTGGCAATAATCCTTAGATAAAAGGGACTGTTTAAGAGCCCTCCATGGGGAAAGTCCTAGGCAAGAAATTATTTTCTTAGCTTTGATCCAAAGAATTGACTGGGAAAAACAAAGTTTAAAAAGAAAAAATCCCCCAAGGTCTTCTAACAACATTTTAAACCTCTCTTTGTGTTGCCTGTAGCTTCCTCCAGGTCTGAGTGGCATCACTGAGTGACTGACCACATGGTCTCCCAGGAACCAAGTCTGTGATGGAGCCCTTGCCTGGGTTGAATCCCCAGCAATTAGTAATTCCATTCGGTGTCTTTTTCCCCCTCTGGTGTGCACAGATTGCTCACAGCCTTTCTGGAAAGGGCTCCACTGTGTGTGCATCACCCGCCTTGGTAATTTGGATGACAACAGCTTGAGGTATGGGGGGATGGCTCCATGGGTGAAGGGTTTGACACACAAACGTGACGACCTGAGTGCCGTGCCCAGAACTCACATAAAAAAATCACACATGACAACTTATGCTTAGAATCCTAGAGCCAGCCAGCCAGACTTTTCTAGTCAGTGAGATCCAGCCCAATGAGAAACCCTGTCTCAAAAAAGTCCAGACAAATAGATGGGCTAATAGATGGTCCTGGATAACAACTCCCAAAGTTGACCTCTTCTTACTCTATACACACACACACACACACATGCATGTACACCCACATGAATACCCACCTAGAGGCAGAGAAGGAAACCACAGCCCAATGTTTAAACATTTCCAGAGGACAAAACTACCTATTGTCTATCTTATTGTGCCTACTGGATCCCGGTCCCCAAACTCATCCTTGGTGGACAAGTCTTAACCCGCCCTAAGGACATATGGTTCTGTAAGAACCAAATCCATAGCCAAAAGATCACCTCCAGCCAAGTCTAACAGAAACCTTCTATGGGGCAGCCCCTGCTGTCCTTGAGGGTGCTTCCCTTCTGCAGGGTTACCATCTTGTTACCTCTACCACGCCTTCAAATCATGGGAGGAAGCATGCAAAAGAGGGCAATCTGCTTTACTCAGGCACAAGTCACGTCTACAAACCGCCTTTACAGCAGCTGCCGCACTATCTGAGCAAGTACTTGGGCCCCAGAGCCCCAGTCAGACTGAGTCAGGCACCCCAATTGCTCCCTCCCTATGCTTCAGACCCGGGATCTATGGTCAGCCTGTAATTAAAACCCAATATAAGGCCAGGAGATGACTTACTTGGGTAAATGTTTGCCTCCTAAGCACAAAGACCTGATTTCCATTCTTAGAACTGACATTAAAAGCCATGTAGGGTGGCAGGCTCTTATAACCCGAGCACTGGGGAGGCAGAAACAGGAGGACACCCAGGGCTTGCCGACCAGCCAGACTGCTCTACCGGTGAGCTCCAGGCTGGTGAGGGACAGTGTCTGAGGAACAACCCCTGAGGCCTAGGGTAATCTCTGGCTTCTACACCTATGGGAACGCTTGTACACACACCTCCTCACACACATGTACACCAATCCATGAGCACACACGTGCACTCAAATGCCAAGCTGCATATAAAGTGCATATTCCTACCATGCTCAGCACTGAGCCACCTCCGGGTTGACTGGTCTACTCCAGAGCCTGTGGAATTGCCACATAGTCTGGTGTTATTGCTCCAAAAACATCCAGCAGCAACATACACATTTAGTGGGATAGCACTGGGCCAAGACACCAGACTGAGGACAGACTACCACAATAACCACCCTGAAGCTACCAGGAAAAGCTCTCACACACCATCTTTCCGGTGCCGACATCTGGAGGTCCCCTAATTCAGGAAGGGCCCCCTCATTTTCCTCTCTTAGTTTTAGTCGGGGCCTGTTCTTAGAGTTTGGGCTTCTTATTTGTCATTTGTCGGCCTTCAAAGATTTTACGTCCCTCGGGAGTTCTTCCATGTTTACCCTTGGGTGGCTTCCCTGGCTGGCTTTACTTCCACTCCCAGCATAACAGAATGGTTGTTTGTACCTAGAAATCTAGACAAGCCATGGCCCAGGCAGGCAGTGGGAAAGCCGTAGGCTTCATGAAAGTAAAACTGAGTGAGAGAGAGCTCAGCAGCTAAGGGCACTTTTGCTCATGCAGAGGACCAGAGTTTGGAGTTCAGTTCCCAGCATCCTCACTGCGCAGATCACAGCTGCCTGTAACTCCAGCTCCAGAGGATGGGTGCCCTCTTCTGGCCTCCACAAACATTGCACACACAGGCATAAACTTACACAAACATGCACATGAATAGAAATAAAATGGATGGAAATAGAAAACACTATCCTGAGTGAGGTAAGCCAGACCCAAAAAGAGGAACATGGGATGTACTCACTCATATTTGGTTTCTAGCCATAAATAAAGGACATTGAGCCTATAATTAGTGATCCTAGAGAAGCTAAATAAGGAGAACCCAAAGAAAAACATATAGGCATCCTCCTGAATATTAACCTTCATCAGGCGATGAAAGGAGACAGAGACCCACATTGGAGCACCGGACAGACATCTCAAGGTCCAAATCAGGAGCAGAAGGAGAGAGAGCACGAGCAAGGAACTCAGGACCGCTAGGGGTGCACCCACACACTGAGACAATGGGGATGTTCTATCGGGAATTCACCAAGGCCAGCTGGCCTGGGTCTGAAAAAGCCTGGGATAAAACCAGACTCGCTGAACATAGCGGACAATGAGGACTGCTGAGAACTCAAGAACAATGGCAATGGGTTTTTGATCCTACTGCACGTACTGGCTTTGTGGGAGCTTAGGCAGTTTGGACGTTCACCTTACTAGACCTGGATGGAGGTGGGTGGTCCTTGGACTTCCCACAGGGCAGGGAACCCTGATTGCTCTTTGGGCTGACGAGGGAGGGGAACTTGATTAGGGGAGGGGAGGAAATGGGAGGCGGTGGCGGGGAAGAGACAGAAATTTTTAATAAATAAATAAATAAACAAAATATTCTTAAAAATGGGTATCAATTGGGAGAAAATACTGCCTTCCCTGTCCCCTCCTTCCCTGTCCTTTACTGTTGTTATCCTCCCTCGCCCTTCCCTGTCTTTTTCTTCTTTCTGTCCCTCTCCTTTCCTTTTCCTGTCCCTTGTCCTCTCTTTCTCCCCGCACGGCTAAGCTTCCTGCCTCTAACTGGCAGTCAGAGGAACAGCTTAGCAAGAGCTTGCTTGCATCCCAGTCCCTTGCTCCTTCAATCACTCATAGGCACTTGGCTGAGAAGATCGCAATTAGCAAGAATCCTTTCAGCACTGCGGAACTTCTTTGTGAACTGCTCTCTTGCTTTCGACTACAATAAGAGCCCAAGATTGCAGGCTGAGAAATGGTTTGAAAAGCTGAGCGTGGGTCCCCAGCAGCCTTCGTTCTGCTGCTGTCAGCCTTAGCTTCCCTGCTCTGCTCCTTGACTTGTCCTTCGCTAAACAAAGGCATTTCAGCCTTCATTCTTTAAAGGGCCCACTTGGCAAATGCTGCAGAGCCCTGAGCTTTTGCTGTGGGATCCTAGAAACAAGAGGCGGATAAGGCACATGAGTGGCTGGTTCTCGAACAGCCTGCAAAGCGTAGCCATGGAGATGTCAGATTTTGGAAAGAACTTCCACCCAGTGTCTGTTGTGGGAAGCTTATTGAGTACAGAAGGACTCCTCTGCTCTGAGCATCAGGCTCCCTGCCCCGAAGGGCAGAATGTCCTGAGACAGAGCTGGTGACCATAGGGGACATTGCCCACACAGATGATCTCAGAACTCAGGAATGTTGGAGTCCCCAGTGATGCTGGAAACCACAAGAGCTTGTGGCTCCAAAGGATGTGTATCCGAGCAGGGCACTGTCAAAAGGAGGCTGGCAAGGGGCAAAGGGAGATTCTGCTGTTAGATTCCAAGCCGGACCCCTCGCCTTCCAGATACACTCACCCGCTAGTGCTAACACAAAAAACCCAGCCGATTCCATATTGTCACTTCTGTGAAGTGAAAATATGTAAGAGCTTTCCCAAGGTCTGGCTGACTGGGTTTCTTAAGCGGCTAGTGGCTCATAACCTTATATGCGAGGTGTTAATTTCCACTCATCAAAGCCAGGCACCACACAGCTAAGTGTCCGTCAGTGTGATCGCCAGTCCAGCCACTAGGAGGGACGCCCCTGACCCAGCACAGGTGTGGGAGGCTGACGTTAGCTTCTGACATCCACAAGGTGATTGTAACTCTAGGGAGATGCTGTAGGACTTCCGCAGTGTGACTGGGGGAAGCTGCATGACTTTGCCCTTCCACACAGAGTGTGCAGGATTTTACACATCATTAAAGTGCCACCTTGGGATTCCTTATGATCTTCATTTCTGTAAGTTTTTTATTTATCACAGAAGATAATCATTTCTGAGATTGGATCTGCTGGTTTGTGCTGTGGCATCTTTGTATTGGTCTAGTCCATCATGTATGCGGTCAGGCACACGTCAAGCCCAATTTCCTCTCCATAGACCACCCTGGTGGCTGCAGGCTGGGTTGGTCAGTTTCTGTGGCTGTAACAAAATGCTTTGTGGACACAGGTGAGGGGGAAGGGGAATTGGGCTCACAATTGGAGAGGTTTCCAGCTGTTGTGTGTGTGGGGGGGGGGGGGGGTAGAGCAGAAGAGCTCTCGTGGGTGGAGGTGTGAAGGCTCCTCAGTCTGTGGGATGCTGCTGCCCACAGCCAGGGCAGATCCTGTCTCTTCAGTGAGACATAAACACACCTACGGGGGACTTGATCCTCTTGGCACTTGTCGTCTGTCAAGCTGATGACCAGGATCGGCCAGGGCACAGGCCGTTTTGTTGGAAGAGTTTGTTCCACTCCACTCCTGTATCAGAGCCCAGACTTATGCACGCAGCTCATGTGTGGAAGAGGCTGGACCAGGAAGAGCAAAAAAAGATATTGTAGCATGAACAATAAAAACCCAGAGACAGATATTGGGGTTTAACCTGAAGATCAGAAAAGCAAAGCAGCCAAGCTATTAGACAGCTCTTGCCTCTATAAAATCTTCAGACTGAAAAGAGAGTGAGTTACTGTCTCATTCTGCCTTATATTTCTCTCTAGTGCTGGAATTAGAGGTGTGTGTCACCACTGCCTGGCCTGTATGACTGACTAGTGTGACTGTTTGGCATTCTGGTCTTCAGGCAAGCTTTATTTATTAAAATACAAATGAAATATAACAAATACCCCCTTCTGTCTAAAATAAAAAATGATGCTATAACTAGTATAAAAATTATATTCAATAAGTACAATAACTATATACTATATATACAGGCAATAAGTGCATCAACAATGCCTAGTCCATTTGCATTTGACAAATTCAGAGAAAATTCTCCATATCTATCCTATCTTGGTGAGTCCAAAATCTTGTACCTAATTTACTTTCTCTCATAACTTGCTTTTTGCATTTGGTAAACGAGGAAAACTGTAACTATCTAGTCTTCAACTCCCTCAGAGACTCAAGAAGGAAATAATATTAACTGAGTAAGCAGGACGTGCAAGCAAGCAACTTCCAAAAAATGTGAAAAATGACAGAAACAGCTGGCTCCCTGGACAGTCATCCAAATTTTCTCTGCAACATTGGGGCATCCATCTTCAACCCACAGGCCTAGCACAACTGACAGTCTTTTCTGTGAAGCAGGATATTCCAAAAGTCTGTGCTACCTATTCTTGACAATGTTTGGCAATTGCTTTCTTTTGTGCCCTGCTTATCCAATTAGGACAGCATACTGTCAGCAGTCAAGGCAAGGGCATTTTCTTGCTCAGTAATTTACTTTTGCCACAAAGAAAGTAAACTCCATGTGGAGTTTTTTTGTTTTTGTTTTTGTTTTTGTTTTGTTTTGTTTTTTGATGCCCATTATCTTCTCCAAAGTAGATTGGTACTGCCAGGAGCAGTCATGACTCACTGTCATAAAAAAGAATCTATGTTATTAAAACATCTTAAAGGCCATATTCTGTGATCTCTAAAGCGTTTGAAGATGACCTGTCTATCTAAAATATATCTTTGTTTGACCTTGAAAACATACCTAATGTGACCGCAAGTTCAATTATAATAGATGATTAACTACTAACCTGCATTTCCTTATTTTCTTAAACAGCTGGTAATAATAATTTTTAAGGACTAGAAATTTGCATTACATTGTTAAATGATCTGTCTAGGTATAATACCTTGAACAAGACTAGAAACATATATACAGTATGTTTTAACAAAATTAATCTCAAATTTGTATCAATATACAAAATTTGTATACAATATAAAAGATCCAATCCAGTGTAAAATATTTAAAACTAGTAGTTGCTTTTTAAATGTAGATTCAATAATTTACCTTTTTGTCTTATTATATCTATATCCTCCCTTTTGTCTTTTCAGAATAGATTCAGTAATCTCTACCCTTGTATCCTATCATATCATTCCCAACTCTCCATCTCAACCCTGTCTGGATGCTTCTCTCTCAGAAATCTCCAATCTTCCTACCATTTGTTATAGATCTATTATCTATCTGCTTATCATTTATATGTATAATTTATCTATGTTTCATCTATTATCATCTTTCCACCTATTTTAGTTTGTTTCCTGTGTTTGTGATAAAGACCATGACCAAAATCAAGTTGGTAGTTTTCTTGGCTTACACATCCTGGTCACAGTCCATCACTAAGGGAAACCAAGGAAGGAATTAGGGGCAGGAACTGAAGTAGAGGCCATGGAGGGAATGATGCTTACTGGCTTGCCTCTCCATGGTTTGCTCTGCCTGCCTTCTTATGCGGCACAGAACCGCCTGCCCCGGGACAGATGGCACTGCTGAGAGCAGACTGGGGCCTCCTGCATCAGCCATGAATCAAGAAAATACCTCCACTGACTTGCCTAAATGTCAGTCTGTGAGGCATTTTCTCAGCCAAGATTCTGTCTTTCCAGATGACTCAAGCTTATGTCAAGGTGACCCAAAACTAGCCAGCAGAGCCTCATCCATACCGTCAGATTTTAAAGAGAATGGTATTGTTATTTACAATGTCTATATCCAAGTAGTGTATTTACAATTACATGTGCAAATACTCCCCTAACCCTGAGTCTTAGCGACAAAAGCCTCTGTTTTCAAAGGGAAGCTGTGTCACTGCAGGCTACTTGGAAAGATGATGTGAGAATGTCACTGTTGGAGATGATTCCTGTGATGCCCAGGTTCCTCTGTGTATGTGGCACCTAGGCACAGTGGGAACATGCACAGGTTTCCATCAGTCATAACAGTGGGTGCCTCCTTAGGTTAGTGGGGGACAAGCAGAGGGGCTGAATGAGAAGCTGTCTGGAAACAGCTGAACTGTGTTCCCTGAGGCAAGACTCTCATGGCAGGGCTCCACAGAAAGTCTGTCTTTAAAACACTCCCTTCCTGACTTGTGTATGACCTGCTGGGCAGGTGCCAGTTATAACTCATTTTCCTTGGCCTTTATGGTGAGAGGAATGTGTGTTCCCAAGTTGATATTGACCTTGAACTCTAGAATGGGACCTTATTTGGCGCATGGTCTTCATAGATCCCATTCATTGAGGGCTTTGAATGAGCCATCCAAGATTAAGGGTGCACCCCAAATCCAATGATGAGTGTCTGTGTAAGGAGAAGAAAGGGTGCAAGGAGACAGAAAAGAGGGTGTGTAAAGATAATGGTACAAACTCGAGCCAGGGACACTAGGGAGTGTTCACAAAATTGGAATCTGGAAGGAGTGTGGTCACCCCCCCCTTCAGAGCTTCTGGGAGAACCTTCTCTGTAGACACCCAGGTTCTGAACCACTGTCTCTTGAACCACAAGGAAGTAAACACCTGTTGTCCTAGGCTGAGCATATGTGGTTGTTTGTCTTTGTGGTCATCAGCAGCTCTTGCTTCCCTCGATAGCTTGCTGGAATGTTCTTTCACCTTGCTGCTCAGTCTCTCTCTCTCTCTCCCTCTCTGATTCCTGTGTGCAATGCTGTTCTTTGATGTTTTTTGATCAACCTGCCCACAGCCACAACACAGAGATGCTACTCAAGCTTTATCCAAACAGAACCACAGACTTCTGGAAAACTGCCAGCTGGTACCGTTTCCTAGAAGTTGGTCCTGACAGGATTCACACAAAAACAAAGCAGGAACTGTCTGGAAACTTCCTTGTCTCCTCACAACCCAGGGGAAGGAGAGCCGACATTACCTTCTGAGATCAACCACCACTCTGTCAAGATGGACCACTTGGGTGGTTCTGGCTGTGGTACTCACAGAGTTGGGCTAGTTGCCTGGTAAAGTGGCTTCTTTCTTCCTGGGTACCTGGAACTAGGTTCCTCTCCAACAAACAGCTGTCCCCGGTAATCTGAGACAATGAACTAGAAATTTCCAGTGTATCATTGTTGAGTCATTTGTCTCAGAATTAGTGTTTGATTTAAGATTTGCAGAGAATCTCAGGAGGAACTTGAGAGTGGTTCCACAGTCTGGCAGTGCGGTACCCACTTAGCGTGGATCAGTGATGTTCACTGTCTCAAAAGACAGGCTTTTATGTTTACAAGATTTAAAAAGGCTCTACCTACAAGCATAATCACCAAGGTACAAAAGGTTGGCACTCACCAACATAAAAAGAACCCAAAAATTTCCTTGCTGCTATCCCAATCCATGTTTTTCCTGGGAGAAAAGAATAATTATGTCTTTTTGATCCATTGCTAATTAAAAAAATAATTGTAAGTTGGATAACTATAAAACACACTTCTGAATACATGGAAATGAGGGATAAGAAAAAGTACCCTCAAAATGCAATTGCTATTTGATCCTGCATCTTTCCGGATTTTAGCCTCGTCTGCGAGCTTTGTATAGTTGGAGAATTCTTTTCTCTTTCAGCTGTTTACTTTTTTAAAGGCTGTTACTGTGGAAGTGCAGTGGGTGTAACAAGCGAAATGTTGCAGGCGAAGGTGCCGCAAAGAGCCGCCTAGTAGCAAATGAGATGGTGCCGACTAACCAGCTAGGAAGAGCATCATCTTCCACGCTCCCACCCACCTCTTGTCTCACACTCTCCACCAGAAACTTCCTGGCTATTTTGGTCGATAGTGTTTCTGGTAATTACTTCCCTAACTCTAAACAACATACTTAAAACTATTTATATTTGTAACGAGTTATTGCTAATATACCCAAACTACAAAACAACAATATAGCAGCTGCGAAGTCCTACTGATTGCTAGTACACTGCAGTGCTGTGTGTGCATGCGTATGTGCATAGGCGTGTGTGTTCGTGTGTGTGTGTGTGTGTGTGTGTGTGTGTGCGTCTTGTTCCATACACACTCACCTATGCATATGCAGCTGGTAAGGCCAAAAGTCAACTTTGTGTATCTTCCTCCATCACTTTTAAGCTTATTTTTAGAGACAGGGTCTCTCACTGAACCTGGAGATTGTTATTTTGGCTAGACTGGCTTGCCAGAGACCCTTCAGGGTCCACCTGTCTCCACTCCCTGAGCTTGGGAGTTATAAGCAGTGTGCCTCATTTCACAGCCAGCTTTTACAGGGAACTAGGAATCTGTACTCTGTTCTTACCCCCTGAGCCATCTTCCCAGCTCCCCCTTACTTGAGTAACCTTTCTGATACCTTTGAGGCTCCACCCCACTCTGAAACCCGTCTTTTCCCCCCAGGGACCTTGCTCTCTTATTCATCTGTCCTGTGGGTATTCTCAGAAAAGCAGTTCACATTTGGGTCTCAAATCCTTTCTGTGTGCTTAAAAATTATTGAGGTCCTCAAAACAGTCACATATATATTATAGCTACTAATATTTACAACAGAGACTAAAATATTTTACAACCACGTATTTTGAATTGTTTTAAGCACATTTTCCACAGTAAGAAAAAGTCACCATTGCTTAACATGTAGAAAATGTCCTCCATATTGTCCTGCTAAAAGACAGCGGGGTCCTCTGGTCAGTGTGTTCATCCTACAGCTGTGATGTTACAAGCCATGTAGCTATGCCATTCCCTCGTGAGAAAGAAAGGGGAAACGCTTGGTGTTGCTGTTTTTCCATTCTAGGAGAACCTTAGAGAAGGAAGGTTGGGCTCGAGAGGGTGAGGGCCAGGGGAAGCTGTAGGTGGGAACGTGGGGCAGAGGCTGTTCATATGGCAAAGCAAGGAACATTCCTTGAGGCTCACACCAGGTCACTGGGAGGACCTTCTAAGGCTCATCCTTTAAGGACCCGCTCCCTCCAGCTAGGCACCCAGTATTTGAAAATATGTGCCACCAGCTGGGGAACAAGCATTCAAACTGCAAGCCTGTGTAAGACACTTCAGATTCAAACCATCACGTTATAAAAATCCTTCTGGCCTCACAAAACCTTCAAAGGGTCTTGGGGGGGTATTAGTTACTGACTGGCTGCTACAACAAAACACCCCACAAAAGCAGCTCCAGGAAGGAAGGTTTTACTTTGGCTCACAGTTTGATGGACTATCAGTCCATCATGGCAGGGAAGGCAGAGCAGCTGGAGCTGAGGCAGCTGGTCACATTGTATCCACAGTCAGGAAGCAGAGGCAGGTGAACACTGGTGCCCGGTTCACTTCCTCCTTTTTATTCAGTTCAAGAACCCATCCCATAGTGGCTCTTAACATCTCAGCTAACTCAACAGGAACTCTTCATAGACACGCCCAGAAACTTGTTTCCATGGTGACTCTAAAGCCTGTCAAGTTGACGATCGTGACTAACTATATCACTGAGCCCCTTTGAGATTTGTGGGCCAGCTAATGCAAGCAACGCATCAGTAGACAGACATAGGTTTAAGTGATTCTTAAATTAGCTTGTTGGTTTTCGAAACCCATTATATCGCTGAGTTACTCTACGCGTGCCATTGTGATCATCTCAATGTTGCTTTTATTTTTTGTGAACTCGTAACATTTCAGGTTATTTTTACTCTTCTGTGCTAGTTAGTTATACAACTGCACCATGGCTCCCTAATCTTTTAAAATAAATGCTTAGATTTTTAAAAAGTTTTTCTCTCTTACTAAGAAAATTGAAAAGAATAATTATCTTTTTGTGATTTTTTTATTGTTAAGGGGAGGGGAAGGGCACTGCCCTGCTGGAAGGACCCTCCTGAGTTGTGCTGATCAGCTGAAACTGTCGACATCATGGCCAATCCCCTGGAAAAAGTCTCGGTGAAGGACTGTTTTCGGTCAGGGAACTTTGTCTTAATTTCTGTAGCTGATGTGGAAAGACTCAGCCCATTGTGGGTAGCCTCATTCCATGGTTATAGGACCTGGACTGTGAAGGCAGAGAACGTTTCCTGAGTACTCAGCATGGATTCTGCTGTGCCCAAGTTAATAATCCCCAAAAAGAAACCCCACGGAACTGGATTCTGATGTAAAACCCAAATCTGAACTGTACCTCTAGTACCCAATGCAGTGGGTGAGGGCAGTGCAGCCCCAAGTCCAGGGAAGGGGAGAACTTTTAAAGGGGAAATACTGAAATCAGGGGATTTCGTGTCCTGTTGTCTTGGGATTGGATAAGGAGGGCATAGGGTAAGGTAGTTTCTGGAGTCATTGGTCAGTTTTTGGGTGCAAAAACCCTAACAAAGAGTCATTAATAACCGACAAGGTATCTTCAAGGACAGAATGCCTCCTGGGAACATCTGGACCTCGTTAAATTTTATGGCCCGCTCCCTAGCTCCTTAACTGGCTATTTTTAGGGTATCCTTTTAAATTCTGCTATGACAGCACATTTCTGGAGCTAGGATGGCACCCTCTCTCATTATATGGTTTAAGAGGAAGCCCCTTCTTTAAAATGGGGTTTACAAAGTCAGGTCCTCACAGACTCATCTCTCTTTGCGCTTGTCTGTGGATATGGTGAGACCAGCTGTCTCAGCTCTTGGGGCTGTAACTTCCCTGCAGTGATGGGCTGTAACCTGCTGTAGAAATGCATCACACCTCCTCTACCATGTGGTTAAGTGGAGGGTTTTTTCCTGTAGATATGACCCTGAGAACAACCAGAGGCTTCTGGAAGAGTCCAGAGCAGAGAGAGAAAGCGGCAGACTGAGCGGAAGACTGGACCTGGGCATGAGAGAAGCAGGAACAGAGCAGAGAGGAGAGAGTGAGCGAGAGGAGAAGAGGGAGAGGGGGAGGAAGGCGAATAGCACAGGCAAAGGGAGGAGCAGAGCTGAAGTAGCAAGGTTTAAAAATGAGTAGCTGAGAGCTGGGAAGCCCATGAGCTGGAGGAGTTCAGGGTAACGGGAGAGGTGAGCAGAGTCAGGACCCAGCATGGACTCTGAACTGAGTACCAGACACTTGTGACACAGAGGGAGCTAGGCCAGCCTGCACTTGGATGCTCATCGGCACCACAGAAGCCATTTGTCCCTTCTGCCAGTAATAAGGGACACGGCTCCTTTGGCAGAGGCTTCACAGGTTCCTGAGGAGTGTGGCTTTTGTCTAACCACCAGAATCTGCAGAAATGGGTTTTCCTTTGGACCTGACACCCGTGAGGGAAATAAACTCTTTTTCCCCTAAGCTGATTTGTTTCAAGGTTTTTATCACAACCACGGAAATGGAATTAGTTCATCATTCTTGGAAATGGAATTAGTGCATTATTCTTCCTTCATTTTTTGAGGGTCTGGAGCTGGAACCCAGGGTCTTATGCATGCCCTTGAGCTGCAACCCAATCCTTGAAGGGAATTTTCTAGACACGACTGAAGTCGTGATCCCTTCTGTTATATAGTTTCCGTGAGAGTCTTTTGCCATCCCGAGATTTTCTAACTTGGGTCACGTTGGAAGCACAAGTAAATGCATTTCTCTTTGGGGTGGGAGTTGACTCTCAGGCCTTGAGTGTGCCAGAGAAGTCATTTCCCCCAGGCTGTGGCCCAGCCCTCATCTTGAATTACTTCACAGAGTAGAAAAGTACACCCTCAGGAGTGTCTAAATGCTTTTCTGGGGAGAGATAAACATCTGTTCACCCCAAATAAAAGAGTCAACGACCAAGGAAGGAGTCTAGTAAGTTCAGTTCTGCAAGTCTATGTTCACGGGGGTTGCAGCAACAAGGGCAGTGTCATGGCAGCCCCGTAACTGGAAAGTCCTTCCCTGAGTCCAATTTCTATCTATTGGGAAATGAGAAACAAAGATCCTCACTTTATAATAAGAGCACAGGAGACTCGGAGAAGTGCCAGGCAAAGCTGGGTGTCCACTTAGAATGTTGGGACCTCTGCATGCTTTTATTTTTAATTCCCCATAAGCGCGCCCAATCTCCCTTTCCTCTCGAGTGAGTTAATAGGAAGGTAGCTCCTACAGATCACCTGGGTCTTATCTTGCCCTCTAGTGAACAGAGACCTTCAGTAGGATGCCTGAGATCACACAGCTCTGCCTGCGAGAGTCAGGATTCTGAAGGAGGGAGGCTAGCTCCAGGCTTTCTGTTTGTCAGCTCCAGCCATGGGTCTCGACCACTTTGTGGGTTGAAAGAGGAAAACACAGATATGTGCACTCTGATTCATGACACTAGTAAAATTAGTTATGAAGTAACAACAAAAATAATCTTACGGTGGGGTCACTGTTGTGTTTACTGCATGAGTTGGGACCCTAGTGGGTCCCATGGCGGGTGAGGAATACAGACAGGAGACAAATACACCATACAGACAGAGCTTGAGGGCAGAGTTTATTGAGATAAAGGGAATGGGGAAGGAAATAGAGAATGAGAAAGAGAGAGAGATGCAGAGGGGTGGGAAGAGAGAAAGAAGAGACAGAAAACTGCCTCAGAGAAATGACAAAAGGCAGAAAGAAAGAAAGAAGATGGGAGTAGGCGTGGCTTGTCTCTTAAAGGGACAGGGTACTGTCTGCCATGCATGCAGTTGTGATGGAGGGCACAGGGTCCCAAGGGGCAGAGCCAAGGTAGGTGTCTATGCTAACATTTTTATTAAAAAAGCAAGGAGTTAGGTGTTGGGTCCACGGGGGTCACACAAAGATGGGGACAGACCACTGAAGTCTAGTAAACCAGAAGCAAACTTTATTCCAGGAAAAAAAAGAAAAACAAAAAAATAAATCTCCATAGGGCACAAAAAGCTTATCAGCTAGCTGAGACCACAGCCAGAGATGGACTTGTAAGACTGTGGCAAAGACCGGTTTTCAAACTCTTCATTTTATAGCAAGCATTGGGCAATAACAAAAGAATTTTTACAATCTATAGGTAAAACTCAGATACAAATTGCCCATCTTTGCAATTTTTATTAACAGGTGTCTTTCAGTTAAACTAGTGTTTGTATTTAGCTCATGGTACTTGATAGTGGTGTTTATGGGACAATATAAAGCCAAAAGGTCAAAAGTCATGCACAACCCATCATTTAAAAGTTAACTCAGCTCACATCAGTTGCTGGTCATGAGTGGCAAGGGGGTTATCTTAGGGCTAACTCTCAGTTTGCAGAGCTGACCCTCAGTTTGTAGAGGGATGCTTCTGTCTCACAAACAGAGCTATGGGCTGTAAAGCACAGTAACCCACTGTTAATAGTTAATCGTCAAGCTGCTGAAAAAGCTGCTGACAGTCTGCTCTCATTCTCCTAGGCTTACAACTTTGTATTTCTTTATTTCCACATTCTTATTTCTGGAATCTACATTTTTATATTCTTATTCTTGGACTCTGCATTAGGCATGGCGCGTTAAGGAAATGAGGGCATTGAGTTCTCTAGACTGCTTCCTGCTGACCTGGGGGACATGGACTATCTCTTGGGGAACCTGAGAAAGCTGGGGTGCTGACCATGCCCTGGATTATCTGGTTGTCTCACTGCTGTCCAGGTTCTGTGGAACTGTCCAGTGTCTCTTGGACCTGGCAGGATATTGGCAGAATGAGGACAAGGTTAAGTTTAGGGAAAAAAAAATTCCTTAGGTCCTGGTGATTGAAGGGGAAGGTGTCACAACCAGGGAAAGATGGGGAGGCTTGGGCTCTTAGGGTCTGGTCATTGAGGGAGGGGTGCACCTGACCTGTTTGAGTTGAATCCTTCAGGTCAACTTCCTGGAACTTAGAAGAATTATTTAAGTTCGTGAAAACAAGTTTTGGACACATTAGCAATCCCCACAGATGAGGAACTGTATTAAAGGGTCACAGCGTTAAGAAGGTTGAGAACGGGGCTGGAGAGATGGCTCAGAGGTTAAGAGCATTGCCTGTTCTTCCAAAGGTCCTGAGTTCAATTCCCAGCAACAACATGGTGGCTCACAACCATCTGGAATGGGGTCTAGTGCCCTTTTCTGGCCTGCGGGCATACACACAGACAGAATATTGTATACATAATAAATAAATATTTAACAAACAAAAAACAACAAGAAGGTTGAGAACCAGTGTGCTAGAATAACAATAGAGAAGAGGGGGGTAGTCTCAGAAAACACAGCAACAGCCTCACCAACACCAACCACGTGTGCAGTCTCACTTCACATTCTAAAGAGCTAGGACAGTGTGGACGGGACAGACAGACCATGCATCTGTTGGACTGTGGCACCACACTGAAGGTTCCACAGCTTACACGAGAGCCACAGAATTGCACCAACAGCACCACTCCACTCAATGGAAAGGACTTTTCCTAACACCACCACACGGGTGTGCTGGTGGGTTTCTTGGCTTGTGTGTTATTTCTTGGTTTGTTTGCGACAGCTACACACTTGTACTTCAGGCTGTCCTAGAACTCACTGGTAGCCCAGGCTGGCCTCAAAACCTCAGGTTTACAGGCATAAGCCACAAGACCTTACTATTCTTGTTACAGATACATTTTTAACTGCTCTGTGATATTCCCCTGCATTTCAGATGGAGGCTATGGGCTTTGTGTATTGTCTTTGTATTGATGAACGCTTAGTTTACTTCCAGTGTTTGGCTACTTTAAAAGGTTCCTGTGAGGAACCTTTTGTTTATTTTTTTTTGCTCATTCATTCATTCACTTTTGCATCTTTCATGCATGGCTACCCATTTCCATACAATGTGCAGGACAAAGCAGACTGAGGGTGAGCGTTACTAGCAGGTTTGGGGTTGAGGAGATTGCAGATGGCACACCAACGCCTCCCGATCAAATTGACACTAAGAATATATGAGTGGTATATAAAGATTCTAGAGCCCCAGTAACAGCTGGTATTGAGCACATTAAATATGTTTTGCAGTCTGATGCTTGGGAAATAGATGGCATCGTCTATGGCTTTAATGAGCAATCTCCTGCTCGCGGGGGAGGGAGGCCATGTTTCCATATGCTCATTGGCTGAGCTCTGCTCCTCTGCTTAGTGAGCCAATGCACACTGTGTTTGCCTTCTTTCCTGCTGGTTACACACCGGAGGTGGATGGGACACATCACCTTTCCGTTACTGCAACACATGCCCGAGACGAGTCAACTTACAAACACGATAGGTTCATTTAGTGGTTACAGTTCATAGTTCATTAGCTCCAGTACGGTGGGCCTGAAATGAGAGCCAGTGATAGACTGTTTGCTTCACACACAAAAAGGGAGGAGGGAGGGAGGAGGGGAGAGAAGTGGAGGGAAGGGGTGGGTCCTGTTATCTCTTTCAAGGGGATGGTCCCCAATAACTGGAAGACTTCCGCTAGGACCCACCACTTAAAGGCTCCATCACTTTCCCATGACACCAGGCTGGGCATAAACCTTTGGCACACACCAAGAAGACATCCCAGGTTTAACTACTAGAGGGCACTTCCATTCATTTTGGCTTATTTACATTTTTGGAATGAGGTGCCATCGTTTCCACAAAACGACTTTCATATTTCATCTGATATACTCTGTTTTAGTTAGGGTTACTATTGTTGTGATGAAAAAAAAAACATGACCTAAAGCAACTTGTGGGTAAAGGGTTTATTTGACTTATATATCCTGAATCACACTTCACGGAAGGAAGCCAAGGCAGAAACTCAAACAAAACAGGAACCCAGAAGCAGGATCCAGAAGCAGGAGCTGATGCAGGGGCTATGGAGGAGAGCTGCTTACTGGCTTGCTCCCCATGGCTTGTCCAGCCTACTTTTTTTATAGAACCGGTAAACCACCAGACCAGGGTTGGCCCCGCCCACATGGGCTGGGCCCTCCCACACTCCCACATCAATCATTGATTAAGAAAATGCCTACAGGCTTGCCTAGAGCCCTACCTAATGAAAGCATTTCCCAACTGAAGCCTTCTCTCTGATGATTCCAGCTTACGTCAAGTTGTCATAGAACTAACCAAGACACACTCCAATTTTAAATAGATTGTTTTCTTTCTTTCCCCATCTTCCCCTCATTCTCCTCCTTCTCTACCTTCTCTTTCCTCTTTATATTTTTCAGACAGAGGAGTTGCTGTTTAGCCCCGGCTAGCCTGGCACTCGTTTTATGATCCTCGCTGGCCTTGAATTCAAAGCGATCCTCTGTTTCCACTCCCTGAGTTCTGGGATTGCAAGTATGCTACCAGCATGGCTAGCAATAGGCTTGTTTTCTATTTTTAATTACATGTGTTTATATATTATGTGTGCACCGTTCATGGTTGCATGTGGAGAGCAGAGGGCATCTTTCATGATAGATGATATATACACACACACATGCACATATCTTTTAAGCTTCAAACTCAATAAACTCAATTGTGAGTCCTACTTTTGAGTGGCCTGGCTGGGATATTCCACACGCAGGGTCATGTGCCTGTCCATGCAGGTACGTTTATCTCTTCTTTTCTAACCTGGATGCCTTGCTGCCCTGGTCAGAACTCAGGTCTAGTCTGAGTGGACTGTGAGAACAGGTACCTGGTCCTCTGCCCGGCCAGGCTGGTAGTCCCCGGTCTCACCACTCATCGTAAGGTTTGCTGTGGGTGATCATGGGATTTTTCACCTTTTATAGCATTCATATGCTCTAGGCAATGAATTTGGGATGATAGACCAACCTTGCAAACTCAGTGGATGCTACATGATTGTGACATAGGATTACTTTTACATGTGCTCCTTGATTTGCTTTGCTAATGTTGTATGGAAGACATTTCAGCCCATTTTTCAAAAGAGTTTTTAAGTCTGTGCTATCCTCATGACATTATGGTATAGTCTGGGTTTTAGGATAATGCTGGTTTAACACAATGGGTTAGGAAATGGGAGGAGGGTTTGCACAAAGCTCTTAGCTCCTCTTTCAGTGTTTGGTGGACTCAGCAGTGATGACATCCAGGCCTGGGGTGACTATGTGAGCAGGTTTTTTGGTATCAGCTTGCTTTACTCACTAAATCTCCTCATCCCTGCAGATGTATTCAGAAGGCCCATTTTCTCTTCAGTGGTTCCAGATGCTTGTGCCTTTTTAGCTGGGATGCAAACAATGGCCTGCTTCCATCTGAGTGCCACACCCCCTTTAATACCCAAGCACTAAGTAGAGAAGATGGGGGGGGCAGGGCCCTGAAGGTTTTTGTGTCAACCCTCTGCAACAGAACTTTACTGCCTATCGATCAGAACAAGGACAGTCTGGGCTTAGTGTTTTCAAGGGAGCCATTCCCCACGTAGGACTCCATCCAACCCTGGAGGTTGAGCAAGCAGAAAGCAGTCTCTATTCCCAGGACTCCCAGAATTGAAGACATCACCAGCAGCTGACTTTGATCAGCTTAAGAAACCCCTGTGGCAATTACTTTCACTGCAAGGACAAAATGCCTGACAGAGGACACAGTCCATTATGGTGAGGAAGTCACGGTGGGGTTCATGGCTGCAGACACGTGTGTCTGAGACTCCTTACCTCAGGGAACTGATGGGGTTCAATGGCTGCAGACACGTGTGTCTGAGACTCCTTACCTCAGGGAACTGATGGGGTTCAATGGCTGCAGACACGTGTGTCTGAGACTCCTTACCTCAGGGAACTGATGGGGTTCGTAGCTGCAGACACGTGTGTCTGAGACTCCCTACCTCAGGGAACCGGGATAACTAGGACTACAGCTGGATCCAGGCTCTAACACATAAGGCCTAGCCCGACTTTCACCTATTTTGTGACAAGCCTTTTCCTGGGGAGACACACATATTGCTAACTCCAGACAGGAAGCCCACGACAAACCCAAGGATGAATAACATGGAAGTCCCACTCGGTGAGCCAATGAGTTTTATTAGGCTTACTTTAATAGCAAAGATAACTCAAAAACAGCTACATCCCCAAGCCCACCCCTGCACATGTGACAGCTCACACAGACAGGGAACTGGAGCACACTGCACAGCCTGCAGGCAGCTCAGCGGGTCGGAGAGTGTCCTTTCTAGGTGACTCAGTTGGTCCAAACTTCTTCCGGGCAGCTGAGCTAGCACCAGAGTCTTCTTGGCAGTTTGACTTGTCTAAGAGTGAATTACAAGAGCCTTGGTTGTTTACACTTAGGAGGGAGGGGCCTAGTGAGTCTGGTCAATTTCAGGAATTTCCTGCTGCTTTGTGGAGTTGTTTCTGTCTTAGGGAGCTTTCCTTAGGAATGAACTGTCTCAGCCTCAGAGGAAACTACTGCAACACACCACACTCCCATGACCCTCTCCTTCCTACTGAAGTCCCACCTCCTGAAGGTTCCACAACCTCCCAGAACATCACCACCTACTGGAGACCAAGTGTCCAGACACAGGGGCCTGTGGAGGCTCATCATAACACCTAGGATTGTCCCTGGTGATACAGAAGGACTGGGACAGAGGAATCCCAGGAATGCCAGACTGAACCCTACCTCACAAGATGCTCTGTCCCTTACACTGATGTCCCTGTCATGTTCAATTGCAGCAATATTTTAGTATGTCATATCAATTTAAAACATGGTGGTTGTTTTGTTGCTTGCCCACCGGGCCCACACAAACACACACCCTGAAGCATTATAGCATCTGGGGAGGTAGATCCCATCCCCATGAAGTCTCCCATGCCCCATGCAAAACATGAGGAATGACTGCCCGGAAAGTGATGGTGGGGTCAGTGCGTCTCCAGAGAGCTTATTAAATAACCACGCTGATTGGAGTCGTGAAATGAATGTGAAAAAGAGATACGATGTTTGCACACAGAGCCATTTTTCAAACAGACGTTGACCCTCGGTTTGATGTTTCCATTTCCAGGTCTCAGAAGATAGAAGGCTTGAGACTGGAAATTTGATTGTATACATTTTTCTCTCCATGGCTGATGTTTTTAGAATGATGCTTCTATATCATAATGTAAGAGACAGCCACAAATGCCAGGAGAAAACCCATCAATTGCTCCTTCAATAGGCACTTGACATCAGCCATGACCTTTTGCAAGTGAGCCATTCCTAGTTTGTGGCTTGAGCATGCCTTCACGCCATCATTCATCATATAAACCTTTAGTTTGCAAAATTGTCCATTTCTCTAGAACAGAGGTTCTCAACCTTTCTAAAGCTATAATCTTTAATACATTCCCTCACGTTGGGGCAACCCCCAACCATAAATTTATGTTGTTGCTATCATAACTGTAATTTGCTACTGTTATGGATCATAATGTAAATATCTGATATGCAGGGTATCTGATATGTGATCCCTGTGAAAAGGGCATTTGACCCCCAAAGGGGCCATGACCCACAGGTTGAGAATCTCTGCTCTAGAAATATGAGAGAACGTGTATGCAGGGCTTCCATCGAAGAAAATCCAGCAAGTAATGACTGAGATGATCATTTGTGGGGATCACATGTGGAGATCAGCATTTCCAATTGTCTCAAGCATGGAGTGATACTGAGGGCAATAAAGGATTCACGCATCCCAGTTCAGGAAAGAACTCCAACCATCCTTGTTGCAATTGCTCTATCCGAGGATCCCATTCTTCTCTAAGTTAAGCAGTTGGAATGATTTGAGAATTGGATCAAATAAAAAGAGAAGGAAAGGTCAGTTATACTGGCAATCCCAAGTACTTGCAGCTGCCAGTTGATCCTTTAAGGACTAAAAAGAAAACGTTTGCCTGAACTAGCAGGAACAGGTTTTATCTCCTCTTCTCCGAGAATTTCCTCAACACAGCAGTAGTAATCAGGCCTGGTCCCTCCCGACTTGCTGCGGCTCCCATTTTACCCCATTGCCCTTGGTGTTACTCCCACCCCAGTGCTTTATGGGACCTCGCTCCATCTTTCCCCTCAGCCCCTTTATGAGTCCTCCTTGTGTGTCGATCCTGCCAGGACAAGTGTATCTGGGAGATTCTGTTTCCCCAGTAGTCTGTGGGGTGTGCATTTGGGGTGCACCAGGAATCCAGAGGTGCATCGTCCTGGCTTTTCCTAGATGGTGGGATTTTAATCTAGGAGTGTGCCTCAGAGGCTCAAGTGTTAAGGGCTCAGTGCCCATCTGATGGGGATTTGAAAAGTCGTTGGATTCTCTGATTATGGGTTTTCCTTCATTGCTGGATAGATAGTTAGATGGCTTTTAGAAGGCAAGGCCTGGTCTTAGGAAATGGGTCACTGGGACCATGCCTTTGAAGGGCATGTGTCAACCCTGAACCCTTCCTTCCTTCTCTCTGCTTCCTAGCTCCCACAAGACAAGTATCTCTGCTCCACCATACACAAATCTCCAGGATAGTTGGCCTCCCAAAAGCCCTGTGGACCCCACCTACAGTAGAGCAAACCCCAAAACAGTGAGAAATCTTTCATTACTGCAATTGATTTGCTCAGCAAAACCCATGAAAATAGGGCAGCCTTCTACCCAACCTCTGGTCTCTCCCCTCTTCACCTGCCACCCTGCCGGGCACTGCAGCTAAGGTCCGGAGAGGGACAGCAAAGGAAGCCAGCCCCACGCAGGCTTCATGGGCCTTTTTCTTTTATTTTAGGGGTAAGACAAGTCCACTTCTTTTTCATTTTTCACTAAACTTTTGGCTTTGAAATAGTTGTATCTTCATATGAAATTAGGAGAGAGGCCACAGAGGACCTCTGCACCTGCCATTTCCTTGTCTCCAGCGGTGGCATCATGCAAAAGCGGCGTTCATACCTTCGTCGTGACAGTAATGTTGATCCAATGCACCCGTCTGGATCAGGTTTCCAGGTGGATCGCCAGGGATGAGTCCTCTTAGTTAAGGCGCTGTTGTATGTGAATGGTCAAATGTTTGTGCAATAGTTCCTGCAGTGAAAATCTTGCTAAAATGACATCTTCTGTTCGGATGTGTCCTTCCAATCTGTTGGTGTTCGTCATTGATAATGTTCTCATGTCACCCTTTAGTAAGGCCGCAAGGACTCTACAGTGTCCACCATTCTTTCGCTGCCTATGAGCCCAACAGACAAGGGGTCTTCGGGTCTTGGCAGCTTTTGGTTTACATTTAGAATCCCCTCATGTTTTCCTGGCTCTGAAGCCATCTCCTGGCCATCACTGCTACATGTTCACACTACCTGCTAGCAGGAAGCTCTTCATGACATCATCACTGCTACATGTTCACACTACCTGCTAGCAGGAAGCTCTTCATGACATCATCACTGCTACATGTTCACACTACCTGCTAGCAGGAAGCTCTTCATGACATCATCACTGCTACATGTTCACACTACCTGCTAGCAGGAAGCTCTTCATGACATCATCACTGCTACATGTTTACACTACCTGCTAGCAGGAAGCTCTTCATGACATCATCACTGCTACATGTTCACACTACCTGCTAGCAGGAAGCTCTTCATGACATCATCACTGCTACATGTTCACACTACCTGCTAGCAGGAAGCTCTTCATGACATCATCACTGCTACATGTTCACACTACCTGCTAGCAGGAAGCTCTTCATGACATCACTGCTACATGTTCACACTACCTGCTAGCAGGAAGCTCTTCATGACATCACTGCTACATGTTCACACTACCTGCTAGCAGGAAGCTCTTCATGACATCATCACTGCTACATGTTCACACTACCTGCTAGCAGGAAGCTCTTCATGACAGTCCTAGCATGCTGTCGCACAGTCACATGGGCTCAAAACTCAAAGGAAACCGTTATTTTTTTTCTGTTGTTGTTGTTGGTATCATGTAGCCTAGGCTGGCCTCCAGCTCCCTGTGTGACCGAAGAGGACCTTGAGCTTCTGATCCTCTTGCCTCTGCCTCCCAAGTGCTAGGATCACCAACACCAGTGTTAGGTCTTGTGATCCGTGGGATCAAATAAGGGCTATGTGCATGCTAATCAAGCACTGGTTCCACTGAGCTGCTTCTTCAGCTCAAGAAAGACTTCCATCAGGACTCTGTGTAAACATGGCCGGTGGTCTCTGAATGGGAAGTTGTAGTGCAGTGTTGGAACACAGCCTCTACTGGTCCCATTTCTCTTTATGTACCCCCAAGCATTCTTCCCCATACTAGCTCTGGGTGTGGTCAAATGCCTTGCTTAAATCAATACACTAGAAGCGACTTGAGGCGAGGTTTGAACCAAGACCGCAGAGAGCTTCTGCTCTCATTCTCCCAGCCCCTAAAGCCTGGAGCAGAGTCTTGGGGGCATTTTTTGAAGGGTGAGAGATCTTGGGGAGAGAGAGGTGAGGTAACAGCCAGCAACAATGGCCACACAGTGATTGAGAAGGCTTATACCAGGCATGGCTACAGTGTGCCTTGGGTAGTCCAGGATAGCTGTAAGTGAAGCCCAACACAAAATAGCGCACTTACTTAAACATTTTGACTCTGTGGCAGCTGCATCATGTGGTTCTAGGGGCATGATTTGGAAGATGTTACAGGGTCATACATAATAAACACATGTATGCTCTGTCAACCCACTGGCCAAAGGGTAAGCATCCCTGCTTTGGAACATCCTGGCCCTGGGCTTCCAGAAGGCTAAAGCAGCATGCATCTATTCAGACAAGGCCTTCTGTAGACCCACCCAGCAGAGTCCTGCCCACATGGCTCCCCCACCAGGCGATGGGGCATGAATCTGTGTATCTCTGCCTCTAAATCTAAGTGGCCCATTCCCCAACAACCATCTCAGGTTATTTGTGACCAAAATACCTATGGGAACCACTCAAGACAGCACAGATTTGTTTTGGCTCGTGGTTTCAGAGGATTCAATCCATGTTGCTTGGACAGAACATCATGGTGGTGGAAGGGTGTGGCAGTGGAGATCCGTCACCTTGTGGAGAAAGGAGGCAGAGAATGAAGCAGGGACTGGGACCATGCATGACCTTCAACAGTACAGGGCCCCAGAGAACTATGCCCCCTACTTAGGCCCCACCTTCTAGCTTCTGAAACCTTCCAAAACAGTGCTACCAGCAGAGAAACAAGAGTTTAGCATGTGAACCGGTGGGGAAACTTTCATATTCAAACTATAACAGATGCCTATGATGACGGTCTCAGCCATATATCTGGTGCAAAGGGGCCGGTAAGAACTTTGAAATACCTGAGGTGATGGTGGGTTTTCTTTGTTCCCCAATCTCTGGCTTTGTTCTGGGTCACTGAGAGGCTTCTAATTAAGTGACTGTTACTCTCATTACCAAATATTTGGACTCTCCTAGGGAAGCCAGGCACTTAAGGCAAATTAACAACCTGTGGGCCTGGAAAGAGACTGATGAGCTCCCCGGGTCAGGCGCTTCTGCCCACTGAGAATTCCCAGAAATGGCGAGGCATCTCCACTGGATATACAAGGGGATCCCCAGGAAGAGGGGACCTGGTGTGTAACATCCTGAGCACAGCGAACCCTCAGATGCCATAATCCTCCTCCTGTCCCTGCCCAGGGTATACGGCTGTCTCCTGAAGCCTGGGTACCAAAACACTTCAAAAGTCTGGATGGGCAGATGCAGCCGGGGTGAGCAAAGTGACCAGAGTAGCCACTGGCCTCCCCTCGTGCCTGGCCTGCCCCAGCAGAGGCTATCTTTAGCTGTAATAGAAGCCCCATTATAGCCGTAACAGCTCTCCCTAATACCAAAGTCTGCACAAACAGGAGTCTAATGGAAGGGGGATAAAGCACTATAGACATGCAGGAGTCCAACCATCTGCTTCCCCAGGAAGGTCAGTGAAGGACTCCAGGCCTCCCTTCATCCACCGTAGTCTCTTTACCCTCCGCGTGGCTGCTCCAGCTGCTCTCACCAGAGAGGTCATAAGGCTTCCTCTTGGCCAATCCAGGGTCAGGTTGGACTCTTGGTGGGCAAGGAGGGTCACTGGAGGAGACACATCAGCTTCCTGCCCTGGTCCTCACAGCCTGACTGGAATGAGCTTCATCGAGAGAATTCCCCAGATCTAAGAGGTGAGGGGATGCCTCAGATCTGAAGGCTAGGGTGGATGGCTCTGCTTCAGTAGCTGGAGAGCCAGGAGAGCTAAACTTTGACCAGGAGAATCTGGTAGTTGCTAGTGTTACAGTTTCTCTTATTACCAGTTCTTCAGGCTCTCCTAGGGAAGCTATGTACTTAAGGTTCATTAACAACCTATGTTAATTACAGGCCAACTCCTGCGTTAACACATCTCCAAAGTGTCTTGCCCTTTTCTTCCCCATTGATGACTTTGAATAAAGATATAAAGATGGGTATTTTCAGAGGTGCCCCTGTCCACCATCTTTATGATGCACACTGTGCATGCCCAAAAGGCATTCCTTTCTGCCATCCTTAAGACACAAGACAACTGCCTCCAGAAGTGTTCCCTTTCACCATTTTAACTTCATGAGCATGTTTCCCATGGTTTAAGCATGGGCTAAAAATGTGCCCACCATGGGCTGAAGAGGTGGCTCAGCGGTTAAGAGCACTGACTGCTGCTCCAGAGATCCTGAGTTCAATTCCCAACAACCACATGGTGGCTCACAGCCAAGTAATAAGATCTGGTGCCCTCTTCTGGTCATGCAGACAGAACAGTGTATACACAATAAATAAATAAATCTTAAAAAACATGTCCACCATCTTTCCTTCTTGAACAATGACCTTATACTGAGCCTGCTCTCCACTGTGTCCCTCCCAAACATGACCGTATGTGAACATACATGTAAAGGCTTGGTGCACAAAATCCTCCACTTCCTTTGTTCAAGGGCAGCACAGATTTGGGGATCCTGCTTGCATCGTTCTTGAGAGCCGCAACCAGTGAGCCCTACTCTATTATTGATCCTGCTTAATTTTTATCTTAGGCTCAACAAGACATGAACTCTGATGGCTACAGATTTGCTCTTTGTCAGTACCTCCAATCCTGGAGTACCAAAGCGGCTATTACTCAAGGTCAAGCAAATAACCCATTTCTACCCACCAGAGTTTCTACCTGGGTCCTCCTTGATCAATTTATAGAACCTGCTAGAATCCTAAAGTACTCCAGATAATACCCTGGGACCTCTCTGTCCCCAGGCGCTCAGCCTTCTCTCAATCCCTCTTTCCTCCCTTCCTGGTTCCCCCAGGTGCTCCCCCTTCTGTCAGTCTCTCCATCCTCCCTTTCTGGTTCCCCCAGGTGCTCCCCCTTCTCTCGGTCTCTCTATCCTCCTTTCCTGGTTCCTACTCCTTTCAAGTGCCTCTCACTTAAGCCTGAGGACTAGAAAATTAGTGCCCAGTAGCGCTGGGCTCAAGGCCTTCCCACCCACACAATGGAAGAGCCAAGAGTCTGCTGTTTTATACTAGCCTGTGGCTTGGGGCCTCTTTCCAGAGCTCTCAATCAACATTAATTATCATGATTGCTAAAGAAAGTTAGCCGTGATGATCCAATTTGACCGGCTGCCCTTGCAGTAGTAACTAGCAGATTTCCCCCCTTTGACAATGAAAGAAAGTCCCAATGAAAGATCTCTGTACTCCTGTGTCACTCATTAAACAAATGAGTGGCAAAAAGCGTAGGGCAGACTGAGCAGGCATTGTAAGGTTCCTGAATGCCTTGTCTTGGTTCATAGCGAGATGGGAATAGAGGCAGATCAGCCAGAGCTGCGACAACCAGCCCGTGGCACATTCTAAAGGATCTCTGCCTCCTGTCCGGAGGTAGCATTTGTAGAGAAAGCAGACAGGCTTCCAACAGCCTAGGTCCCTCTTCTGGGTCTCGGGATGAGTCCCAGCCCCTCCCAGGAACGCCCCTCATCCGCACTAGCACTGGCAGCATGGTCTCATCTTTCCCTTTGGTTTCTGCCTTTCTCCCATAGGGTGAGGTTCAGACCCACTGTTTCCAACAGATGCCATAAACAACTTAACACATTATACTCTTGCAATTTTTTTTAACTTGATCACATAGTTGCTGGACTCTAAATAAAATACATTCATTTCTTCTCCTGAACTGTGCCCATGCTCCTGCTAATCCGAGCTGGTATTAATTGGTAGCTGTGGACCACGCCCAAAGTCGTTAGCTGGCCCCTGGGCTATGGGAGTTAAGGGCCCTCTGTATAACCAATACCATGTTATCCCATCTCACAGGACAGTTTACAGTCCCGGGCTGACAAGGGAATGGGATGAGAGCACGGTCATTGAAATGGAAGTGGAGCAATGTTTGCGCTCAGGAAGAAATGATTTCGGGTCGGATTTATGCCCCACAGTGGCAGCAGGAGATCAGCCGCAGTGGCACCAGGACAGCCAGCGGTTTATATATCCCCACACTCGAAGGCTATCGGGACAAATCAGATTGTCTTTATAGCAATCATTTATTTGGAATTTTTCTCGTATTGTCTGAATACCTGTGCGATGCTTGCATTAATTTATTAATTAATAAGAAGGTCGTCATTCATGGGAGGATTTTACTACAGCCACATGCTGCCTTCTGTCTTCATCCAGATACAAGCAGCAGCCATACCTACGCTGGCACTGCAGGGCTGAAGTCACTCAGCAAACATTTCCTGACCCCCTATAAGACACAGACGGAGGCAATGTCATGAGCAGAACAAAGTCCCTACTGCCGTTAGGAGGGTGTGTGGCCCTCGGCAAGCATGAAACAAACAGTGTCATGTGCTGGACAGTCCTGGGTACCATAGGAAGAGGAGCTGGGTTCATTGTGGCTAAACGGTACAGGACTGGATACATGATAAAGAACAGTTTATTTATTTGCCTGGATATTTTTGAGGTAGGAGATTGAGGGAATGAGAAAGAGAGGAAAATGAGGAAAGGGGGAGAGGAAGGAGAGCCAGGCCACAGATGGAAACCAAAGGCCAGCGGTGCAGACATGTCTGAGGAACGAGGTGGCAGGAGGTTGCTTAGTCCTGGTCAAGGTGCCATCCCCCTGTCTCGGTGAAGTCCTGCAAGGTGGTTCAAAGCCTTCATTGGTATAGGCACCTCTCAGTTCTCCTTTTCTCAAAGAGAAAACCTCAGTGAGAAACACAGCCAGTTCAAGTAGAAGTTGATTTAGCAAAGCAAATCCTCCAATCACTTCTTGTGAATGGCTGAATAAGCTTTGGACGTCTTCCTAGAAGTTCGTGTTCGCCTTAGAGCTCATTTCAAGTCCCTTGCAGTTGGAGTAGCTGCCCTTCTGAGCTGCCTGCAGGTCTACCAGCTTGAGTGGGAGCAGCACTGTGAGGGGATGAGAGGTGGATAGCTTCCAGCTACAATGTTAAAAAAATAAGTGACCGTTACTCTATTGAAGCTTTGTCTCTAACTGTTGGTCATAGGTGGTGACGAGGAACAGATTTAAAAAAAAAAAAGACATGTGGGAAGTAGAGGGAGCAGGTGGTTCACAAATAGCTCCTCTCGAGGATGTTTTGTGCCCCTGTGTGGGAGGACTGACTAGTGCATCCCATTTAACTGTGTGTGTGTGTGTGTGTGTGTGTGTGTGTGTGTGTGTGTGTGTATTGCAAAATAAATAAGAGGCATAAAATACCACCAGCAATCAACATATTTCCCCAGGTAACTTCCACTGTACAAAGCAATATATTTCCCAAGGTTGACTCCAACCAAACTTTTGAGCCTATGGTGTAAGTTCTACCCAGGGTACCTAATGCTCAGGCTTCAGCATGTACCCCCTTTAGAGATTTGCTTTTGTTTCAGGGACATAAAATTCATAAATATTAAACCCCTCGCCCATGTGGGAAAGTCTTGGTTTATGTTATTAAGAAACGTCATGTTGGTGGGAACATGACATCTTGGTCTTGAGAGGAGGGGCATCTGTGATGCTTGCTCTTGATTATCAATTTGACAGGATTTGGGATCACCATGGAAACAAATCTATGGCTGTGTCTGTGGTGGATTCTCTGGGTGAGGTTATTGATGTAGGACACTCTGCCCTGAATGTAGATGATGATACTGCTCCATGCACTTGCATCCTGGACCGAATAAAAAGGAGACAGCAAACTGAGCCTCAGCGGTTCGCTCATCTGTTACTCCATGCTTCTGGATTGTGAAAGTAGCCAGCTGCCCCCTGCTCCTGCCAGCCTGTCCTCCCCACCATGATAAACTGTGTCCCCTGGAACTGTAAGCCAAGCAAACCCTTCCTTCCTCTAGCTGCTTTGTGGGGCACTTAGTCACAACAATGAGGCAAGTAGCTAACACAGTGTCCACGTGCACTGTGGAGCTCACTGTAGGCTCGTTTTCATTCTGTCTATTTCTTTCTGTAATTCTAAGTCAGGAAAGCATAAATTCTGATCCTCAACTGAGTAGTGTCTTGGATATGATTGGTGTTTGATACAGGTATTAAGGCGACCAAATGGGACCTGAAGGGGGACTCCCGCACAATGGGGACTTCTTCCTGTACCCTGGATTAGGCACAAACCACACCCAAATACTTGTTTTCACAGAGAAATCTTTTACTAAGCAGGGAAGAAAAGTTAAAGTGGCTGCTTCCTGACTCAGGCAGAAAAACAGCAGCAAATGACCTTGCAGATGTAATTTTTAAGAGGAGAAAGGGGGGAGGTCTGTGTTAGAATGGGCTAGGGTGCAGTGGTAAAGGAGAAAAAGGGTGATGGAGAAGGGGATGGGAACAAGGAAAAATGGAGAAATGCTTGTGCCCGAGGGGCAATGGGCTGCCTCTGGATGGAAGAGAGACAGACATGACACATAACCAAATGGCTGTTTATAAAGGTAAAGGGGAAACCCTGTGTTAGGATGAGGGGCTTAATTTTAATTGGGCATGTTAATTAGGTGAGCCAAAGGGGTCTTCTGAATGCTAGACTTTGGTAGGCAGCCTCAGGAGGAAGAAGTGGCCGAATAAGGGAATAGACCTTGGTGACTAGCTTTAGAAGTGTAATCTAATACTTTTCAGCAAAGCAGAGGGAATGGAGGAGAAGGGTGAAGCTTCCAGAGCCACGTGCTCGAGTGGGCTAGTGTTCCCTCAAAGACAAGGGATTCATCAATCCCAAATAGCCACTCATCGGCAATTCTGTGTTTTCACCAAAAACAGTATAGATCCTGGAGATCAGGACGCATTTTGTTCATTTTAATCATACCCCCCCCCCCAGTGATACCACTCTCTCCCGGTACATGGCAGAGTTACTGGGGAAATGACTGGATGGATGAATGAATGATTTGATGAATGAATGAATGAGCACACTGTGGACTGCGCAGAATTCAGGACTTGGATGCTCTTTCTCTGTCATCCCTGTCTCTTTAACGCCAGATGCTGACCCAGAGTTGCTGTTATAGTTTGAATGTGTTAGATGGGATGTGCCCCTTGAAAGAGAGTCATGGGCTGAAGACTTTGTCTCCAGTGATGGTGCCGTTGAGAGGTGAGGGCATCACAAGGGCTGTATCTTCAGTAGTTTAGTCTGTTGGTAAGCTGAATGAGCCCTGAGAGATGGGCACTGGTGGGAGGTAGTAAATCACTGGAGATGGAACTTCAAGGGCTTTATCTTATCTTCAAACCCTTTCTTTCCCTTTTCTCCTCTTCTCTTATCTAGCCATCCATCCATCCTTCCATCCATCCATTTGTCTACCCATACAACCATCCATTCATCCATCCATCCATCTATTCACCCATCCATCCATCTATCCATCCATCCATCCATCCATCCATCCATCCATCCATCCATCTTCCCATCTGTTTATCTATCATCAGCTATCTCTCCCTTTATCTTTCTTTCTTCCCCCTTCATCTCTCTCTTTCCTTATTCCTTCCTCCTCCCTTTTCTTCCTTTTTGTCTTTGTTTTCTTCTCCCACCCCTTTCTTAGCTGCTCTGAGGTCAGTTACTCCCCACCAGAGGCTCCTCCCAGGGTCATGTTTAACCTCATCATAGCCTAAAAGTGGTGAAACCAAGCGACCATGGACTGAAGCCTCTAAAACCAGGGGCTGAAACAGACCTTGCCTGCTTTTAAGTGACCTTCTCAGACCTTTCATCACAATGGCAAAAAAAATAATAATAATAACACAAGCACAGGTCTGCTGTGTTCTGGAAAAGGCAAATGTTCCTCTTTATTAGAGTGTGTGTGCTTTCTGGCCACCAGGGACAAACAACAGACTGAAGATGGGAGTCAGAGCATCAAGGGTTTGGTGTCATCGTTGGGAGTCGGGGTCTTGCTGCACAGCCTTCTGGGGGTACGTGGTAGGTTCCAAAGTAGACACTCAACTGCACTTGGATTAATCCAGCATGTTTGTATTCTTCTAGAAAAAAAAAAACTGCGCTTGTTCTTCCCTGAACTAACAAAATGCTAATACTGAAGAGAGGTGTGTTGATCGGAAGGAAAAGGGCAATTGCGTGCATTCAGCCCTGCAGGATCATCCAGGCGCCACAGAGGAAGCTTGATTGCTGGTGATTGCTAATTACACATTGCCCGACTGCTGCTATCTCTTGGCTGGGATTTATTTACAGATCATCAGAGATGCCTGTGGCTTCCAGTGCCTGTCCTGGATAAACCGTGGTTAGCTGCTGTCACTGTTGCAAACCTTCATATGTGCCATGACAGCCAGAGAAGGTGGTGGCAGTTCGGGAGGGTACACTCAGACTCACTAGCAGGGCAGGTAGGGGCTATGCCAAGGACAGGCACGCCGCCAGCTCAGCAGCCTTCCCCTGGCAGTGAGAAGTTCTGATAGATTGTCACCGCATTGTCAGAATAGGGGACAGACTCCTGGATGGGCTGTCAGTCATATCTCCCCGGGTATAATTACTTGCTTGTCAGAGTCCGTCAAGCTCTGGAGCCTGGTTACTGAACCCGTCATGACACTTTGGGACTTCCAGCAGGTGGTCAACACAGGCATAAACAGAAAGAGCATTCTCACCTTCTCTACTCGCCTTTCTGGCCACTAGCTCCACCCCATCACCCTCCTCATGACAGCTTCCCAAGCCTCGGATGTTTATCTGAGACTGAAGGAAGGGATCTCCCTTTCAACAGTCAGTCATATAAAACAGGGATTTCTCAACCTTCTTCTGAGCTTCCAGAAGTCGATCCTGCTGTGCTCCACCCCAGTCGTCCGATAAAGATGAGAATCTCCTCAAACGGGTAGTGTGTCTGGGGGTTGTAAGTTAATACTCCACGCCCTGGTTCTGTATTCTGGAGAGGGGACTGCCTGATGGGCAGCGATTCGGGAGGGGGTGCTTCTTCCTTCCAGAGCAGCATCAAGTGTTTATAGAGCTTACTCACACAGCTGCCGTCAAGGGCTCCCAACCCGCGCCTCTAAGTTTGTAGAGATATTCCTGAGACCCCTGACTTTTGTCCATTATACTATGCTTTCATCCGCTCAATTCCACAGCCTTTCAAAGTATCAAAGAAATCATTTCACTTTTCTTTTTGAAACTTTTAATGTTGTCTAAATTCATGGAAAACAAACTCATATGCTTGTCTGTGAGGTGCCAGATGTCTGCCCTCCTCCTTCTGTTCCCTCCTCCCCACCACCAGAACTCAGGACTTCCTTGGTGATGGAGCACACAGAGTGATCCCTGGCTCTGGGCCTTCGTGCTGTGTCTTTCTGCCTGGACATGGCAGGCATATGGATTTGCCTCATCTGGGAGTCCATGGGGAGCGTGAGAAGACTGAGTCGCTGTGGCCGGAGACAATTAGAGGGAACTTTCCGGGAATGAATGGAGGAGCTCCCGGTAGAGGCCAGCAGCATACAGCGACCTATGGGACAGGCACGGTGGCACTGGCCAGCCCGGCAGCTGGGTGGGGGGCAGTAAACGCTGACGGTAAAGGGAATAGAGGCTTGTATCGGCTGTGCAGCTATCCCATGGTTTTGGGAGCCATGCCAAGATTTCTCTGGCATTGGCTCAAAGGGAGCAGGGAGAGGTCAGGTATAATGTGGGGTCATCAAATCTTGTCATGGGGATCTAGGAAGGAGCAAGGGCACCTAGGAAGCACAGTAGAAAGCAGGGAAAAGATCATTTTTTCTTTGGACAAGATATCCTGAGGCTCTGAGCCCCAGTAATCAATATATGTGTAACCACATAGCAGACAGTAGACAGGAAGGGTTGACAGAGTATGTTTCTCTATGTCATCGGAAGGGAAGGGGAGGTGCTGTTTCACAAGGGGTGATCTTGAGGTGTGCTGAAGACATTGGGACCTTGGTGCTCAGATCCCCCAAACCACGGACAGCTCCTTCCAAAGACAGCCTTCTTTTGAAACGCATACATATTTTTAAGTATAGGCAACGACAGAGTGCTATCAAGTCTGGTTTGAAGAACTTGGGCACAAGCAGCTGATGTATTAGAGAGAAGACTCAGGTTCCAGGGTGGCAGTGTGCTTGCTGCCAGTCACGAAAGGCCAGCTGAGGTTGTGGCCTCTGAACAGCCAGTCCCCTGTGTGACTAGAGTATGTCAGCATTCCTTCATGTCAGACACCCACACAATATCAGCACCACCCCCAAGCCCTGCTCCTGTGCTGGGGGCACAAAGGCAAGTCAGTGTAATGTCATTGGATTTTATTGTCGGGGCAGTCAGCTCCCCGATAATGACATAGAGACTTATTATTAAATATGAAAACCCAGCCAATAGCTTAGGCTTGTTTCTAACTAGCTCTTTAATGAACCCATTTCTATTTGTTTGCTTTCTGACTCATAGTTTGATTACCTTCTCTCGGTACTGTCCACCCTGCTTGCTGTGTCTCCTGGCACCTCTCTGCCCTCTCCTTCTCAGCATCCTCTCTGCCTGGAAAAGCCTGCCTAGTTATTGGCTAGTCAGCTTTTTATTAAGCCAATCAGAGCGGCACATAAAGAGATGCCTGCAGTGGTGGTGCTGTGCAGACGGACGGATGGACATACTGTGCTGTCACATCACCCGGAGGAGATTTTGTCACAAATGTCCCCAAGGTCAGGGGTAATAACACCTCACCCTAGCTTTGTCTATTTCTATTGTCTTTATTTCGCAGCCCCAAGACACCTTTTGAGGCCTTAGCTGTGCTCAGCAAGTGCTCTACTGCTGAGCTACACTGCACTCCTGTTTCACCTTGTTGCGGAACTATATAAGTACCTTCGAGGTGTGTTTACATAAGAAGCATGTGTGTATGCATATATGCAAATGTACCCTGCATATTTCTATACTACTCAAATTACTGATCTTGCTCAAAAATGGGTCCTATTAGCTTGTCTTGGCAGCGCACACCTACTCAAGAGATGGAGCTTGTCTCAGCTCCTCAAGAGGCGAAGGCAGGAGGATTGTGCTGGCTGCTTTTATGTCAACTTGACACAAGCTAGAGTTATCTGAAAGGAGGGAATCTCAGTTGAGAAAATGCCCCCATAAGATCTGGCTTTAGGACATTTTCTTAATTAGCAATTGGTGGGAAAGGGCTCAGCCCACCGCAGGTGGTGCCATCCCTAGGCTATAAGAAAGCAAACTGAGCAAGCCATAATGGGTAAGACAGTAGGCAGCGTTCTTCCAAGGTCTCTCGGTTACCGACTCCAGGTTCCAGTCCTTCTTGGGTTCCTGTCCTGGCTTTCTTTAGTAATGAACAACCACACAGAAGTGTAAGTCAAATAAACCCTTTCCTCCTTAACTTGCTTTTGGTCGTGGTGTTTCGTCATAGCAACAGTAAGGCAAGGATCAAACCTTCAAGAGCATCCTAGGGCATAAATCAAGTTCAAGGTTAGCCTGGATAACTTCCCTGCCTTGAACTAAAGAGGAAATGTGATCTAGAGATAGGACTTAGTGGGAGAGCACTTACTTAGTGAGCTTGATGCCCTAGAGTCAATCCCTTGTGCTACACAAAGGCATAGCAAGATGAGCAAAACTGTGGCTTGTGATTTCTCAGTAGATTTGCTTCACTCTTGTTTATCCAAAACTATGTGCATCCCTTTGTTGCCATTCCAGTGGGATTCCGAGTTATCTACGAACTCACTTATTTCACCCCTGTCTGGGGCTCCTCCATCTATCTGAAGCTGGTGTCATCTTGCCTGGACTGACAGGTCCTGTTTCCTCAAAGTTTCCTCTCTGGCTATTGGTGAAAGGCTTTCTCCAGACAGCAGTAATCTCTGCCTTGAACTATGTAGACAAAAGGTCTGCCCTGAGCTCGCCCCAGGGCAGAGTGTCCTCTTATTTCTGATAGAAAGAAACGAGATTCCTGCTCCAGGAATGCCAAGGACAGCTCTCACTTCAGCTCCCAGTGCCTTCTCTGCACGGCTCAGGAAAGTTGTCTGAACACAGATCCTCTCAAAACCAGGTTAGCCAAAGCCTGGTGCTCTCTGATTCTTGTTCTGGTGGAGAAGGTGATGAGGTCCAGCTGTGGAGAATTGTGATCGCATGCCACCAATGTCCCTATGTCTTAATCGTGTAAGTGCTATGTGAGCATGTTTGCGTCACAACAGATTCGTTGAGTTTAAACCCCTCTTCCAGAAGCATGGAGGTGATACAGGCTGCTGAGATGCTTAACATCTGTCTCAGCACCAAAGAGATGCAGCCAGTGGGTCGCTCCTGGAGACTTGTGTCCTGGAATGTCTCTTAGGGCACAGAACTGTCCCCTCTGGGCCCTTCTTGCCATGTCTTATTATCTGTGCCTCTACAGAGGTGCCATCAAAATAGAGAATGAAGTGGAAAGTCTTTGTGCTCGCACACGTACACACACGCACTTATATAAAAACACATGCATGTGTATGCACTTATGGCAGACACACACAGCAAGAAGCAACCCAGATGAAACTGACAAGAAGCACCATCCTCTTATCCAGCATGGACAGATGCAGAGGTTCCCTGTGTGCATGGTGACAGGTTGATCAAAGTGGGCTGGGACAGGCAAGAGAAACTGTGCCTAAGGGGGCATCTGCAGCTGTGCAATGTTTTTGCCAGATGCAGACATGCTAGCCAAGGACAGACCACCCAGGAGGCCAGCTGGCTAGCTGCGTTTCTAGAAATGTCATCTACAGTCACTGTGGACACAGGTGTCAGAACCAGCTTCCTGAAGCCCCCATGTAAACCATTGTCCCTGGGATCTAACTTCACTCCAGGGCAGTGGGCTATTGCCCAGGCTTCTACTGTGTCTGTTCCTACCATGACTTCCATTTGGAAAGACACTTAGGAGCTTGTTATCCTGAGGAGCTGTTTGTGTTTGTGTGGCTCTTCTCTGCCCCTGGCCTGGAAAGAGACCAGCTAATGATGGTCAACTTCCTGGTCCAGCTGCAACTGAAAGGAACGTGTTTGCTTTTCAAATCCTCCAGCTTTCTGCTCAGACAAGGGACTGTGTGAGGGAGGTAGGGCGTCAGCCCTGGAGCTGGCTCCACGCTGCTGGCGTGTTTCAGGCAGATCTGTGTTAGTGGAGCCAAGCGCTATCAGAGAGGCCATCTTGAGGGCTCCAGACAATTCCCACTTGTTTCTATAGACCTTCGAGTTAGTGGTTTCCATGGAAACTGTGTGTGATTGATGGTTCATTTCCTGATGGTAGGCTTATCTGTTGGTGGAAAAATGAACTGACCCTGAGGCCCAGACCTTGTTTTCCCAACTCCTTTGCTTCACCAGAGCAGTGAGCAGGAGCATAGAGTGTAGCCAGGAGACGGTCTTCAAGGAGGATTGGCCAGAGTGTTGGGTCTTTCATAGCTGTGACCAAATACCTGCTAAGAGGCAACTTAAGGGAGAAGAGGCTTCTTCTGGCTAAGTGGCAAGGGCTCCAGTTCTTTATGAAAAGGAAAGGCATGGCGGCAGGAACTGGAAGCAGCTGGTCATGTTGCACAGGCAGGCAGAAAGCAGAGAGAAGCGATTGCTGGTGCTTGACTCATTGTGCCTCCGTTACTCCCCGCTCAGCACCTCAGCATCTTCCCCAGACCCCAGTGTGATCCGTGATCTCCTCCCTTTGCCCTCAGCATCTTCCCCTGCCCCCAGTGTGATCCATGACCTCCTCCCTTCACCCTCAACATCTTCCAGAGACCCTAGTGTGATCCGTGACCTCCTCCCTTTGCCCTCAGCATCTTCCCCAGACCCTAGTGTGATCTGTGACCTCCTCCCTTCACCCTCAGCATCTTCCCCTGACCCCAGTGTGATCCATGACCTCCTCCCTTTATCCTCAAAATCTTACCCTGACCCCACTGTGATCCATGACCTCCTTCCTTCACCCTCAGCATCTTACCCTGGCCCCAGTGTGATCCATGACCTCCTCCCTTTACCCTCAACATCTTACCCTGACCCCACTGTGATCCATGACATCCTTCCTTCACCCTCAGCATCTTACCCTGCCCCTAGTGTGATCCATGACCTCCTCCCTTCACCCTCAGCATCTTACCCTGCCCCTAGTGTGATCCATGACCTCCTTCCTTCGCCCTCAGCATCTTCCAGAGACCCTAGCGTAGTATGTAAATACCTTCCTCAGCATTCTTCCACAGTCCTGGCCAGACAATGCTGGCAATATCTCTGCATCCCTTGTCCCACAATCCACCTTGCCAACCCTCCCTAGCCTCTCTGGAAAGCTGCCTGCAGAGGAAGGGCCAATTGTGAAGCTCTGCTCTGGGAGGGATTACAGCTAGACAGCTGCAGTTGGTCATTCTGGATGCTTCATTGACGGCCCCTCAACACTTACTCGTCTCACCGACTGTCCTCACCCAGTCAGACCTTGTTGTGTGTATGTAGCTATACATCTGTTTTAACAGGTTCAGTTCTCTCAGAGCGAGGGTGCTCTGTATGGCTAGAACAAAGAGCCCCGGAGTCAGTGGTCAGGAAAATGAGCTCAGAGGTTGGTGAGAGCCAAGTCTATGCTCTGAAAACACAGGCATCAGAAAAGAAAAGCATTTCCTCACAGTGGCGTGGTCGATGATGAAGGCTCACGTCAGAATGACAGCAGGCAGACCAACCCCAGAGCTATAGTAGTGACTGAATACTGAGGTGAAAGGCGAGGGGTCTCCTTGAGCATCGCTTTTACACCAAGTGCTTTCTGCAAAATTTATCCCACTTAACAAACGAGAACCCTGGGTACCACTTTGTCCCGTCTGTTGAAGAAGCATCCAGGTTCAGGAAAGTTAAGGGATCAGAGCACAGTTTCACAACAGGGGTTTGCATTAAAGCTCACATGTGCCTTTGTCCCCTCGCAAAGCAGTACTGACCACAGTGAACCTCCCTTATCTGAGAGAGAAGCTGTGGGACCCACACTAAGGCCACCACTGTAGGAATTGAGAGGGGGAGGGAGAACCGGTAGAATCTGTCAAGGGGACTGAAATATAGTGGTATGTTTATCAACCATACTCCACCACAGAAACAGGTCTGGTGGACACGATCATTTTGTATCAGTTAAAGAGATGAAGGGACTAGTCAGTGTCCCCTCCATTCCGAGCTCTTTGCAAGTGAAGTACTGGTAATAGTGACCTAGGGTCACGTTGGGGTGACAGTGGAGGTGATGGTGGTAGCAGGGGACTAGGTGGGGACGGCGTGAGTGGTGATGAAGTCGTGGGGTGATGATGGAGGTGAGGGTGGTCAGCGTGGGGATAGAGGGATGGTGAAGTCGTGGGTAAAACATTCAAATACAAAAGATAAAAACAATCTTTTTTTTAAGAAAGAAACATGCTTTTTTAAAATCATTGCCCTGAGTTTGTACACCTTTTCTTTGACTAGGTGAGTGTATACTTAGACTGTCTGGATGGGTGTGCACTCAGACTGGGTGAGTGTGTACCTAGACTGGGTGAGTGTGTACTCAGACTGGGTGAGTGTGTACCCAGAATGGGTGAGTGTGTACTCAGACTGGGTGAGTGTGTACTCAGACTGGGTGAGTGTGTACCTAGACTGGGTGTGTACCTAGACTGGGTGAGTGTGTACTCAGACTGGGTGAGTGTGTACTCAGACTGGGTGAGTGTGTACCTAGACTGGGTGTGTACCTAGACTGGGTGTGTACCTAGACTGGGTGTGTACCTAGGCTGGGTGAGTGTGTACTCAGACTGGTGAATGTGTACCCAGACTGGGTGAGTGTGTACCTAGACTGGCTCATGATACAGAGTAAGCGCTCCTGGTGCTGAGCATTTTCTGAGTCCAGGAAGGCATCCATGCCTTTTGGATCTTTCTGTCTACTCAAGGATCCTCACACAGCAAGCTCAGGTGGGAATCACTGTGTGAAACCTTAGCAGATGGAGTTTTAGCACGTAATCCGCTCACATCATCGGGACAGGAAGTACTGAGAGGCTCATGGGTCAAGTAGGAGCAGGGAGGGAAACTGAAATTGATTCTTCCTCTTCAGGAATCCACTAGCTATGGGCCAGGCCTTTGATTCTTGCTGCAGTAATATCCAGAGAGACTTGAAATGGGCCATGTCGGTTTTCTGTCTCAGAGTCAAACAGCCTGCAGCTGATGGGAGGGGACCTGTGAAGACAGCCCACTCACACATGGTGTCCACACTTAGCGGGAGCAGGCAGTTCTTACACCCGATGACACTGGGAGTTCCTGGAAGCAAAAGTGGCATTGTTGGTGGTTATACACGGAACAAACTTCCTCTCCACCTGTCTGTGTGGGAGCGAAAGCAGAACCCTCTATTCCAGGTCCTGGGACCTCTCCAGGAAACAGATGCCTTGCCTTGATGGAGGCTTCTTTCCAGGGTCGGACCGCATTGTTGCCATGCTCTGGTCCCAGGCAGGTTTGGTTGGAAGGATGTCTGTAGTGTGTGTGTGTGTGTGTGTGTGTGTGTGTGTGTGTGTGTTATGAATCCTTTGGCTTGAAGACCACAGATAAACAAGACTAGGGAACATTCACTAAAACATCTGGATAAGGAAGGAGATGAAGAGAACTTTCCACAGAAATCCAGCCTTGTGCAAGCCCAAGCCAGCTGCATCTGTGTGATTTGGTCTAGAAACTGTGGACATTGTTTCCTCCCCGAATCAGGGCTGAGTGTGTAGACTCGAGGTGAGAATCTAGCTGCTGTGTAAAACATCAGTGTCCCCAAGTGTTACCCAAGCTGTGGCTGCTGCCTATAGAGTCACTGCTTCTGCCTCTCATGGCCCCCTCCTGGTCCTGACCCAGCCCAGCTGTCAAACAGCTGTAGATGCTGTACAGGAAGATGCCAGACCTCAGCAGCTGAAGTTGGGACCTCTGTAAATGCTTCTAGCCCCAAACCCACACAGATGGCCAAACAAGCTCGTTTTTCCTCTTGTAAGTGAAACAGAAATCAAGCAAGCTAGGCAGAGTAAAACTGGCCAGGGAGAGAGTGGGAAAGTTCTTGGGGGTCACGGTTACCTGCCCATTGTAACAACATTATGCAAAGTCCAGTGTTGCTGTCAATAGACAGCCAGGTGCATTGGGGAGAGGGACCATAAAATACACATAGAAGACTCAACTCACTATAGAAAGGTGGAGTTTGGTGGGGATGGGAAAATTTTTGGATAAAGGACTGTGGGCAAAATGTGGATGCTGGACTCTCAGTGAACTTGTGAGGGAGAAAGCTGGAAGTCAGAATCTAACCCTGTGCTTGGAAAGGTGACTCCCAAAGGGATGGGCTTTGTCACTTACCCCAGCCTCCTCAGATACCTCCCTGATGTTGTCTCGTCATTAATACTCATCAGGAAGAAAACTGAGCATCTGCCTCCGGTCCTAACTGCAGTTGGTTCTGAGGTTCAGGGTCCCAGACTGGATGAGCAAGGGTGAAGCTGCCCGTTCTGCAGATCTACACAAGAATAAGAGTCCTTAGATACCTTCCTAGCTGGGATGGTGACTCCATTAGTAATGTGCTTGCCACAAGCAGGAGGACTCCAGTTTGGTTACTAGGGTCCACGTGTATTGGCTATCTTACATGGTACCAGACCAGAATATCTGATCAAAGCAATTCGAGGAAGGAAGGGTTTGTTTGGCTCACAGTTCAAGGGAGCTGTCTATCACGCTGAGGGGATTCTGGTGGCAGGATCATGAGGAAGTTGGTTATATTCCATCTACAGTCAGGAAGCAGAGACCAAGGAAGCTTGCTGATGCCCAGCTACCTTTTTCAGGGATCTAAGCCCAGGCATGGCACCAGCCACAGTGGGCAGGCTTTCTTACCTCAGTTGATGTAGTCTAGATAACCCACATGCGCATGCTCAGATGATCATTTTCCAGAAGATCGGAGACTGTCAGGTTGACAACAATAGTAACTTTTACATGGTGGTACAATTATCAACCTAGTGCTTGCTGGACAGCCAGTCTAGTCATATGACAAGGTCCAGGCCAATGAGAGGCCTGCATTAAGAAAACAAAAAAATAAATAAAGAAAACAAAGAAAAGAAATGACCTTGGGCATGTACTCTGGCCTATACACATGCCTTCATGCATGCACGCATGTGCATGTGCACGCACACACACAGGCAGGTACACACACACACACGTACACACATGCACATACATACACACACACACACACACACACACACACACACACACACACACACACAGGCTCTCCTGGAAGATAGGAATTCTACAAAATGAAGCACAGACTCCATCAGTCTGGACCCGAGCAAGGATGAGTGTGACAGAGCTGGGAAGATATTCAGCACTGCAGGGGCAAAGGTCACATCACACTTGGGAAGTCCAAAATAGTCTCACAACAACTCCGATCCAAGATGTGACACAAAGCTCAGACCTCTCAGCAAGACCCTCCTTCCCAGATAGACCTCCTAGCAGTGAGCTTCTCTGGGGACAGACACAGCCTGCCCAAGTTAGAAAGCAGCATCCTTTCTGAGTAACCATTTTCTGCTCTGGAGAGGTGTGAGGCTTCCTCCTCCATAGGCTTCACCGTGGCTGCTGTTCTTGGGAAATCTGACTTGCGTATTTGTGTACTTGCCCCGCAAGACCATTTGCTACCATTCCTTCTGGGTCAATGACCCTGGAAAAACCCATAAACTGCCCAAGAACAAAGACATTCAAGTGCTGGTGTTAACAGAAAGTCTGCCATCCCTAACCCTCATTAAAACAGAGGTGCCAAGGCTGGGGCGATGGCTCAGCCAGTAACGTGCAAGCATGAGGACTTGAGCTTGGGTCTCCAGCACCCACATAAAAGCAAAATGCTGCAGGTTGCTCTGTAAGGCCAGCATTGAGGAGGCAGAGACAGAAGGATCTGGAGTTCACTGGCCATCCGGCTTAACCAATCAGTAAGAAACCCTGTCTGAAAATAAGGTAGAGGCTAGTAAGGGAGACATTTGACGTGAACTCCGGCCAGGAATCGAACTCCAGTTGTCAGACTTGACAGCAGACATCTATACCCATAAACCATCTCACCAGCCACTCATTGATCTTCCTTTTTCTCTACTGAAGTTCCTGGCTTTGATTTCTCCAAGTCTGTCTACCCTAGCCCAGGCATAAATTGCTGCAAGCAATTTCTGCCATGGTTCCTGACTATGGGGCCATAATCTTTCCAGTCATTAATGGCCTTTATTGCAGATGGTGAGGCCGGGGGTGGGGGCTGGCAGAGCCTCTTCCCCCACGTGGGTTTGGAGTGCCTATCTGACTGCCCTGCCGGGCAGCACCCCACCCCCGATGCCAAGGCAGTGGGTACAAACTGCCAAGAGCAGTTTTCCTCCTGAAAACACTGCTGGTTGTGAGAGTGGACCAGGCTCTGGGCTGGAGACCAGGTCAAAAAATTCCTTCATTGCCTTAGGCCTGTGAAGATGGTAACACTCTGCTAAGGATAGCTTGTCTCTGAATTACGTTAGGAACAGAGTAGAGGGGCCTGTGTGATTGTCTGCTTTTGAATTTTGAAGTTCGCCATTGCTGGGAGGTCTTCATGGCCCAGAACTGTTCTAGAAAACAACAACAAAGTCGGGGCACCCTTCAGCCTACTCACCTGGCCATGTGGCCCGTGGGGTGACCTCAGGGACCCCGAGAGCTCAAACACTGCCTCCTTTCCCATTCTTTTCCCATTTTTATTCTTTGTATCTCTACAGCTGATGTACTTCCTAAAGATAGACTTCTCTGAGTGGCTGCTGGTACTTCATCTGTGAGTGCCCTCATTTGCCCTTATACAAAACCTTGGGGAGAGGCTATTGTGTGCTGGAAAGGTTTAAGCAGCAGGGTTAAACTGGGCCTGTTGTTGCCTATCTCTCAGGGCAGACTCGGAGCTAAGAGCTGGTGGATGCGTGGGCAGCCCCAGGTGCTCTCAAGATAGATCAATCAGGGATGCCTCCGGGGCCCAGACGTCAGAAGCACCTGCTACCCAGGACCAGGGACAGCATCTCAGAAGGTGGCGTCTGAGCTGGGGCTGTGAGGGTGATTACAGGAGCTTCAGCGGAGTAAGGACAGAAGTGCAGACAGAGCACACCATTAGAAAGATGCAGAACCTGCTAGGCGCCTAGCTCAAGTGAGCAGGCCGATGGCTTGGTTGACCACGAACGGTATAAATCAAGATCAGAGATGGCTACAAAGTTGGAAGCCTTGGAGCAGTGTTGGGATGGAGGAAAAAGTGAAGAGAGAAGATTGTTTCTTCAAAGACAAAAGATAGATTGTTCCAGCAGCCGGTAATGGGTAATTAGTAGGGAAATCCCATTAGATCCCATAATCCTACAGATAGGGAACAGGAGGGGTGGGCAGGGACACTTTCATGTTCTTATAAATGCACACATGTTCTCCATATTGTCACATACATTATTACTATCTCAGTATTGGCACACTGATAATGATTTGGTTAAATCAACCTCTTCCAACCCAAGTGCCTTGAAGGAGTACAAGGTTAGTACCAACAGAAACTTACCTGACTCAGCATTTAGGGAAGTACCTGAGCCCACACAGCCACAAAAGGAAGCGTGAGAGAGACGATAAAGACCTCACAAGGCAGGGCCTGGGAAGTTTGGTGTTAGCAGAATATCAAGCACATAGCAGTGTGGGCTTTAAAGTCAGAGTCTGTGCCCTGGCTGTAGCAAGCTAGCCTCAGCTGCCAGCACTGAATAAACCAGTGTTAAAGAGCCAGATTAGTAGAGAAAAGCAGCAAAGATCTATTCATTGTGGCCACACTGGAACAGAGGTTCAATGGGCAGCCCCTGGTCAAGGTGTGGGCCCACCTAACATTGTCCGGGCCCCAGTCTTTCCTGCGAGGCCATCTGGCGGGTTGTCCATCTCTCTCCAGGCCCCTGGGATGCCTTATTTCAACAGCCCAGACAGCCAGAGTCAGGGACATGAACATGCACACTCCTCCCAAGCAAGCCGGTTACAACAGCGGGCGCCTCAGGGACCATTACTGAAATGAATACACGAATGCATTTGTCTTTTTAAAACAAATAAATTGATGGCAAAGGACATTCTTTTGCACCTCCCTTAGGATCAAAAATCCTGGACCAGTTGTTGTGAACTCCTGGTCAGACCCCCAGCTGATGAGCAGTGAACTGGAGGTTCTTTTAGCCGTGTGTGTTTTACACTCCAAACACAATAGTCTGCTTCACGGCTTTCAGATGAGCCTTAATATAGTAGCCACCTGGTCTGAGAAAACAATGTTAGCAAGAAGATCTAGGCTCTTGCACAAATTTGAGCCACTCCGATAGATGTCCTCTGGTCCACTGTGGTCTATTCATATAAAAGACCTGAATAGCTTCTTAACATTTGAAAACATGGAAAGGCTCTTGAATTATGTGGAGAATCCAGTTTAAGCCTAATTATATAGATAAGGTTAGCCTGGTAGTGTGGCTTCAGAACACTGTCCCTGGGAACCTGCAGAGAATGTGTAAGGCATAGATGAGCTATTGGTGTGTATTATAATCTGGGGAAAGGAAAAAAAAATCCTGGCTTCTCTATTTTTAAACGGCAGGGCTAGCTGTAACTCTTGGAATCTCCTGTTCTGTGTTCACGTGGACCTGTCCTTTGCACACAGGAAGCTTAGGGAAAGAGGATGCGGAGGTAGGGAGCATCATGAGCCCTGTGCACCCTCTGCTGGCTCCAGAGAGCAGTGACAAGCCAGTGTTTAGGAGACCAGGGTTCCAAGGGCTGCAGGCAGGAACTGGGTAGGGACAGCTTCCCTGGGACGTTGATTTTGCAAATAGAAGAAATGATATAGTGGGATTAGTCACTCATGTAGGAAGAGTCTAACACTGCCCCCCTTTTTTGTGGAACCCACATAAGCCCCTGTAGAGATCAGTGTGTGGGGGAAGCCCCAGCTTGCAGTGGTGAGGCTGTGTGGAAGGTGGATCACATTTTCCATAGCACCTCAGATCTTCCCGAGTCTTTGCCATGGTTGGCCTGGATTAATCTGTGCCTAGTGCTATGTGAGTCTGAAAAAAAACAAAACAAAACAGAGAAACAAGGCCCGCAGCCTGTGCCTTTCTCTCCCATGTTAATTGTGTGTCCAAATTCATCCTCTGTAATCCAGAGTCCTAAAGAAACCTCAAATCCAGTTCTCCTAGATGATGCTTGGGAATTGTAGCAAACTTTTGGCGATGGCTGAGAAGTTTTTAGTTGACACCAAATGGCTGTCTGAGTGGTGATCACCTCCTCTCAGGGGTCTTATAAGCCTCTGACAATTACCATGTGCAAACCCCTCAGCCCAGTGGTGGGTCTGATGTCCATCATCAGAACAGGCGCTTGGCATTGGAGCTGGGGCACAGAGGAATGGGTAGAGCAGGTCCATCTGGAGAGGCTTCCTGCCTGCCTCTCCAGGATCTTTCCTCTGTAGGCGAAGCTCTGACACACCCGGCTGACAGTGAAGAACTCAAGATCTGCGAGGTATTTTAAGAACCTTGAAAAGTGTCACCAAGGGACACGGGTTCCTTTTTGTAGATCACTCTCTCATAGAAAGAAAAAGGAGCTTTAAGAACTGATACGGAAGGGAACTCAAGGACGTTATCTTGAAGGTAAAAAGAGAACATAAGGCAGAGCCTGGGAGGAGAGAAGACGTAGAGGAGAGAGGGGGAGGGGAGAGAGAGGACAGAGAGGAGGCAGAGGGTATACTCTCTGAGTTCCATCTCCTGAAAGTGGCAGACTCGGAACAGGGCATCGTAGGCAGCTGTTCCGAGGAGCTCTAGAAGTGTATGAGGCACACCAGGAGAACAACCCTGTTCCTCCCACATCGTGTATGTAAGGCACATCACGAGAAGAACCCAGCTCCTCCCACATCTCGTCCTGTTTCTTTTCACCTCTCAGCACTAGGCTGGTCTTTTAAGTGTCTGAGTTTTCTGTTGTTGTTACAAAAGCAATTTAAGGAAAGGAAGAGCCTCTCATGGCTCACAGTTTGAGGGACCCAGCCCATTGTGGTGGGAAGGTGTGGCAGCAGAGACGAGAGACAGACGTCCACATCATGTCTGCAGTCAGGAGGTAGAGATGATGTCTGTGCTCAGTTTCAGCAGAGGCGACAGACGGATGTCCACATCATGTCTGCAGTCAGGAAGCAGAGAGGTGATGTCTGTGCTCAGTTTCAGCAGAGACGAGAGACGGATGTCCACATCATATCTGCAGTCAGGAAGCAGAGAGGAGATGTCTGTGCTCAGCTTACCTCTTCCTCTTCATTCACCCCAGAACCCCAAGCCCATGACAAGACACCCCCAAAGCTAGTGGGCCTCAGTGAATTCAGTCTGGAAATTCTCTCACAGACATTCTCAGAAGCTTGGGTCCTGGATCGTTCTAGATCCTGTAAAATTGATAATCAGTACTGATGACCACAGGTCATAAAGGGGAATTTTCCCTTTAAGGCAGGGAGGGGTCATGTCTCGAAGGAAGTCCACAGACCTAGTCCAGACATGGAAGGGACCTGTTATCTGCCTCTGTAAAGGAAGTGCTCACCAACCATGCTATTCGGGAAGGGAGTTGTCAACCATTGGCCATGCCTCTTGTCAAGAGTGTTGTCAACCATGGACAGTGTCATGTGTGCCAAGGAAACTAGCATGATGCTATTGGTGTTTGCTGTGGTGCCCGGGAAACACATGAACAGAGTCTGCATTTCCTGTCCAAAGGAAGGGGCTAACCCACATAAGGACTCTGTGAGGGGATAGGGCTCTGATGGAAGACATCTCATTACCGGCACCTAGGCTGCTATGGAATGAGGTTCTTCTGACTGCTGGAGATCGGGCTGGTGGCCTGTGCTGGCATGTGAGCTACCTCTCACCGAGGAACAAAGACCAGGGCAGGTGCTTGCTCCCCCTACCTCCAACAACGGGTACCGGTAAATGTTTAATGACTGAGAAGGGCTGGGACTGCTTTTCCTCATTAGCCAATGTCCTGCCACAAATGCTTCCTTCGTGCGGCTGCCTGCGCCTATGTGCATGTGACTTTGGGGAGCATGTGTTTGGGAAGAAGTCCGCAGCACGGCCTGTCGGCTTGAGTGTCCTTCTGCAGGCGATTCGTGGATTGTATGTGGGTCTTCTGCAACGTTTGACCTGAGGGCTTTGTTTGTTTGTTTCTTTCTTGGGGTTTTTTTTCTGATGAAAATAGATGGGATTTTGCTTGAGTTTGGAATGGAGAAACAAATTTGAGAATTATACCTTTGAATTTTTGTGGAAGGCTGGCCTCCGAAGTTTGTTAGTTTGGTTTTGTTTTTTTCTTTCAGTATATGAATAGAGAGAATGGCAATAATGTTCTTTAGGGCTGGTTTACCTGTGGCTATAAGCGGATGTATCTGAGAACTTCCGTTTTAAAGGACTGTTAGTCTAAGGGGTGAGGTGCTAGAGAACGCTGTGGTCTGGCTCAGCAGCACCGTGCTCGAAACCACAAGCCTCTCCTCGGATTTACGCACACTCAGCTCTCTGGAGGTGGTGTTCTCTGCAGAGAAAGCCACAATCGTTTTCGTAAGCAAAACCAGACCACCAGTGAGGAGTAAGTGAAGTAAGTGTCCTAACTCCAGTAAAGTTTGAGAGAATTGGCAAAAGAAAGTTAATTGAACCTACCTGCAGCCACCAGGTGGCACTGTGCATCTTTGAAGTCTGGCTTCCTCGAGTTGCTAAGCAGAATTCGGGCAGAGCGTGGTTCTTAGAAATGGGATGCGCAGTTGGAGATTTTGTTTATGCTGTTTATGAAAGAAATTTTAAAGGTCAGTACTATCATACTGCTACAAAAGCAGGGCTGAGGTGTGGAATGGGTAAAGAACTCGCCCCACAAGTGTGAGGATGCGAGTTCCAGTTCCCAACACCCATGTGAAAACCACACCCAGGTAGTAGGGTCCACAGTACAAATGTTCCCAAGACGAAATGAGAGGCAGATATGAGAGAATTCCAGGAAGCTGGGAGGTCAGCCGACCCCACATACGGCCACCTAAGACCCAAGCAAGTCTGGGGGAACTGAGTTCAAATCCCCTACATGTAAGAGCCAAACATGGCTACATGTGCTATAACCCCAGCTTTGGAAAAACAGTAAGCTTCCAGGTCAGTGAGAGACTTTGTCTCTAGAAAAGACACTGAAAATATCCAACTCTGGCCTCCACGTGCACATATGTGAGCATACATGTATGTACACCCATGCAACACATGCAGGCAGCCTTATCTTAATAAGGGTTAAATCAAAAACCTCTAAGCTGCCACAATGTCAGGAAGACCTCAGAGTAACTTTGCAAAGACTGGACCTGAGACAGGCACGCAGCTGATTAGTGAAAAGGTCCAGAAGTATGTGGCAATCTGTCTGTGTGTGGCAGTCTGTCCATCGGCCCTACTCTCACAAGCATCTCCCGCAAGACTCCTTTCCCACCCTATATTGACCTGAACTGGACCTGAAGCTCTACCACTTGCTTCCAGGAAACGGTCACCAGGGACCATTTGCAAGAAGAGAACGTTGCAGATGGTTAGTTAGCCTGTGTGCCCCACCGTGTCTGAACTAGCTCGTGTTCCAGTTCTGAGCTGAACTAGCTCAGGTGGGACCAGGCAGCAGGAGGCCCTGTGGGTTCCCTCTGCCCACCCTTCTCTCCCACAAGTGCGAGAGAGGACAAAGGGCTTCTCTTCAGTGGCTCAGCCTGTAACTCCTGGACCGTCTTGGCACTGCCCACCTTCCACCTTTCCAAATAGGAGCTCTGTGGGCTTTGCTGCACCTAAGGTTGCCATGGAGGATGTAGGGGGGTGGGGGGTAGGGTTGCAGCCTCAAAGGGACGGCCCATGATCTACCTCACAGAACCCAGGAATGCTGGCTGGGCTCTTGCTCCTTCAGTGAAGATCACGAGTAGCTAAGGACAGCTGTGAACTTCAGATCTTACTGCCACGACCTCCAAAGTGCTAGGATTACAGAAAGCCCACAAACACATGGAAATTAAACAATGGTCACCTGAATCATCAATGGGTCAAGGAAGAAATAAAGGGAGAAATTAAACACTTCCTAAAATTCAATCAAAATGACCACACAACACACCCATATTTATGGGACACAATAAAGTCAGTGTTAAGAGGAAAGTTCATAGAATTAAACACCTATATAAAGAAACTGGAAAACCCCCACACTAGTGAATTAACAGAACATTTGAAAACATTAGAACAAAAAGAAGCAAACTCACCTAAGAGAACTAGATGGCAGGAAATAATCAAATTGAGAGCTGAATTCAACAAAATAGAAACAAAGAAAACAATACAGAGAATCAATGAGACCAAGAGTTGGTTCTTTAAGAAAATCGACAAAATAGACAAACCTTTATTCAAACTAACCAAAAGGCAGCGAGAGAATATCCAAATTAACAAAATCAGAAATGAAAAGGGGGACATAACAACAGACACGGAGGAAATCTTGTATATACATGTATGCCTGTGTCTATGTGCCTGTGCTTGTCTGTATGTGTACGTGTTTGGCGCTATATTTCTACCGCATGCAGATCCATCACCATAGCAGACTGAGAAGTGCAGCTATCTCCTTCTACCACCCCAGCCTTTCCTTGTGCCTGGTCACCTCGAATCTGGTTTTCATTTCTGTAATTGTATCCTTTCAAAGACGTCTTGTAAGTGGGAACTTACAGTGTGCCGCTTCTGGGGCTGGTGTTTGTCACTCTGCATGGTCCCCAGAGCATCATCCGACATGTGCGCCTCTCTTATCCCTTTCCCTGCCGCCTACTCCTCTTTTAAAGTCCTCTATGACACCTGTTCAGATGCCCCCAACTCTAAGGAGTCTCCTTTGCTGTGCTCACCTGTGAGTCTTTAACAAAACTGTGCTTGGTGAATAGACGGGCTTTGTGTCTGCTTTGCTGGGGAGGGGGGTTCAAGGCACCCTTGCGTACATTACGTCATCTCATCTCATGTAAATGTCCCGCTCTTGTCATTGCACATTCTGACTAAAGAGACAGGTGTGCCTTGTCTTGCTTCTGAAACCTCGAGCTCACTCCCTCTCACCCCTATGACCCAGTGGCTGATGGAGGCATGAGATCCTTTCAGACACGCTTTGGGGAGAAAGTCATCGTCTGGGGAAGGCTGAGCCAACTGGGTGATGCAGAGCTATATGTTCTCAAGGGGCAGAAGGTTCTGACTCTCCTGGAGAGCAAGAAGACAGCACGTGTGTGTGTGTGTGTGTGTGTGTGTGTGTGTGTGTGTATTGTACATGCTTCTGTGTGTGGATGTGCTGTACAGGTGCATGTCTGTGCATGTATGGAAATGTCTTCTTCACATCTACCTTGTTATTTTAGACAGGGTCTCACTGTACCTGGGGCTCACAGATTTGACCACACTGGCTGGCTCCCCCTCCATAGGATGACAGGTATACACCAACATTTTATGTGTGTGCCAGGACCCTGGGATACTTCTTTTAAGTAAGGAGATCATAGCAGATTGATGTAAAGGCCTCCCTGTGGTGTAATAGCTGAGGTATTACAAGAATCATAGATATTAGCATGATAAAAAGCAAAGTGTTAAAAATCCGATGCCTCAGATTTCCGTGGAAGAGAATGAACCAAACAGGGGTTTGCATTAGAAAAGAAGCAGATGTACAGATCCCTGTCCTTAGTGTGACTCTGAAAGGCTCTGTGCTGCCTGGGAATGCACTGGAAATAAGATAAATACTGCTCGAATATTACATTGACACACATGAAACAACACACACACGTGCGCATGCACACACGTGTGCACAGACCTAATGACCAAAATCCTGGCAAGAACCAGCCGTGCACAACCATCTTCAATGTGTGTTCACGATCACCCATCCACTGTTCTCTCTGTGGAGTTCTTTGGGCTGGGATTCTAGGAGGGCTCAGGGACAAGATGGACCTCGAGAGATGTGTCAGAATGTTGGACAGCTTTGTCTTCAGACTGTCTAAATCTCAAGTGTCTGTAAGTCAGAGATGTCCCTTCATGCCCCTTCACCTCATCCCCATGAACGGGGTTCCTTCTGGGGCCTGACCATGTTCTGTACCTGTTGTTTCTTGGCCTGCACATTGTATTAGTATTGACAGTTAACTAAATTGCATTGGTACTTAAGAAACGGTTAAGGTTTCCAAACTGGTGAAATGGTTCAGCAGGTCAAGGCACCTGAAACCGAGTCTGAAGATTTGAGTTCAATTCCTGAGTCCCCCGCGGTGAAAGGAGCGGACTGACCCCTGCAAGTTGTCCTCTGATGCCCACACACACGCTGTGCCAAATGTGCACACACATGTGCACACCCACGTGCACGCAACATCGATAAACAAAAATACAGCAAATGGGTGCTTGCACGTTTTTGGCTCTCTGCCTTGAGAGGAACTTGACCTTGAAGTGACAAGACCAGAGGCCACAGAAAGGCTGTAGAAGCTCCCCTGGCAGGTGACTCACTCCTTCTGAAGATCCAACACCGTCTGGCAACAGCTGTCCTCTTGCCTGGCATCTCCACAGAATGCCTGTGTTTATTGCATGGCCAAGGTCAAAGGTTAACCAGAAGGCTGAGGTGTGGTTCAGTTGGCAGAGGGCTTGCCTGTGAGAAGCCTTGGGTTTGATTCCCAGCACTGTCTGAACTAAGGGTGGTGATGTCTGCCTGTTTCTCTCTCTCTCTCTCTCTCTCTCTCTCTCTCTCTCTCTCTCTCACACACACACACACACACACACACACACACACACACGAAGCAAGGAGGATTGAAGCTAAGGTCAATGTAAAACACGATGAAGTGGAAGGCATAGTGCAAGAAAGGTGAAGGGTGAGGGCCCTGCATGAGAGGACCCAGTGCTTGGGTCTCAGCCCACAGTGCACAGAAGAAAGAACTGTGCATCCTGCAGCATCAGTATGGGGGCAGTTCTTACACCACCCGTAACTGAACATATTTGGTGGTCTATTCATCTAGTATCATCCTTGTCTTGATTGGGGGAGGAGACTTGAGGAGCTGGCTTTGAAGAGACCCCCAAACTAGACAGCCGTTTGCCGACTCTGTGTTCTCAGAAACCGGGCGTCTAGCAGGCAGCCTACATCAGGCTAGATCAGTGGCCCCTTTTATAAAGATCTGTTGGCGCTCAGCAGATCAGTGATAATAATACGGTTCCCTGGTGCAAACATGGTTTCTGTGTATTCTAGACTGTGTCTGAGCTGGAAGGGTGGGGTGGAGGATCCCCTGCATCTTCCTTTTCCCCAGAAGCAGCTGACAGGAGACATCCCAGATCTGCCTTAACGCAGAGGGCAGAAAGAAGTGTAAGAGGTGGGATGTGAGCCCACCCCTTCCAGCAAGGTGGGGATCATCTGCCCCTCTTCTCCCTCCCTTTTCCTTCCTTTCCCTCCCCTCCCTCTTGCTCTTCACCTCTTTCCTCTTCTCTTCCTTCTCCTTTTTCCTTGTTTTTCTCTTCTTCCTCCCTCTCTCTTCTCTCCATCCCCCTTCTGTCTGCCTCTCTCCCTCCTCAAACTATTTGCTTGTCAAAATGAATTGATACTCAATAAAGGAAATGTAAATGAGGCACAAAAACAGAATAAAATACTACCTCGTTCCTCAGAGGCAGATAATATTTTTAAGGTATTCCCTTTTCAAAGCTGCTTGTCATATATCTTGTCTTATAATTGCCTTCTTCAGAAAAAAATAAGGCTTTCAACACACTTGCTCTTCTTATATATCCTTACCTGCAAACACACAGACACATGCATGCACATGCGTGCGCGCGCGCACACACACACACACACACACACACGCAAGCACGCACACATGGGAGAGACAGAGAGAAGGGCTCTGTTTTGCCCTAAAACCTATAACCACCAGTGCAGTCCAGCCTCCCGCTGACCCAGGAGGTCCTGAAAGGGAAGTCCTTCTCTCGGGGCTGCTGGGAACTCCTCAGCAGCACTTGCTTCAGAACAAGCCCTGGTACCAACCAAGGAACAGAAAGGCTCCATGCCACCACTAGGCCTGGTTTGTCCTGACCCCATGTAAGCAAAGCCACCCTCGTGCGTCGTCCCTTGCTCACCCAACCCTCACTCGTGAAGGACAGTTAAAAGGAGCTAGATCTACTCTGAAGCAGCGAATGTTTGCCTTTCAATACCGCTCAAATACAGGGCAGAATATCTGCACTTCCAGAAGCAGGGCGTGGACTCACTCACACAGTGTATCAAAGCCGCTGTCGGCTTGAACATGAGAGCAATGACTGCAGAGTCACCGACGCTGCGGTGCTGTCTTATAAAATCACCGGAGTTTAGAGAAAACAGCAAGCCCTCCCTACCTGAAGGGAAAAGAGAATGATTTACAAAGAAATAGCAATCCATTGTTGCCAAGTATTTGACTTTGCAACAAGAACATGAACACCCTTGATAGCCTACCCAAGTGTAGGAAGTGTCACCAGGGATTTCCATCAAAAAATAGAGGACACACATCACATCACCCTCGTGAGACAGCTCGGGGGAATACTGCTTCCATGGGCCTTCCCAAAGAACCTTCTAGAACGTAAGCTTCAGGAGCCCAAATGATGAAAGGAACATCGAGGTGACACTACTGTTGAGCCACCAGGTCACGCTCGGTGCCTCAGAGGGAAGAGTTTGTAACTCTGCCCTCACAACACCAACCCAATCCAGCTCTCACCACAGTCAGAATGGCCATCATCAAGAAAACAAAGGCAACAGATGCTGGCAAGATGCACAGAAGAGGACCCCATTCCTGCTTACAGGGTGCAAACTGATCCAGCCGCAAGGGAAGCTCTAAGATCTTTAAAATAAAGTGACAAGATCCAGCCCAGTCACTCCTGAGACTATACCAAAGGAATCAAAGTCTGCAGACACAGACATATCTGCATGCCCCCACTCATCACAGCACTGTTTACGATAACCAAATCATGGAATCAGGCTAGATACCATCAGTAGTTGAAGCAATAAAGAATGTGTTACATAAAAATAATGTGCATGATACAATAGTATTCAATCATGAGGAACAAAATCTTGTTTACGGGAAAGTGGATGGCACTGGAGACCATTCTGTTCAATTAAATAAGCATGCGGGATTTGACGGGATGATGAAGGACATCGAGTGGGAATATTAGGAATGCTGGGAAGGGGTGATGGGTGAGCATGGTCAAAGTTAGGAGAACTAGTTCCTCCTCCCAGAGTCCCAGTGACCCAGAGTAAATGACATGAGAAATCCACTAGAGGGCAGAGTAAGCAAGCGTCTGCCCCACACAGAAATCAAGGTTCCCCAGCTTCCAGCTTTACTTAGGACAGTTCTACCTGACAGAGAAATACTGCTCTTGCTGCATGATAAAGGGTCCTCTTGGGACAGGTCTCTTCTCTAAACGTCCCCAGCATTCAACGGGGCATCGTGGCGTACACCTGCCATCCCGGCACCTCCTGTGGGGACCAAGACGGGATGACAAGTTCAAGGCCAGTCTGAACCACAGTGAGCGCTTGTCTCAAAAACTCAAAACAAAGCAAACACTGTCTACTTTTGTTCTGTTCTTGAATAAGTGGTTTGCGGACCATCGGGATGGCACAGTGGGTGAAGACACTTGCTTGCCAAGCCTGAAGACCTAAGTTCCATTCTTGGTATCCACATGGTGGGAAGAGAGAACTGACTGCTGAAAGATGTCCTCTAACTGCCACACCTGCCTCCACGTGCCACGTGTACCTCCACGTGCCACACGTGCCCCCACATGCCACACCTGCCCCCACATGCCACGTGTACCTCCACGTGCCACACGTGGCACCACATGCCACACCTGCCTCCACGTGCCACGTGTACCTCCACGTGCCACACGTGCCCCCACATGCCACACCTGCCCCCACATGCCACGTGTACCTCCACGTGCCACACGTGCCCCCACATGTCACACGTGCCCCCACATGCCACACCTGCCCCCACATGCCACGTGTACCTCCACGTGCCACACGTGCCCCCACATGTCACACGTGCCCCCACATGCCACACGTGCCCCCACATGCCACACCTGCCCCCACGTGCCACACCTGCCCACACGTGCCACACGTGCCCCCACGTGCCACACGTGCCCCCACGTGCCACGTGTACCTCCACGTGCCACACGTGCCCCCACATGCCACACCTGCCCCCACATGCCACGTGTACCTCCACGTGCCACACGTGCCCCCACATGCCACACCTGCCCCCACATGCCACACCTGCCCCCACGTGCCACACCTGCCCCCACGTGCCACACCTGCCCCCACGTGCCACGTGTACCTCCACGTGCCACACGTGCCCCCACATGCCACACCTGCCCCCACATGCCACACCTGCCCCCACATGCCACACCTGCCCCCACATGCCACACCTGCCCCCACGTGCCACACCTGCCCCCACGTGCCACGTGTACCTCCACGTGCCACACGTGCCCCCACATGCCACACGTACCCCCACATGCCACACCTGCCCCCACGTGACACACGTGCCCCCACATGCCACACCTGCCCCCACATGCCACACCTGCCCCCACGTGCCACACCTGCCCCCATGTGCCACACCTGCCCCCACGTGCCACACGTGCCCCCACATGCCACACGTGCCCCCACATGCCACACCTGCCCCCACATGCCACACCTGCCCCCACGTGCCACACGTGCCCCCACATGCCACACCTGCCCCCACATGCCACACCTGCCCCCACATGCCACACCTGCCCCCACGTGCCACACCTGCCCCCACGTGCCACGTGTACCTCCACGTGCCACACCTGCCCCCACATGCCACACCTGCCCCCACGTGCCACATGTGCCCCCACGTGCCACACCTGCCCCCACGTGCCACACGTGCCCCACATGCCACACCTGCCCCCACATGCCACACCTGCCCCCACATGCCACACCTGCCCCCACATGCCACACCTGCCCCCACATGCCACACCTGCCCCCACATGCCACACCTGCCCCCACATGCCACACCTGCCCCCACGTGCCACACGTGCCCCCACATGCCACACCTGCCCCCATATGCCACACCTGCCCCCACATGCCACACCTGCCCCCACGTGCCACACCTGCCCCCACGTGCCACGTGTACCTCCACGTGCCACACCTGCCCCCACATGCCACACCTGCCCCCACGTGCCACATGTGCCCCCACGTGCCACACCTGCCCCCACGTGCCACACGTGCCCCCACATGCCACACCTGCCCCCACATGCCACACCTGCCCCCACATGCCACACCTGCCCCCACATGCCACACCTGCCCCCACATGCCACACCTGCCCCCACATGCCACACCTGCCCCCACATGCCACACCTGCCCCCACATGCCACACCTGCCCCCACGTGCCACACGTGCCCCCACATGCCACACCTGCCCCCACATGCCACACCTGCCCCCACATGCCACACCTGCCCCCACGTGCCACACCTGCCCCCACGTGCCACGTGTACCTCCACGTGCCACACCTGCCCCCACATGCCACACCTGCCCCCACGTGCCACATGTGCCCCCACGTGCCACACCTGCCCCCACGTGCCACACGTGCCCCCACATGCCACACCTGCCCCCACATGCCACACCTGCCCCCACATGCCACACCTGCCCCCACATGCCACACCTGCCCCCACATGCCACACCTGCCCCCACATGCCACACCTGCCCCCACATGCCACACCTGCCCCCACATGCCACACCTGCTCCCACATGCCACACCTGCCCCCATGTGCCACACCTGCCCCCATGTGCCACGTGTACCTCCACGTGCCACACGTGCCCCCACATGCCACACCTGCCCCCACGTGCCACGTGTACCTCCACGTGCCACACGTGCCCCCACATGCCACACCTGCCCCCACATGCCACACCTGCCCCCACATGCCACACCTGCCCCCACATGCCACACCTGCTCCCACATGCCACACCTGCCCCGATGTGCCACGTGTACCTCCACGTGCCACACGTGCCCCCACATGCCACACCTGCCCCCACGTGCCACGTGTACCTCCACGTGCCACACGTGCCCCCACATGCCACACCTGCCCCCACATGCCACACCTGCCCCCACGTACCATACCTGCCCCCACGTGCCACAGCTGCCCCCACGTGCCACACCTGCCCCCACATGCCACACCTGCCCCCACGTGCCACGTGTACCTCCACGTGCCACACGTGTCCCCCCACGCCACACGTGCCCCCACGCCCACAGGTGCTTCCGCGCACATACATGCCCCCACGCGTCACAGGTGCTTCTGCGCACACACGTGCCTCCACGCGCCACACGTGCTTCCACGCGCACACACATACCACCACCTGTGCCACACACATGAAAATAAATAAGTGTAGTAAAACAATTAGGTTTATAAAACCTTGCTATTCTCTCTCCTCATGGCTGACATAGGATGCCTCAGCTATACTAATGCTCCATAAGATGGCCCTAAATCCTCACTCCAGGTGCTTATGGTGGAGCCGCCTGAACAGCAATAGGGGAGGCCCCTGCCAAATGATCACAGAGCTAGCCTAACAAGGGTGACATGGAACCAAACTGGAAAAGAGAAAGGCTTAGTTTCTAAGTGACATCCAGCCAGGCACACCCAAAAGCCCCCACTTCCTGCCCTCCCCTCACCCCTCAACGCCTCCCCCCTCCGCTTCAACACCTCCCCCCTTCGCTTCCTGATGTAAGCAAGCCCCTCCTCCATGCTCCGCTGCCACAGACCCGCCCAGCTTCTCCTAAGGGATCCCTCTGCTGTTTCATTCTCTAGCAATCCTGTTTCTTCTCTGCTCAGTGCCTTGGCGGCCGGGAGGGAGAGGAGTGATGGGGGGTGTTACCGAGAAGCTCAGCCAGCTGTTTCCTCTCCATTCCAAGAACACAAGCAACAGCCTGCCTCATAAAACGGTGTCCTGGTGCAAGTGTTAGAGCGGCTACAGGGGTCTACACACCACAGACATTTATAGAGCCTTCCCTGTTCTCTCCCCTCCCCTTGCTCTAAATAGCAGCCGAGAAAGAGCTGCTCCTCCTGGTAGCTTTTCTGAGCCTAGTAACCACAGTGGTGGCCTCACTGCCCACAGATCTTAAGTGTTGCTTAAAGCGTGCGTGCCAAGGCTTCTGGGTGCCGTTGAACAGCTGGCAGGACGAACAATGAAGCCTCTCATTTGAATAAGCATCAGATAGGGGGGTTTCTCCCTGTGCTCTGTAGAACCATCACAAGAGCGTGACTGATGCTTTTCTCAAGGGCAGCTGTGTTTAGCCATCACAGAGAAACTAAGAAACAGTATCTTCCTGGCACTCTGCAAGTAGATACTGTGTCTTGAGGGAGAGGGGAGCAACTATTCTATCTTGCAATAATAAAGTAAATAAAATGTAGTGATGTCGTTCCAGAAGGGATCTCTAACAAATAAAGGCAAAGGATGAATAGGTCCATATCCACCATGTCATCTGCAAACTCATGGATGCCCAAGCTCTTGGCCCAGGGCGCTGAGCATAATAGCGGTGACGTCATCGCCTGAAGCGGGGAGCTCTTCCATCGCACCCTGTGAATCTGATTTTGCGGTCAGCTTATCTCTCATGCTGAATTTTTCTTCTAATTTGGATATAAATGTCTTTTGCAGGTTCATGTATTTGAATGCTTAGACCCCAAATGGTTTCATTTCTTTGGGAAGTTGTAGACCATGTAAAACATTAGCCCCAGTGGAAAGAAATGGACCTTGTAGAGCTGGGGAGATAGCTCCATCAGCAAAGTACTAGCCTTGAGAGAATGAGAACCTGAGTTTGCTCCCCAGGGCCGTGCTAGAGAGCTCACCCTGGTGGGGAACACAGGGAGAACCGGCGGGTGGACCAACCCTACAGCTGCCCAGGCCAAAATCCAGGGGTATGACTTGGTACACCTCAACATCTACCCCATCTCTGATTAGCTGGAGCACGCGAAGGGACCTGACCCACAGATCCTAAGCTGCAGGATCTCCACAAGACAGGGCAGCAACAGGATACCCAGGAAGAGTCCCAGCGAGGGCCAGCATCAATGGTGTAGTAGAAACCAAACCAACGACTCTTTGCCATGAACACTGGCAAGTCAAGGAACATGAACAAAGGGATTCGCATCGTGACTCACTGTGTCACCCTGCAACTTCCATGACAAGATTTTTAATGTTTTCCCGTTCTATTTTTTGCCTTTTTTTCCCCTTAAATTTTTTAGAGGACGGGAACGGTGCAGAGGTGGAGGATGAATACAAAGGGACGAGGAAATAAAGGGGGTCAAGATCCATGATGTAAAAGCCGCATAGAATAAATAAAAAGAAAATGGTTTTTCACAAAAAAATATATACATACATATATGTGTGTATCTACATATAGAAGCAGGGCAGTGCACACCTTTAATCCCAGCACTCAGGAGGCAGAGACAGGCGGATCTCTGAGATTGAGGCTAGCCTGGTCTACAGTGTAAGTTTCGGGGCAACCAGGGCTGAACAGAGAAACCCTGTATTGAAGAACCAACATCCCACACAGCCTGGTGCTGTGCTTGTGTAATCCCTGCCCGGGGAATCAGAGACAGGTGGATCCCTACAAGGGGTGTGTCACTGGCCAGCCACACTCACCTGCTTGCCGAGTCTCCGAACCAGTGAGAGAACCTGTCTCAAAAAACAAGACAGACAGGACCTGGATGACAGTAGAGGCTGCCCTCTGACCTCTGCATGCATGCACACAGGCACACGCACATCGTGTGCACTCACACAGATGCATGCATGCACATACATACACACTCAAAACAATTACAAAATAACCAGCTTTGCAGTAGATAGAGAAGCCATCCTAAGTCCTACCCAGCAAGGAGAAAGAAGGCTTAATATAGAAATGTCACTTGTACAGGAAATTGCTGCTAGTTCATGCCCACCCTAGCTTCGAGAAGTCACACAGACTTCTTCACATAGATGAAGAAGCTGGCACATAGTGAGGCTGATCTGCCTAAGGTTCTCCAAAGTGGCTGCCCTGGCTTCCAGCCCCAGTCTGTCCCTTCCTCCACATGGTGACAGAATTTTTCTGGAAGGAGCCAGATGTCATTATTCTACTTTGTGAGCTACTTGGTCCTGTCTCTCTCCTTCGCTCCACAGGGTCATCATAACACAAAGGCGGCCACTGAAGATAAACTGAGCAAACAGTCACACCGGAGCACAGATCAAACTGTGCCCACTGGAGCCAACAGAGGCTAGACTTGGTGCAGGCCAGTGTGTGCCAGCCCTTTCTCTGGTCTTTGCTACGCTCCCCTGCAGCAGTGGGCAGCCACGGTGCCAGGATGTTTCCTGGATTTAGAATGGGTGTGACTTCCAGAAAATCTCTAAAGATCTATGATGGCCTGGGATGCTCCTGCAAGGGTTCTCATGCCTGGAAGCTTCTAGATCCCTGTTAGACAGTGATGTCACCCAACAGCGTCCTGTACCTGTGGTCACCTCTTGACCTCAGAGCTATTCTTTTACATCTGTGATGATGGGGAGGAGGGGAGGCACCCGCCAAGTGACCTTGCCATTCTGGCATTGCACAACAGCGGGCCTCTCTGAGGAGCCATCTCAATCTTGGCAGGACAAGATGGCTTACCAGAGGGTCACTGTTATTTACAGCAATGGCTGTTAATGGTTCTTGGCATGAAGAACCCAGTGTCTATGACTCTGATACTGTCCTTCTGCCAGAAAGCTCAAGGCTGTGTTCACCATGCCCTACTGTCCCAGCAGCAGGGGGGCCTCCAGGCTAGGCATTTGGGTATCAGGACCTAACCATGAAGCGTGAAGACACCCATAGGGGCTGGAGAAAATGGTGGCTGAGAACCCCAGCTCTGTCTGCTTCAGTGGCTTAGGGAATCACCTGCCTTCTCCCCTAAGCCAAAGGACTAGTCACACAAAAGGCAAGTGTGTTCTTCCACCTTTCTTGTGGCTCAAGAGAATGTGCTCCTGGCCAGGACCTGATACTGGGTATCTGATACCTTGAACACATAGGAGTGTACTGTGAAGAGATAGGGTCTTGCATGGAATCTATCTGGAATTTTTAGCAACCAGTCCAGGGAGAGAAGAGACAGGACTGGGAAGTGCAGACAGCCAACAGCTTGAGCTAAGACTCCTCCACAGAGCTGGCACCAAAGACCTTAGGCTCTGCACCTCATTTCTGGGCCTCCAGATCTTGAGGCTCGGGCAACAGCTTGGCTGGAATGGGAAATATGTCTGTTCCAGATTGTCCTCCCCAGCTAGAGCTGGTGTAGACCAAGAAAGACAGATCCCCTGGGTGGGAGGACTCCTCCGGCAAGTGTGGTTCAGCCAGGCAGCTCCTTACCCTGCCTGCAGCGTGTAGTACTAGAGAGACATGCCCAATAGGCAATGTTAAGTGATGCGTGGTGAGAAACTGGCTCCCATGATGATAAAGGCCAAGAGGTCCCTAGATCTGCTGTCTGGGAGCAGAAGAACCAGGAAAGCAAGCTGTGTAATTTCTAGTCCAAGACACCAGAACTGGGGGAAGATAGGTGTCTCAAGTTAGAGTATGTGTGTTCTGTCCAGGGTCCTTAAAAGACTGGATGGCTGCCATCCACAGTGGAGTGCACTCAGCCCACTGGTTTAAATGCTGGTCTGTCTAGAAACACCCTCAGAGACGCACTGAGAAACAAGGTGTCACCAGCAATCTGGTTGTCCCTGAGCTGGGGTGAGCTTATGCAAATGAACCACCGCAGTGTGGGAGCTACAGTAGTATAGTCAGGGATGTGTGTCCTCATTCCAGGGACTCCTGGGCTGGGACAGAAAGGCGGCTGAGAGCCCTGGCTCTGCTGGGTGTAGACTGTGATCTGACTATGACCTTGGCTTCTGCATCACAGCTCCTGGGCACTCAGATTCTGCCTGTGTCACAGTGGGAAGGCAGAATTCTATTGCTCTCTGCCTAGGAGCTTTTCTGAGTCTCGGGGGTTCTTGCCTGTGGCTTCCCTAGGCTAGCATTCTGATGAGAAGTCCTCAGTCACAGAGGGCAACCTGACCACATGACCTAGAGCCCTGCCTCAGGAGGCAGCCAAGTGCCCACCCCGTGGGGAGTTGAGATTCACCAGCTGTTGAATTCAGGCTAGCTAGTGGGTGGAGGCAAAGATGGGGAAGGATGTTGACCCAGGCTGGACATATTAAGCCTTGGTAGAGCTGCTCCAACGCCACTCCCTGAGTGTCCCAGCCTGTGACAGGTGGAAAGAGAGGGCAGTCATCCGGGGAGGGACTTGTATGAGTGCTTTATGCGAGTTACTGTTCATTTAGTCCTTGTTGATGCCTTAGGAAACAAACAGGGGGCCTGTCCCCATCCCAGAGGGGTCTGAGAGGCTCGGTCACCTGCTGATAGGGCAAGGAACTTGGCTTTGAGCTTGATATAGCCGAAGCCCAAAGCAAAGTCACTCTACAACAAGCAGATGCCACAGAGGAGAATCCCTGACCACAATATATGCTTTGGCCATACGTTCTTAGGGGCTGCTTGGTGGCCATGGCCATGCTACCTGCTGACAGAGACAGCGTGAGAGGTGGCGTTCCCATTCCAACCCAAATGGCCTCCCAGGATTTACCACTTCTGGACTCAAAAATACATTCTCACCCCGCCCCGCCCCCATTGTATGTGTGTGTCCTCCTCTTGGCCACCACTGCAACTCTGAGCATGTCCTAGCTCCTAAGTTCTCCCCAAATTAAAATTCGAAGGTGTTAAATCTATAGCCGCATTCAATGGCTAACAAGTATCGACCTCAAAGGGTCTAGAATCATCTAAGAGACAAACTTCCAGGCATGTCTGTGAGAAGTTCCTAGATTAGGTTAGCTAAATAGGAAAAGCTTCCTGAATGTGGGAAATCCCTTTCCGTGGCCTGTGCTCAGAGCGACCTGAGCCCAGCATTCCTCTCTCTGCTTCCTGACTGTGGGTGTCATGTGACCAGCTGCCTCACACCCTGGTCGCCATGCCTTCCTGCCATGATGAACTGAACCCTCAAACTGTGAGCCAAAAGAAGCCCCTTCTCCCCAAAGTTCCTTTAATTGTTTTGTTTCTTTGTTTGTTTTGTCATGGCAACAGGAAGGGTAACTAATACACTGCCTGAGACCCAGAGCTGAAACACTTCGGTCTGTAAGCAACAGAAGAGGGGACCAGACTGCCAAACCAACCTTCAGGGATCACCATAGACAGATAGCATACACAGTAGGGCATTTTCTTTCTTCCTGAGTCACCCTGACACAGGCCTGCTGTGAGGACAGCCAGCCTCTCAGGACCTTGGCAAGCCAAGTGGCCTTGCTGGAGGAAGCCAAGAGTACATTAAGAAATTTAATTCACAAGCTCATAGTTAACACACTTAGAAAATTCTGTACATCTTATAACAGACCTGAAACCGGGTTCCCGCCCCGCCTTTCTCTTCAGTCCCCCCAACCAAGGGTCTCAAGAGCATGGTCTTCCAGCAGAAGCACCTGGGAACTTCCTAGAAGGTGTCTTTTCAAACCGAGCTGCATTGGAGGTAGCAGTGTGAGCTAGATGAGCCCTTCAGGGGACTCTGCAGCTGGAAACAAAAGGACATTGGAGAAGCGATGAGGCTCCAGCCCTGGCTTGTTTCCTCCAGGGCCAGACTGGACCTGGGAGGCTTGCTGGGCTGCTTTGGGGACTCGAGAAGGAAGCCGCTTTTGAGAATTATATGGGACTAAATAATGACAAGATGTAGGTTGAGAGATGTTGATCTGAGAGGAGGCTATGGAAAGAGAGAGAGAGAGAGAGAGAGAGAGAGAGAGAGAGAGAGAGAGAGAGAGAGAGAGAGAGAAGAGCACTGTGTTTTGCAACTTGCTTTCAAATGTCACTGGGTAGATGGCAATGTTGAAAGGTTGAACACGAGTGGGGGAGGATTACACCTCTGCTTTGTCCTAACATGCTTAAGGACACAATGCTTTGCAGTCACCAAAATCTCAGGTACCTCTAGCACCAGCATTTAGCAATCTGTGCTTACAAAATCCCAATCCAGCGTCTCATGAGATCGGCTACCCTTCTCCCAACACCATGTTAAAGGGAAATCAGTAAGCCTGAGTTTTCAGGTCTGTAGAAGTTGGGACTCAACCCCACTTCTCCTCTCGGATGATGGCATGTTCAGATATCACCTGGAGAGCCCACCATGACTGAACGAACACTCCAGGGCTGGGCCTTCGGGGATGTTGGCTGGCAGCAGGGCTGGCCCAGGAAGCTGAGATTTGATGACACTCTGATTTTCTTTCCCAGACAGTGTGAAGTAGCTGGTGCGTCAAACTCACCCTTAGAAGCCAAACCTGATACCAAAGTGCCTACCTGCACTGAGATCTAACTCACTCTTACTGGAAGGATGCACATCACAGCGCCTCTGTTTCCTAGGGCCACAGGATCTGATTGCTGTACACCTCATTGCTCGAAACAGCGTAATCTGTGCCTGGTGAGCTGTCTCAGCAGGTGAGGGTGTCTGCTGCCAAGGGTGACAAACTGAATTCAGACCTGGAACCCACACATTGTAGGTAAAGAACCAACTCCCACAGTTGCCCTCTGACCTCCACACATGCCCCACGGCACAAGGTATGACAAGGTGGTGGCTGTTACTGAAGTCTCTGGGGGAGGGCACTCTTGTTCTTCCAGCTTTCTCGTGGCTCCTGATTTTCCTTGGCATGAGGCAGCATGAAACCCAGGGAGACGGCAGCTGAGTGAAAACCTTATCCGCTTCTGCCCAATGGCTGAATGAACGAGAGAATGTGGACCAGCTCAGAAGAGGCTCACGTGGTTTTCTTCTCATAAATCCTGCAGTGGTTGACATCATAAGCACCAGGATCCTGCTGCCTATTTCTACTGTATTCCTGAATTACTATTTTATTTTTGCAAGCTTTCCAGCAGTGATCAGTGTGGACCATGGCAGAGGTCCGAGCCCTTCCCTAGGGACTTGGTTCTCAGGAAGTTTGGAGGTCAATGCATGCTGCCCTTCCTTGCCCAGCCTTGACAGCCCTCAAGAGTGTGCCAGAAGATCTGGACAGGATCTATGCAGACAGGGCAGCTTCTCTTTTGTCTTCCTCGGTGTCTCAGTCACCGAGATAACAATCTCCACAGAATGAAAACTGTGTTCAGGTAATGGTCAAAGTCTGGCTGCCTTGTGAAGAATTCTCTCTGAAAGGCCTTGTGACCGTGCAGCCTCATTAGAAAACAGACATCAGGGCCCTCCTACATCAGAACCTGCTAGAAGGTTCATGACAACACAGACTGCTGTGTGTCCTCTCTCCCAGAGAACTTCTGACCTGGATGCCAGCTGGGTCCTAAAGATTGTCATTCTGCTAAATTCCTACTGTCTGGAGCCCACGGGGAGAAGGGCTGTCCGTCACTGTTCTCCAGCCCTCTCTAACACTGGGAATTTTCTGAAAACAAAGGCCCTACTTCCGAACAAGTCAAACATTCCCAGAAGGAGCCTTACACATTATTGTTTTAATAGGTACCCCAGGATGGGTGACTCAGTGATAGTCACAGTCAGAGACTTAGGCTATGACTCTCCAAGGAGGATCAGGGAGAATGCCCCTCCACAGAACATTTAAGGACAATTTTGATTGTCACAACTTAGCAGAAAATGTGACTGGACTGAAGGCCATTGTGTGTGTGTGTGTGTGTGTGTGTGTGTGTGTGTTTGTACTGATGGATGGATATGTGCATGCATGTGTGCATTGTGTGTATATGTATGTGAATGGGTACATATATGCCTGTGTCTATGCATGTATGTGTATGCGTGTTTGTGGTGTGTGTGCGTGTGTATGTGTGTGAACACACGGAGAGAACACCTCTGTAAAGCAGAGCCCCGAGGGTAGGACTCTGACTTGTATCTCTCCCACCTGGCACCACTAAAGATGCTACTGGGGAGTGAGGGAGGGGGGCTGAGACTCACATCCCACCAAGAGTCCATGCCTATCCTCCATGAAGTCCCACGTCGCCATAAATCCCATTTCTTCTGTGACTGGAGTGGAGCTGTCCCCATAGTTACCCTGCCCTGTCCACTCTTTCATTTGAACTCTAGGCTCGTCTGACACACCATTGTGTCCCAGACTCCCGCTCATCAAGGATGCATTAGCAGAACCCACTCCAGGAACAGCCTCTTCATTTGATCAAAGATACAATCCTTATTATATAATCTCACTAGCTCGCTCTCTTTCTCGCTCTTGCTCTCTCTCTCTCCATGATCAGAAGGAGAACAATTTAATTTCATCATTTTTTCCTTGGATGCTTCCTCTGAGGCACAGCAGGGAAGCAGAACCATCTCTTCATCTTTTGTCTGGCAAAGAGGATCCAAGCAGGAGGCTTATCCTCAGGACAGGTCTTATGATGGTGACTTGAGCTTTGGGTCCTCTGGGGTTTCATTTAAGCTATAAGTACGCTTTGGGGGTGAGGGACAAAGGGTAGGGGTGCAGTGAGGATTCATTTCCAAGCCTGGCCCTAGCAGCCTAAAGCTGCTGACATTTGCAGGGGTTAGACGGAAGTGGGAGACCAGAACGAGAAGGCCCAGATTCCAGGGGCAGCCTTGGCCCCTTCCTAACACAGAAGTGCTCAATCCCACCCTACAGGCCACCTGGAGACCTGTAGGTCATGCCAAGATGGCTGTTCTATCTCTACAGTGCAGAGAAAGCTTCGAACAGGCTGAGCTGCATGCCTTGCAGTCCACGCAGAAGAATAGACACAGCTGCATCTGATGAAGAACTTACTGAAGTTGTTGGGATCCGAGTCTGGGCTAACAAGCAAGGCCCGGTCATCCTTCATCAACAAGCCAACAGAATGAACAATAGTGATAGTGAGGATCAGAGACACCATGAGGTTGATTCAGTGTGGCCACACAGAAGGAAGTCCAGCAACTCCCAAAGGCCATCTTTGGGGTTCTGCCAGGAGGATCACATTTAAATAGAGGGCAAATAGGTGTGTGTCGCTAAGCAGTCTGGTCATGATGTGGACCTGCCCATCAGGAATCCATCATGGTCTCAGCTCTAGTGTGTCCTGCATGGGTGATCTGACAAGTTGTCCAGCCTGGATGACACACCTTCCTGGTAGAGAGGTTTTCCCTCTCCTCGATACCACGCTTCAGGCTCCTTTGCGTGCTACTTGGATGTCTTCTGTGTGATAAACACCATGACCAATGGCAAATTGAGGAGCATTTATTTAATTAATTAATTATTTATTTATTTATTTTGATTTTTCTAGACAGGGTTTCTCCATAGCTTTTTTGGTTCCTGTCCTGAAACTAGCTCTTCTAGACCAGGCTGGCCTCGAACTCACAGAGATCCACCTGCCTCTGCCTCCCGAGTGCTGGGATTAAAGGCGTGCACAGAAACAGAGAGCAAACTAGAATGGTCTGTGTGTTGGTGCCCTCTGTACCCCATGTTCACCCTGGGTTTGATGGGCATTAGCACCCTGGTAGCTCATGAAGTCATGCGTGTTCATGGATGTTTTGGCCATTGGCGTACCTCCTTCTGAAAACTGTCTTTTCAGATTCTTTGTCTATTGTTTGTTAGATTAGCTATCTTTTTTAAATTGTTTGTAAACAATCTTTACATATTCTAGATACAAATTCCTTACCACACACATAGTTTGCTTATATGTTCTCCTCTTCCTGGGATGGCTTCTCACTTTGATAGCGAGGCCTAGCTTGCTCTTGGGTCTTCTCTTCACCTTTCTGAGAAACTGCTTCGTAACTACCCCACACTGCCCTTGTCCACTCTGAATCTTCGAAAAACGCCCACTCTGCTCTACAAGGCCCTCGTTGCCTTTGTTCTTTGTTTGCCATTGTGGTTTTGAGACAGGCTCTCTCTATGTCCTCCAGGCTGAATTCAAACTCATGATCTTCCTGGCTCAGCTTCCAGTGAACTGAGCTGCCTTTGCTTGCTTCCTGTTTGTCCTTTTCTCTTTCATTCTTTTATCTTGACGGTTGCCCTACTCAGCCCTAGCTGACCTAGAACTCTCTGTCTAGATGACGCTGGTTTGAAACTCCTAGCGTCTTCCTGCTTCTGCCTCCCGAGTGTTGGGACTGGAGCAATGTGCCACTATGCTCAGCCTCTTTCCATTCTTAAGACCAAGTCATTTTTTTTTCCTAGAGAGGGGATTTCCAGTTTTGAAAATACATCACTTTAAAGACTTGAATGTCCTGGATCCTGCCCAAAGTTTAGACTGAATGCTAAGAAGAGGTCTCTTTCTTCCACCCCCAACAGAGTCAGAGATTCAGCGGGCCACGGGCTCCATCGATCTGAGCTCCTCTGGGCCCAGAGTGGCTGCAGCTGCAAGGCGGGCCAGCCATTCCGGCTGCTTGTGCACTTCTGGGGGTATATTTAGGCCGGTCCTATTTAGCACTCCCAGAATAGCCATCGGTTTTTGTTTCTCAATCGTCCTCTTCGGTTTTTGTTCCTTCCTGCTTCAAACTGAGAGTGACATATGACATACTTGATTTCAAGCCCTCCCCCGTTCCTGGAGTCTGCCCTTCCAATTGACACCCAAGCCTTCTGGATGGGGACTGAATGTCACCCTCAGTGGTATCCCAGACTTTCCGGGGGTGGAGGGCACCTTGGCCAAGACAGAAGGATCAGAGCCTGCTCCAGTCCCAGCATGCTGTGCTCGCCGCTGCGTATGCTCAGAAGAAAGTTTGCTGTAGTTATAGTACATCAGGATGAGGATCGACTTGTGCTCACCTGTGTTGGTTCTGGGGATTCAAATGAGTTTGTAATCCACGTGATTCCTGACCCGGGGATGCTCAAAGTCAATGCTTTATCTATTTCTGGGTGCCCACCAGCTCCGGGGGTGGCTGGATTGGGTCCATTTGACCCATTTTGTCTGTTCCATGAGTAAAGTATAAAGGGTTTTGAGCATCCTGGGTGAGGTGGATCTGGAAGTCTCCGGTACTATTTCTAGAATGCTTCTGACCTGTAGCGATCCTCCCTGCTTTACATACAGCTAATCCCAAATTAGACTCCTGCTGTCAGTGGAGTATCTGATGTCTGCTCCCTCTAGGAAGTCAAGGTTAAACTGAAACGTGTGAGCTTCTTTTGTGAGCACTGAAAATAAATTGAGCTCAGCGCAGAGACTCCAAGGTCAGTTCCCAGCTCTGAGAGGGACCTGGAGACTCAAGTGGTGGCTGTCCCCACTTTCGTTCTGTTGCTGTGTAAAACACTGACCAAAATCAGCTTATAGGAAGAAAGGGTCTGTTCATCTTATACTTCCATGTCACAACCCATCACTGAAGGAAGTCATGACAGGAACTCCAGCAGGAACCGGAGGCAGGGAGCAGGAGAGACCGTGGAGAGTGCCGCTTACTGGCTTGATTCCCTTCTGGACCGCCCCTTTCTTGCACTGACCCCGAGGAAATGCTTCCCAGAAGATTTCACCACAGTGATGCTGGTCTATTACTAACCACTGCAAATTCTGTCCCAGCTAACCAACATCAGTGGTCTCAAGAAAGTAAAGGTTTTCACTTGCGCGGTGCTGGCCTCTCGTTCATAGCAGCGGGTGCTTCAGGCCCAGCAACAGAAACTGAAGACAGTGGGTGTGTGCTGGTCTCTTTTTGTTGGAAGAGCTGGTTGAAGGAAGGAAGGGTGTGTGACTGTAGAGAGCTGTGCTTTCGATGGTGGCAAAATCAGAGTTGAAGAGACAGGCTGATGGACAGCTGTCTTCTTGTTGCCTTGACGAAATATGCAACAGGCAACTGGAGGGAAGTAGAGCTGATTGCACCTTCAGGGGTAAAGGCAGTTGCTGTGGGGAGGACATAGCAACAGAAGAGTGTGGAGGCTCGTCACAATGTGTCCACAGTCAGGAAGCAGGAGAGGTGTCGTCACATTGTGTCCATAATCAGGAAGCAGGAGAGGTGTCATCACAATGTGTCCATAGTCAGGAAGCAGGGAGAGGTGTCCTCAGATTGTGTCCACAGTCAGGAAGCAGGAGAGGTGTCGTCATATTGTGTCCACAGTCGGGAAGCGGGAGAGGCGAACTCTTTTTCCTTAGTATGGAACCAGGAAAGTCAGTCCATGGGATGGTACCATCCACAACTAGCGTAGGTCTTTCCATTTCAATTTAACCTAATCTAGAAACTCTGTCATAGATATAGGCAGAGGCTTGTCCCCTGGGTGCTAGATCCTGTCTAGGTGATGGTATTAACCTCCACAGGGGAATACTGAACTCTACCAGTTTGGCATTTTGTTGTTCTTTGACACGTTAAAAAAAATGGGTTTTAATGTGTCAATCTAGATAAAGCCATTCTGGTAAGTGTTGAAGTGCATGTAGCAACTTAAAGGATTCACAAAAACCCATCTGCATGAAAGATGTCCAAAAAGCATTCCTAATAGTGTCCTGAAGCTGAGACCAGAGCTTGCTGTGCTGAGAAAAATAAAACGGTGTGTCTCCGGCTGTCCTCTGGCCCTTCACCCCTTCCCTCTCTGTCTGGGAGTGTGGGCTTCCCACAGCCCACATGATTCTAGGTGTCAAGTTCCCTAGTGACCTGAGGAGCTCAGTCTCCTGAGCCCAGGAAACAGATCACACACGTCTAAAGGACCAATACACTAGAACTCAGGACATAGACTACAACTTCCATCTGTCCAAGGGGCCAGGGTACTTGTGCTCAGGACGTAGGCACTGCTTGCACACCTGTCTAAGGGTTCAGCGCACCTGTGCTGCTCAGGACACAGCACACAGCCCGCACACCTGTCTAAGGGTTCAGCGCACCTGTGCTCAGGACACAGCACACAGCCCGCACACCTGTCTAAGGGTTCAGGGCACCTGTGCTCAGGACACAGCACACAGCCCGCACACCTGTCTAAGGGTTCAGGGCACCTGTGCTCAGGACACAGCACACGGCCCGCACACCTGTCTAAGGGTTCAGGGCACCTGTGCTCAGGACACAGCACACGGCCCGCACACCTGTCTAAGGGTTCAGGGCACCTGTGCTCATGACACAGCACACGGCCCGCACACCTGTCTAAGGGTTCAGGGCACCTGTGCTCAGGACACAGCACACAGCCCACACACCTGTCTTGGGCAGAATCTGCCACCGTGGCTTTTCCATTCATGTGCACAACACCCCAAGGCAAAATCAGACAGACAGCTCAGCAGGAGTGAGAAATTAGGGGAGAGGAGAAAGGCAACAGTGAGGGGAACAAAGGTGGAAGCATCTGGAAGGCTAGGCTCCCTTTTGTGCTTGCCCAGTGGAAAGTGGTACCATATAAAGGCTGTAAGACTGGTCCCCCACGAAGAACACCTCATCTTTCAGGAGGTAACTGTGTTGTTTTGTGCATTATCCCATTTGGAATGTCAGTGTAAGAAAAGCATTCCCATTTGGAATCCCGCTCTGGAATGTCAGTGTAAGAAAAGCATTGAAAGGACCTGGACCTACAAAGATGGCTTAGTCAATAAACTGTTTGTCTCATAAGTATGAGGAGCCAAGTTCAAATCCGTCCCCAGCACCCACATAAAAAGCCAGACGTGACAGCATACCCCTGTCATCCCAGCACTGGGAAGGCAGAGATGGGAGGAGTCCCGTGACTTGCTGGCCAACCAACCTAGCCAAATCAGTGAGCTCTGGGTTTAGAGAGAGAGAGACCCTGTCTCAAAAAATATGGTGGAGAGCAATTGAAGACACTCGAAGTCAGCCACAAACTGCCACATGCAGGTGTGCATGCCTGCATATGTAACTGCTCGCATAAAAGCACACACGCACACACACACATATAAACACACACACACACACACACACATATAAACACACACACACACACTCACACACACACACACACACATATGAACACACACACTCACACACACACACACTCACACACACACATATGAACACACACACTCACACACACACACACATATAAACACACACACTCACACACACACACATATAAACACACACACTCACACACACACACACACATATAAACACACACACTCACACACACACACATATAAACACACACACACATATAAACACACACACTCACACACACACACATATAAACACACACACTCACACACACACAATATGGAAAATGAAAATAGACATCGACTGTTGCTGCAACAAACATATTTCCAAGAAGATGGGGAGGGCAGTGCCTTTAAAAGCAGGGCCTGAAAAGTCTTATATAACAATAGCTATTGTCTATTTTAAAAAGGAAAAACAGTCTCAGGCTTGTTTAACAACTGCTCCTGAAGACACCTCTCTCTCATTAGCCTTAGCACGTCTTAAAGACGCAGGCTTTCAGAACCCCTACCCTGTTGTGAGCACCAAGGCTGCTACCACCCATCCCAGGGAACTGAACTTCTAAGAGGGAACGACCTTCACGTGAGGCTCACTTCCAAGGAGACAATGAGCGGATCACTGTTTCTGCTTGTCGTAGTCAGAAAACTCAACGATCAAAAAGATGAAAATGCTTGCTGGTTTGGACTTCTCTGGATGCATGAGATAAATCGACCGACAACAATTTATATGTATTTGCTGACTGATACTATGTGATCTATGTATGATGGGGTCTGTGTTGGGCATGAAACACAGTTTATATTTTTCTCCCAAATATTATTCTTTGTTGTTAGATAATATTTTGTCATCCACATTCCATTCTTTTCTATGAAAACTCACGTTTCTTCCATTTTCCTGTTGGCAGAAAATTTCAACTCATACTATAAACTGTACCTGAGCAAGTATCTTTGCAAGATATCTTTATTTATGTCAGATGACCTTTATTCCTTTCTCCTTTTTCTTTCTTTCTTTCTTTCTTTCTTTCTTTCTTTCTTTCTTTCTTTCTTTCTTTCTTGTTTGAGACAGAGTTTCTTTGTGTATCCTTGACTCTCCTGGAACTAGTTCTGTAGACCAGGCTGGCCTCAAACTCACAGAGATCCTCCTGCTCCTGCTTCCCAAGTGCTGGGATTAAGACAGCACTAAGACAGATTATTTCTTCATTCAGAATTTTTCAAGAAGATATGATGGTTAGCTTACTTATGGATTTAGTTTATTATTTCTGTGTAAATGTGTAGGTCTATGTATACATATGTACACATGCATGCTGGTGTCCATGAAAACTAGAAGAGGGCATTGGATCCTCTGGAGCTGGAGCGACAGGCAACTGTGAGCTGCTAGGTGTGGGTGCTGGGAGCCAAGCTCTGGTCCTCTGGAAGAACAGAAAGAGCCCTTGACCACAGGGTCGTCTCTGCAGGCCTGTGATAGTTAACTCTAATGGTCAACTGGACACAACGTAGAATTACTGGGGCAGAGTCTCAGTAAGGGACTGGCCACACTGAGTCGGCCTGTGGGCCTGTCTGCGAAAGGTTGTCTTGGGTGTCTTAATTAAGCAGGCAGTATCATTCCTTGCTTTGGGGCCTTGGACTGTATGAGTAAGAGATCAAGCTGAGCACAAGCATGCATTCATTTCTCTCTGCTCTTGACTGTTGATATGACATGATGTTTCCACCTTGACTTCCCCACAATGAATTATGAGCTAGAGTAAGAATGTTCACTGGGATGGGAAGAAAAATACCACACCCAAAGGGATGAGGGGTCACCTGTTATTTAGACGAGGTGGGGCTCGTAGACAGTGGGCACCGTTGTATGTCGAATTTGTCTCTTTGCCACCTTCACACCAGGGCTCTGTCACAGGTGGAAAAAAACAGTTTCCTTGTCCGTGGTCCTGGAGTCATTTAGGATGGCTGGTGTGACCGAGCTGGCTCAGTCACTAAATGGGTTTGGCCCTTTCCTTGACTTACTAACCTAAGCACAGAGTCACAGAGGGGAACCATGATCTAAGGCTGGAAAGAAACCAGCTGGGCTATCAGGGACCATGTGCAGAGTTGGGTGACCATTTCTTTCCAACCAGCTGGATTTTCACTCTGCAGAAATCCATAGGAACTACGAAGACCATTGTGGGTTTCTGAGGGCCGTCCTGTGTGTGTTTCAGACACCCCCCACTGCAGCTATCTCTAGACATGCTCTGCAGGGCCCCTCTCAAGTCCCGCTTCTACTTTCTGTAACCACGCGCTCTTCTGTGCTAAGATGGTTATTCTGTGGTTGGAGCACGGTTCCCGCTTTAGAGTTGACAGTTCAGAGGTAGCTGAGCAGATACACAGGTGACTCTGGAAGATGGCTCTGTCTTCAGAGGGACAACATCTATGCCATACCTCAGAAGCCAGCCCTTCTGAGACTCCATACTTCTGAGAGCCCCCAGAGTCCTCGCGGAGGGTTCCAAACAGGCCCTCACTTGGGGAACGGGGTGCAGCATTAGCACCATCTTTCTGCTCCCGGATAGCTTCCTCTTGCTTTAGTGGAGGCTAATTCTAGTTGGGTCCCCTTGATTCGCCCTTGGAAGCCAACACCAGTGGAGGGGTGGGCCCTGGGTGGCCAGGGATCGGATGGAGGTCACTGGTCTACAGTCTGCACAGAGGCGGCAGCCGAGGAATCTGAGTAAGGCCAGCTGTGGTCAATGAGTCACCCGGACACCGACACCGACAGCAGCTATTTCTGAACTAAGGGCATCGTATCTCCCTCTTCACCTTGAGGGGGTCTTTGTCTTCCAACACTTACCAGAGATCAAGGCAGGAAGAAGCTGAGGGCGCAGCAGAAAGACGTCCTCCTGTGTGCTTTCCCCAGCCATGCATCATGCAGGGACGAAAGTTCAAAAGACGGGAGCAGACGATTCCAGAAATTTCTAGAATTTGGAGTTCTAAGAATACCCTCCCTCCCTCCCTCCCTTCCTCCCTCCCTCCTTCCCTTCCTCCTTCCCTCCCTCTTTCCTGCCTCACTTCTATCTTCCTCTTCCTTCTCTCTTTCTCTCCCTTCCCTCTTCTTTCCTCCTTCCCCCTTTCTCTACCCCTCTCTCCTTTACTCTCCTTCCTTCTGTTTCCACAGAATACCTACTATAGAAGCCACAGGCTGTATTAGGTGTGGGATAGGACAGAAAATGGCCTCCCTATGCTGTGTCTAGCAGGAGAGAAGGAAAACAATGCCTATGGGTGTTGTAAGCATGCTCTGTCCATGTCTCCTTTTAACGGGTTTTCTTAAAGATGAGAGCTAAGCTCAGAGCCGAGGTCTGTGCCCAGGGGTCCGGATGATAAGAGCAGTCTTCTGAAAAGATGCACATAGCAGGAAGGCGTCTGTGGAAGATCGTGTTTTCCTTCCTCTATGAGGGAAGGATATTTTATATCTCCAGGACGTGCTGTATAGGAGATAGTGTGTCAATCTCTGTACAGACAGTTTTTATGATAGCCACCAGACTGATTTCTCGCAGGACCCAGGGAAGGGAGTCCTGTCTCCCCAGGGGCCAATCCCAGGAAACACAGACTTTTTGTTCCCAGACATTGTTCATAGGTGCTGAGAATTGACTCCAGAACCCATGCGTGCTCTCCCTACACAACCTCAAGCCAGTCTCGAACTTATGATCAACACTTCACCCTCCTAAGTAGCAGGGAGTTACAGATCTGTGCTGCCAGGACCAGCTTCCAGAGAGCTCCCTCTGTTGGATTCGCATGTACCTGGCTCTGCCCTCCAGAAGGTCGCCACCTGGTGCCACCCCTGAGCACACAGAATGGGGCCGCAACAAAGATTCACAAAGCAAAGAGGTACCCTGCTCCAGCCTCCCTCTGCTTGTGTTCAGTATGGCCCCAGCTCTAGGCTTCAGCTAGACACTAGGATGAAGTCTTGTCTCTTCACCATGGGTGGCTGTGGTTGGTTTGGAGGGTGGAGGGATACAGCTGGCATCCAGCAACCACATCTCTACATACCCTCGTCCTGGAGAAAGATGAGTCAGTTTGTTGCTCCCGAGAAAAGAAAAGAACATAGAGTAGTGGGGAGGGGCACCTAGTGCTCCCTCTGGTGTCTCAGACCAGATGTAAGGGACATTCACACTCTCACCCCTGAAGGAAAGGACTGCCCGGTGCTGACCTGAGTTTCTCAGCCAGAGTCAAGCCCTCTTCCCTACTGGACAGACCAATGCAGGCTCAACTCTGAACGCTTCCGAGCACTGCACTCTGGTTCTTCTGCTTCCTGGAGCCTCTCTAAGTGATTCTTTTTAAGTACTGGTAACCACAAAAATAATTTGTTATTCTTAACTATTTAATTCTGTGAAGGACAGTGTTGATGTTTCACAGTGAATTAATTGAAGTAGTCTGCCTGCCTTCCCACTCCTGAAAACCCTCCTTCATTTAAAATTTTTAAATTTTCAGAAAACTAAATAAAAGGCTTTGTGGGGCCTTCTACAGATAATAAGTAGACAACAATAAAGACAAGCTCACAATGGGGGGATGGCTCAGTGGGTAGAGCATTTGCTGTGCAAACGTGAGTGCCTGAGTCCCCAGCACTCACATGTAACTGCACATGTAGCTCGAATGGCTGTAGTCCCAGTGCCCCTATGGGGAGGTGGGAGGCAGAGTTAGGGGAACACTGGGGAGCTCTCTTCCAGCTCACCTGATGTGCAGAGCCAAAAAACAATGAGACATTGCCACAAGCCAAGGTGGAATGTGAGGGCTAACACTGGAGATTGTCCTCTGATTTCCACTGCACAAACACTATCACATGTGTGCCGGTGTACACGCACACACACACACACATGCACAATACACTACATATGCACATAAAACAAAATAAGTAAAGATAAATTAATTAATCATAATCAGATAAAGAATGAACATCTTGTACTAGGACATTCCCATGAGGTAAAGATAATGCTTTAAGTAATGTAGCATATTATGTGTGTACATATATATATGTGTGTGTGTGTATCTCTATCTATGTACCTCATTTACATGCATATGATAAAAAATGTATTTTCCCCAATTTTTAATATAATATGTAGCTCACAGATGGTCCAAACTCCTCCTTTTTAGTGTATAATTGTTTTCTGTATGTGGGCATTGAACCTAGAGACTTAGATATGCTGGGCAAGTACTCTATCACTGAGGGATGTCCACAGCCCTATATTCGTTTCATTTGGGGACAATGTATCACTAAGTTGCCCGGATTGGCCTTGAAGTCACTCTGTACTTCAGGCAGTGATGTGTTAAGTGTAAACTGCATTTCTGATTATGTAAAAACAAAAACTGTGAGACGGCTTCCTGCAATCAGAGTCTTCTGTCACTGGGTGTGGGGTGAAGGGTAGCATTCGGAGGTCTGCGGAGCCTTCAATAATTCTTACCTAAAGGGGTTATTCCATACACCCTAAATTTTAGTAGGGGCTGGGAGATTATTGTGTTGATAGTTCTAGAAACCATCTCTCAGTTCTGCTACCATCTTACAATCCAAATCTAGTGGACACACCAGGAGGTAAAAGCCAGAGTTCCTGCTAGGACTGCCCGGCGTGGGATGCTTGCCTGGCATGCACAAAAGCCCTGTTCTTATCCTCAGCACTAGAAAGGCTGAGCTCATCTTCAAAGAAGAAGAAATACAGTTGAGGATATGCAGATGGCTCATTCTATAAAGTACTTGTCTTGAGAGCCTGAAGACCAGAGTTCAGTCCCCAGAACCCATATCTTAAAAGCTGGAGGTGGCGACTTGCGTTTTCATCCTTGGGGGCCAGCTTAGCCTACTTGTCCAGTTTCAGGCCAGTGAGAGACCCCACCTTAAACAAAGAAAAACAGGATGTGGTTCTTGGGGGGCAGTAGCTAAGTTTTCTACTCTATCTCCATTATGCACACCCACGCAAAAACCTGTGATATAAGAACAAACACGGGGCGGGGGGGTAGAGCCTGGTGATCAAGTCTGACCTTCTCATTTCAAGAGCAAATCTAGACCAGAGGGACAGAAATGGTGGCTCGGGGTGGCCGCTTCCTGTTGGCAAGGCTGCAGCTCAACCAAGTGCGTGGCTCCCTTTAAGACATTTCCCCTTGCTTTGATAGTTGTTCAGGAAGCCTAAGTCTCACTTCAGCCCTGCAGTTCCCACAGGGGAACTGCAGGTACGTGCATATGACTGAATTCCATCAAGACTAGGCCTGTGGCTCTCAGAACTGCAGCTTTGTCCTGAAAATCCCCCAATAGGTCACTCAGGCTGCAATGGCATGAGGACACTCCTGAGCTGAGAGCCAGGTAAGGACATGGCTTGGCCCTTGCTCCACACCATTCTTCTTGATGTATACCATTGCTGTGCAACCTAGGACAATTAATTTGACCCCTGAGCTTGTATCTGAAGAAGGAAATGGCTCTGTACCATCACCTGTAAGTGGTCTTTGGTGGAACAAGTTCCCCAGAAGTGTAGAGTGCAGAGGCTGCCACTAGAGGGCTCTGCAGGGACCTGGGGCTCTCCCTGCAGGGATGAGAGAGGGACCTTGAGGAGCCCAGCCAGGGTGTCGACTGTTCGGCTGTGTTTATCACAGCTGTTCAGGAGGGTACTTCTAGGAGCTGCCTCCTCTGGAGATCTGGCCATATGCAGGTCCTGGACCTACTCTCCTCTCGTATCAGAACACCCATTACTGTTGTGGAGATTATAATGATGTCATGCAATGCAATATCAATTCTGAGACAGGCTCAGAAACTCTGGTAATCAATAATAAGAAAATCCACCTTGAATCAGATTCCAGATAGAGTTGAGGTTTGGGCACGAGTGAATGGGAGTGCGTAAGACAGAACAGAGCCCTTGGAGTGTAGGGGCTGCAGGAGCTCCGCGAGTCCCCCAGCAAGGAGGTCGGCAGGGCAACCTTGATGATACCCCGTGAGGGTTTGATCGGAGCTAAGAAACACCGTTCAGGACTCAGTGGCCACTCCGGGATGCTTCTTACTGCTTTTAGCAGGCACCCATAGCCAGGCAATTTTAGTCTTCAGGGGTGGACACAGTGAAGCCACCGTAGCAGTGCCTAGAAATTTCTACTTGTTCTCCGGACGTTTGGCCTCTCAAACCTTGTTTTTCAAAATTTTATTTATTTATTTTTATTTATGTATCTATATATTGCCGAGCTGTATATGCACCATGTACGTGCAGGTGGGGGTGGAGGCCAGAAGAGGGCGTCAGGTACCCTGAAACTGGAGTTACAGGAGGTTGTGAGCCAAGTCTTATGAGTGCTGGGGTAGGGGTGGGGAACAAACCCTAATCCTCCGCAATAGCAAGGGCTCTTAGCAGCTAAACCTTTCCTCTAGCCTCAAGCCTCCGCTTTCTTCTATGGACTTAATATTTTCTTCCCTGAATAGAGCTATCCTCGAGGCCAGAGTAAATAATCTCCTAGCCCTCCAGAAAGGAACTCAAGGTGTGGGGAGACTCTAAGCCACCTTCACTCTCTGTAAAACAATCCTGGTCCCCTCCGACATGGCTCAGGCAGAGTCAGCCACCTGCATCACTAAACTGGTGCGACACCGGCTTAGTAAAATAGTCGAGGGTCTCGCTCGGATTCGCTGGCCTGGTGAAAGGGCTCGTGAAGAAGGAGGAGGAGGCCTGAGGCCGCAGTCAGGACACTGGGAGCGAGGGAGCGACCGTGGGCTGCAGGGCCGGGCGTCCCGGGGCGGGGGCGGAGCAGGTGAGCCGGCCCGGTGGGCGTGGGGAGTGCACTTGTACGTGACGTTGGAGTTTGCAGCAAGCTGGGAGTAGGAGGCTGTGCGCGCGTGTGTGGAGTGCTGCGCGGCCAGGAGGATGTGCGCGGCGGAGCGGCCACCGCAGTGAATCGCGGCGACAAGAGCGGGCTGCAGCCCGGGGGACCAGGAGGCGAGGGCCAGCAGGAGGCCGCGGGCCTGGAGAGGCACGCCGCCCGGCCCCAGGATGTAGGCGATCGGCGGCTGCGTTCCTGCTGGCGGCCGGCTCACCATGAAGAAGCACTCGGCCCGGGTGGCCCCGCTCAGCGCCTGCAACAGTCCGGTCCTGACCCTCACCAAAGTGGAAGGTAACGCGCGGCCGCGTGGCGTGGGGGTAGCCGGGCCTGACGAATTTGTCTCTGATCCGGAGGGACACCTGGCTGTTAGCGGGGCGGGGGTGGCAGCTCCGGGACGCTGTCCGCAGTGCAGCGCGTCGCCGCTGGTGGGGACCTGGAGGCTTCAGCTGTCTGGAGCTCTTGCCGGCTTGTCATGCTCTTTGCACCCGGGGCTAAGACTGCGTGGTGTACCTGGTGGCTCTGCTCCCCTAGGTGCCTTTTCTGACTGTCCCCAAGCTTGCGCCCTCAGGGCAGAAGGGAGGCAAGTGCTAACCAGTGAGCTCGCCTCTCTCTCTCTCTCTCTTTCTCTCTCTCTCTCTCTCTCTCTCTCTCTCTCTCTCTCTCTCTCTCTCTCTGTCTCCTCTCTCTCTCTCTCACACACACACACAAACACACACGAGTGGGTGGCCTGGGTAAGGGGCATCCCTCTAACACCCCATCCTGTAGCGTGAAGCCCAGAGGTGAAGCCCACGGCTACTGGAAGCTAGAGGAGACCCGGAGCTGTCTGGCTGGTTGCAGATGGGCAGAGTGGCAGATGAGGGGAATCCCCGCACCAGTCTGTAAACATGTTCTTATTCAGGCCTGATAGGGGTGAGAGGGGCTCCGAGAGGCCCCCAGAAAGCTCCTGCACTGCCTGTCTTTTCTTCAGCACCGAACCGCCCCCAGTCGGGGGATGTGAGAGAGAGGGGGCCACGGAGGAGGGTTCCGAGTTACTCAGACACAGCTGTCATTTTGGTGGCCTGAAAGAGGACCTTGCTTTCCAACAGAGAGGGTCCTTCTTAGCTTTCAACTCCTCCCCCGGGAGGCAGCTGCAGAAGGAGGAACTCTCTGTCTAACCAATCTGGCCAGGAGGAGGAAGGAGCACCCCTCTCTGGTCCAAGAGCCTTCATCCAAGTCTTCGCTGACCGTTTAGCATGGCTTCAGAGACTCTGGTTTATGTGCACACCTGAGTTAGACCCTCTATGGGTCTACAAGGTTCTGTATCCACCTGTTTGCTCCTTCTTGGAATAAGTCTGAGGACCCGTAGAGGCCAGGCAGAAGCTGGTGGGTGTGTGTTCCCACTTCACAGCGTATCCACCCTGTTACCTGGAGATGAGGACCATGAGGCCCAGAAGGGAGGCAGACTGGTCCAAGACCTACAGCTGCTACATGGTGATATAAGGAAGGGGATCCCTGAGCTGTGGGATCCCAAAGTCATCCTGTTTTCAGACTGACGGTTTGCAGTGACTTGCAGGTCCCTGTTTCTCTTTGCTTTTTTTTCCCTCTCTCTCTATGACTGTCCCCTCCCTCAACATCCTAATCTCAAGAAAGGCTTGGTATTGGTTATCTGTGCCAGAAATTAGCAGAACTTCTTTTCCTGGGGCTGGTAGAGTTCTGGGCTCCTCCCAATCCCTGTGAATGAAGAGAGGGTCCATAGCTGGAGTAGCCACTCAGGAACTCCTCTCCCCAGAAGTCAAACACTTCCACCTGCTAGAACGGCAGGTTGGTTTCCCCATGCGGCAACAGGCAATTCTGCAGCACCTTAGTCAGCTTCAGGGAAGGCAGCCCTGAGCTCTGTGTCAGTGATGAGGCTGTCTGAGCTGAGTGTGGTGGCCTCAGAAGTGCATTGAAATGACACAGCAGACGTGAGTGGTGGGGGAAGGAGGTTCCCAAGACCAAGTGTGGAGGTTGCCTTGGGGAATGAAACTGAGAGCCGTCTCCCATTACCTTGGTAAAGACAAGTCTTTCCTTCACCCTGTGGTGGCACCCACTTTATCATGGCCGCCTCTACATGCAGGATGGTGGCCTCATTGCAAAGTTGTGGTGTGAAGACCGGGGCGATGGAAGATGACTCTGCCCCCTGTATAGTGTGGCTGCTATATTGCATGGACCCCGAGCCTCAATTTCTCTGACTGTAAAGCCTGCCTCAGCAGACTGGTGAGGAAGGAAATGTGATGAAGGCGAACGGCAATGCCTAGACTTGTCCATCACACACAGTAACACGGTAGATGCTTTGTGTGTGAGTGTGCATGTGTGTGTCTGTGTATATGCATGTGTGTGTCTGTGTATATGCATGTGTGTGTATATGCATGTGTGTCTGTGTATATGCATGTGTGTGTCTGTGTATATGCAGTGTGTGTGTATATGCATGTGTGTCTGTGTATATGCATGTGTGTGTATATGCATGTGTGTGTCTGTGTATATGCAGTGTGTGTGTATATGCATGTGTGTGTCTGTGTATATGCATGTGTGTGTAGGGGGTGCTAATCATCTAGCCGCAGGCCATCTATCTTGTTCCACAAACATCTTGCCTCTGTACATGTATAAGAGAAATCTAAGGTCAGGGCCTGACAGACCTACTCCTATGCCTGGGCTCACATAGCTTACTGTTTCCTGACCTGGCTTTCTTCCTTAGTATTTTTGTCCAGCTTGGTTTGAGGTCTGTTTTTTCTAAACCATATACATACTGTGGGTATCTTTTGGAACCTCTGAATCACTTTCTTCTGCCTTGAACACACAGGACAAGGTGATCCCCATCTTAGAGGCTACGGGGAGGGAATGCAGCCGGAAAGGAATATTTATTAGCTTGTGGAGTGTGTCATCTGAGGGACGGCAAGAAGGCACCAGCATGTGGTGCCTATAAAACCAAAATAGAAAATGCGATGCTTGGTTGAACTCAAAGGCAGAAAGATGGACAAAGTGACTTCGCTGGTCAACAAATGCTTCATCTTTCTGTACCTTGTGTCCTGCGTCTGCTGAGCAAGACCCTGAAAATGAAAAAGAAAATGAACCATGTTAGCTTCGTTGTCTTGAAAGAGATATATGAGTAGATAAATTATCAGATAAAAGGTAAATATATATATCCTGGCAAAGAAGTAAGAACAAAATGTCACACACACACACACACACACACACACACACACACACACAAAATCTGAAAACTGAGCATCTATAGATGTTCCTGAGAAGGAAGCTTTCTACAGAGGACTTCTTTCTGGAAGGGAGAGCCTCTCGGGGGCAGGCTTCTAAGATCAGGCTTCCCTGAAAAGTCCTGAAGAGAAAGCCTGGCTGAGAGGAATCTTTCCTGATGAGATGTTCTTCTGAGGAGGAAGAAGGAGGAGGCTGAGGAGGAGGCGGCTTTCTCTGAGGAGGAAGCCTTCTCTGAGGAGAAGGCACAGAGGAGAGGCCTTTCTGACAGGAGGACATTTTGAGAAAATCCTCTTAGGAGGCCTTTCTGATGAGCTCTTCTGAGGAGGAGGTGGCTTCTCTAAGGGGAAGGCATGAGGAGGTAGCCATTTTTAAAAAGACCCTCTAAGGAGGCCTTTCCTCTCTGGATATCTTTTTGAAGAGGCTTCTGTCTTGAGCGGAGGCTTTTTCTGAGGAGGAAGAATTCTTGAGGAGAACAGACTTCTGAATCGATGTTTCTGAAAGGAAGCTTTCTGGGGAACAGACCTTCCGAGTGGAGGCCTTTTTGAAGATGTAGCCTTCCTGGGGAGGAAGTTCTGTGAGGTAGAGGTTTTACCACAGCAGCCAGGGGATGTGAGGAAAATCTGTTAGACACGGAGGGCAGAAGAAGTACTTCGGGCAAAGGAAACGGTGTGTGTTGGCCCTGAAGAAGGAAGAGAGGTGAAGCTGGCCCTCTGGTGGGGGGTAGGATAGAGGCTTGAAAAATGGCTTCTGGCCACACATCTCCAGCAATGTCTCTTGTTTCCATACTCTGTTCCTGGCTTTCCTGTCAGGAGACGAAGCTGAGTATTGATCAATAGCATGTCTCTAGTAAAGCAGCAATTACTACTATCATCTGTATTCACAATCAGCTAATTCATGGTCAATAAAATCACATTCAATGAGAATTGATAGTGGAGAACAATGCAATGAAGTCCCCTAGGAGTCTGACTGTCAGCACTGTGGAAACAAGAGAGACTGTGATGGAGAATGGACAGGGTTTAGTGCTCAGCCCTTACAAGGCAGAGTGACTCGCGCTTTCCGGAATAATTTCTTTTGTATAAAACTGAAGTGATGTTTCCTTTAAAAAATGACAATAATAGTTTATGTTGTGCGATGAGACTTTTGATTTAGTTTTGAGATTTTTACTGTTAACTGTTTGCTTTTAGTTTTTCTGTCTTGTTGATTGTGGTTTTTAGAGTGAATTGCTTCATGGGACGGGACAGGATGTTAGTATGGGCTTGCGTGTGCGTGTGTGTGTGTGTGTGTGTGTGTGTGTGTGTGTGTGCGCATGCTAGGGCTTGAACACACACATGTATGTAGAAGGCAGATTAACCTTAAGCATATTTCCTTAGGTACTGTGCCATCTACCTTGCTTTTGTTGTTGTTGTTTTATTGTGTTGTGTTTTTGTGCACCTTATTTTTGAGTCAGAGTCTCTTAATTTCCTGAATCTCACTGATTTAGCTAAACTAACTGGTGGGGCCAGCGAGCCCCAGGGATTTTCCCCAGCAGTGAGATTACAAATGAACACCACTGTGTCCAGATTTATTGCTTATCTTTAACATGGGTTCTGGAAGATTAAACTCAGGTCCTGACAAACACTTTACTAACTGAGCTATCTCCCAGCCTGGTGGGTCTTTTTGTTTGTTTGTTTGTTTTGTTTGGGTTTGAGATGAGCTCCTTCTATGTAGCCCAGGCTAGCCTGGAACTCATGATCTTCCTGTCTCGGCTTTCCTCAATGCTGAGACTACAGATCTCCACGGCTATCCTGTACTAAGAATGATAGATGAAGACCGCCTGATTACAGATGGCAGCCTTAGAAGCTTGTTCTTTAGCCCAGTTCCTTCTTTAGAGGCTGAGTACTGCTGAACCATTTTACAGACAAGGAGCCTGAGGCTCCCAGGACCCTTCATGTGAGGTCATGCAGTTAGAAAGGCAGTGGGCTTGGATCCAGATGCCAAAGACTTTCAAACATCTGGGTTTCTTTTGAGAAGCAATACTTACATGAGCCTGAACACTTCGTAGGTGCAAAGTGAATGTGTACTCCCCCGAGGCGCCCACTGCGGTTGACTCAATGGTTGGGATCCCCAGCCAGGCTTCCAGGATTGGCAGCCACTGGTGATGACACTCTTGCTTCCTCTGCCCCAGGGCTGAGAGGCCTCCTCAGCTGCCCCAGAGCAGGTCTGGCTAACTGAACCAGCCTGTGGCCTTTGGGCCCTGTGCACTAGAGCAGAACATCATGGCTGCAGGAGTATGCTGTGGAGGACAGCTCACACCACAGCAGACAGAGGCAGAGACTAGGTCAGGATGTGTAAGAGATAACAAGACCCCCAAAGATCGCCACCACCTACCCCTCACCCCCCAGAGTTTCCAGAAGCTTTTAAAATGGCGTCACCAGCTGGGGGTTAAGCTTTCAAAACCTGGACTTGTGGAGTTATTTCAGATTCATGTCATAATACAGGGAAAGCCTCATGCTAAAATGCTCAACACCAATACCTCTGTAGGTCCAATGCTTCTGAGTCAGTGTGAGAGGATTCTTGACAAAAGCTCTCTGAACCCAAAGAGCAGCATCTAGTTAGCTAGTCCTAGGCTAGAAATAGCTGCGATAAGGACATGTATATGCTAATCAAATCTATTATCTAGTGTATGCAAGAATTTCCATGTCAGGTGGTAGTTGAATAGAGTCCCTGTTGATGAGTAAGAGTGCTCACTATGTAAGCTTGTAAACATGAATTCAAATCCCCAGTACCCATGTAAAAATTCTTGAATGTCTGTTTGCATGCCTGTACCCCAGAGTTATGTGGAGTGTTGGCAAGAGGATCACGTGAACTTGCATGCTATTCACCTGTCTCAAGGGAATAAGGTAGAGAGTGACAGAGCCAGATATCCAGAATCTTCCCTGACCTCTGTGTCCACACCTGCACAAACACATGAGCATTTACCACCACACATATACCATGTGATAGATAGATAGATAGATAGATAGATAGATAGATAGATGATAGGTGATAGATAGATCGATTGATCGATAGATAGATAGATAATGGATAGATAGATAGATAGATAGATAGATAGATAGATAGATAGATAGATAGATAGATAGTGAATAAATTGATGATAGATAGATGACTAGATAGATAAATAGATAAGCAAATAAATATTATCCATTGATATCTCTTGATTGTCCATGGAGGAATTATAGAACAAATGGTACATTCCAGCAAAGAGTAAACTCATACCTGCCTGAGACTCACATGGTCCACAGTTCTCTCTTGCCACCGTGCCCTCTTCTTTGGGAAATGACATAAGCCAACAAGACCATTTAGTGCAAAGCCCATATGTGGCCTCCAAATCCTCCTTGGGGGCCATCTTCTCATCAGGCTTAGGACAGTAGGTGCACACGCATTCACTTGCCTGGCCTGGGACTGTGATTGGGGCGGTGTGCACAAGACATGGCCTTTGTCCATGGCTGCCACAGGTGGTAGGGAATAAGACAGAGTTGCTGACAGAGGGAGCTCCATAGATCGGGAGAAAGGGCACTCGGTGGCCACAGCTTAAGTTTACTAAAGGTTTGGAGAGGAAGCAGAGAGGTGAAGGCAGACTCTGGGTAACCTGGTTACTGGACTCCACGGGGAGAGAGTATTGAAGCAGGCAAGAAGAGGAGTCAGGGATGAGGAGAAGGAGAGTTTGGAAAAATAAGACAGACAAGCATAGCAGAGATGCTCAGCCTGGATCCTGAACCTGCTTCATCAGCCACAGTGAGTAAGTAGTCCTTAACAGAGAACCAGGGCAGACTAAAGACCGCCGAGTTGATCAAGTGAAGTAAGCTAGTCAATCCTTTTACATGTGTGTGTGTGTGTGTGTGTGTGTGTGTGTGTGTCTGTGTGTCTCTCTGTATGTGTGTGTCTGTCTGTTTCTCTGTGTGTGTTTATGTGTGTGTGTCTATTTCTGTGTGTGTGTATGTGTGTGTATGTCTGTGTGTGCCTGTATGTGTGTGTGTGTGTGTGTGTGTGTGTGTGTGTGTGTGTGTGTGTGTGTGATTGAAGCTACAATGGAAAAACTTTGAGGATACCTGCTGGATGGGCTGAAGAGATGACTTATTTGGTAAAATGGTCATCACCCAAGCATGAGAAACTGAATTTGATTCCCAGAAACTATATAAAAAGCTGGGTATGGAGTCATGTACCTACTTTCCCAGAGCCAGGGAGGTGGGAACTCCCTAACTGACCCCTGGGGTTCACTGGCCATCAAGTCGTAGTAAATATGTGATCTCCAGGTTCAGTGGAAAACTTATCTCAAATTAATAATAATGATAATAATAATAACAACAACAACAGCAAGTTATTGAAGAAAACACCTGACATTGACCTCTGGCCTCTACACGTACCTTGCACACACATGCATGCACACATGCATGCACACACAATCAGAAGAGAATGCCTGCTGGAGAGAAGTTACTGGAGATGCGGCACTGACTGTAGAGGTCCAAGCATGAGTTGCTTGGCTTAGATTCGGTGGTGACATTGCCTCCTGTTTGCTGTGAGTCTGGACATGGGCTGCCTCATCCAGTGTTCCTAGCATCCCTGTGCAGAGGTCTTCATGTGGCTCCTGGTGTGAGTGTGAGGGACAGCGTGTGGTGCACACTGAGTAGGTAGGTAACACACTGAGACTGTCACCAGGAGCATCCACATCCTAACCACTGTACCTCGCCCCTCCCCCATGCGCACAGCAGGATGAGGACAGGACAGAGGACCCATCAACAAATCAAGGTGCCAGAACTGAGCAGAGAGCTAAGAATGGAGCTTGTGCCAAAGAGGCCTGGAAGGCTGAATGTCTCAGGGGATGGAGATGCTGCTAGCAGTCACAGCAGAGAGAGGAAGGGGCATCCCTATACCCCTCTTTGATAGCAAGGTAGGGGTAGAATTTAAACTACTCTGAGGTCTCAGCAGTGCATGCAGGGGCAGGTGGAGGGAGACAGGTGACAAAGCCAGAAAGAAAACCAGGTCATTGGCGACGAATGGTCAAGTGCACAGTTCTGATGGCCTCCTGTGTCTGAAATGCTGGTGGGAGACAGAGAGGTCTAAACCGGTGCTTCAGAGGACGCCATGACGTGGTGCCATGAAGACCACAAAGGAAGAGGGTGAGAGGGTGAGTAGCCTGGCTTGGGATGGAAGAGCAATTGCCAGCTGGGCAGTGTAAGGGCCTTAGCATGAGCAGTTGGGAGCTGTAGTATCTCGAAGGGAAACATATGGCTGATTCTTTAATAGGGCCCCAGGGCGAGGTGCCTGGCCTGGAGGAGGAAGAGGGCCACAGGAGGAAAAAACAGGTAGAGAGGAAGCGGGGCTGTGAGCCCTGTCCTGCGAGGGAGCGGGGAAGAGATGAAGAGATGGTGGGCAAAGAGGCAGTGCAATGCGGAGGCGGGAGATCTCAAGACCTGCGCGGGGTACTTTGATCTTTGCGACGTAGGAAGTGGAGTTTTCGTCTGCCACAGATGATGGATGCAGACGAAAGCCTGAAGAGGTGGGAACGGGTTCAGAATAGCTCTGCAGAGGGAGCCAAGAGAGGGATTTAATTCTTAAAAGCCTTTTTGGCGAGTGAGGCTTTCCCACTGGTTAAGACATCGTGTTCCTTGGGGGAAGGGTCTAGAAAGAGGAACACAGGGTGAGGTGTCAGGATACCAATCTTCCTCTCCTCCCCCGCCACAGTCGCTAATTAATATATCAGACGCGACACTTTGGCCTCTGGGCACCCACTGTCTCTCTCCCCAGACCAGATCTTCCCTCAGCCTCTCTCTGAGCAGGAATATTCCATGAATCCAGCAAGTGGCTGACTCATTAAGAGATTGGCGTATCTGATTGAAGCCTTTTGCCAACATAACCAGAGTCAAAGAGTAGCACTCTGGGTGACCCAGACAGGGACAGACTGGGACAAACGGCGACTGAGGTGCGTGGGCGTGAGCAAGCAGGTGCCTGTGTCTGCTTGCCGACGTGCAGTGGGGGCAGTTTTGATCAGTAAGGCCCACAGCACAACTCCAGCTTGTTCCGTGGCTTTAACATCAGGGAGCTGAGAGATGAGACTCTAGATGACAAGGTGGTGCAAAATCAAAACAAAACAAAAAAGGACCATAAACAATCCCAAAGAGAGGCTGAAGCCAGACAGACATCAGGGAGAGATATTGTAGCTACCAGAATGATAGATTGTGTGTGTTTGTGGTATGTGTGATGTGTGTGGTATGTGTGTGGTGTGTGTGTGTGATGTGTGTATGTGTGTGGTGTGTGTATGTGTGTATACGTATATACGTATATGTGTATGTGGTGTGTGTATGTGTGTGTGGTATGTGTGTATGTGTGTGTATGTGTATATGTGTGTTGTGTGTGTGATGTGTGTGTATGTGTGTGTATGTGTGTGGTGTGTGTAGTGTCTGTGTATGTGTGTGTATGTGTGTGGTGTGTGTGGTGTGTATGTGTGTGTATGTGTGTGTGTGTGTGTGGTGTGTATGTGTGGTGTGTGTGGTGTATGTGTGTGTATGTGTGTGTATGTGTGTGGTGTGTGTAGTGTCTGTGTATGTGTGTGTATGTGTGTGGTGTGTGTGTGTGGTGTGTATGTGTGGTGTGTGTGTGTGATGTGTGTGTATGTGTGTGGTGTGTGTAGTGTCTGTGTATGTGTGTGTATGTGTGTGGTGTGTGTGTGTGGTGTGTATGTGTGGTGTGTGTGGTGTATGTGTGTGTATGTGTGTGGGGTGTGTGTGTGTATGTGTGTGTGTGTATGTGTGTGTATGTGTGTGTGTATGTGTGTGGGGGGGGTGTATGTGTATACCTGTGTGTGGTGTGTGTAGTGTCTGTGTGTGTGTGTATGTGTGTGTATGTGTGTGGTCTGTGTGGTGTGTATGTGTGTGTATGTGTGTGGTGTGTGTGGTGTGTGTGGTGTGTGTGGTGTGTATGTGTGGTGTGTGTGCTGTGTGTGCTGTGTATGTGTGTGGGGTGTGTGTGTGTGTGTGTGTGTGTGTGTGTGTGTGTGTGTGTGTGAAAACCTCCAGGCTCTAGGTGAACTGTGCTTTGCCACTCCCAAGGTGTACCAAGCCCATCCTGTGGAGGAGAGTGAACCTGGGAGGTCATGTTCAACACTCGAAGGCCAACCCCACTTCACCCCTCACCAGCAAGTTCGCTCTTGTCTTGTCGATGCCGCTGTTTCTCACTGGGAACTGGCAGGAAGTTTAGGAAACCAACATTTTCAGTTCGAGATAAAAAGCTCAGTGGCCTGTGCCTTCAGCTGTAAGTTTACTCTATTCTTTTATCTTTTCCATCTGGTATTCCAGCCAACCAAAAGTAGAGGGCTAGGGGTGTCTGCCTGGCACGGTGCCCACACTGTCATGTGGAGCACAGTTGGCCAGGTCTTCCTTTCTGAAGGGTCCGAAGACTGCTTCCTGGAGGGGCAGTCCTGCATATAATCTGCCCACTGTTAACCCGCATTTGTCCTAAGAGTCCCAACAGCCTGGAGTCTAAGGTTCTAGACTCCCCGACTTTAATCAGAGGAGTTGCTCATTTTCTGGGTGCATGTGAAGGTCAGAAGCAGCACCTGCGCCCCTGCAGTTCTGTAGCTCCTGCCTGCATTCAGACATAGCGCCGCCCTGAGCCTGCTGGACAGGCCGTGACTAGCAGGGCCTGTGGATTAAGACTGATCCAAAGGAGCTCACATGTCTGGGGCAAGAACCGCTACACACTCCCAGAACAGGCACCAAGCTTCCTCCGAGGTGTGGATGGCCTGACGTGGAGCTCCTCACAGATCAGAACTGGCTCTGGGTTCTGTAAGTCCAGGCTTGTCTTAAACCCCTGAGGCAATGCCACTGTGCCATTCGGGGGTTATCAGGAGACCCCTGAGGAAGTGAGGATGAGGGCACACTCAGCAAGGGTCTGCTCCTTGAGTGGCAGTTGTGCTAATTATCTTTCCAGTTGCTGAGATAAAATGTGCACCATTAGCAGCTCAAAGGAAGAAGGGTTCATTTGGACTCATGACTGTGGAGGTCTCAGTTCACCGTCTTTGGCCTCATTGATGCCATGCCTGAGTGAAACAGAGAGTTTGTCAGAGAATTTGTTGTGTTCTCTCAGAAGTTCAAAGAGATTCATTTTATGGGATGTTTTAGAAGCCACCAAATGACTTTCCAATCTCACTTTCTTCCACTAGAAAGACAAAAAAATCACCCAATTTATCATTTTCTCTGGGGAAAGTTATAGACGTCTCCCAACATGAAGGGTGTTCCTTGGTGCCCCAATGGGCTAGTGCCTGAGACATCCCTCCGACTCACCCCTCATGGCCCAGGCTCATGGCGTTGCCCCCAGGTATGGGTTCTGCCTGACCAGAATGATCAGAAAGGCTAAACCCTCTATAAATCCTTCAGAGAAAATAGTCTCAAGGTGTGTCTGTGTGGGAGGCAGCCCTCAGCACTGCCAGCTTGGGGTGACTCTTGGGTATGAGGAAGATCCATTGTTCAGAAGAGCATGCCCCCTTGTACGTACACACACACACACACACACACACACACACACACACACACGAGGTGTTGTTCTGGGGAAGTAAAGCCTTCTTAAAGTTTCACAGACTTGATAGGAGGGGCAGCAAAGAGGGATGCTGCCCCCGTTGTAGCTCCTACCTGAGCTACCCTGTCCCAGCATCACCTGGGCAGCTCATTCACCCCAACCCTGAACACAGCACACAGCGAGATGCATTTTCTCCCACTCAAATGCTGGGGAGCAAAGTGCAGCTGCTGAGCACGTTCCCACTCTGCCCTGTGTTTGTTCTCAGCTAAGTTGGCTCCGTTTCCCCCTCTTTCTTCACTGCACAGGGTGGGAAGACTCTGGAGAAAGGGGCGCCATGTGTCCTTCAGCCAGTCTGATGGTGTCTCCCTTTGCATGACTGAACATCACAGGTGACAAGTGGCAGCAGGTCTCCAAGCTCATGACCTTGTGCAATGTCCTGGGGGCAAATCACAATTGTTCTTCATCTCCTATAGCCCTCCATCTCACAGATCTCTGATGAAGCTTCAGATTCCCCGGCATGTACCTGGCGTGATACAGAACTGCTATTTTGCATATAAGTGTTCTGTAAATATTTTTGTAACTCCCAGAGTTTCTTAAGTACAGGGATGGTGTTTTGTACTTGACCACAGTCCACCCAGTGCTCTGGGCTCGGTGTCCATGCTTCCCATTGCTTCCCTGGATGATTGACATGCTCCCGGGATGTAAGATAAAGTCCATGCTGTGGTATGTTTGGTTAAATGTGGAATAGGAACATGATGGAATCCCATGTTTGCCATGTGGATGTGTTAGTGGGTGGCAGAGGCACAGGTCTGGAGAGACCCCTGTGTGCCGCTCCAACCAAAGCCTCTGGAGAATGCAGCCACCTATGGGCCATGGCAGCTCTGGGTGCTGAGATGACCACAGATGGCTTTTCCTTCCACTTCTTAGTATTTTGTCACATAATAACAGATATTTTTATTTATAGTAGTAGAAAGTAGTAAGAGTAGGTTGTGTGGGAGCTGGGGAGGTGTTCAGAATGGGAAGGTACCAGCCACGCAAGCCCGAGGACCTGAGTTCAAGCCCGTGTTAAGACGTGGGACCTGGGAAGGTGGCTTAGTGGGGAAAGTTCTTGCCATGCAAGCGTGTGGACTAGAGCTCAGATCCCCAGAACTCACATAAAAATTGGGTGGGCCTGGCAGCCTGCCTGTCATTCTGGCACATGGGAAACAGAGAAATTGCCAGAGCGAGCTGGCTAGCCAGACGAGCAGAGTAGGTGAGCTCCAGGCTGCATGAGAGACCACACCTCAATATACAGAGTAAAGGTGGAGCCCAATTGAGAAAGACACCCAAGAGACTAGAGAGGTGGCTCAGTGGTTAAGAGCACTGACTGCTCTTCCAGAGAACCTGGGTTCAATTCCCAGCACCCACATGGCAGCTCACAGCTGTCTGTAACTCCAGGATCCAGCATCCTCACACAGACATACATGCAGGCAAAACACCAAATGCACACAAAATAAAAATTTTTTTAAAAGAAAAAAGAAGAAGAAAAGGAAGATACCCAGTGTCAACCTTGGGCCTCTGCATGTGTGTGTATGCGTGCATACACACATACACACAGGAGAACTCTCATAAACATGTGTGCACACATCACACACATTTATATGTAAAAAATTAAAATAAAATAAAGATGGACATGATGGCCCATGCTTGTAATCTCAACACTGAGGAGGTAGAGACAGATCCCTGGGACTCACAGACCAGCCAGCCTAGCCAAATCAGTGAGCTCCAGGCCACTGAGAGACGCTGTCTCAAAAACAAGATGAACTGTACCTGAGAAATGGCACTCAAAATTGATTTCCAGCATACACACACATGCACAGGTACACACATACATGCACAGGTACACACATACATGCGCAGGTACACACACACGAACAGACACACAATGAGAAGGACTTCAAGACTCAGCACAATTAGACGAGGTTGGTGGGCCCTTGTCTATTACTCTTTGTAAGTCTTGTCCAGAGTGTGTCCCAGGTTCCCAACACAAGGGTCACATCTCTGCCGAGCGCGGTGACTCACATTGTCTGTTAACCTTGACTGTTCCTGCAGCTTGCCTCCATTCAGCGTTCTCTAGACTTATTCAGCTGCAGAACCCATCTAGCTGGAATGCCGTTGCCTGTGTTACTCATGGGAAAAGATAGTTCTAACTTAGCGGTATTGTTTATAGAGGCTATCATGCTGAGTTGGTTGTTGAGCATCTTCATTTCATTTGTAACTGGTAATACTCCCTTGGTGAGAGGACTTGGAGCCATTACAAAGCTAGGGAGTAGCTAGATCCAGAGAAGTGTTTTAGTGGCACAGAAATTGGGTAGTGGTGGGTGGGAGGATGGGGGAGGTGGCTCCGTCAGTCCAAGGGCTTACCACACAAATATGTGGACTGGAGTTCTAGCTCCAGCTCCCAGCTAAAACAAAGCCAGACACAGCAGTGCGCACCTGTAATCCCAGCGCTGAGACAGAGACAGGAGGATCCCAGGGCTTGCAGCTCCATCAGCCTCACCGAATCAGTGAGCTCCAGGTTCAGTGAGAGACTGTCCAAAAACTAAGGTGGAGAATGACTGAGGAAGGTACTGATGTCACCTTTGGCCACACACACGCGCGCGCGGACACACACGCATGCACACACACACACATACACACCGTGAGATCTGGTGGCAGTCTCTCTCTTCATAAAACTGCCCAGCATCTGCTTAGTCCCCCGCGACGGAAAGATCACCCCGCCCTATTGACCGCTTTCCTGACTCTTGGCCCAATACCTGTCAAGAAGCGTCTCACAGAAGGAGGATCTATTTTAAGTCAAGGTTTGGGGGCACAGGCCATCATGGTGGGAAAGGCTTGGTGTCAGGAGGTGTGTGGCACTGCTTACAGTTGACTTTTTCCACTCGGTCCAAGACCCCCACCCATGGACGGGCACCACCCCACATTTAGGGTGGGTTTACTCCTTCAGCCAGTCATCTCCAGAAGCACCTTCGCAGACACACCCAAAGGTGTACATTCTGCAGTGCTCTGGGTGTCTCTTAATCCAATCAAGCATGACGGCTGCCCTTGCACTAATGAAAACCACAGTTGAAGAAGCAGGCTAGAGTTCTCAGTAAATGCCTGCTGTCTCCTCGGGAGTCTTACCGTGAACCTGTGTTTTCTTTCTAAACAGACATTGTCTTTATTTCCACCATTGTTCTTTTGAGTCTGAGCTCATGGCAGAGATAGCGAGGCATACTCTGAGTGGACCAACAGTGAAGGGCTGCAGGGGCTGGGCAAGCCTGACCGCTAGCAGGGAAATTAAATCCATCGTACTATTGCTGGGAGTGGATTCACCTTCAGTTTTGAGAATGCACTGTGAGCCAAGTCAGAGAACACTGGTGGGAAGGTACAAAGCAAGAAGCTGGACCTGTTCTTCTTGTCTCCCTCTTGGGCCTCTCCCCATGCTAAGGCCCTTGCAGGGTCGCACAGAGGAGAGAATAGGAGTCGTGGCTGTGATTCCCCCAGGGTCTTCTCACGAGGACGTGAGCATGTCAGAAACAGAAGGATATATATCCATCCCAGGTTGGCTCCACATTCACTGTATAGCCAGGAAGGACCTTGAGCTTCTGATCCTACTGCCTTTAGCTCCCAAGGGCTGGGATTACAGGCATGTGCCACCAAAGCTCAGCTTGGACAACATTGAGGATGGAACTCAGAGCCTCGTACATGCTAGGCACGCTCTCCACCACCCGAGCTAAGCCACCTATCACTAAAACACAAGAGAGACTGGCCTTGGCCAGCCATGGTCTCACTTAGTTTGATTTTTTTTTTTTCAAGAGAGGATTTCTCTGTGTAATAACCCTAACTGTCCTGGAACTAGCTCTTGTAGACCAGGCTGGCCTTGAACTAACAGAGATCCACCTGCCTCTGCCTCTTAGGTGCTGGGATTAAAGGCGTGTGCTACCACTGCCTGATTCATTTTGGGGAGGCAGGGCAGGCTCAGACAGATACAGCAGACTGGTCACCTTGAGTTCATATTTGCCCCATAGAAATATAATGTTTCAGAAATCCTGCAAACTTCCATTCAGTTGGAATTGTTTAAATGGCTGTTGGGGTTAAGCAAAATACAAAGAGTTAAAGCCCGTATGTTTGATGCCCATTTCCCACAGCCCTGTTGTGACAAGGGCCTCTAAGCAAATGTTTTTCTCCGTCCAGCCAAGTGCCAAGGAGATAGTCCTGAAGACAAGTTCTACATATCTGCATTTGTCTGTTGGGGGAGAGAGGCTGGTTGGTTGGTTCCCGGCTGCCCGGCTGCTCAGCCCCGAAATAACCACACAGAAGCTGCATTAATTAAATCACTGCTTGGGCCATTAGCTCTAACTTCTTATTTGTAACTCTTACATCTTAATCTAACCCATCTTCATTCATCTGTGCATCACCACAAGGTCATGGCCTACCAGCAAAGTTTCAGCATGTCTACTCCGGCAGTGGTGGCTTCATGGCGTCCCTGGCTCCGCCCTCCTTTCTCGCAGCATTCAGTTCTGTCCTCCCCACCTACCTAAGCTCTGCCCTATCAACAGGCCAAGGCAGTTTCTTTATTCATTAATGGTAATCACAGCACACAGAGGGGACTCCCGCATCATCATATTGGACACAGGCTCTCTTGCCTGCTTGGGTCTTTGAGAACACAGGATGGTACAGCCCAACTATGGGCTGCAGTCTGACTCTTCCAAGCGACACAGCTTTCTATATCTATGGTCGCTCACACAGAAGCTGCCCAGAGCCAAAGACATTTTAGGGAAACTTGGAGGTGAGGCTGGAGGCCATCTGCAGGAAGCTGGTTAGGGTCGATGGAAGGGGAAGCAATGCTCTTTGGGTTCCATGTGTGGAACACGAGGAAAACCACCCGCTTCTCCGGGCCAGGCAGAAAAGAGCATCCATCAAGGTTCTGTATCTTCCAGACGTCATCACCCCACCACAAGGAATCCCTAGGTTCTATTGCAGCCCAGCAACTCATAAACACATGTTCCCTGACATGAATGAGGTCAAAAGCCAGACCTGGTGCCACACACATATCATTCCAATCCTGAAAAAGCTGAGGCAGGAGGATGGTAAAGCCAAGACCAATCTGAGCTATAGTAAGTTCGTGGTTGGCCTGATTAACTTAGGGAAAGTCTGCTTCAAAATTAAACATGGTGGGGAATGCTGGGGTTCCAGCTAAGTGGTAGGAACTTGCCTAGCATTACAAGGCCTCAGGTTGCATTCCCAATACCACAAATAAATAAAGAAGGCTATGCGTGTAACTCAGTTAGTAGAGTGGTTGCCTAGCAGGCATGAAGTCATAGAGGCATTTTTCTTTGGGCCAATAACTCACAAATAATGACATGGAGGCATTAGTAATTATGAAAGCCCAGACTTAGCTTAGGTTTGTTCCTAACTAGTTCTTTTAACTTAAATTTACCCACATTTTTAAATCTATGTCCTTTGACATGGTTCGGTTCCCTATGCTCTGTACTGCCCTTGCTACTTCCTCTGCCTCTGGCTGGTGACTCTGCCTTTCTTCTTCCCCCAGACCTCTCTGACCCCAGATGTCCCACCTAACCTCTTCCTGCCTAGCTATTGGCCATTCAGCTCTTTATTAAGCCAATTGCAGTGACACATCTTCACAAAGTGTAGCGGAGTAGTCTGCAACCTGAAACTGTGGGTTCAATCCCTAGTGTTTCATAAACTAGAGGTGATGACAAACAGCTGTAATCCCAGCCCCAGGGAGGTGTAAGCAGGAATATCAGGAGTTCAAGGTCATCCTTAACTTCATAGCAAGTTCACTGTTACCCCGTGACACACGAGACCTCATGCTTCAGTGTCTCAAAGTGCTGGAAGTGTGTTGCTCAAACCCATCAGGGAGATCACCTGTTGAAGTCAGGTCTGAGTCGGGAGTTTGGGGTGGAGTCTAAGAGTTTGCCATTCTAAAAGGCGCCCAGGGCAGAGTTAAAAAATGTTGATAGGTCGTGGCCTGGGGGATCCCTTCCTGTGGACCAACGCTCTCCAGGGTAGGAAACGTGGCATACATCTTCTAGTTGCAGTTCAGAGCATTGCCCAGCACTCCACATCTCTGTCCACACATGGTTGCCAGGGATTCAACTGTTGTTTCAGCCAGAAGTCTGCAGACCCAGCTAACACTCCTTCTCTTCTTCAGGGGAGGAGCGCCCCCGGGAGCCCCCGGGCCCTGCAGAGGCCCAGGCACCAGCTGGGACAGAGGCTGGCGGAAGGACGAACCGGCACCACTGGACATGCTCTCAAAAGCAGCTGAGGAAGGTCTTCTGGGGCGTGGCTGTCGTGTTCTGCGTGTGTGCCTCCTGGGCCGGCTCCACGCAGCTCGCCAGACTGACTTTCAAGACTTTCGATGCACCCTTCACCCTGACTTGGTTCGCCACCAACTGGAACTTTCTGTTCTTCCCGTTGTACTACGCAGGGCACGTGTGCAAGTCCACAGAGAAGCAGTCTGTGAAACAGAGATACAGGTAAGGGATTCTTACATTGAAGATCACTCACCTGGGGCTGCTGAGCTGACCCTGGAGGCTAGCGCTGCTGGCCAGTGGGAGGGACCAAGGGTGGGACACCGCAATAAATGCAGCTGTTGTGTTGTGCCGTTGAGGTCAGAATTTTCTCTGCCTTCTATGATGAAGCCTCCACTCTCCACCTCCAGTCCTGCACCTTAGCAGTCCATTTCCATGCAATAGGGAATAGGCACCATCTTTAGAAAAAGCCGTGGCAGGTCTCAGAGGTGTAGAAATGGAAGCAGAGCTCACTCAGGCAAGGCGAATGGAGCCAGGCTGGTGTAAGGATGAAACTTCCGGGAACCAGGTGCTTGGGATCTTCCTGCAGCTCGCTTCCCTTCCTTAGCCTCTTTCCAGTTCCCCACATGTGTTTTCCTCATCTGTATGGTGGACATGAGTGCAGTCAGTGGGCTGTATACCGTGATGACTCACGCCTCGCCATGCCGCAAGCACCCAAACCTTTCTGAGAGCTAAGCCGTTGGTGTGGCCACAGTGTTCCATCAAGAGCATACCTTGTAGTTGCTCTTTGTCTGGCATGGGCTTTGTCCAAGGACTGGCCCGTCTGTCTTAACCCGAAACACCTCAAGAACGACTGTTGGCCAGGACAACAGTACGGACACAGGAAACCTGCCTTTCATCGTCTCTGGGACTGAGCAAGGGCTGAAAGTCTACACCTGCCCTCCCTTCCATCCCCGTCACCTTCCTCCTAGCACACCCTATCCATCCATCACATGTTCTCTTGAAGGTACTGTCCTATGATAAAACACTGGCTAAAAACCAGCTTAGGGGAGGAGACCGTTTATCTGGGTCACATACCCTCTTTCGCTGCGAGAATCCAGGGTGGAAACTCAAGGCAGGAACCTGGAGGCAGGAACTAAAGCAGCAGAGACCATGAGGACTGGTGCATATTGGCTGTCCTCCCATGGCTTGCTCAGTCTTCTTTCTTGTAGCACCCAGCACCACTTTCCTATGGGGTAGCACAGCCTACAGTGCACTGGGCTCTCCTGTTCCAACCATCAGCCGAGAAAATGCCCCCGAGGGCTTGCCCACAGGTCAGTCTGATGGAGGCATTTCCTCAGCTGAGGCCCCCTCTGCCCAGATGACTCTAGCTTGTGTCAGTTTCAAAAAGCAAGAACAGAAACAGGAAAACTAATCCGCACAGCTGCCAACCCCAAGGAGCACCCGCTACACAGCTCAGACCTGCCTGACGTCACACTTAGAAGTTACCAGATGAGGAAGGAGGGCACTGGAACCGGAATGCTGGAGCCTCAGCTGGAGCCAGACTTTTTCTGAGGACTCTCCGGTTGTGTCCTCACAGAATTAGCACTGGCGCCCTTTAGGAAACCGACCTGTGACACAGGACACAAATTCGAAAGGAAGGGGCTCCCATGGTGTTTACGCTGAGCCCCAAGGCCAGCCCCCTGTGTCCTTTCAGAGTTTGGGGACGAGAACCCAGAGCCCATGGAGTCTTCCCTGCTGACTTAAGGCAACAGCTCCTGGGCCAGCCCGGAATGGCTGGCGAGGGACTTAATGCAGCACTGCTGGACAGCAGCCAAGACAGGAAGCAAATAGATTTAGGAACTGTGAGAGGGGCCTAAGAACTCCCCACAGGCAAGGAGGAAATAATGGCCTGAGTCATGGAGAAGAGCAGACATCCAGGAAAGGATGCATTTGATGGTTAAGTGGCCCTGAGTGTATCGGCCTGTAATTAGGAGACAAGACAACTGTTCCCTCCTGTTCCCATCAGCCATGCGCACAGCAAGATCCCCGAACCACAAAGGTAACCCAGTGCTAACCCTAAACACAGGCAGTGGCCACGGTCCACCCAGGGACAAGGTTGACTGATAACACTTAGGGACAGCCGAGCACAACCTAACCTTTTGGTCTGAACACTATGCTCGTGGTGTCAAGCTCAAGATGGTGATGAGGTCAGGGTCGAGGATGAAACACCGCTTGGAAAAATTAGTCACCTAGAGAAAATCAGCAATGCCTGGGAGCCAGGCTCACGGCTTCCTACACAAACATCCTAGAAAGTCAAGAAACGGAGCTGGTGAGATGGCCCGACAGGCAAAGGCATTTGTTGTAAGCCTGACAGTCTGTGTTTGATCCCCAGGCCCCACGTGGTGGAAGGAGGAACCGACCCATACAAGTTGTCCTAGGATCTCCACTTGTATGCCATGCCCTACCCCACCCCCATACTCCCCCCTACACACACAATAAAAGAAATGTAATAGGAAGATGTTTTAGAGGCTGGAGACATGGATTGGTGGTTAAAAGTGCTTGCTGCTCTTGCAGAGGACTGGAGTTTGTTTCCCAGCACCCACGCTGGGAACTCATAACTTAACTGCCTGTCACTTCAGTTCCAATGACTCCAATGCCCTCTTCTGGCCTCTGTGGACACCAGCACATGTGTGTTCGTGCACACACACACACACACACACACACACACAGAGAGAGAGAGAGAGAGAGAGAGAGAGAGAGAGAGAGAGAGATACATAAATAAAAGTAATAGCAGAAGTTTTAAAGCATCCTAAAACCAAGTTCAGCTCACAGCCAGGTTGCCAAGGACCATGGGGAGGAGGGAATAACTTGATGACTAAACCAGTTTATTCTTTGCCCGATTTCTATCTCAAAGCTTACCCCTACTTCTTAATGCAGTCCTTTCTGTGCATGAGTTGCAGGCATTCTATGGCTAGACAAGGATGCTCATTGCCAGCAGGTTCTTGGGTATCTAGGGAAACCATGAATGCCACCACAGGAGTAAAGGGGGGCTCTCCCTCCATAGCCATAGGACGAGTGTCAGTATCAGAGCCTTGCTGAGGAAGTCACAGCTCCGATGGGGAGGACTTGAAAGAGTCTAAGACTCCCAGGGTGGAGAAGAAAACCAAAATCACATCCTTCATCTTAATGCTTTATACCCAGTTGATGCTAGAGGGAGCCCTAGCAGATGCTGTTGGCAGAGAGCATTAGCGGGGAACGGAGGGAACCGGAGACGGGCAGAGACCTGTGGCCTTGGGAAACAGGCTGGATAGATGAGGTTGGTTAGATGAAGCAGCTTCTCTGGGGTTTTCAGGGAACAGACAGCCCCTCTGCCACTAGCGCAGGAAGATGGTATCTCAGACCCAAGAGTGCCAGGGTCAGCAGAATCTAAGCTGGAACAGATAGGGCCTTTGCAGTCTTGTCAGAGGGCCTTCCAGAAACTTCTAGCCATACTGATCTGCTTTTAAAAGCAAATGCTGTGATCTTATATCTCCATGCAGCTGCCCAAAGAAAGAATGGGGAAAGAGAAAAGGAACAGAGAGAGGCAACAGTGGCTTTCCTTTGTTCTTTGTAGTTCTGGGCTTCCGAAAGCTGGCCCTTGATTCTCCTCAGACATGGAACAGCACTCAGAGGCAAGGGCTGTTTCAGATTCTTGCACCTTCAGTCTGCAGGAACTGAGTGTGTGTGCCTACCCACACAGATTCCCACAGGAATGGTACCAACCTTGCAGAGACCAATTTTAGTGTTTGTAACTAGAGATTAGTTGATTTGGTCTGAAAAAGATTCCTGGGTATCAAAGTGAGACACTGGGAAGCAATAATCAAAGAGCCTTGCATTCCCAGAGCTCAGAGGCTGGGAAGGGTTGAGAGGGGCTGCTTGAAGGAAGCCAGGAAAAGGAGCCCAGGGATGCATGGCCTGGGGCACAGGGGAAAAGCCAAGAGGAAATGAGGCTGGACAAACAGATGGCTTCTGGGTGCTGAAGGAGGTATGGAACGTTCTAGGCAGATGGAGAGCCTGGAGCCTAGGGAGCTTAGGAGGTGTGTGGGTGAGCGCAGATCCTAGGAAGCCCCTGCTCCATGCAGAAGATGCTCAGAGCTGGCATGACTCCCAGAGCTACCGCAGTGACAACCAGGTTGCAGGTTTTGAAACCACTCCTGGAGAATTTGATGGAGTCGGGCTGCAGGCCAGGTTAGCTCACTGAACACCTCCTGAACGTCTGCTTGCCCAGGACCTGTGGGCAGGTGTGGATGAGACACATGTCGTTCTACCCGTAAAGACCTCACGGAGTGGGAACAAAGCCCACAGAGAACCAGAGTGGAGCTTGAGGAGGAGGTGGGTGACACCCGAGGCAGACGGGCTTGGTTGCATCTTGGCTGTCAGAGTGGATGTGAGGACTCTGCTGTCAGAGCAGGGCAGATAGATAGGAAGGGCTGGGGCTGTGTCTGTCTGTCTGTCTGTGTTTCCGTGTGTCTCTGTCTGTATGAGTGTGTCAGTATGTGTGTGGGGGTGTATGTGTACATGTATGTAGAGGTTAGAGGTCAACCTCAGGCATCACTCCTCAGACACCATCCACCTTGCTTTTGCACTGCAGGACAGGGTTTCTCACAGGCCTGGGGCACCCTGATTAGGCTAGGTTGGCTGTCCATGGAATCTGTCTGTCTCTATGCTCACATATGGCTTTTCTATGTAGGGTCTGGGGATCGAACTGGGTCCTCATGCATAAGAACTAGTGAACTGAACCATCTTCCCTGATCGGGACTTAAGTCTCTAGAACGAGGAGCGCCAAGGTCTTAGGCAGTAGACTGATAAGATCAGACTGTTGTCAGGATTCCTGGAGCTGTTTATATAATCAGTAACAGCACACACTCACAGTTCACAGTGGAGGTGGGATGACTCTCAGGTGTCTCTTCGGTGGGGGAGGCGTGTGTGCTCAGTTCCTGAACAACAGCAAGTAAAACGAATGCAAATCCAGAACCAGTCTCTCGTTTTCAATGCTCAGTTTCCCTTTCGGCCTCCGGAAAACCCCTGTGTTGGTGAAAATCATTTGTACCGTCATGTTTGCCGAGTTGCGGCATTGTGAAGGTGTTTTCTTTCCAGGAAGTCTGGGAGCCGTTTTTTTCCAGGTGCTGTGGTGGAATAGAAGGCATAGAAGGACAACGAGAATTAGCACTAGCTCGTACCGCCTGCCTCCTGGGTTGTCAGGCCCCGCAGGCCGGACCAGTGCTAGCCGATGGGTTCTCTGCCTGGCTCACTCAGGCCATCATTCCCACCAGCTGCCCATTTTTAGCTACTTCCAGAAAAAAATGGGCAGGGCCCTCCATAACAGGAGGATGGACAAGCTCCCAGCCTAAAGGGAGCACTCCCTGCTGCTCCCAGGTCCATTTTTCTCAGCAGCATTCAGCACCAAGTGTGATGCTGCTGCACCTGTTCCTTGCTCATTTGACCTCAAGAAGGCAAACTCCCTGAGGATAGGGGGCTGCTGAATCAACTCACAAACTCACCAATTGCAGTCTCCAAATAGCATCCCAACCCTGTTACAAAAACAAACAACACAGACACAGTATTTGGGACTGCAGTTTGTGATTCAGCTCCCGGTCTGTAGCTTGATGGTTAGCAATGGGAATTTCAAAGGAGTACCCGCCAATGAGGAGGCTGCCTTAGGGTCTCAGCTGCAGCAAAGTGCCGCCCCGTTAGCATGCACGTGCATGCAGATAGATAGCCAGCCAAGGAGCAGCGGTTCTGTGTCTAGCGGGGAAGCTGTAGTGGAGCTCCTGTGTCAGCAAAGAGGAACTGATTCGGGGTGGCTGCATAGGTTTGTGTTTCAGGATGGTGCTTAAGCTATTCAGGGGTTCATTTTATGAAGAAAAAAAAAAACAGAAGGGCTGGAGAGATGGCTCAGTGGTTAAGAGCACAGGCTGCTTTTCCGGAAGACCAGGGTCCAGTTCCCAGCACCCACATGGAAGCTAACAGCTATCAGTAACTCCTGTTTCATGGGATCCAATGCTCTCTTTGGCCTTTGTGGGCACTGCATACACCTAGTACACAGATATAAATACAGGTGAGATACACAGGTCAAATAAAAACAGTAAATCTTAAAAACAAAGGCAGCGCATCACCTACATGCCCTGACACCCTCGGGCAGATACTACACTCTGCAGGGCAGACGTAGGTCATGTCATGTCTATGTCACGGCTCCTCACGGAGCATACCGAGCGCCTTCCAGCCTCCATCCCCACACACCTCTCTGTAAATGGCTCTGAATTCAATATAGGGTAGGAAACACCCCCCCCCCCCAGCATTCAGGGCTGCGCATTCCTGAAGCACTTCTTAGCTGCCCTGGGGCAAGTCAGAACTGAGGCTCCAGCTCCTGGTTTCTTCTGTTCTCCCTAAACCAGTTGTTCTGTTGGCTCAGGTCTCAGTTAATCCTTGAACAGATAACAGGGATTGGCCTAGAGTTCAGCAGTTTCGGAAAAATGATCTGTCTTACACTGTGCTTTCCGAGCCCGTGTGAATCGGCTGTTGCGCCATGGTCTCAGTTGCTTTGCCTGTGGCAGAAGGTCAGCCCCGTGCCCGTGTCTGTGTTGAGCGTGTGCTTGAAGAATGACAGTTGCTTGTGTGACTGCCACGCCACACTGAGGAATTGTCTGGGGTAGGGAGTGTGTCCAGATACCCCTGAGTGGAAAAGAGACTTCTTGGTGTTTTAACTAAGTGTCAAGGTCTGAGAACATTTTCAGGTCAGCCCAGCAGGACCTTACAAGGTGTGGGGCAAGAAAAGCTAGGAAGTAAAGTGCTTGCCTGAGCTCAGTCCCTAGCAACCATGTAGAAAGTTGGGTGTAATGGGCACTTTTAATCCTAGTGCTGGGGAGGCAGAGACAGGCAGGTACCTGGGGCACTGACCAGTTAACTAGTTTTCTTGTTGAGTTCCAGGTCAGTGAGAGACTCTGTCTCACAAAGAAAAGAAAAGAAAAAAATTGACAGCACCTGAGGGATGGCACTGAAACTGCTGCTGACTTCTGGCTCTCATGCCCACACATGTGTACAAACACACTTGCATACACACCACACACATACACAATACACAATACTATACACACATAAATACACATACACACACGCACACCACTCATATACACAATATACACCACACACATAAATATACATACACGCACATACCACTCACATGTACACACATACACTCCACATACTCACACACACATACAGATAGATCACACACACAGCTGGGGGCCAGATTCCAGGAGGAGGAAGCCCTTTACCCTCATGGGCCTTGAGGAACTGTCAGCAACTGTGCATGTCAGATGATAAGGAAGACGCATGGGTACGGCATATAAAAGATGCAGAGACTCAGCATGTGTGTGCTGGTTCACAGCCATAGCCAAGAAGGCTGAGGCCCCACTGAGTGTTGCATGCTAATGTTGGGCTTTTCCACTCTCTGTTACATCTGGTCAAGACTGGTAAACCAGCTGATAGACACAGTGAAACTTAAAGCCTCACGTTTAGCAAAAGGGCATCTTCCCAGAGACTTAGAATACTCAGAAAAGGGATTGCAGGAACCTCTGCTCCAGTTTGTTCATGCTATCAAAGATACCACTGTATATGTTCAGAGAAAAAGCACTGGGGTCCCTTGCTCCGACAGCCCTAGACTTCTCCATAAATACATCAAAGAAAGAGGCAGGCCAAAGCAGTCTTTCCTCATAGGAAGAAGCCTGAGGGCAGTGCCGGGCAGGGTGAAACAACAGGGGAGGGGCAGTGCTAGCCCACATTCTGGACACTGTGGTAAGTAGCAAAAAGACAGGCGCGCCATCTGATAGCTTGGAATGGAAACCAGCTTTGTTTGTATTCGCTACAGAGGCATAGTCAAGGCTCCACACCTCAACACTTGCCTGAAAAGGGAGGCTGTTGCGCCCACTCCCAGGGATTGTTGTTGGGATTGGTGCCACCTTGGGTGCCACAGTTCTTGTGGATCACATGCTTGAACTGAATAGAGTTAAGCTCATAAAGCCCAAGCTGTGCTTGATCTAAGGGTTTCCTGCCCATTTCTGGGACGTGAAATATATAGATCCCCAGAGTCAGGTGAACTAGTCCTTGTTCTCTCCAGGTAATAAAATGGTGTTGATGATGATAATAAGGATAGCAATGATGGTGCTAACCTTAAGCATTTCCAGGCGTGTTTTAAGAGATCCCTTCTCTGAAACAGTTCCCTGAGTCAGAGCCGTGAACTTGGCCCTGGGGAGCTGCTTCTGGCGCATGTGGTCTTTGTGGCTCTGCCCCCACCCTGTTAGTTGAGTCGTCGTGAAAAGTAAGCAGCGTGACTGGCCAGGAGAGACAGCCTTTGCTGATGCCTGTGTACAATCTATTCTTGGGCTTCCTGGACCTTTTAAAATAGAATTTCAGTAATTACATTTACCTCCTCAGCTGATCCCTACTGTACCCAGAGAAAACAAAGACAGCTTATGTACTTCTTGTAACATCGTGGACTGAGGCCCGTTCTTTTCGTGTGGTTCCTTGCTAGGTGCCCAGTTTTATGACGCTTACATTTAATGAGTTATTCTCAATCATGCCTCCATTATTAGTTCATAACACAAGAGAAATGAAAAGGACTAGAAAAATGAAAGGTTCCAGGAGCATACCATTAGACCCTTTGTGCGCCAGTCTTTCCACACACACACAGGGAGAGCAGAAGAGAATTTTTCTTTTAAAGAAAGTTTAAAGCACTTCATCAACAAAATGGGAATTCTGGGTGAGCATGGGGTGTGGCCAAATGTTCTTCAACTGTTGTATGTGGCATGAGTGTGTCTATGTTCTTGCTCATACAGTAGACACACACACTCTCACACACACACACACACACACACACACACACACACACTGGTGTTTCAGTATGCCAGAGGTTGACATCATCTTCCTAGGTTGCTTTCTGTCTTCATAGGACAGGGTCTCACACTGGAGCTCACTGAGAGGCTGGACTGACTAACCAGTGAGCTCCCGAGACCCTCCTGTGCTGGGATGGCAGACACGTGTGGCCATGCCTGACTTTTTCTATGTGTGGAACCCAAAACAAGACTTCATGCCTGAGAGGTCATTGCTTTGCTCACTGGGCCATCACCCCAGCCTCAGACCAGCTATTTCCTAGGCATTTGGTTATCTTAAAGCTGAAAGCAACTTGCTCTGTTTAAACCCAGTGTAGGAGGGCTGTGTGCTATGGGAAGTGCTTTTCCTCACCTGTCTTGAGCAAAGGGAATTGATGAGGTAAACTGAGGCCTCCCTGGAGAGGTGAAAGGGTTGGTACCATTTAGGTTTCCTAGTCAAACCCCAGAAATCCTAAGCAAGACACTACTGTCCCATTTACATTGCCAGTGTGAAGCAGATCCTCCCGACGTTGTGAGGTGGGGTATATTAGTCACTGCCTGTTCCCTTGTTCCCCGGCCATCATGGGAGCTTTCTCCAGGGAGAAGCTGCTTAGCCAGGGACATCATCCTTCCTCTGTCTCTAACTTAGGCCAACCCAGTTCTCTCCAGAGTGACATGCCCACCGTTTGCATGTTAAGTGCCCACACAGGCTCTGTGTTAGACACTTGGTCTCCAGGTGCTGGCATTGGTCTTGAAGTGTGACGTGGGGAAGGTGGGATCTAGCTGGAGATAGTAGGACCCGAAGGGGCATGAGGCTTGAAGACTCTGCCTATTTCTCCTTCTGAGGTGAGTGGTTCTTCTCTCTGATGCCCCAAGATGTGGGGAGCCTCTACAACATGCTGCTACCATGAACTAACTCCCTGATAGATGGAAACCCTTCTGAAACCATGACCCAAGTCCTCTCTCCTCCATTAAGTCTGAAGTCCTCTCTCCTCTGTTAAGTCACTTGTCAGGTGTTCCCTCTCAGGGACAAGGAAGTAGCTGATGCCCCCTGCAATGTAGGTAAGAGGGAGCCTGGCATTTCCGACCCATCCCACTGTGCCAGCTTAATACTCAGGATCCCCAGGCTTCTAGGGATGGTGATAGGAGAATCTCCAGAGTTACAGTGTCCCTGCCAATCAAGGGCGTGAGTCAGAACTAAAGTTCTCAATGAGGGAATTTAACAGGGAGCCAGCATCACACCAGGGAACATGATCTCTGTGCCTGGAATTGGAGACAGCCGGGGAACCCACATTCTCAAGTATGCAGTTAGAGGTCCTCACGGTTTGGGATAGGACTCAGGCTGAGTCTGGAAGAAGGCTTGCCTTGGAAGTGTGAGGACCTGAGTTCAGGTCCCCAGAACTCACGTGAAAAGCTGGCACAGTGATGTATGTGCGCCTGGAACCCCAGCCATGTGAGGTGGGGGTCAAGACCGAAAAGTTTCTGCATCCCAATAAACCTCTCCACGGATGCCATAATCCAAATCAGACCAAATCAAACTGAATTAGGAAAAAAAGAGCCCAGGTTTAATGGATATCAATGCTTCTGCAGCTCCCCAGTGAGGAGACAGGAAAGAAGACCAGAAAACCACGTGTTGGTTCTCTGCAGGGCAGTTTAAATACCCCATGGGAGTGATCTTGAGCATCTCTGGGGAGGGATCATTGTTTGGCGGGCTTCCTCGGGGTGGAGCTTGGACTGAGGCAGCTTCCACCCAAACATTCCAGACTCTTTGGGTATATGGATGCCAGGGACTGGGGTAAAGCTTCCATCCAGACAGCGACACGTGATCCTGGAAGCTTGCTAGCCTGGTCTACTTGGTAAAGTTCCAGGGAAATCAGAGACCAACCCTATCACAAACAAAAGATGGAAGAATGGGCACCTCTGATCTCCATGTGCACTGTGAGTACAGCACACACACACACACACACACACACACTGCATAGAGGCCAGCAGAATAAGAGAATAAGACCGATTGAAGGGTTGATAAATTATTCAGAGCATAGAAACGGATGCTCTGACTGGAGGAGGACAGGAAGGAGAGAGCAGGGTGTGCTTGCTGCTCGCTAAGCTGCTCCACTTCCAGATGACTCCTTCCACGGGGCTGGAGGGAGCTGTAGGCTCAGTGTGAGCCCCCAGGGCTGGAGGGAGCTGCAGCCTGAGTGTGAGCCCCCAGGGCTGGAGGGAGCTGCAGTCTAAGTGTGAGCCCATGGGGCTAGAGGGAGCTGCAGGCTGAGTGTGAGCCCCCAGGGCTGGAGGGAGCTGCAGGCTGAGTGTGAGCCCCCAGGGCTGGAGGGAGCTGCAGGCTGAGTGTGAGCCCCCAGGGCTGGAGGGAGCTGCAGGCTGAGTGTGAGCCCCCAGGGCTGGAGGGAGCTGTAGGCTCAGTGTGAGCCCCCAGGGCTGGAGGGATCTGCAGCCTGAGTGTGAGCCCCCAGGGCTGGAGGGAGCTGCAGGCTCAGTGTGAGCCCATGGGGCTGGAGGGATCTGCAGCCTGAGTGTGAGCCCCCAGGGCTGGAGGGAGCTGCAGGCTCAGTGTGAGCCCCCAGGGCTGGAGAAAGCTGCAGGCTGAGTGTGAGCCTCCAGGGCTGGAGGGAGCTGCAGCCTGAGTGTGAGCCCCCAGGGCTGGAGGGAGCTGCAGCCTGAGTGTGAGCCCCCAGGGCTGGAGGGAGCTGCAGGCTGAGTGTGAGCCCCCAGGGCTGGAGGGAGCTGCAGCCTGAGTGTGAGCCCCCAGGGCTGGAGGGAGCTGCAGCCTGAGTGTGAGCCCGTGGGGCTGGAGGGAGCTGCAGGCTGAGTGTGGACCCACAGGGCTGGAGGGAGCTGCAGCCTCAGTGTGAGCCCACGGGGCTGGAGGGAGCCGCAACACCTCGCTGGTGGCTGGATAGTTTTCGCCACTAAGTTTTGGCCCTGTGATAAATCTCTGGCCTTCTTTAGGATGATTTTATTGTTCTCAGATGAAGGGAATAATGAGAAGTGGCATCCTTTGAACAAGAAAAATGCTAACTGGGTCAAAAGGGACAAATGTGGTGCCTGGAAGTGTGGCAGGAACTGTCGTGGCAGTGGACATGGCAAGACTTTAAGGGACTGCATTAATTTCCTTCTTTGACTTGTGGTCTGAGGGAGGATTGCCCACCATGGCAGGGAGGACTCACTCACATCTGGATGGGTCAGAATAGCCAAGACTAAAGAGGAAGCCAGGCTGGCTTACAACTTTCAGACCTCCCAACCTCTACCAGAGACCCCTTTCCTTCAACTAGAAGCCACCTTCCAGAATTTACACATTGTCCCTAAATTTCCCAGCGCCTTAGGACAAGGTGTTCCTGCACATAAGCCAACTGGGGACATTTCAGTCAGATCCTAACAGGCTCTCTATGATGGGAGCCACAGACACGGGGGAAGTGTATGGGAGGAGAGAAACATTTATAAGCTAAAGGAAACACTTTAAATCCCTGTGCAAGCATGGTCCAAGTTTATAGGACTGTCTGGAAGAGAGCTTTAAAGATTTAGTCATGTGAAAACACGACTCCTCCCCAGGCTCACTCATAAATGTAACACTGTCGCGATTAAAATACCAAAAAGTTTGTTTTAAGACAAGACAAGAAAAACCTGGAGACAGAGGAGCTGTGGGGCGACTTGGCCAAAGCAGACCTGAGAGTAGAAGTCTGAAACCCAGTGATTGCAGCCCACAGCTGTGTCCAGGCAGGAGACCATGGGGGTATCCACACAGGTGGAGAGCCTTGGCGTGCAGTTGGTGAACCTCACATGGGGGAGAGGCAGACCCTTCAGTCAGCAGTGGGAAAATACCTGAGGGAAAAATGAATGTTAGCTACACCCCCTGCCTACCTAGGGAAACCTGGAAAATTCCAAGTAGAATGTGTAAGCATCATACCGAGGTCTGAGTGCTAGAGAGAAATATGGGGGTAGGGATATTATTACCTTCTTCTGTGGAGCAGAGTCTAGAAGCCCTCAAAGAGCAAACTGGGAGGAAGTCAGATTCGGTGTGAAGACTCAGTGGGTAAAGTGCCTGGGAGGGGAACCACCCCCAAAATTTGTCTGACCTCCTCCACACACATGCTACGGCACACATGTGCCCACTCACATAGACACACACATAGACACACACTCACATAGACACATACACATATAGACATTCGCACATACATAGACACATACACTCATGTAGATGCACACACACAATAATACTAACTAAAATGAATTGTTTTTTTAAGAAATAATAAAATTTTATGCTTAAGATGGGTTGGAGAGACAGCTCCATGGCTGTTCTTCCAAAGGATCCGGGTTCAATTCCCAGAGTTCGCATGGCACTTTCTCAATGATCTGTACCTTCAACCTTGGTGATCCGACGCCCCCGTCTGCTCTTCTGACCTCCAAGGACACCAGGCACACATGTGGTGCACAGACATACATGCAGGCAAGATACCCATACAATACACATACAAATAAATAAATAAATGGTAATCGGACAGATATTTTAAAGCCCAAAGATTATTCTGGTTGGTTAAAAAAAATTGACTCACCATTATCGTGTGAAAATATGAGCTGTCTGTCTTAGGGTTTCTATTCCTGTAATGAAATGTCATGGACAAAGGCAAGTTGGGGAAGAAAGGGTTTATTTGGCTTACACTTCCTCATCACAGTCTACCCCTGAAGGAAGTCAGGATAAGAATGTAAACGGATGAGGAACCTGGAGGGAGGAGCTGGTGCAGAGGCCGTGGAAGGGTGCTGCTTCCTGTCTTACTCCCCAGGACTTATTCAGCCTACTTCCTCATAGAACCCAGGATCGCCAGCCAAGGATGGCCCCGCCCACAATGGCTAGGCCCTCCCACATCAATTACTAATTAAGAAAATGCCCCACAGGCTTGCCTAGAGCCTGACCTTACAGAGGCATTTTCTCAAAGGAGGCTCCTCCTCCTTGATGACTCTAGCTTGTGCCAAGCTGTTATGAAACTGCCCAGACCACTGACCACCTGGAGTAGTTATCATTCATATGATAGAGTTCATCTATTAAAAAGCTAGTTATGATCCACATCCTGGAGCTCATCCAGTACTAAAGAACTCTTTTTCTTTTGGTTTTTATTGAAACAGAGTAGCCCAGGCTGGCATAGCACTCATATGTATCCCAGGTTGGCCTCAAACTCCTAACCCCCCCCCCCACCTCCACCCTCTGAGTGTTGGGCATGAGCAACCAGACGGACGATAATATCTCTTTTAATACATATAGAAGACACTGGCTCCTTATGATCAGGCAGTTCATAGCAGGAGGCAGTAATGGTTTGTGGGTCTGCACACTGCTTCATCTCGCTCTCAAGAGGTGAAACACGTTTGGTTTTTACCATCAACTTGGCAAAAGGAAAATGAAGGAGAGGTTTAGCTACCTAGCGTGTAAGCAGAGCTTGAGGAAGCAGGCGCCTAGTGTGTTGCTGGTATGTACACACTGGTAAGCCAGTAGGATGATTTGTGGGGTGATACTATCAAGGTGGACTGTGCCTACCTCCCCCTGGTACCTCGCCCATGAGATAGCATGAGGGACTCAAGAGGTGGCTCAGCAGTTAAAAGCTTGTGCTGTTCCTGCAGAGGACCAAAGTTGAGTCCCCAGCACCCACAATGAACTTTCCACAGCTGCCCACAACCCCAGCTCCAGGGATCTGGTGCCCTCTTCTGCTCTCCACAAACCACAAACACACCTACAAATTTAAAGAAATAAAATCAACCCTCAAGCAAAGAATGGATAAGAAAAATGTGGTACATTTACACAATGGAGTACTATAACAGCAGAAAAAAATAATATTTTGAATTTTGCAGGAAAATGGATGGAGCTAGAAAACATTATTTTGAGTGAGGTAACCCAGACCCAGAAAGGCAATTATCACATGTACTCACTCATAGGTGGTTTTTAAACATAAAGCAAAGAAAACCAGCCTACGAACCATAATTCCAGAGAACTTAGACAACAATGAGGACACTAAGAGAGACTTACATAGATCTAACCTACATGGAAAGTAGAAAAAGACAAGATCTCCTAAGTAAATTGGGAGCATGGGAACCATGGGAGAGGGTTGAAGGAAGGAGAAGAGAGGCAGGGAGGGGAGCATAGAAAAATGTAGAGCTCAATAAAAATCAATAAAAAAATTAAAAAATAAAAATCACATCAAATCTTTATAAAAAAAGAATTGCACCCCATTTATGAATACGACTTAAGTTATAACAAAACAAATGCTGTCTGACATTCTCAAAAATCAGTAGGTGATTTTGCAAAGTTAAAAAAGAAAACAAAAAGGAGAGAAGGGCAGTTAGTTCTAAGAAGGAAGAAACAAACACAGCTGTGTTACCAACCGTCCAGGCACCTCTCACCACACACTGTTTAAACCGATGTACAGAAAATGGAGCCGGAGGCACCTGCCCAGGGCTGGATGCCAAGTAAGACCAGATTTGCCCCAGCATGAGCTGTGCTTGGGAGGTGCCAAGGACAAGGGCTCTCCTACCGTCGTTCTGAGAACATACCGAGAAAGGACAGGCCGTGCTGCGGAGGCTGGAACTGGTTGGTGACAGACAAGAAATCTGCTTCTAGCGAGGTCCCTACTTCCTGCCTGGCCATCCTGAAAGTCCTGCTTGAACCTGAGCCTCCCAGTGTCACCTAATTTTTAAGACTTTTAAAATATTTCTTTATTTTGGTTTTTGAGACAGGTTTCTCTGTAGCTTTGGAACCTTTCCTGGAGCTCTCTCTGTAGACCACGCTGGCCTCAAAGTCACAGAGACCTGCCTGTCTCTGCCTCCAGAGTGCTGTGATTAGAGGTGTGTGCCACTACCGCCCTGCTTACTTGAATTTTAACTATGTGCACATGCCTTGTGTCTGTGTGTGGACTCATGAACACGAGTGCAAGCCCTCAAAAGCCAGAGAGCTCATTGCGTTCCTGGAACTGGAACTACAGATGGTTGTGAGCAATCTAACATGGATGCAGGGAACCAAAATCAGGACTGTATGTACTCTGACTGATTAGTCTTTTCTCCAGGCCTTCACCTACTTTTAAAGTAAGACGTGGCTGCTCTCCAGGTGGTAAGGGTCAGGCCTTCCCACATGGCTTCCCAGTCCCTTGGCTCATGCAAAGGTGTCCTTTGGCTAGTTAGCTGAGTCCTCTGTTCAGCTTGTCCACATTGCCAATGAGCTGGTCTGTCCTGGGCACCTTTACCAGCTGCAGAACCTCTGAATGCCGAGGTTCACAGCGCATTTATCTGGCTCATACCTCAAAACCCGCTTTTACCTCATTTTAGCCAATCACACTAGACCTGCCAAGGCAACCAGTATGGCTTGTGCCATGACTCTGTCTCTTCTTTCCAGAGACAGAGATGAGTTTTATCCTGTCACTCAAACCACTGGAGAGAGATGCCCTCTCTTCTCTCTTCACAAAGAAGAGTCTCCAGTGGAGAGAGGAGAGAAGCAAGAACTCCAGGAGGAAGCTCTCTCAGACAATGTCTTGGTGATGTAGCAAACACTGACACTAACATCCTGAAGAAAGTTTGAAGGCCTTTTATTTGATTATTTGGTTTGAGGGTCCAGTCCATCGTGGTGGGGAAGCACCGTCAGCAGAAGCCTGATACTACTGGCTACATTGTATCCGCAGCCACAAGACAGCAGGAGCCTGATACTACTGGCTACATTGTATCCGCAGCCACAAGACAGCAGGAGCCTGATACTACTGGCTACATTGTATCCGCAGCCACAAGACAGCAGGAGCCTGATACTACTGGCTACATTGTATCCGCAGCCACAAGACAGCAGGAGCCTGATACTACTGGCTACATTGTATCCGCAGCCACAAGACAGCAGGAGCCTGATACTACTGGCTACATTGTATCCGCAGCCACAAGACAGCAGGAGCCTGATACTACTGGCTACATTGTATCCGCAGCCACAAGACAGCAGGAGCCTGATACTACTGGCTACATTGTATCCGCAGCCACAAGACAGCAGGAGCCTGATACTACTGGCTACATTGTATCCGCAGCCACAAGACAGCAGGAGCCTGATACTACTGGCTACATTGTATCCGCAGCCACAAGACAGCAGAAGCCTGGTACTACTGGCTACATTGTATCTGCAGCCACACGGAGAGGGGGATGAGTAGGTGGGTGGCTGGCTCCGGGTTTTCTTTTAATTCAGACTAGGACCCCAGTTCATGGGATGTCATCACCAACATTTAGACTGGGTCTGCCTACCACAATTGCCCTAATCTAGAAACTTCCCCCAGACATGCCTAAAGGTTGTCTACATGGGGGTTGCCAGTGTACAGTAAAGATTCATCCTCGCAAGCCTAAGACAGAAGACAGGACAGAGGCGCCTTCGGCGGTCTTCTTCTCACGGTTGTCCAGTGTTTTAGTTTGTTTTGAGGTAGGATCTCATGTAGTCCCAGCTGACCTCCAACGTGCTATGTAGCCAGAGGTGACCTTCAACTTCAGATTCTCCTACTGCCTTCAAGGGTTCGGGCTCAAGTTAATTCTACCCCAGAGTGCTAAAGAGCTTTCAAACAAACATGTTTGCAAGAGATACTGTAGAGGAAATGCGGAAAATGTTTTAGAAGATCATTTCCCAGACTTCTAAAAGGCTGGAAAACACACTCCACCAATAGGCATAGCATTGACTCATTGCTAAACTCGTGAATGACTCATTAGCCCGTTGTTAAGTACTTAGTAAGGAGAGGTGTCAATGGAAAGGGAGTGTGCCTTGTGTCTGAGATTGTGTTGAGTCAGCTGAGGCTTTCCTGACTTGGAGGGAAGCATCACCCTTCACCATGGAATTGCCCTTTGATGCCACCCTGTTCCCTTCCGGTAGTAACTCAGATGCACAGATAGCATGTCTTAAATGTCATTACTAATTTAAAATGTCTGCTCTGTGAACGACATTGGGAAGAGAATGAAAACCAAGCCACAGTCTGGGAGGAGATATCTGATAGAGGTCTGACATTCACCGTGAACACTTAAAAGTCAAATTCAAGCAAGGCTGATGTAAAAGTGAGTGGTTGATCTGAACAGGAACCTCGCCATAGAAGTAGGTTGGCCAATGAGACAGTATCTGCCAAAGAGTGGCATCAGGGATCTGCAAAGTAAAGGGCAGAGAGACACCACCAGCTACATATCACAATGACAAAAGCCAAAACACAGACAGAAACTGAAGATACAGAAGAGCCAGCGTCTCTTTCATTGCCGTGCTGAAGACAAGAATATAGACACAGTGGAGCAGAGTTCCATGTAAACCAGTCAAGCACTCTTAACCATTTGCTAAATGCACAGGACCCTAGCTCTAGTTCCAGGCACAACACCCATATCAGGCAGCTTAGAATCACCAGGAACACCAGCCCGGGGTACCTGACACCCTCTTCTGGCCTTTCAAGGGCACCTTCCCTCACATGCACATACCCGTACAGGGGTGCACACACTTATGCATAATTACAAATAAAATAAACCTTTAAAAAAGTTTTGCATGAGGGGACAGAGAAATGGCTTAATTAATAAGAGCATTTACTGTGTCCGGGTCCCAGCATCCACATAGCAGTTCACAACCATCTGTGTCTAAGTCTAGTTCCAGGGGACCTGATGTCCTTTTCTGGTCTGCACAGGCCTCTACCTGAGTACGTGGAGCATACACCCACATAGACACTTAAATCTAGATGTGCTGGTGAATCCTCAGAATGAGCAACCTTTGGGCCAGCGGTAAATAGGAAGACACTGGCACTTAACCACAGCCATGAAGTCATGCTGGGTAAGATCAAAATTTCCAGATAGTTGACAACTTAAAACAATGTGTGTTATTGCTTGTAAATAGGGTGCTGGTGGTGCCATACTGAGACCAAGGTTATGATTCCCACGTTTCACTATCTTTCATTCAATATTTACTTCATGATTACAAAGAAAAATGCCAAGTTGCATGAGTCAATACTCTCTAAAGGCATTGAAGTTATAAGCTATATATATATGGAGTCTCAGAGTGCCTTACAGGTTGCAGTGCAAGAGTTCAACAATGGCTGTTTCCCAAAGGGGAGGCCAAGGATCCAGTAGGTTTCAGTTCACAAGCCTGAATGTCTCAACAATCCCAGTGTGGTGCTGGAGTCCTGTGATGTCTTAGAGAGCTGCTAGTTGTCCGTAGATGTTGGAATCCAGACTCAGGGGGTGCTAACACCACTGAAGGAATGGCACGGGATGGATGAACTGGCCAGTGAGAGCGAGACAGTCAACAGGAAGCACAGGCTTCGTCCTTCCATGTCCTGTTGTGTGTGCTGTGAAGTGTGACTTAGTTTTAGGGTTGGTATCCCCACCTCAAAAGACCCAACAAAGAAAATCCTTCACAGGTTTGTCTAGGTACTTGGGTTTTAGTTTGCTGCAGGTATAGTCAAGTTGACAACCAAGATTAGCCATTGCACAAGTGTTTCCAAGATTGCCTCTAAATTCCTCAACATCCAAAGCATTCCCTCTCATAAAATTTTAGGGTGTATAAGTGTGTGTGTGTGCGTCTATGTGTGTGTCTGTGTGTGTCTGTATGTGCGTGTATCTGTATGTGTGTCTATGTGTTGTGTCTGTGTGTGTGCACATGTGAATACAGTGCCCACAGTGGCCAACAGGGAATGTGAGATCCCTGGAGATGTGATTGTAAGAGTTTGTAAACTGCTCTATGTGGGTGCATGAACGGACCTGTCCTCGGTGAGAGTGGTCCTCGCTCCTAACCACTGGGCAATCTCCCTAGCCACTAAGGATGCATTTTAAATTTAAAAATGTTAGGTTGGTGGTGAGATGACTCAGCAAGTCAAGACACTTGCTGCTGAACGTTACAGCCTTGGTTCAGTTCCCATAATCGACATGGTAGAAGGAGAGAAACATCTCCACCAAGCCCTGACATGCACACAGAAGATCAGTAAACATAAATAAATGTAAATTAACACCTTCAAAAGTGAAAACTGTAGAGGAAGCCAGCGAACACTATCAGGATTTAAAAGGCTTTCTTCAAACGGCTGGCCGGAATTAAGGGAGGCAGCATTAGCAAGCCTTCCCTTCCCAGGCCCTTGTGTTAAATTGGCATGCGCGGTGTCTAAGACAACAGTGCCAGTCACAGGTGTGAGGGCAGCTTGGCCTCTGGCTCATCTTTGAAGCTGAGCAAAGTCTGGGATTTAGTACTTGTCTGCATCAGGATGAGGGAAACGAGATCAGCTAGATGTGGGTGTGACTGTTGTCTGGATTGAGGAGCACTGTTCTGACACGAGAGGCCAGGACTCGTGGTGGATGGTGCAGAATAACAGGGTCTTATCAGAAATCCCACAGAATGTCAACCGTGTTTCCAGAGGAAGGTGTGTGGGACTCTGGAACCCAGAGAGTGAATCCCACCGTGAAGGAAGAATGGTGTAGAGCCTTGCAGCTCGTCATGGAGAAAGCAAGACTCCAGAAAGCTGGTGACGTGGCTCAGTTGGGAGCTTGATTGCTTAGCACATTGATGATTCTAGGTACAGTCCCCCTGGGCCATAAAGCATTGAGGTGTGGTGGCTCGCACCTATGAGGTATAGACAGGAAGAGGATCAGCAGTTCAAAGTTGTCCTTGGCTACACAGCAGATTCAAAGCCAGCACTGGCTACAGGAAACCTTGTCTCAAAACAAAACAAAGCAAGAAAGACTCCCAATGCGCTTTGATGAAATACCTGACAAAGAATGACTGAAAGGAGGGATGACTTATTTGCGCTCAAAGTTCAGAAGAGGCAGTCCGTCATGGCGGGGGAGGCATGACAGGGGGAGCTGCTGGAGGCTGCGGCAGCAGTAGAAGGCTGTTCGCTCACATCTCAGAAGAAGCAGGAACTGAGGAGGCAGGTGCTCAGCTTTCTCCCTTCAGTCCAAGATCCTTGCCTGACGGTCAGCAGTCCACGTTCAGGAAGGCCTTCCCCTTCATTAAATCCCCTCTGAAAATGCCCTCAAATACTCCCCCAAAAGGTGCGCCTTCCTAATGTCCCAGGTGTTTTTTTTAAGGCTGATCACAGCCTTTTCCCTTTTTTTTCATTTTCATTTCTATTTATTTATTTAAGATTTCTGTCTCTTCCCCACCACCGCCTCCCATTTCCCTCCCCCTCCCCCAACCAAGTCCCCCTCCCTCGTCAGCCCAAAGAGCAATCAGGGTTCCCTGCCCTGTGGGAAGTCCAAGGACCACTCGCCTCCATCCAGGTCTAGTAAGGTGAGCATCCAAACTGCCTAGGCTCCCACAAAGCCAGTAAATTGACCATTGAAATTGACCTGAGAAGTCTGAAAGCCGGTTTTCAAGCCTTCGATACCAAAAGGGAAATTCTAACATTTCCCACTAGAGAAGATGACCTGAGTGCCCTTGCCCCTGAGGATTTCACTTCCTGTTCTTTTAAATCTCTGCTTCAAAAGCATCCTAGGCAGAGCTTTCTGCTTCTCCCCTGGTACCTCCTGAGACTTCCGACAAAGCCTCTTGCTGACATGCAGTGGCCATGTCATGGTTCCCCACCTCCCGTTAGCTAACTGAAACCTGCAATGAGAAGTAAGAGTGAAGCCAGCTTTTGTGCAATCCGATCTGCCACATCGTCACTGAGCTGCAGAGCAAGCCAGGAAACCCCTGCAGGAGTGGGCTGGCTGAGCTGGGGTCCAGGTGTCACTCAGTAGTGAAGTAGTCATGCCCTGTCTGCAGTGCTGCCACTCTCTAGGCTGGGCTGGGCTGGGCTGGTGTCCCTGCCAGTCAGAATGCTATATTCGTTGATCTCTTTGTTTGGACACTGATGTGTCTAAGCGGGGAGTCACAGCCATGAAGGTACCGCAGCATCAGACTGCTTGTGTTGAGAGCTGATTTTTGATGTTGATTTGCAGTTTTATGAGCTCCTTCCAAAGGAAACGTTGACTAAAGAAATGGATATTGTGAGAAGGGTTTAGAGTGGGTGTTTAACTTCTATTTTTTAGAAAATTGTTCAAATCATGGGGAGGCATTCACCGATCAGAAATTAGTTAGCATTTTGATAGAATACTGTCTTTTACCCACCAGGGTCCTTAGCACTGGGTGTGGGGCTCAGAACAACTCTTAGAGCCAAATGTGAGGGAGACTCAACTAAAGACCTGGTTAAATGCTGATTCCAAGGTTCCTTCTACCTTTACACCTGATTCCTCCTGTCCAGAGTGGCCGGTGGCTCTACAATCAGAACTGCTGCCCCAGGGGCACCCCCACTCCATGAAATGCTGCAATGGACTCAGAAAAGAGTTCAGTAGATCTCACTGAAGGAAAAGAAGTTCTTGAGTATGGCCCAAAGGGGTGGGATTTTACACTGAAATTCAAGAAAGGATTTGCTCGCTGCCCAAAGTCCATCAGAGTGGTTGAGGTTTCCCCTGCATGAATGCTGCTGAGTATTCCACAGCCTGGAATATGTGGACATATATGGGTAGACATTCCATGTGGCCCTCTGCTGCCCTGGCCAGATAAAGTTGTCTGAGAAAAGAAGTCAGTTGAGGAATCACTTAGTTCAGGTTTGCCAGTCTCGATGAGCTGATGTGTTAGAATCTGGCCCACCGTGGGCAGCACCATTTCCTCTTCAGAGGATCCAGCCACCGTGGCAGCACCATTCCCTCTTCAGAGGATCCTGGGCTGCATAAGAAACCTAGTTAAGCATCGGCCTCATAGCTCAGTGCTTGTCATGCATTTGGGAGGCAGTGGCAGGTGGATCTCTGTGAGTTTGAGGCTAGCCTGGTCTACAAGAGCTAGTTCCAGGACAGGCTTCAAAGCTACAGAGAGAAACTAATCTAAAAAAAAGAAAGAAAGAAAGAAAGAAAGAAAGAAAGAAAGAAAGAAAGAAAGACACTTTCAAGTCAAAACAGCAGAGAACAGTTTGAGGTAGGTTGATCCAGGAGCTTTCCCCAAAGCTACCTGTCTCACCCAGCACCAGCAATGGGAGTCCAGTTTCATTCTCCAGCATGTGGAGACCCAATTTCCCAACATCATTTATCCAAGAGCTTGTCCTTCCTCCATTGTATATTCTTGGCCCCTTTGTTTAAAAAGAAAAAGAAAAACAACTCAGTTGGCTGCAAATGTGTGTGGTTCTTTCCAATGCCTCTTCTCTGCTGGCTTGCATCTCTGTCTTTAAGCCAGAAGGACGGGGTATTAGCTGCTAGATAGCTTTATAGCAATTGCACGCCCAAGTAATGCAATGCCTCCAGCTTGGCTCTTCGTGCTCAAGGTTGCTTTGGCTATTGGGCATCTTCTGTGTTTCCATATAAATATTAAACACATTTTCTTCCATTCCTGTGAAGAATTACAAATAAGCAATCTAGAAACCAGAGAAAGCCATTTGTGAATGAGCCCATAACTCACTGGGAAACCCGGGTGTGCGTCCCCAGCCCCTCTAGAATGGCACTCCACCAGACTTTTCTCTTGCTTCTCTCCCTCCTACCCTTTAAGTCTATACACTAAGGTACACATTTGAGAGAAATGACTGAAGATAGAACAGCAGGAGGGGGCTCTAATTTCCTTTCTGCTGCTGTGATAAAAAACCACTCCAGACAGCAGGCAGCTAAGGTGAGGAAAGAGCTCGTTTGCCTTAAACTTACAGGTCACAGTGACTGGTGAGCGAAGTCTAGGCAGGAATCACTCATGGCCAAGGACATACAGCAGAAACCACAAAGGGATGCTTCTTGATGGTTTGCCCTCACTCTTAATGTTTAGCTAGCTTTCTTCTACAGCCCAGGATCACCTGCCTAGGGAATGGTGCGGCCCACAGTGGACTGGATGTTCCTACATCAATTAACAGTCAAGACAGTCCACCGGAGACACGCCCACAGGCCAACCTGGTCTGGGCTCATTTCTTTCTCAGGTGACTGTAGCCTGAGTTAACAGAGCTAGCCAGGACACTGGAGAACTGAAATTATGAAGGATAGAAAGATTTGTGGACTGAAATGCTTCTTGCTTTAAAGCTAAAACTGAAAGCCAGCGGTAGTAGCTCACGCCTTTAATTCCAGCACTCGGGAGGCAGAGGCAGGCGGATCAAGGCCAGTCTGGTCTACAAGAGCTAGTTCCAGGACAGGCTCCAAAGCTCAGAGAAACCCTGTCTCAAAACAAACAAACAACAAAAAACAAAAAGAGAGAAAGGAAGGAAGGAAAGAAGGGAGGGAGGGAGGGAGGGAGGGAGGAAGAAAGAAAGAAAGAATCTTAAGCTGATTTTAGGTTCCATTTTGGCCAGCTTAGTTTCAAAGAGTATCTGCTGCTGGAGCCCTGCAAGCCATTTGCCAGTCTTGGCATTCCGGTAGTGATCCTGCCTCGCCTAGCAGCTAGCAGCAGGAATATGGCTAGCTGCTTCATCCTTGTGTGTGTGGCTATCCAATTTTCCTAGCATCCTGGTAGGATGAGGTGTTTGAGGTACCACTGCATCCCTGTGCATGTGCGTAGGTAAGGGCACTAAGAAGAATGGAGGAGCTTACCCGAGTGCTTGCAGACAAGAAACCTCTTCCTATCCAGCCCCACAAGACTGACATCTCTGCAGCCTCCATGGTTCCGACCAAGACTGTTACCCAACTGCGTAAAGAGAAGGCTTTTAGTGTTCATTTCAATCAATATTTACTTAGCACTTCCTGTATGTCCAGCTCTTTGTTAAATGGTAGGGATGCATAGCCTCCATTTCCAAGGCATTCAGTCATGGCCCGGACCAGGTGAGAGTTCTTTAGAAAGGAAGAGAGAGCATGAGAGGCCTGATTGGGTGGTGGAAAAGGGACGGTCCTGTGGGACACGGACTTGTTGGCTGTACAGCCTGACAAGGCATTTCCTCCTCTGGGCTCTGGTTTTCACATCTGTTAATAAATTGCCCTTATAGTCTGGTTTGATGCGAATATAAGAAACACAGGGAATAAATGCATGAATGAAAGGAAATGTAAAAGCCCCTGCCAGTTCCTGGTACATACTGGCACGTGGGGTGATGGTGGCTGTCCTGGAAAGGTTGGCTTCACTGACTCCTCAGGCAGGGCATGGCCCTTCTAGAAAGGAAAGAAATAGCTCTGTCTCCTTCTGAGTGAGCTGTTATTATTCTGCTTCTTCATCCTTGGGAGGGGGGTCTTGGTATTTAATAAGTCACACCTAAATGTGCGTTGAGTCTCTCTGTGCCTCAGCCATCAGACCATGCCACAGCTTCCAGAGCTGCCTCCAGAAGCCAGTTCTCTTGCCACCTTGGGGCGTCTGGTGAGCCTGTCTGTAGTGCTGAGCTACAGACACCTCCTCCCGGTGTTCCTCTTCTCACTTCCCAGGCAGCCCTGAAGTGGGGGCATCAGGCTGCTGAGTTTGTAGTGAGCAAACACACTCTGCCTAATGGCTTTCGTCTTGAGGCGAGAACTTACTCTGACATGCCTGGGTTGCCACAGCGCTAGGCTACCCTGTGGGCAGAGCAACTGCAGCTGTAGTCGTGAGGGGTTTTCACATTTGAGCCTCTCTCTTTCACCCCCTTTCCTCTCCCCTCCCCCCAAATGATTTCTGTTCAAAGGAAAGTTATGAGTTGTGAGTTATGAGTTAATCATAACTGCAATCAGAAACCCAGTGGCTTCTGAGGACCTCAGTAGGTTCTGCCTGACAGTCGCTGATGAGAGACAAGGAAGACGCAAGTGGTGAGCATAGGAGCTCGGGTCTAGATGCTAAACAAATTAACGTTCTGATAAAGATGCAGAGTGTGGAAAGAGCAGAATTTCAGACTGAACAGAGAACTCAGCCCGTGGAGAGTTTCCTGAGAAAGCGTGAGGACTTGAATGCGATCCCCCAGAATCCACAAGAAATGTTAAGTGTGGTAGAAAATTGCAACACTAAGGGCAGAAGGGGAGGGAAAGGGAGGAGCTCAGAGGGAGAAGGGGGGGGCTCAGAGGGAGAGGGAGGAGCTCAGAGGGAGAAGGGGGGGCTCAGAGGGAGAGGGAGGAGCTCAGAGGGCGAAGGGGGGGGGCTCAGAGGGAGGAGCTCAGAGGGAGAAGGGGGGGCTCAGAGGGAGAGGGAGGAGCTCAGAGGGCGAAGGGGGGGGCTCAGAGGGAGGAGCTCAGAGGGAGAAGGGGGGGCTCAGAGGGGGAGGGAGGGGCTTAGAGTGAGCTCGAGGTCAGTAAGAATACCTGTCTCAAAAGACAAGGTGGATGAAGATAGAAATGACGCTGGAAGTTAATCTCTGGCCTCCATAAACAACACAGACATCTCTCTCTCCCTCTCTCTCTCCCCCCCCCTCTCTCTCTCTCTCTCAAAAAAGGAGTTTAAAAGGGATCTGAAAGAACTCTAAAGGACAGAAATGTCTAATAAAAATTTTAATTCCTAATAAAATTGCTCTCTAGTGCAGAGTGACCTCAACATCAACCCGTTTCATACTTCAGAATTGAGGATAAGGCAAGATTCAGGGCAGAGAGCAACAATGAGGTGGCTGGAATAGGAACTTCTTCCCCAAAGGGAGCACATTGTGTCCCCAATGCAAGGGACTGCATCCATAGCAAGGGCTTGGCATCAGCATTCACATTTGAAACTCTGAGATGGGGCAATCCAGATTAATCCAGTTTAATTATCTTTAAAATAGGGTGAGATAGTCAAGGAGGGATCCAGGAGAGCAAAGAACAGGGAAGGGCAGGAGAGACTCCCCAGAGAAAAGCACTTGACCTTCCCAGGAAGTCTGGAAGACTCTGGGGCTGGAGAAGGAATACACACTCAAGGGTATAGGCAGTCTCTGGAAGCTGGGGCCAGACCCAACTGACAGCAAGGATGTAGGGACCTCCATCATCCAAACTACCAAGGATTTGAATTCTGCCAAGGAACTGAATAGGTGAAAAGAAGCATGTTCCCGAGAGCATATCCAAAGGGGCAGAGCCTGGTCACATCCTGATTACAACGCAGTCAGATCTGTGTGGGACTCCAGAACCACAGACCCAAAAAAGAAGCAATGTGTGCCGCTTCCCAGGCTGTACTGATGCTCAGCTGCTACAGCAGCAACAGGCAACCAACAAGATATTATAAAGAGACAGACTTGGAACAGCACCAAATAAAAAAATCTACAAATGGAAATCACAGTGATTGAGACCTAAAACTCACTAAGAACGTTCACACTTAAACTTAGTAGAAATAGACTGTACTTGCCTGGAAAGAAAGTTCATACATCCCAGGGAATGCCGAAATATGTATCTAAAATGCATCTCAGAAAGACAGAGTGAGAGAAATCACATTGAGCAAGAAAATCGGTCAAGATTCTTCATTGCAAAAGGAAACTAGTCAGATGACCACTGGCTCAGTAGACAAAGACACTTGCCACCAAGCCTGACAACCCGAGTTCAGTCCCCAAGATCCGCGATGTGGAAAGAGAGGACCAAGGCCCACTTCATCGTGCACGCCTGCGCCCAGGAACGTGTGAACACACACATAAATGTATGTGCATAAGAAGGAATGGGGAAGGATTGTCTTAGTCACTGTTCTGTCGCTGTGAAGAGGGAGACACCATGACAAAGGCAACTTTGAAAAGCAAACATTTAATGGAGGGCTTCCTTCCATTTTCAGAGTGTTCATTCATGGGCATCATGGCAGGGCGTGTGGAGGCCAGCAGGCAGGCATGGCCTCGAGCAGTAGCTGAGAACTCACTTCTGATCAGTAGGTTGTAGGCAGGGAGGGGGGCTGGGTCTGGCCTGGGCTTTTGAGACCTCAAAGTCTACTCTCAGTGACACGCCTAATCTCACCTCCTCTCACAAGGCCACACTCACCCCAACAAGGCTGCACCTCCTAATGTTTTCCAACTGTTCCACTTAACTGGGGGGCCAATGCTGGTTCAAACCACCACAGGGATGGGAAGCAAGGTGGAACCAGAGTAATGAGTTCACAGAAGCTGAAAGTTGAGATTTCAGGGGAAAATTAGATCGTCTGTTTGTTTTGTTGTTCTAAAGTAAAGGCGCCAGAAAGCACTCAGTGTTTAGGAGTGTGTATCAGAGAACTCCAGTTAACTTCAGACGGCTCACAACCAACTGTAGCTCCAACTGCAGGGGATCAGCTGCCCTCTTCTGGTCTCTGCAGACATTGCACTCATGGGCATATACATACATGGGCATATACACACATGGGTATATACACACATGGGCATATACACACGTGGGCATATACACACATGGGCATATACACACATGGGCATATACACACGTGGGCATATACACACATGGGCATATACACACATGGGCATATACACACATGGGCATATACACACATGGGCATATACACACATGGGCATATACACACATGGGCATATACACACATGGGCATATACACACATGGGCATATGGGCATATACACACGTGGGCATATACACACGTGGGCATATACACACATGGGCATATACACACATGGGCATATACACACATGGACATATACACACGTGGGCATATACACACATGGGCATATACACACATGGGCATATACACACGTGGGCATATGGGCATATACACACGTGGGCATATACACACGTGGGCATATACACACATGGGCATATACACACATGGACATATACACACATGGGCATATACACACGTGGGCATATACACACGTGGGCATATACACACATGGGTATATACACACATGGGCATATTCACACATGGGCATATACACACGTGGGCATATACACACATGGGCATATACACACATGGGCATATACACACGGGCATATACACACATGGGCATATACACACATGGGCATATACACACATGGGTATATACACACATGGGCATATACACACATGGGCATATACACACGTGGGCATATACACACGTGGGCATATACACACGTGGGCATATACACACGTGGGCATATACACACGTGGGCATATACACACATGGGTATATACACACATGGGCATATACACACATGGGCATATACACACGTGGGCATATTCACATATGGGCATATACACACATGGGCATATACACACATGGGCATATACACATATGGGCATATACACACATGGGCATACACACACATGGGCATATACACACATGGGTATATACACACGTGGGTATATTCACACATGGGCATATACACACGTGGGCATATACACACATGGGCATATACACACATGGGCATATACACACATGGGCATATACACACATGGGCATATACACACATGGGCATATACACACATGGGCATATACACACATGGGCATATACACACGTGGGCATATACACACGTGGGCATATACACACATGGGCATATACACACATGGGCATATACACACATGGGCATATACACACGTGGGCATATACACACATGGGCATATACACACATGGGCATATACACACATGGGCATATGGGCATATACACACGTGGGCATATACACACGTGGGCATATACACACATGGGCATATACACACATGGGCATATACACACATGGGCATATACACACGTGGGCATATACACACATGAGCATATACACACATGGGCATATACACACATGAGCATATACACACGTGGGCATATACACACGTGGGCATATACACACGTGGGCATATACACACATGGGTATATACACACGTGAGCATATACACACGTGAGCATATACACACGTGGGCATATACACACGTGGGCATATACACACGTGGGCATATACACACGTGGGCATATACACACATGGGCATATACACACATGGGCATATACACACATGGGCATATACACACGTGGGCATATACACACGTGGGCATATACACACGTGGGCATATACACACGTGGGCATATACACACGTGGGCATATACACACATGGGCATATACACACATGTCCACATAATTAGAAATAAAAATAAAATCTTTTCTTAAAAATAAAGAATATAAGTCAGCAGGATCGGTCAACTTAATGCCTAAGAAAAACATAAGGAAAAATTGTGAGCTTAAACATTAAAAGTAGCTGCTTTTAATACATATGTTAATAAATAAGGGAAATGTGTTAAGGGAGCCAGCCCATCCATCAGAGTGTAGATAAAAGGAAAAACAGACAGAAAAGCAAAGCACAGCGTATTGAAGTCACAAAGCTGGACGGAAGCCTGATGCACCTACACCGTATGACAATACGTAACATCACATTTGTCTGTTGGGCTTAGACACTTAAACTGTTCTGCTTTAATTGCCGTCTGCTGTTTTCCAATGAAGTAAAGTAAGACATTGAGGGTTTGCACAGACTGTAATCTGGTAGGCTGGGAGCCTCTCGGCTAACAAACTACTACCCATCCAGCCGTTTGCGAGCTAGCTGTGCTGGAAGTTGTGAGTAGGGCGGGGCAAAGAAATGAATGCATAGTTTATGGTCTGCTTCCCTGGGTTCTGCGTGGCAACATGACACTCTCTGGTCAAGATGGCTGCTGTTCAGTGACCCTTTTATTTCCCTCTTCCTGAGTCCTCGCAGAGGCCATTTCTTACCCATATGGCTCCTGGTCCACTCAGGATCCCTGTGCTGGCCAGCCCTGCCCATCCCAATTCTAACTAAAAGTAGATGAAAGATTTCTAAAAGAGGGAAAAAGATAACTCATTCTCCATTTCACCCTTGAAGTGAATGCCATTTGATGGCCTTCCAACCCTCTTGCCTGGTGGGACATTGGAGGTATAAGGCAGGTGTCACGCAGCCCAGGAAAATGGGCCCGAGACATTGACCACCCCAGAACTCGGTTGAGTGGGGTCTGTTCCCACAGCACAGGACTTCGTTCCTAAAAAGAAGAGACCTCAGCCACCATTCTTAAACATGAGAGTTCCTGTGGCAGCAGCCTGAGGGAGCTCTTCTTGAAATTTTATTGCAGAATTCAAATTGGATTGAGTTCAAATTATAGACTTCCTAAAAATAGTGGCTGGAGGCTAGCTGTAAATTTCAAGATTTTCCTAATTTACAGGAGCTCCCCTAGTACATCCAGTGGTCCCTGCTGTGGAGGACTCTCAGTGGTGGTCCTGTCCGCTTAGGGAAGAGGATCACATGGGACGCAGGGACCTGGAGGAGAGGCTGCCACACAGTGCAGTCGTGAAGCCCTTTGTGCTCAGGTAGTTGGAATGTCTTTGAAGTATTTGTTGCCGAGATCCTGTGGAGACAGCTAATAATACAGACAAGGCCGTTGTCACTCATCTGGGGACTCGTTCCAGAACTGTCAGCATCTGACCTTCTGAGGCATAGGCTTGCTTCTTTTTGCAAGATAGATGTAACGGTTTCTCCTGGGTATTTGCTATTGTTGAGGTGATTTTCTTCCTTTTCCTCTTTCTCTGTGGTATGGCTGTGGTGTGCAAGAGTGTGTTTATGTTATCTGTGTGTGTGGACACACAAGTAAGCAATTCCACAGGCGTGTGGAGGCCTGAGCTTGACGCTGACTTCAGGATCCTTCGTCAATCGCTCTTCCAGCTTGACGGTCTGCTCAAACTCAGAGTTAGCCCAGCAATGCTAGTCTAGCTAACCAGCTTGCTCTGGGACTCTCCCGTCTTTGCCTTCTGAGACTAGAACAGGGAGGTGGCCAGACTCGTCAGAATTCACCCGGGCTTGGGTGGCCTGAGCTTCAGTCCTCTTGCTTCTTCAGCCAGCTCCATTGCTGAGCTATTTTGAGACCTGTAATGAAAATGGAAAATGGGATATAAGTTTAAAATGCTTACTTACTGTAGTAAAATTTAACAGGAAAACATTTTCTTAAAGCAAAAACCTCATTCATCCAGGATTTGCTTCTCAAGTTCTGCGGTGTCTGTCTACTGCTGTGAAGAGGCACCATGATCAAGGCAACTCATGAAAGAAAGCATTTAATTTGGGGCTTGCTTACGGTTTCAGGTTAGTCTGGAATCATGGTGGGAGCATGGCAGTACACATGATGCTGTCACAGTGGGATAATAGCTGAGAGCTTTACATTCTGAATCATAGTCAGCAGGCAGAGAGAGGGAGTGGGGTTGGGGTGAATCTGGTGTGGGCATTTGAAACTTCAATGCCCACGCCCAGTTGCACACCTCCTCTGACAAGGCCATGCCTCCCAATCCTTCCAAACAGTTCTCCAGCTGGGGACCAAGCATGCAGCTATAGGAGCCTATGAGAGGCATTAGCTTTCAAAGCACCACTGTATTGCTAAAAAGTCTTCCCCCAAAATCTAAAATATTGGCCCTCTATCAACCTGATGCCCCATCCCAATGAGTGATACATTATTTTAAATAATCCAGTGATACATGTCATTAATAAATGTAGGGGTGGGATCGAGAGACAGTTCAGTGGACAAAGTGCCTGCTGCACAAACGGGAAGACCAAGTTTCATTTCCAATTCACATTAAAACGCCAGGTGTGGCAATTTACACACGTAATCCCAGCTCTGGAAAAACAGAGGCCAGCGGATTCCTGGGTCCTGCTGGACATCTAGTCTTGCCAACCAGTGAGCTCCAGGTTCAGTAACAAACCTCGTCCCAAAAAAGTAAAGTAGAGATGAGATTGGAGAAGACACCTAATGTTGACTTCTGGAGATGAGATTGGAGAAGACACCTAATGTTGACTTCTGGAGATGAGATTGGAGAAGACACCTAATGTTGACTTCTGGAGATGAGATTGGAGAAGACACCTAATGTTGACTTCTGGAGATGAGATTGGAGAAGACACCTAATGTTGACTTCTGGAGATGAGATTGGAGAAGACACCTAATGTTGACTTCTGGAGATGAGATTGGAGAAGACACCTAATGTTGACTTCTGGAGATGAGATTGGAGAAGACACCTAATGTTGACTTCTGGAGATGAGATTGGAGAAGACACCTAATGTTGACTTCTGGAGATGAGATTGGAGAAGACACCTAATGTTGACTTCTGGAGATGAGATTGGAGAAGACACCTAATGTTGACTTCTGGCCATACACATGTGCTCGCCCCCATGAATGAATAAAAAAAATAGTTTGAGAATGGCAGGTAGGAAGTGATTTTTAAAAAACTCCATTCATATTTAAGAATTAGTGGTTCTCAATCCTAATAGAATATTGTGGTGGTTTGAATGTAATTGGTCCCCATAGGTTATAGGTAGTGTCACTATTAGGAGGTGTGGCCTTGTTGGAGTATAAATTACCTTGTTGGAGGAAGTATGTCACTGTGGGGGTGGACTTTGAGGTCTCATATGCTCAAGCTATGACCGGTGTAGGACACAGTTTACTTCCTGTTGCCTAAGGATCAATATGCAGAACTCTTAGCTCCTCCAGCACCATGTGTGCCTGCCTGCCACCCGCCATGACAGTAATGAACTAAACCTCTGAACTGTAAGCCAGCCCCAATTAAATGCTTTCCTTTTAAAGAGTTGCTGTGGTCATGGTGTCTCTTCACAGCAATAACTAAGACAAATATTCAAGAGACGTATGTACTTTCCAGAGCATGGAGGCTGGGGGGAGAGCAATGGTTTGCCACCAATGAAACTTTATAACAAAGTTAGGAAAAAGACTATAAAGGTCTCCAGGATCCTAGAGAGGAGGGAGGATTCAACCACCATGGTCAGATAGGTTGAGAAGGTTCCAGAGCCTCCTGAAGGCTCAGCAGGAGGCAGGGAAGCGGATAGGGAGCAGGATGTGACCGGTGCCAATACCTAACACCATTGCCCTTTGATGTTAGCTCGTTTCTCAGGTGAGAAGTCCTGTTTGCAATACCCTAGCAGAATGCCTGTCAGTACCTGCGAGGGGAGCTTCAAAGCAGGGCTAGACTCCAACATTCCATTCTAAAGTCAGCCCTACTCATCACTAAAGGAGAAATTGCCCGCTGCCCACCTGGCTTCCACTCCAGGTTCACCCACAGGAGAAGGGCCCGTTGAGTTGCTGCTCTCAGCCCATGGGTCTTCATCTCGAACGTTTGTGGGAAAATGGCACATTATTAACAGAACAAAGAAAGGGCTGTGACCAGAGCAGGTGGTGGTTGTGTTTTAGCCTTTCTGCTGGGAATCCCTCGCTGAATAGATTCCCTCCCAAACTGAGACTGGCCTTGGCAGTCTGCTCATTGGGAAGCAAGAGAGAAAGAATAGCAGGGACTGCTGGTAATCTGCTAGAGGCTGCGGGGTATTAACTGGGCTCTACTGCTGTCTGATGTGGGAATGGAATAGAATGCTAGGGATAGAGTCTTCGCAAGCCACTCCCATAGTTATTTTGAACCTTACAATGCATTATTTTCTTTTCTGTTTTGTTTTTAATTTTATTGAAAAAGGGTTTCTCGGTGTAGCTCTGTGTAGCTGTCCTAGAACTCACTCTATAGATCTGGCTGGTCTTGAATTTACAGAGATTAACCTGCCTCTGCCTCCCAAGTACTGGTATTAAAGGCGTGCGCCACCATTACCCAATAATTTACTCAATATTAATGTGTGTGTGTGTGTGTGTGTGTGTGTGTGTGTGTGTGTGTGTGTGTACAGGTGGATTCCAAGGATCAGACTCAGGTCATCAGGCTTGTTCAGCAAGGATGTTTAAGCACTCAGCCAACTCACCAGCTCCCATGTAATTGCATTTTGTACTTATTAAGTGACCTTGTCCTTCCCTATAATTACCCAGATTTGATCATTACACATTTTATACATGTACTGAAATATCTCTCTAGACTCCGGAAATATGTAAGATTACTGTGTATCAATTAAAAGTGGGAGAAATGACTGGGACAGCTCAGCTGGTAGAGTGCTTGCCTAGCATGCAGGAAGCCCTGGGTTCCACCCTCCACAGTGTATAAACTAGGTGTAATTGTACACACTTTTAATCTCTGAATTTATGAGATTGAGGCAGCAGGATCAAAAGTTCAAGGTCATCATAAACTAATGATCAAGTTCAAAGATAACTGAAAATGGAATAAATAAACAAAATAAATAAATAATGGAATAAATAGAAAAAGAAAGTGGAATGAAATCCAAACAAGGTTGGGTGGGGCTGGAAGAAAGACAGATGAGGCTAACGGGGCCCCTGAGCCTCCTGGACTATTCTTCCTGTGTGTCTACTGGGATACGCCCCTGGAAGGCAGGGATTTAGGGAGGTGCTGAAGTTGAGTTCATAAAGTACTGGGAGCTAGGTAGATGTATCAGTTGGTAAAGTGCTCGCTGTACAAGAACACAGACCTGGGTATAGTTTCCAGCTGTGAGGATCTTGTAGTCCCGGTACTGGGGAAGCAGCGACAAGCAGAATTGGACTTCCGAAGTCAACCAGCCTAGCCAAATGGTTAAGTTCCCAGGTCAATGAGAGACCCTGCCTCAGAGATGAGGTAGCAGTGATCAAGGAGGACTGCCAACATCCATTCTGGCCTCTACACACGTGAATCCCCACACACACCACATGGATTTAAGAAGAGCTAGAACAATTGCTGGGTTTTTAAGACAACATCTTTGGACCTGAGTTATGGGATGTGCATATTCAAGGTGAGGAGCCAAGGCTTCTCTCTTGAATTGGGATGGGGTCCTTGATGAATGGTAAACAGCTCAGGACTCCGGGGATGACCTTCAGATAGGCAGTGCCCCTTGCTGGGAAAGAGCCTGTGCTGTCAGATCCCATGAATCAATCAGCGCTGTGGAGTGGGTGTGCAGACGCCTGTGGACTTTGTATCAGGATTACAGTGCATTGTGCAGAGCCAACCAGCCTCTCCTTGTCTCTCGTGCATCAGGTCAAATTACTGTCAGAGCCCCAGCCCTGGCCCGGCTGCAGGAAGCATGCCTTGACTGTGAAGTCGAAGTTCGGCTGGTGCTTACTGTTGTTGCCTTTATTCCCTAAGTCCCCAGAGAGTAGGACTGTATTTAGCTGCCGGACAATGCAAAGGCCTTTTGGGTGCCCCCTTGATGCCCTCCTACCCAGATGCATGACTATGTCAGTCAGTGTGACTCAAAGGGAGAGCCCTGCCTCTCCCCCACCCCCAACCAGGGCTGCTGTACTGTGGAAAATGTCCCCCGACCCAGCAAACTGAGACCAGTCTCTGCTGCCGACTGGACTGGAGCAAAGGTGCTTACAGTCTGCAAGTTGATGCTGGGCCGTGTGAGCTCCGGGTCTCCCCGTAACATCAGCTCAGCATTAAGAGCACACCCTCTTTCTGCTATCTCCCACTTTGCCCTTGACCCCCACACACACACAAATGGGTGCTTCTCACAGCCCAGAGCAGGGGTGACTCTTCTGTCTGCCTCCCAGGCTGTTCTCCCAGAGCACAGATGGATACCCTAATGGGATCTCCTACGAAGGGATCTCCTAGAGCCTGGGTGTGTCTCCTGCAACTAGCTGTGGAGAAAACGAGAGTGGACAGACATCATTGCAAAACAGGGCTGCTGGAGTCATTTACAACCCTTTGTGTCCCTGGATGGCTGTGCTGTTCTCAAAGCCCCATTTGGCCCTTGGTCTGAGTAGCCAGGGTTGCCCATAGTTTAAATCATATGTTTTAAACTATGTTTTTTCTACTGTCATTTTTGATGTGCAGTCATGGTGGAGGAAGGAGCACTGAAAAACAGTTCCCCAGTCCACTGGTAAGGATCTTCTTTGGGGCACAGTCCAATTCAGGCAGAGAGAAAGAGGTTCTTGACTTCCTGAGCAGACCTGAGGTCCTGGGGATGGAACCCAGGTCTCACACATCCTAGGTAAACCCAATACTTCTGAGCTCCCTCTCCTGCCCTCTTTTGACCTCTCATTTTTCTCATTAAGGTCTCATTAAGCTCCCTGGGCTGGACTTGAACTCATCCTGTAGCTCAGAAAGAGCTGGACTTGCAATCCTCCTGCTTCTGTCTTCTCCAAGTCTGGCTATTACTCTTTTGTAAATAGAAAAATGGCTTCCTACTGCCCAGATTGGGACTTGGAATGTTCGTGGGTGCATCAGCATGTGAATGCCAAAAATATGACACCTCTGTCACCAGATGAGGAGAGTGAGGCTGTGTCCCTCATCCTATCCAGGACCCCCGAGGGATAACCAGTTCTGTGACCAGTGACCCTCAGGCTGGCTGAGCCGGAGTGTGGAATACGAGCCACACTCTTGGTTTTGCAGGAACTCTGGACCCTCTCCCACCTCCAGCAAATGCTCTCCGTCCACGATGGGCCCACATTTCACGATTGCTGCTGTCACGATGGCTCTCTACCAATAACCCAGAATAGACAGCTGTGTAACTCGCTGCTCACTAACAGCCGTGGGTTTCAGTGGGCTTGGTGCCCTGTGGAAGGTGCTGGGGAATGCAAAATAGCACCGCCAAACCAGAGAACACTGGGTGGGCCCAGTTCCAGTGAGATGTGTGGATTCTGCAATGTGGTACCAAAGACAGCCGACTTTGAGAGTCTTAGAAAGAGTAAGAATCTTTGAAAGGAAGCAGGCTCCAGCTTGCCTAACTAAAACTGCAGGCCTAGGGGATCGGTCAGCAAGGCTGGTATTCATAGATGACCGGGGACAGGCGCTCTACAGTGGAAATGCCTGTTGGTGGTAAACACTGTGACGACTGGGCCACCCTCACCACCAGATCCACAGACTTGGCAGCACAGCCCTGCTTTGAGCTAATTTGCTGCACATCAGGAAACTCCGGTAGCAATGTCTAAATGAACAGTGATGATCGCGTGTGATATATGTGCACGTGAGTACGTGGGTGGGTGCACGCACAGAGGCCGAAGGAAGGCATTGGTGAGGTGACATTTTGTTTGTGATCTAACAAATAAAGCTTGTTTTGATGGTCAGAGTGTGGAGCTAAGCCACTAGTTAGCCATAGAGGCCAGACAGTGGTGGCACACACCTTTAATCCCAGCACTCAGGAGGCAAAGGCCACTCTGAAATACAAATGAAATTGATCCAGTCTAAAAGAGAAGCAGAGCCAGGCAGTAGTGATTCACACCTTTAATTCCAGTGCTTGGGAGGTGGAGACAGGAAGGGCAGAGAGAGCAATGTAAGATGGGAGGAGACAGGTGCTCAGCCCATCCAGTCTGAGGATTCCTGGAGACAGGGCCTTGCCCATTTCGGTCTGAAAATTCAGTAGAGGTTAAAAAAAAAAATCTCTCTAGTGACTGGTCTTTTACTTCTCTGATCTTTCAACATATATCACAATATATAATCCAATCCTGGGTTTTTATTATTAAGACCAATTAGAACTTGCGCTGCACATTGGTGTTCTATTCTCTCTCTCTCCATCTTGAGACAGGCTCTCTCGCTAAACCCGAAGCAAGGCTAACGGCCAGCAAGTTGCAGCTCTTCCCCTGTCTCCAGTCTCCCCTCCCTGTGCTGGGTTATAGCTGTGCAGCCATGCCCAGCTTTTTACATGGTTGCTGGGATCCAAACTCAGAGCCTTATGCCAGCAGGGAGCTCTCTTAACCACTGATCCAACTCCTCCATCACAATAATAACTTTTCAGAATAGGTTTATACTTAATTGAGGTTTGCACAGAGAAATTTACTTTCCCAAGATCCCAGTTACTAAGATGAGAAGAGGAGAACTCAGACCCCACCTCCACCCCACCCCCAAGGCCTTGTCTCTGAGGCTATGCACAAGGCAACTGCCTGTTGCAGAGAAGACAGTGGGGCTCATCCTTTCCCGTCTCCCCAAGCTCCTCCTTGTCTGTATGAGTCTCACATATAGCCCAGATACCAGGCAGCTGCTGAAAGATCTCTTACTGGGTGCCTGGCTTTGTTCCCGTGGCTTCAAGAAGGTTGGGAAATCTCAGAAAGAAAGCAGAATGTATTTAGCTGTGACTTGTCTCCTGTTTGACAATTTGAAAGAAGAGGAAGAACTATGGGCCATAAATTCCAGTCAAGGAAAGCCTGTCCTGATGCAGGGGTCTAGGACACGCGGGTCATCTACTCTTTCTTCTCTCCCCATCCCCTTCCTCTTCCTCCTCTTTTCATGTTCTGCAGACCAATGCCAGGGCCTTGTGCATTCTAGTCAAGCCCTACCGTCGAGTGACATCCCTAACCCTTGGTCTTTTGGAGGAGTCTCTCTATATAGCCCCAGTTGACCTTAAAAAGGCAAAATTTTCTTTACTTCTTCAAATATTCTTTCTAAAGTATCTACATTTGAATCAGATAGTAAAATGTTACCCATGCAATGGTAAACTATAGATTCAGGAAGTTGCATACGTATCATTTCCAATGGCTGCTGTACAAAATGTTGGCACAGGGTGGCGCTATTTAACATTCCCTGTGGGAGAACCTTCCATTGATATCTCTTAGCAGGTTGAAAATTATTATAAGTAGGCACCATGAAAGCAAATTTTTCTGTTTTTTCTTGTAAAGGTATAGTGAAGAAGCAATCTTTTAAATCAATAACTATAAGAGATCATCTTTCAGGCAATAGAGAAGGCAAAGGAATTCCAGACCATAGAGAGCCCATTGGCTGAATCACCTTATTAACAACTCTTAGATCTGTCACCAGTCTCCATTTTCCAGATTTTTTTTAACAACAAATACAGGAGAATTCCAAGGGCTGATTGATTCTTCTATATGCTGAGCATTTAGTTGCTCCTATACCAGCTGTTCTAAAGCCTGCATCTTCTCTTGTTAGAGGCCATTGCATAACCCATATGGGTTTGTCTATCAACCATTTTAAAGGTAGAGCTGTTGGTGCCTTTGAAATATCAGCAGCTATTGTGCCCTGTTCTCATACAACCTGAATCAACAGTGACTGTTCTTTATAATATCTTGTAATATTTTTCCCAAAAACATATGTTAATTTATGGTTTGTTTCTAAGATTGGGGGAATGTTAATCTGAGTACTCCATTGCTGTAACAAATCATGTCCCCACAAATTCATTGCTATGTTAGCCACATATGGTTTTAATATTCCCCTCTGTTCTTCGGGCCCTATACATTTGACACATCTCATGCTCTGATTTACCTGCGATAAAGTTCTGATCCCTAAAAACTGAACATTTATGTCCTATAGAGACCAATTTGGATGACAAGAATCCAATGAAATTATTGTTAGATCTGCACCTGTGTCTTATATTAGACCTTCAGTGACAATGTCATTTATTTGTATTTTTAATTTTGGTCTTTGTTCATTTATAGAAGTTTGCCAAAATACTCGCGTTATGGTTTCTCCTGAATTTTTTATTCTCTCTTCTACAGCTGTTCTATTATCCAGAGCAGTTTGGTTTCCAACAGTAGGCGTTAGGTTCTTTAATTACTGTGGAAAGGAGTTTCCTCTACAATGGCAGAAAATGACTGAACTGGATTTGGCATAGGGGCCTGCAAGAGTTTTCTCCTCAAGGAGTTTTCTGATGGCCCAGGATTACCTTGAATATCCCTTGTTGACCTACATTCATTAGTCCAGTGCCTGCCTTTGCCACACTTTCTGCATAATCCAGAAGGGAGGGGCGTTCTGAATGGATTATGCTTAGAAAAAAATATTGTTTCTAGGAACACACTTTTTTACAATCCCTTTTAAGTGACCTTGTTTGCCACAATTGAAACACTTGACATTTCCATTTTTCCTCAAACCTCTGGAAATCACCTCTCATATCCAAGCATCATCATGGTCATGAGGTTCAATATTAATTATATCTCAGGTCCATTCCTCCAAAGGTGCCGACCTTGCCTTTAATGGCCTAATTATCCTTTTGTATTGAAAATAAGCATTTTCAAGGACCATAGATTCAATTATTATTTGTCTAGCTTCTGAATCTGCTATCATTCAATTTACTGCTGATGTCAGCCTTTGTAAGAAATTCATGAAGGTTTCCTTTGGGCCCTCTGTGACTTTGGTAAATGACTCAATTTTCTTTCCTACTTCTTCGGTTCTGTCCCAAGCATTCAAAGCTGCTGCATGGAATAAAGCCAGGGCATGGTCAACATATAGAGATTGCCTTTCTATAGTAGCATAATGTCCTCCATGAATTTGGTCTTGGGAGCTTTTCATACCTCTAGCTTTACTCCATTGTTCAATAGTCTTAGCTTCTTCTCAGAACCAGGTATTCCATTGTAATTGTGGAGCAGGCTCTAAAACAGCTTTAACCTATCCAGTCTTTAGCAATTATTCTCTTACAAACTGACCACGAGTTTAACATTTGCTTCACAAAGGGTGAATGCATGCCATATGGGACTATTGTTTCCTTGAATCTTCTTAAATCTAACATTGGCACAGGAGTCCCTTCAGCTCTTACAGAGCCTCTAGCATTTGGCAATTCCCGTATTATTACTGGATATATTAAGGTTGGTTGTTTGAAAACCTTAGGCTGTTCCTCTCTATTCTTATACTACATTGTTGAAATTTGTTCTCCATTAAATTCCTCTGTCTGTTCTTACAGGTGTAAGATGGAATCTCAGAGTTGTTTTGATTTGCATATCTCTGGTGACTAAGGATGTTGAGCATTTCCTTAAGTGTCTTTCAGCCATTTTAGATTCCTCTGTTGAGAGTTCTCTGTTTAGGTCTGTACTCCGTTTTTCTATTGGATTATTTGTTCTTTTGATGACCAATTTCTTAAGTTATTTGTATATTTTGGAGATTAGACCTCTGTCTGATGTGGGGTTAATGAAGATCTTTTCCCATTCTGTAGGCTGTTGTTTCGTATTGTTGACCATGTTCTTTGTTTTACAGAGGCTTCTCAGTTTCAGGAGGTCCCATTTATTGTTTCTCTCAGTGTCTGTGCTGCTGGGGTTATATTTAGGAAGTGGTTCCCTGTACCACTGTGTTCAAGTGTACTTCCCACTTTCTCTTCTATAAGGTTCAATGTGGCTGGCTTTATATTGAGGTCTTTGATCCATTTTGGACTTGAGTTTTGTGCGTGATGATAGATATGGATCTATTTTCATTCTTCTACATGGTGATATCCAGTTATGCCAGCACCATTTGTTAAATATGCTTTCTTTTTTTCATTTGATATTTTTTGCTGCTTTGTCAAAAATCAGGTGTTCCAAGGTGTGTGGATTAATATTCGGGTCTTCAATTTGGTTCCATTGGTCCTCCTGTCTGCTTTTAGATTTGAATATCTCTATGATCTGTTTTATTAAGTTTTTCTAAAACTTGTATCTTAGCACTCAGATTAACCAACTTTTTTAGTGATGAAACAAAAATGATAAAGCTGGAAATGTTTACAATTGATAGCCCATAAATCCCATTAAATTAGTTATCCTCTCATTTAATCATCCCGTTTTCAATCTGTCCAGTATATTATCATACAGAGACCCAAATCCCTTCATTTTTAATGTGGGGGGAAAACTCTTTTAACTAATTCCTCCCTTTAAGAATTTCCAATTTTCTTACCAAATCTACCAATGATGTTGATGAAGATGTAAGAATTATTGCTGCTGTGTAGAACATGAAAGCCTGATTGGATTTCAAGGCAGCTACCTAGCTTGGCAGCAGCCCAAGGAGTTCAGGGAGAATTCACCAGGAGAGAGAAACAAAAAACCTATTCGGTAGGTCGGTAGCTTCAGTAATGTGTAGCTCCAGCCTATATTGGTGACTGTAAAGCCACAAGAAAATGGTTTTTTTATGAATTCATAAGTCAAGTAGTGGGTGCCAAATGTAACATGAATGACAAAAACGCAGAGACAGATACTGGCGTTCAAGCTGAAGATCAGAAAAGCAAAACAGTCAAACACTAGAGAGACCTTTTACCTCTACCAAATCATCAAACCAGAAGAGCGAGATTCCGTCTCCACCAACCTCAGACTCCACACTCCAGTGAGCTCCTGTCTCTTCCCCTTTATAGTCCCCTCTCTACCCAGCCAGACTGCTCCTATCTCCACCTCCCTAGTGCTAGGATTGAAAGTGTGTGACTCCCAAACACTGGGATTAAAGATGTGAACCACCACCTTCTGGATCTGTTTCTGGATTGATCTTGTGTAGCCCAGGATAGCCTTGAATTCACAGAGATCCATCTGCCCCTGTCTCCTGAGTCCTGGGAATAAAGGTGTGTGCCACCACTCCCTGGCTGTATGGCTGACTAGTGTGGCTGCTTTGCCCTCTGATCTTCAGGAAAGCTTTATTTGTTAAAACGCAAATAGTATACTACTATAGAATAGTCTGGGTCTATGAGGGCTCTCTCCAGGAGGAGATAGTGGGCATGAAGTGGGCAGTTGAGGGGGCTTGCCTCTTTACCTCTTGATTCCCATGCATGCACAGCCTTAGTGAGCTGGGCTCAGAGCAGAGCTATTTCTTGACGCCTAGTGAGACAGGGTGCCCTTCTCCATGCCTTACTGTCCCAACTGGGCCCTGGCATTGTGACCCTGGGTTCCTGAAGCCAATAGTAGCAGACAGATTACAAGACCAAGATATTGCTTAGGCGCCACTGAGAAAAGCCAAAGACAGTAAGAAATATTAACCCAAGTAACAAAATAATAAAAGACTAAAGGCAGGGGAACATGTCTTAGTTACTTCTGTTACCTTAGTTACTTCTGTTACCTACTTAGTTGCCCTGCCAAAAGCGCCCTAAGGGAGAGAGGGTTTCCTTTGGCTCACTGTTCAAGGATACAGTCCCCGTGGTGGGGAAGTCACAGTAGCAGACGCGTGTGATAAGCGGGATGCATTGCATCCTCTGCCAAGAAGCAGAAAGAATGGTGCATGCTCCTGCACAGCTCACTTTCTCCTTTCCATATGGCCTGAGATGCTGGCCCAGGGAATGGCGCCACCCACCTAAGTTAACCGATGCAAGACCATCCCCCTAAGCACGTACAGAGGCTAATCTAACCTAGATATGCCCTCTCCGATGTGCCAGGAGGCCTGTCTTATAGGTTATTCTAGCTCTGGTCAAGCTGACAATTGCGCTAACCATCACGGAATGCATAATGAATAGCTCCAACACCCCGCGGTTCAGTTCATGAGTAGCCGTGGGGAGGATCCATGAGGCCCCTGCATGAAGCATCTTATCCAGCAAAGCGTTGCTGCTTTTTGAAGCTCAGGCTTTGAAGAATGCTGCAACCTTCCTCTGTGACATATACAGAGGCGAGCACACTGCCCAGGCCTCACACATCAGCATATCCCTTGCAAGGGAGCAAGCCGGGGCAAAGGGAAGAGCTAGCATTTCGGCTTCTAGCATCTCGGCTTCTTCGGAAACTCATCAAACATGCCCTGCTCGGCTGCTTGACTCTCCTGCCAGCAGTGTCCCTGGTGTCTGAAAGGAGGCCTTTGGAAAAGGACGCACTTGGCTTTGAGATCGGAGATGGCCTGCTGGGGAGTTATCTGGAAAGCTTTCTCTCTAATGAGCTAAATGCACTCCCATCCTCATTTGCTTCCTGACGCTGTGATAAACACCGTTAACCTAAACAACCTGGGGAGGAGAGTGTTTCTTTGGCTTACACGTCCATCATTCAGGGCAGACTAGGGAAGAGCTCAAGCAGGAGGAAGGAAATAAGGCAGAAGCTGCCGTAGGGGTGCTGCTTACTGGCTTGCTTTCATTGGCTTGCTCAACCTGCTTCTTCATACAACCTAGGACCACCTGACCATGGGTGGCATCACCCACTGTGCTCTGGACTTTCCCACATCAATTATTAATCAAGAGGATACTCCATACACGTGTCTGCAAGCCAATCTGATGGGGATGCTTCCTCGGTTTTGGTACCCTCTTCCCAGATGACAAAACCCACCCAGCACTTCTCTCTATCACAGTCTTCTACTTCGTTCTCTGTGCTGTGATCAATACTCTAACCCAAAACCATTAACATACGCTAATTAGCAATCAAGAAAATGCCTCACAGATATAACCATAGGCCAATCTGATGGAGGAAATTGAGGCTCCCTCTTCTTGGGTCTCTCTAGGTTTGTGTTAACAGCTGGAGGCAACTATGACATGAAGCAAAGCTTTCCTCTAACATCCCCCGGGGGAGACATGAATACAGGTCTACTCACACCCCTTCCGGCTGTGTAACTTGGCAAGCAATGAATCTATTGGACCGACTCACACAGCATGGACGAGTCAGTGAAAGTCAGTAAAGGAGCATAAGTGACCCCCAAATATCTGCCTCATCACAAAACTCCTCCCCACCATGGAGGACAACCTCGTGGAAGTCACATTATAAAGGCCCCCCTCTCAGTTAACCTCCACTTCCTGTACAAGCAGGTGTCTCTCAAGGTCTCTTGCAGTTGCCAGAGGGCAGGATGGAATAAGGGCTGGACTCTCAGGTGAAGGTAACAAGTCTGTTCCCATTATTACAGGCCAAGTGGCCTCTGTGTTTATTTATCCAGTTGTCACGGCAACCAGGCCAACATGACCTCTCCTCCGAACTGTGGATGGAGCGAACATTTCATACACAAAGGAAGAAAAGCCATTTGCCAAAGCTATAAACAATCACCTGCAGAGGAAGACAGGTGCCAGCCAAGCAGAGGGGATCCAGTTCCTGCACGCCACAGTAGATCCTGGCTCAGCCTGTTACAAGGCTTAGGGGTCACAGCCTGTGTCCCAAGTCAGGTCTGGCCACCAGGCCTCAAGAAGCCAATAAAAAGAGAGCCAAGCAGGAAGAGGAGATTTATCCAATGTGACCGCACTGGGAGGAGGCAAAGAGATCCAGCAAACCCAAGTCCGTCTTCAGAGTCCTGAAGTAAGATCAGAATTTAGTTAGAGGGCCAAGGCCATGATTGTGTAGGCAGCCTTGGGTGGTCCCACCCACCACTGACCCATCGTTGTCTGGGTTTTAATCTCATCCCATGAGGTGATCTGCCACGTGACTAGAACTGGGTAAAATCACTTTCTGGGAGACAAGTTCCCCTCTGGATAGCATCTTTTTCTTCTTTAGCATGACATTCCAAGGGAAATTTTTATTCCTTTGGAGCCCACTGTTTCATTAGTCTGATGGATTGAGACACCAGTGTCTCTTTGGAATATCTTCATTCCTGCCAGTCACAATTTCTCTGAAATCCAAGCTCCAGCTTCTTCCAGAGGAGCTGAGTCTGGGGTGAAGATGTGGCTGGTGTGTTATGAAAACGCGTCCTGATTCAGCCCTTGCCAGCTCAGGAGAGCTCAGTGCAGTCACTGGGGTGGAAGTAGCTGAAAGGTGGAAAAATACACTGAAGACCCAGCCGCTCTGACGGTCTGGGATCCGCTGAGCAAGAGGGGGATGAGTGTCCCTCTGCGCGGCAGAGGTGGGCTTTGTGCATGCAGGTGGCTGACGCTCCCCCAAGCGCCTCTGCTTCACATCAGAACTGACAGCTGTTACTACTCATGGTCACCCTCGACAGGAGAGAAAACCTTACTACCTTATAAAAGCCTCTGTGCCTAATATCACTGGAGCAGCTGTGCTACCACAAGCAAGGTTCCTTCAGTACATACCCCAGGTACTTTTAGTCCCCAGAATAGACAGAGTGACACCCGGCATGGAGAACCTGGTTCTATATAACAGTTTCTCTCTAATCAAGAGGAGAAGCACAGCAGACTCCAAAGGTCTGCCTGCCAGAAATTTTGTGCAGGTTCAATTGGTTCATGGAAAATGAAGCCGAGACCAATCACCCTTCAGAAACGAGCTTTGTTGGGAGCCAAGGCCCTGCAATCACGGTTCCAGGACTGGGCCTTGGCATAGGAGAGCATTGTGGAGGTTGGAACATCATGTCAGAGACCAGGCAGGACCTTGGAGTGACAGACAGTCTTCCTATTGAAACCTGGAGGGGGGAGACAGAGAGGAAAAGAGGGAGAGATGTAGTAGGAGCTGCGGGCCTCTTCCCACAGCCCAGCCCTGGCCGCCTGGCTAGCTTATGCCCCGAAATAACAACATACAAACTGTATTCTTTTAAGCACTGCTTGGCCCCATTTCTATTAATGTGTGTAGCACCTCAAGGTGCGCTTACCGGGAGAGAGAGACTCAAATGTAAGAATAAGAGAGATAGCTGCCCTATTCAGTATTATGGGCAGCCTCAAAGCAGGAGGGGGTGAAAGCCCACAAGCAGATAGTGGGTCTGTGTTCTAACACTGTGAGCAGACCAGACGACACACTAGTGACCATGTTAATGAAAATGCAAGCTGTGGGCAGCTGCTCTGGTGCTTTAGTCTTCTCCTCTGGTGTGGCATGTCGCTCCACCTGGACCTGGAACGATGACCAGAAGCCCATGGCAAAGATGCTCAAGAGCGGGCATCCCTCCTGGTCCTCCCAGACCTCTGTGCTGTCCGGTTGAGTCTCTCAACAGCCGTACAGCTAAGGCTGGAGCATTCGCGAGAGGGAACTCTCAGGGCCCCAGACTCCTTATAGGCTGCAAATGTCCTCAACTTGCATTTATATTTGTTGGGGCATTTGCTTACTCATATTTTGGTGGACAAGTAGACAATAAATAAATTTTTTTAAGAAAACATGCAGAAAATCAGTAGTTGCAGGAAAGGGTTCCCATTTATGGTAGCTACTCTCCCCACCTTTTTCCACTCTCCTGTGTTTGTGATTTGTGCACGGGTATGTGTGCATGTTTGCATGGATGTGGACACACATGGATATGTTCACACATGTGGAGGCCCTTGGTTGATGACAGCAATAATCCTTGATTGTTCCTCCACCTTGTTCATTGTGGCAGGGTCTCTCCATCAAACCCAGGGTTCACCTGTATGGTTAATCTCACTAGCCAGTTCTCTCTGGGGCTCCCCTGTCTCTGTTCGTCTGACACTTCACATGGGCTCTGGGGATTCAAACCGTGGACGTCATGCTCCTGTACAAGTGAGCCCCCTCAGCCCTAGCTGTTCTTGACTGAAGACTTGATGGGATCTGGGGTCAGCTAAGAGGCAAGCCTCTGAACTAGATCTCCAGGGTCCTGGAATGACTAGCGGAAGAGGAACACACACACACACACACACACACACACACACACACACACACACCGCGTGCACGCGTGAGTAATTACCTTCAGATGCTCTCGCACACCTGCCTTTGCCCCTGTTGAGAGCACTGTTCTGTTCCTGCTGCTGCTCTCCTGTGCTCACACGGGAGCACAGCTTCTTCAGCCTTCCAGCATGGACTGAAGAGCCGTGGCTCTCCAGGAACCCACCAGGTCTCCAGTGCCAGATTCATCCAGCCTTGTGGACTGAGCAGCTTTCGGTTTCTGAGCCTCTCCAGTGTAAGACAGGCATTGTTGGACTCTTGGCCTATATCATGTAAGCCGATCAATATCAGTTCTGCTCCCTAGAGAACCTGAACTGGGGTGCCACAGGACTATCACCATAGAATTACAAACCAAATTACAAAGCAGGGTTTGATGAGACGGCGCAGAGGTCAAGAGCACCGACTGCTCCTCCAGAGGACCAGGGCTCAGTTCCCAGCACCCACTTGGCATCTCCCCACCACCTGTAATCCATCCCAGATCCAATGCCTTCTTCTGGCCTCCAGGGGCACTACATGCACACGGTGCCCAGACATACAGACATATAAACACTTACACACATAAAACAAAACAAAAAAAATAACATCTTAAGCTGAGTGTGGTGGTGCACACTTTAATCACAGGGATCTCATTAAGTTTAGAGTCAGCCTGGTCTACACAGTGAGTTCCAGGCCAGTCAGGGATATGTATCTAGCTCCTGCAATAAAACAAACAACCAAAAATTCAAAAACTAAAGAAGAAACTATAATCTTATACCCATCAGAACAGTTATTGAAAGAAAGCTAAAGATAGTTAATATTGGTGTTATTTTACACACTATTGATGAGAATATATACGAATACAGCCACTATGGGAAACAGTAAAGAGATTCCCCCAAAAAAACTGAAAATAGAAAACATTCTTTGGGGTCCAGGAACCCCATTCCTGGGTGTAGATCTGAAGGAATTGAAAGCCACATATGGAAGGCACAGCTTCATCCCTTCGTTTCCTGCAGCCAGCTTCCCAACAGGCCAGAAACAGATCCTTAAAAGACATTGTGCTAAATGAAATAAGTTAATCACAGAAGGACAAATTATCATATGGCCCCAATGACATAGAAACACTAAAATAAACTCACAGATGCAGACTGTCCAATGGTGATTTTCAGCAGCTGGGCAGACGTGAGTGGTAAAGACAGAAGGAGAAAGGCCAGCCAGAAGGCTCAAGGCCTAGAGTCAAGTCCAGTAAACAGCATAGTACAGTCAGCAGCACTATTTTGTTAAGGAGGTGTGTTCTGTTATGTTGTGTGTGCACTAGGTCTCTACATATGAGTATGTATAGTTACATGTGTATGACATGTGAGTACGTATATATATTATGTTGAGTATAGGTAGGAGCCCACACTCTTACCACTCCATCAACCTGGCAGTTATCCCTACCCAGACCATGCCCCTACCTCCTCAGAGCCCAGATATTAGCTGCTTAAACTGAGGGGACAGGTCTATAGCAATGAAGCTGGCACCCTTTCTGAGAAGAATTACACACGTTGGAAAACAATTGTTTTCACAAAAGTTATTTGAGGGCACCAAAGAAAAAGTCCGGCCGGGACTTGAACACTTGAACAAGACCCCAGAGTGGAGGGAAGCACCGAGCGGGCCTCACATCTGCTGCTGCTTTTTCCTCTTGCAGAGGTTTCCTGTTCACAGAGTGGACTGACTGAGCCCAACAGAACCCATCAGCCAAGACCATGTGACACGCACTGAGACCAGAAGACAAACCCAGAAATTCACTGATATCCGCGTGGCCATGGGTCAAGACGGGTTAGAGATACCAGCAGGAAAGAGCCCACCTGAGCCCACCTTCTGCATGAAGTTACCCCCCAGGCACTGGCTGATGTCCAAATCATGGATAGCTGGAGTCAGATATAGAAACCAAGCAAAAAGGCTCCAAGTCTTTACTTTGGTAGTCTAACATTCCTGGGGGGAAAAACTGGACTTCAGACCCGTCAAGCAGAGGAGATGTTGGTAAGAAACCATTGCTTTCAGTAGTACCCAATGACAGGACTGTGAGCTAAGAATAAGAGAGCTGGTTGAAGTAGCTTCCTGCCAAGATAATAAAGAAGTAAATGGATAAATCAATCGGAATTCTAAGAAAGTAACATCATCTTCAGCTATAGGATTTTCATAGTTAATTTTTCATCAAGTAAGAAACATAAACCCTTGAAAGAAACACGGGGCCTGCGGATCAAAGAATGAGTCACGAGAAGATAGGACTTAGAAGTAGAGCCAGAGGTGCCTTCCATGGAGCTGCCGCATGAAGACTGCAGAGTGACGTCTACGGATTTAGTCACGCTAACACATACAAGTAAGAAGCATTTCAGCAGAGAACTGACATCTTGGGAAAATAATCGAAGGATGTGCTATAAATGAAAAGCATAATGACAGAAATGTACAATCTGTAGGCAGGCCTGGCAGCAGGTCAGACACAGCCGAGAGGGGAATTCATGAACTGCAGAGTAAGTCTGTAGAGAGTACCCAGGTTGGCCTAGAGAGGAAGGCAACACAGGCACGCATGGAGGGGCCTGGTGTGTGTATCACCAGAATCCCAGGAGCAGAGAGGGGAGAAACTGTGCTGGCCAAGAAGTGCCCAGAGCTGGCGGACCCCACTGTGGGGGTAAAGTTCACTGAGGGCCATTGGAGCGCACGTACCCAAGCGAGGAGCACACTGAATGCTAAAGAGAAGCCCAATGAGAACAGCACACAGTCATCAAACAGAGCAGAAACAAGAGTTTGTAACAGACTTTTCAACCAAGAGACTGGAAACTAGAAGATGGTGCAGAGTCGCATTCAAAGGCAGGAAGTGTACGCAATCCTGGATTTCTCCACCCAGTGACATTGGCCTCAGAAGAGAGGACAGAATGGAGAGAGGCTCAGCCATCAAGAGCACTTGCTTCCTTCCAGGACCAGAGTTGAGTTCCCAGCACATGCCTGGTGGCTCAGAACCACCTTTGACGCCAGCTCAGAGGATCCAATACTCCTTTTCGGGTGTTGCCCTCCATGGGCGCCTCACTCAAGTGCACCACACACAAACACATAACTAAAAACAGCAGAATAAATGTCTAAAGTAGGAGAAGGAAAATAAGGGAGCTTTCGTGAAGTTGGTCCCCACTAGGAGGGGCACTGAAAGAGACTCTTCTGGAAGAAAGGATGGCCCCAGATGGAGGACCAACAGCTCAGGAAGGAGCAAGCATGGATAAATGTGGATGGGTACTGGCATCCTAAAACAGCAGGGGTGACGTGTCCCGAGTTTAAGATGTGTAGAATAAAAGCCCATGCCATGAAGATACCACACATTTAATAAGGAGACGTTAGATGGAGTAGGAGCACTGTGAAGTGCTTTAATTGCCCAATAGTGATAAAAAGCCATCATCCAAAATCACCTACATCCATAGAATATACCACTGTTCAGCCTTGAAGAGGAAGGGAATCCTAGCCTAGCCTGTCACTTGGCTGAACCTTGGAGATATGTGTGAAATAAAACAAGTTCCAAGCAGACAAATACATTCCATCTCTATCAGGTCCTGTCTCAGAGGCAGGTGTAATATAGAGGCTTTCTAGGCAAGGTGGGGGGATCATTCTTGCTCCGTGAGCTCAGAGTTCATTTCAACAGATGAAAATGTTCTAGGAGTCAACTACACAACAATACAAACCCACGTAGCAAACACTGTTGAACTAGACCTTGCAGAAATGAGTAAGAGGGCGAAATTCACATTGTGTGTGTTTTGCCAAAATTAAAAAAAAAATTTAAGAGGGAAGAGAGGTTGAGAGTCTATTTGGATGCAAACTTGGCTACGTATGAGAACTGCATAGAAAAATTAGAGATCCCACATTTATATAGTGCTGCCCACTTAGTAGCTGTGACTCATATTTCACTTTTCACATAAAATTACCAATGATATGATGCTTCTGGATCCCAGAAGTTCCGCAGAGTTGATTGATGGGTCCCGGGAGTGATGAGTTCCAGGTGGCACCATTAGCGTATGGTGGTGATAGAGACGCAATACTGCTGCTGGTCAAGACCTGTTGCAAAGCCTGTCGTGGGAAACGTGTCCCTCAAAGGCCTGGTGAGATGCCTAGACTTTTGCAGAAAGTGGTAGAACCCCCGATCTGTTTATTTTGAAGTAATTTAGCTTCCCAGGATCGCAGCATGCTTGGTTGCAGATGGCAGACTAGATTAGGTTCCAGTGGTGACCCAAGTGAGAGACAGGCTTGGGCCCAGACTGTGGCCATGGGGATAAAATATTTAGGAGCAATAATCTTCAGGGCTTAGTGATACATTTGATGTGAGGAGAGAAAAGGAGAAGCTGAGCGTGAACCCAAAGTGGTTGGTCTGGATAGAAACATGAGGCATGGTACCGTCCAGAGTGAGGATCGCAATGGGGGGTATTGGGTTCTCCAAAAAGCTGGATTTAAGGTGACTGACTGGCTGACGGATGATGAGACCAGCTGGGTGGGTTCTGGCCCCACAGAACAGGTCAGGTTGTTCGCTGTCTCTTCAGAGAGCGATTGAGGCTCCAGAGAGGAGCCTAAAGAATGTGTCTACATGGGGGGACAAAGAAGGCTGTGCAGCTGGAGTACCAGCTCCAAAGGGCAGAAAATGCACATGCGGCTGGAATTGGAAACATAGCAGGCAATACTGGGCAGCGAGCTGGGCTGGAAGCCAAGAGGGCCTCCTGGGAGGAACCAGGTATCCAACTATGGTATCAGAGGTGTCCGAGAGTAACACAAGCACCAAACAGTACCTGTTGGAATCTGCTCTATGAAGATTAGGAATGGTGGCCCCCGGGCTCTGGTGAATCTCAGAGGGACATATACTGGGCCAGAGCAGCCAGAGAATGGCAAAAGTAAAATGTGAGGGGCTAAGAAAGATGCTTGCTTTTCTGTGGGTGTCTCAGAGTGGAGAGGCACCGAAATGCTAATGCAGACACCCAGGAGGATTATGGGAAATCACTGAAGAGGCGCACAGGCTGTGGGGCTGAGATTGTGTAAATATCTCTTTATATCTGAGCAGGTCCTCAGTCTCTCTGGGTCAGAACATCCAATCAACCTGTCCTTGCCTCCCTCCTTCCCTCCGTCCCTCCCCACTCTCTGACTTCAACCACACTCCTCAGAGTGCCCCATGTCAGCTTCCACCACAGAGACCTGACCTCTCTCTTGTGTGTTTTAATTAATTCTATTTTCAGTGAGTACATGTACATATTTTGCAAACCAAAAGAGTAGTGAAGAAAATGTTGTGAGCCCACGGCCCCTCCTGCTCTGTACCTGCCTGCCCCGAGTCCTCCCCTCCTGGCCTCCGAGACTTTGTAGACAATCTGCCCTGGTACTTGGTCAAGTTGGCTCAGTAAAGTTCTTCGAGCCTTTCTCAAATACACTGGCTTCTGTTCTACCACGGCCCTGCTTCCCTCAATTACATCCCTTCCAAAATAATGATACCCCAACTTGGGGTTGAAAGTGTTTTTGCTATCAAGAGACATACTAAGGTTGTCTACTAACTACTTCTGTTCACAAACAACCCCTCATATCTCCTGCAGAAATGTTTGCCTTTTTAAAAAAAAAAATCTGTTTGTCTTGATTTTTCATTTACTGGCTGCTATTTTCCCAACAGCATCTCAGAAACCTACGATTATTTTCCACGGTCTTGCTTGATTAGCAAGACTGCCCTGGAGACTCCCCTCCCAGCTGAGCCTCCCATAGGCTCATGCTAGACACTCTTCTGGCTGCTGCTGCTGCTACTGCTGCCTGTTCCTGTCTGCTGCTGCCTGTTCCTGTCTGCTGCTGCCTGTTCCTGTCTGCTGCTGCCTGTTCCTGTCTGCTGCTGCCCCTCCCTGCTGACTTCTGCCGCTGCCTCTGCTTGCTGCTGCCACCCCAACTTGCTGCCTGCTGCCCCTGCCTAGTTTCTGCTTCCTGCTGCTGCTGCTGCTACCTGTTGCCTGCTGCTGCCCCTGCCACACCTGCTGCTTCCTTAGTCTAGCCTTCCTGTTGAAGCCATGTATTCTCTCCGGAGTCTTTGGAGACAAAGTTACCGAGAACTGTGAGATAAAAATGTCTTTATTCTATCTTCACGTTGAGTCTGTGGCTGGCTACCTAACAAATGACTAGAAAAAGTATTTCCTTAATGTTTCGGGCATTCATGACTGTCCAGGTTCTGTTTCTGTTGTTAGATGCCTGGTCCTATTATGGTCCTGGGGCCTGTTTATTTTCTTGAGACTGGTGCCACCCATGCAGACCTCACATTCATGGTCCTCCTGTCTGCCCCTTGAGTACTATCATTTAGGTGTGTTCCACCATTCCTAGCTTTCTCTTGGGAGGTTTAAAATCATATTGTTATGCCTTGATCTCAGAAACGTGTGTTTTATTGCTCAATATAAACCAGGAGGGGGCTCTGTGGCAGAGTGGATCTCTGCCCCCTCCCCAGCTCTCCTGGGTTCCCTTGCAGTCAAAGGTAACACAGGTGAGCCAGAGGGCATAGATTAGTGCACAGTCCTTGGTCTTAAACCAGCTAGAGACTCATTAGCCCAGCAGGGGTCAGCCACCTCCGTCTCACGAGAGCAAAGATCCACTGAGCTGAACCGTACCTTCCTGACCGTGAATTCTGAGTTTATGCTGAACCTTCCAGATCCACATCCCTTGTGTTTCTACTTCCCGTGCTAGAGACCAATCAGGCTCCACCTTTCCAGCCGCTTGGGAAGTGAGTCTCGAACCATGTTTCCATGTCTATGCCCCCCCCCACACACTTCACTTTTGCAGCTACTGTCAGGCTTTGGGGAGTCACACAGATTTGCAGAGAGGATGTAAGCTGTCCAGCTGGCATTAGATGGCCATGCCACAGCATGGATAATGGTTTTTAGCAGCAAGACCAGTGGATTGGGGAGTCCTGCTAGCACCCTGTTTTAGGTACTTTCATGTTGTGTTGAACACAGTCTCTGATAGGAACAGCTCAGTCCACTGTGGTAGAAGGTTTGGGTACCTGTGGAGCAGGCATGGAAGAACCTGAGATTAAACCCGTTCCCATCTTGATGAATCAGGAAATAGTGAATGAGGCAAGAACCAGGGCCGGGGTCTGGCTTTCAAAGGCCACCACTGTAACCTGCTCATCCAGTCGGTCCCACCTCCTCAGGGTTCCTCAGCCCCGCCCCCTAATATCAGCACTGGCCTGGGAACAAAAAGGGTGGACCTGTGGGAACCTTTGAGATTCATACCGTAGCACGTGTGACCCCTTATGAAGCAGAAGACATAGTTGGTACTCACATCAGGATGAAACCTGTGCCGCTGTTGGCGTACTCGTGGCGCGGTGTAATAACCGACGTGACAGACATGAAGGAAGCCGTCATCCCAGCAAACCCCAGTCTGGGAGATAGATGGGCACACTGCCGCCACCCTGATAGTGCTGCCCTCGAACAGTTTATGACCAACTTAGGGACCGGAGCCTTCCACTTGGTACTCTCATGTTGAGAGGCCACCCAGGACTCCTGGGCTCAGCGCAGGTGGCCAGACTGCCACGTCCCATCCCACCTCACAGGGCCATTTCTGTTTCTTCCGTGACTACCTCACAGTTGGCTAATAGATAGCACAGACTGCATTTTAGTTGCTCATTAGGACAAATGACAAAAGTAAATTCAAAGTCTAATCAAATCGCCCTTAGCTCCTGACTTTAATTGTGTTTCATTGCTGGATTTTAATATCATGTGACCCCGGGAACATTATTCCCCATTCTAGCGTCCTTGACATTTAGCTAGTGCTGTCTTTTCTTCTGCTCTGTAAGGATTAGTAAGGCCTGAGTCTACTTCGAAGTCACAGGCTAGGTGCCTGCCCTCCTGGACGTCACTCGGCCGAAGTGAGCTATACCACATCTGTGAGTCTGGGCAGGGACCTCTAGGGACAGCACCTACCCAGTCATCCTCCTCCTCACCAAGATCTTCATTCCCAGACAGCCATGACTGCGTACCCCCTCTCCACCATTCTTACCACCCCTTCCTTTCTTCTTCCCCTGACTGTGAAAGACCGTTTTGCTTTTCTCAAATACCTTTAAAATACCGCTGAGCTTTCCTTGGCATGTCTGGAATGGTCCGGAAGGCTTCTTCTGAAGTGTGTCCTGCTGGTCCCATCCGTTCAGAGCCTGACCTCGGGGATGTGCTATGGCGTCTGTTCTGAGTAGGCTTAGCAACGGGCAGGTGTGAGTGCTCACATGGTGGAGTAGAGCAGGGAGGGGATCTGCAGGCAGTCCTAAACTGCTTGTATCACAGCCACAGAAACCGTTGCCTGTCCGTCCGGGAGCTAGCGAGATGGCTCAGTATCAGGAACATTCACTGCATCTGCCAAGGACCCAAGTTCAGTTCCCAGCATCCATAGAAGACCAGTTACAACTGCATATAACTGCAGTTTCTGGGGATCTGACCTTTCTTTCTGGCCTCTATGGGCGTCTGCACACATGTGTACAAAATCCACACAGAGGCACACACATACACATAGTCAAATAAATAAATCCTTTTGTAAGTGCATATCCCTGTCTGACCACAAACTATCCATTCTTATCCACCATTTTCTTCATCAGAAATAAATAAACAAACAAACAAACAGTCTAACCCACACAAGAGTGTTCCCTCCTTTAGACATCATGGCATGACATTCTCATCTATAATGTTCACACTTGAAAACCACCCAACCAAGCCGTAAAAGGTATCCCAGTGTTTAGGCTCACAGCTCTGTGTTGAGCCTTCAGCCCTTGGTTCAAAAGTCAGATGCCCCGGCAGTGACTTTCTTCTTCTTCTCGAAAGCCACAGAGCCCTTCAGTCAGCCACTGTGGACTTAAGTCTCCACTCAGATAACCCCCAGCACACCTGCCATGAAAGCCATGGAAGGGACAGGCTGTGACATCAGCCACTGGACAAACCACAGGGCACAATGTGGGACAGCTCACAATCACCTCTAACTCCAGCTCCAGGGAATCTAACATCGTCTGGCCTCCATAGGCCCCTGCACACCTGATTAGATACACACAGAGACACACACAGACATGCATATAAGTAATAAAGATAACAAGTAAAAGACCTCATCTATTCTTTTGTTTTCTGTTTTGTTCTTGTTTTTCTTTTGAGGCAAGGTCTTATGTAGCCCAAGTTGGCTTCAAACTCACTGAGTAGTTGAGGAAGACCTTGAATTTTCGACTCTTCTGCCTCCTCCTCCCAAATGCTGGAATTCCAGGCTGGTGCAGGTTGGACCCCAGGACCTCCTGCATGCTGGGCAGACACTCCACTGAATTACCCATATCCCCAAACTGCCTATATTCTCTTCCACTTGTTAGCTGTGTAGATAGCAAATCATGATCTGAACAAACCCTGTGTAATGCTGCCTCTCTCTCCTCTCTCTCTCTTTCCTTGTCTTAGGGAATGCTGTCGGTTTTTTGGAGACAATGGCTTGACTTTGAAAGTGTTCTTTACCAAGGCAGCACCATTCGGTGTCCTTTGGACGCTCACGAACTACCTGTACTTACACGCAATAAAGAAAATAAACGCTACCGATGTCTCCGTGCTGTTCTGCTGCAACAAAGCCTTTGTTTTCTTGCTGTCGTGGATCGTTCTCAGGGACAGATTCATGGGAGTGAGGGTAAGTTCCCTATCATGTCTTCCTCCCTCTCTCGGTCATGCCAAACAAAACCTGCCCTTTGGCTCGCTTGGCTGCATGTCTTAGACAGCGAGCATCAGCTGTGACCGCTGCCCTTCCGGTTCTCAGCCATGCTCAGTTCTCGTGATTTGTAGACCTTCTTGCTGACCAACCGTGCTAGATAAGCATTCGTGAAAGCACCTTTCACCCCAAGCATTTCCACGGCATTGCGTAAAAAGTGTGTGCCAAGCGGGGAGTCAGCCAGGGAGTGGGTGATGTCTTTGCACCACTCTCTGCCTGTCCTGCGGCAACCTTCTGATCTACAGCACATGGCATGGGGGTGTCCTGCAGCTAGGAGCTATTGACATCATTCTGACTCTCAGGTTAGGATGCATCTGAAGTCCTGCGGCTCCTTGGGTGTATGTGGTTTGGGTCTAGAGCCTTGCCTGGGCCTTGTAGCTGGAAATATCAGTGCTAAATTCAAACTAAGAGATGGTGCAGGGGGTGGGGTTGGAGGGCGCATTCCACTTCAAACTTTGCATCAAGGGCAAATGCAATGACATCGCTTGAATGGCCTGGCATTGTCCAGGAGAGTCGTAGTAAATTTAAAGCTAGCCAAATTTCATGACATTTGCATGGAGCACGGTAAGTGCACTGTTAAATACCAGCGGGGACACGGAGTAACCTCACCTAGGGAGAGGACACACGTGCCTTTTATCAAGGACTGAATCTCAGTGGCTTTCTGCCTGCTCCCTCTGGTGGCCGGGGGCTGCCTCTGCTGTTCGTCTCCTTGCCATAGAGCAGGACAGACACTGGCCACTGGAGGAGCAGCTCATCCTTCCTTCTTCCTCCTGAATGCTCAGGGTCCAGTGCTCCTTAGCCATAGCCGCACTCCAGCTAACGGTGTTGGCAACCGTCAAGAGGCAGACTCCAGGCCCCTGCTTCTGTCCTTGCTTCATTGTCCTGGGAACAATGACATCACCTTAAGGGTGGGCTTACGCCCACCTGAGTTACACAAACAGCAGTAGGGACATGAGTCAACTACTGGATGGTATTTTTAGCTTACAGCGGGGGGAGAGCTTGTTTTGAGACGCAGGGTTAATTTTGGAATAAAAACTCACGCCCCGGGCTGCCACCCAGAAAAGCCTTCAGCAAATAAATGATCTAATACATCTCTGGGAAGACTGCAAGTGCTTCACACAGACTCAAAGCTAAAGATTTGGATGTCCTAGGGATGCTGATCCATGGCCATGCCTTTCCAGGCTTCATTTAGGGAATCAAAGAACCAAGAGACTTCATAGAACTTTGGGGTATGACGCAGACATCCCAAGCAAATTTTTGTTACTGGAAAGGGGCATTTCAAGGTCAATGGAACACGCTGCAGAGAAAACAGAATGGTCTGAGGTTGAGAGATGTGGGCGTGAATACACTTGAGCTGCTCAGTCGACTCACGGAACACAGGCTGGTGAGATCTGTGCTTGGCTGTTGTCGTGGAGAGGAAACTACAACACCCTCCACTGGGATGCAGTCTGGAAATGTTAACCTCTGATTCAAGTGTTCTCTGCTGGCCCCTGCACACTCCAGGTTTGTGCAAAGGCTTTCGGTACTCAGTGGGTCAACATGGGTGACAGGATGCTCTAACATGCCGACTGTGCAGGCACGGTCTCCTTTAGGATTAGGTGGCTGCTCACCGAGGAGCCTCCCAACGCAGGCTTCAGGGCCAGGACGAAGCTCAGACAGAATTCGTGAAGCCAAACAATAGACAGCTGGAGGCGGGCCCAAGGTCATGTCTGACTGTAAATCTCTCCGCATTCAGGTAGACGTCTGGGACAGGCAGCTACTCCCACTAGGGAATTTCCAAAGACGTAAGAGCTGATGTAGTTTCCAGCCTGGGGTCTGAGGGAACAATGTCAGCTTTACAGGCCTGAAGGATACGACCAATGTTCCTCCTTATGTGCAGAGGCAGTGGCGGGGGTGGGTTGGGGGGACAGGGGAGCGGCAAAGGACTTGTGTGATTAGAACAATTGCTTCAATCGCCCAGTTACAGTTTGTTGAAGATGGGAAGGGGCACCCACAGTTATAGGTCAGGTGGACAGGCTCAAAACTAAGGAAATGTGTCTTATAATACATTCAAGACCCTGGTCAGCCCTGGTATCAGAGGGCAGGGTGCTGCCAAGGTGTCTGTTTGAAGGGGATTCGAACTGCCCTTATCTCTACTTACAAGCATTTTCCATGCATGTCCTGGGCCAGGGGTCCTTGCATGGTGGCCAAATGCTCAATCTGAGAGCAGATGATGCGGTTATGGGTCCTTGAGCAGAATACCAAGGAACCTGAACTTACCCAGTCTTGAAAGCGGGCAGGGAAGCAGTTACCACTGGGTGACCTGAATGAAGAAGCTGTACCCAGGATGTGTGAGTCCACAGGACAAATGTGGCAGGGTCTGAGGAGAGTTCACAGTGGCACAGAAAATAGGCTGGGAACACTTTCACAGTGAAACACACCAACACACCAACACACAGCAAATGTCTGTGTCTCCGGGCATGGAATAGAGCAGGTGGGGCTTCCACACTACACCCAGAGTCCTTGAGCTCCCAGGCTGGGTCAGGGCCTGGGCTCTGATGTTCTGAGAGGGGTGGGAAGCTGTCCACACACTTCCTGCACTGGCCGGGGCCTCATGTTCCAAAGGGGCTGCTGAAACCCAGAGAGCAGGAACCCCACCGTCAGAGGCACAGACCTCGCTCATGAGCACTGCTAGCTCCCAGGAAGTCGGTCTTAGGTGCCCCCTGCCTGTGTGACCCTACAGGTCTCCAGTTGTTTGTCTCTGTAACTGGGGGAGCCAGGTGATTGTCACCTGCTCTGCCTGACCCCTCGAGCCTCACCCTGACTCCTTTGCAAATCCCAGTTGAGGTGAAAGCTCTTCCCTGTAGATTTCAACCAACGGTAGAGTGGGCGAGGCTAGAATCTGCCTAGCAAGTCTTCAAGAAAAACAATCCATTCTGGGAAAAGATCTTCACCAACCTCACATCGGACAAAGGTCTGATCTCCAAAATATACAAAGAACTCAAGAAATTGGTCATCAAAAGAACAAATAATCCAAAAAAAAAAAGGGAGTACAGACCTAAACAGAGAACTCTCAAAGAGGAATCTAAAATGGCTAAAAGACACTTAAGGAAATTCTCAACATCCTTAGTCATTAGAGAAATGAAAATCAAAACGACTCTGAGATTCCATCTTACACCTTTAAGAATGGCCAAGATCAAAAACACTGATGACAACTTATGCTGAAGAGGATGTGGGGTAAATGGAACCTTCCTGCATTGCTGGTGGGAGTGCAGCTGGTGCAGCCCCTTTGGATATCAGTGTGGTGATTTCTCAGAAAATTAGGAAACAACCTTCCTCAAGATCCAACAATACCACTTTTGGGTATATACCAAAAAGATGCTCAATTGTGCCACAAGGACATGTGCTCAACTATGTTCATAGCAGCATTGTTTGTCATAGCCAGAACCTGGAAACAACCTAAACCTGGACCAAGAATGGAAAAGGATATTGTGGTACATTTACACAATGGAGTATTACACAGCAGAAAAAAATAATGACATCTTGAAATTTGCAGGCAAATGGATGGAGCTAGAAAACATCATACTGGGTGAGGTGACCCAGACCCAGAAAGACAAATATCACATGTACTCACCATAAGTGGTTTTTAAGCATAAAGCAAAGAAAACCAGCCTACAAGTCATAATCCCAGAGAATCCAGACAACAGTGAGGACCCTAAAAGAGACATACATGGATCTAATCTACATGGGAAGTAGGAAAAGACAAAATCTTCTGAGTAAATTGGGATCATGGGAACCATGGGAGAGGGTCAAAGGGGAGGGGAGAGAAATGGAGGGGAGCAGAAAAAATTGTATAGCTCAATAAAATCAATTTAAAAAGAAAAGATTTTCTGCTGAAAGAAAAAAAGAAAAATAACCCATTCCTCTGTTACCTCAGGTGTCAGCCATACTTGCTTTTGGAATCATCAGAAATCTGGCTCCTCTGTCTGTCTGTCTGTCTGTCTGTCTATCATCTATCATCTACCTCTCATTTATCTACCTATCATCCGTCTATCTGTCTGTCTATCATCTATCTCTCATTTATCTCTATTATCTATCTATCTCTTTCCCTCTCCCTCCCTCCTTCACCCTCCAGAGTTTCAGAGCTTACTGTGTGTCTTAGTTGCTTCTCTTGCTGGGACAAAATATCCAACAAAGGTAGCTTAAGGAGGGAAGGGTTTGCATCGGCTCATGGCGCGAGAGTGCAGTTCAACATGGTGGTGAGGAAGGCACAGAGGCAGAATGGTGTCAGGAAGCAGAGGTGCTCAGCTCAGTTCTCCTTTGGATTCACTCCAGGACCCCAGCCCATGCGATGGGACCACTCACATTCAGAGTGGGCCATCCCACCTTCACTAACCCATCTAGAAACTCCTTCACAGACAGGTCTGGTGTTTCCATGATAAGTCTAAACCCATCAAGCTGACAATCATGATTAACCACACACCCTGGGAATCATAGTTCGCCATTTAAATGTGTGAAACCAGCTTTGCTATCAAACAGACCCAAAGAAGCCTCTGTTTAGGTTCTTCTCGGGGTTTTGGTTAGGCTAAGCTTGGATAGGTGCCCTCTACACGACACCCATGAGCCACCTCTGTCCACCTGGAAGAACCCCACAAGTAGAACATTCCCATTCTCGGGCACTTGCAACTCCATCCACGGGCTGATGCTGTCTCCCTCCCTCCCTCCCTGCAGATTGTGGCGGCTATCCTTGCCATCGCGGGCATCGTCATGATGACCTACGCGGACGGCTTCCACAGCCACTCTGTCATCGGCATAGCCCTGGTGGTGGGCTCCGCTTCCATGTCGGCCCTCTACAAGGTAGGTGCAGGGAACCCACTTCCTCAGCGGGCTCTTGGGCGACAGTGCTCCGCTCTGGCACTCACATCCTGGGTGGCGTCTGGGCTTCTGACAAGAGCAAGTGTTTTCAGTGTGTGCGTCCAGAGGCAGGCGGCGCCAGGGTAGGGTCCAGGTAGGTAGGGGAGAAGGAGTGGACCCCTGAGCCTGCCTCTGTGTTTCTGCCTGATGGGACATGAAGACTAGATTATGTGTTTGGCCTTGTCATGTAAATCCTTGGCCATGTGGTTTCGGGGCACCAGCCAATATGAGTCCGTGAGTTGTTCAACGGTGCTTGTGAAATGAACGCACAAGAGTATCCTTTGGCAAGAGCCGGACCCATGTCTGTCATGCTATCGCTCACTGAGGCAGGAACATTGCCAAAAGATTGTGGAGAGCCTGGGCTATGCTACCAGACCTTTGCCTCAGAAAAGTCCTGACAAAAATGTGGGAAGCCGTTGAAAGGTACTTCCTGACTGCCAGTCTAGAGACAAGAGAGGGCTGTTCTCTTACACCAGTTCTGTGGGAGTCCACGCTGTCACTGCCCCTACTCCTGTCTCCCCCCACCCCACCCCCGTTTCCTTTCACCTAGGTCCTCCCTCTCCTCCACAGATGGAGAATAGGAAATACAGGCATTTTCAAGGCTACTAACCGTCAAGTCCCCCACCCCAATGCTTCTTTCCAACACACACACCAGTGATCACTCCCTCCAGCGAGGCTCCAGCTCCTGAAGCTTCCACGATCTTCCCGAACAGCAACACTAGCTGGGGACCACATGTTCAAATGTATGAGCCTGTGGGGGGACATGTCACATCCGAACCACCATACCTGTCTGGAGATTCCCGCTGGGCATCCAGAGGCTCCTCACTCCTTCCCCTGCTGCCAGGACAGATGTGGGGACACAGCATGCAAAGGGACCACGGGACAGAGGAGGGACAGCCATGCTGATGCTGACTTGATAGACTCCTTTTTCACCAAGTACCGGGCTGGGTGGGGCCCACAGGCATGTCTGAGTCAAGCCTCTGGCCATGCAGTCACATCGGTCCCTCTTCTCCCAGCCCTGTGAACACCAAACACGGTGTGCAAACGGGAACATTGCAGGGGGAGAAAGTTTAGTGCAGTTCACTAAGGCCTATGGCATCTCTACAAAGGGAGGTAAGGTGGAGCAGGGACTGGCAAAGTCCCTCAACTTTGGTTCAGAGAAAACATCTTTGCAGGTAAAGCCCTCTCTCTTGGGGGGTTGGCTGTTTCATGTGCTGCACACAGAGTTTGAAATCCCAGTGCTCTATAAATGCTAACTGGGCATGGCAGCCTGTCTGTAACCTCAGCACAGGGCAAGCAGAGATGGCAGAACCTCCAGGGAAGCTGGTTAGGCAGACGAACCAGATAGGCAAGCTCTGGGTTCAAGCAGAAACTCTGTCCCAAAATATAAGGTGGGAATCAATCCAGGAAGACACCTACGGTCAATCTCTCTCTCTCTCTCTCTCTCTCTCTCTCTCTCTCTCTCTCTCTCTCTCTCTCCCCCCCCCCCCCCCCACATACACACACACACACACACACACACACACACACACACACACACACACACACACGCTGTCCTAGGTCGGACCCATTTGGAGGCTCCGGAGAGGAGGAACAATCACGCCAGATTATTCTAAGGGATGCACTGTGCTGAGCACAGCACATAGCAGCCTCACCCGGGGTGCAGAGCTCCGACCCCCGGAGATAAGCAATGTGAGGCAGGATGTGATCTAGCCTGAGCTGCTGGTCCCCAACATGTGGTCCGCAGCACCCCGTCAAGCTTCGTCAGCCTTCGCTGGCAGGCGAGGGAACTATAGCGCCCACTGGAGGTCAGCCCCAGCTTAGTCGCCTACGCGCCTGCTCTGCTGCTCTGCTCCCACATAGTGCGGTCCAGGGCTCTCCTCACCGCCTCCTCTCTCTGGCAGGTTCTGTTCAAGCTGCTTCTGGGCAGCGCCAAGTTCGGAGAAGCGGCCTTATTCCTGTCCATCTTGGGTGTGTTCAACGTCCTCTTCATCACCTGCATCCCCGTCATCCTCTACTTCACCAGAGTGGAGTACTGGAACTCCTTCGACGACATTCCGTGGGGAAACCTCTGCGGGTTTTCCATTCTCTTATTGAGTAAGTGGCGCCCGCCCTGGGCAGAAGCCCCGGCAAATAGCAACAGACACAGAACTCTTTGGAAACCCCAGCTAGGAAAGAAAAAAAAAATCCATGGCCCCATGCTGTCCTAAAGTTCTCACTCTTTTTCAAAGTCCTTGCATTTTTCTTTAAAGAACAATATTTAGAGGTTTTTTTTTAAAAAAAAATATTTTGGGTGGCCTTAGAAGGTAGGGCCTTAAAAAGATTTACTTATTTCATTGTACATGCGTGGGTGTATGAGTTTATTTATCTTTATGAGTTTGCTTGCATGTTTGTGCGCCATGTGTATGTTTGGTGCCTGTGGAGGTCAGAAGAAGATACCAGATCCCCTGAGACTGAAGTTACAGACGGCTGTGAGTGGGTGCTGGAAACCAAGCCCAGGTCCTCTGCGAGCGGAAGAAGCTCTCTTTTCCCCTGAGCCATCTCTCCCTTCCCCCCTTATTTTTATTTACATGTGCGTTTGTGTGACTGAGTGAGTAGACACAGGTGTCCACGGCAGCCAGATGGTGTCAAATCAGCCAGCACAGAGGTCAAGGACAGGGCAGTTATGAGTAATTACGGTCTTCTAAATTCTTTATTTCAGCATTCAATATTGTATTAAATTTTGGAATCGCTGTCACGTATCCCACACTGATGTCTCTCGGAATTGTCCTCAGTGTCCCTGTGAATGCAGGTAAGCATGGTTTCATGGATTTCTGTCTCTGCTCACTACAGACACCATCTTTCAGGCTTACACACTCGAGAGCACACGTTCCTGTAGCCGCTCATAGCGAGTCTTACTGTGACTGCTCACAAGGCAAGCTTAACCTCTGCATAGAAAGAAAATGCATTAGTATGATGTATGGGCAGTATTTTCCCATGACAGATTAGTATGGTCTGCTGTTTCCTTTACCTATTTTACAGTACTTGGGATGGAACCAAGGGCCTCGCGCACCCTAGGCAAGCTCCCTACCGCTGACCTATGTTTCCTTAGTCCTTTTAGAACATTCTATTTTGAGGTAGGTTCTTCTCACTAAGCTGCCCAGGCTAGCCTTGAACTCACAACATCACCCGGGCAGTTTTTGATTCGCAGTCCTTCTGCTCAGCCTCCAGGATTGCTGGCATACGCCATCAGGCCCAACTTGACAGAGAGATTTCTATGTGCAGTTCAGCACAGAAAGTCCAAGGCTGCCTCTGTTCTGATGAAGAATGGAGCTAGAAAATCATGGAGCTGAAAACAACTGCATTTTTGCAAGTGGTTTTGTTGGGGCAAAGTTGCCACAATTGGGTAGTCATGTGGAAACAGGTTGGCGCTCCAGTGGGCAGGAATGTCACTTCCTTCTGCCTCCTGGGAGAGGGCAAAAGCCTTTTGTTTGGGTATAGGCACCCACTTTGTCCTGCCCTGGAGCCTCCTAGCTGACATGAGTTGGCAGTTCTTCCCAAAGCCTGCCTTCACCTGTCCCTCACCTGCTCGCCCTTCACGCCTGCTATTGGTTTAAGCTGTGGATTTCCTCTTTCTCATGCCCTGGTTCCCTACAAAGTTGCCTCCAGGCCATTAGAGAACCGGCCCCCTAGAGACCCAGCCCCATTGCCTGTCCACAGTGGAGTTTGCCCAAGCAAGCCACTCTTGGTTCCAGACTCTCCTGAAGTCCCGCTCCCTGACTCCCCTCCCCGCTACCCTGTCCCACAGTTCTGTATACGCCTCACTTTGGCCAGATTCTCCAGGTGCCTCATGGTCACAGTGCAAGGAGGCCTCAGAACAATGGGCTGAGCCCGGCATCCCAACCCCATTCTAGACGTCTGTGGTCCCCACTCGGCAGCCCTCTGTGCTGTGTATCTATCTCCTCACAACTGAAGGTTGTGCATGCCCTTTTTGCTTCCTGTTGAGAAATAAAGGAAAAAGCCCATAAGACAGTTCCTTGGAGCTGGGGTGGGGGTGGCCAGTATGCCAGCACACCCTTGTGATCAGAGCTCCCAGCAAGCATACATGAGGCTCTCTGGGCTCATGGGTCAGCCAGGCTGGCCTGCTTCATGGGTTCTAAGCAAGAGAGACCCTGTTGCCCAAAAGGTAGATCATGCCCAAGGAACGCCAGCTGAGGTGGCCCCTCATCTCCACCACAGCACAGCACTCACGTGTACACACATGCATGTACATACAAATGCAGAGTGAGATCATGTGTCATGCATGTGTGCACATATGCAGACTGAGATAATGTGTACATACATGCATGTGTGCACATATGCAGAGAGAGATCATGTGTACACACATGCATGTACACACATGCAGAGAGAGATCCTGTGTACACACATGCATGTACACATATGCAGAGAGAGAGATCGTGTGTACATACATGCATGTACACACATATGCAGAGAGAACATGTGTACACACATGCATGTGTGCACATATGCAGAGAGAGATCTGTGTACACACATGAATGTACACACATATGCAGAGAGAGACCGTGTGTACACACATGCATGTACACACATATGCAGAGAGAGACCGTGTGTACACACATGCATGTACACACATATGCAGAGAGAGACCGTGTGTACACACATGCATGTACACACACATGCAGAGAGATCATGTGTACACATGCATGTGTGCACATATGCAGAGAGCCCTAGGGCATGTGTGCACATATGCAGAGAGAGATCGTGTGTACACACATGCATGTGCGCACATATGCAGAGAGAGATCGTGTGTACACACATGCATGTACACACATATGCAGAGAGAGATCGTGTGTACACACATTCATGTACACACATATACAGAGAGATCGTGTGTACACACATGCATGTGTGCACATATGCAGAGAGAGATCGTGTGTACACACATTCATGTACACACATATACAGAGAGATCATGTGTACACACATTCATGTACACACATATGCAGAGAGATCATGTGTACACACGTGCATGTGTGCACATATGCAGAGAGATCATGTGTACACACATGCATGTGTGCACATATGCAGAGAGATCATGTGTGCACATATGCAGAGAGACCATGTGTACACACATGAATGTATACACATACAGAGAGAGATCGTCAGGGTACAGAAGGCCCCTGAGCTCCTGGACAGTTGCCAAAAGCAGTCTAACTACGATAGGCTCGTGGAAGGCACGTCTTACACAGCTTCCCCTAAAACCCTTGTGTTTTAATTAGTGTCACATGAGGATATGGTAAGAGGAATATCCCACATTACTTCGACACCAAGAGTTACTTTGGGCCACATCCTGCAGCCAAAGCAGAGAGTAATTCCCGTGTCAATTGCAGGAATCCAGTTCCTGTAAGGACTAGGGAGGCAAGGACCAGCACTCTAGAAATTGGCTGAGTGGAGCAGCAGCCAGCCTGCAGGGCTCGCCCTGGCATCTGCTCAGAGGACCCTGGGCATACCATCTCCAGCTGATGGATTAATAGAACACTTGTCAGTGTTAAAAACTGAAGAGTTTCTGAAAGTCTACAGGATGGCTCTGGGAAGAACTGGTTTTAGGGTGGACTATTACCCTCCCATTCCTTCTCTGGGGAGTAAAGGAGGGGAGAGACATAGAAGGAGGCAGGGAGTTAGGGAATTAACAGAGCAAGCCATGACTGAGAGGAAAAGCAGCCCCCACCAGGGTGAGTGGTGGACAATTACCCAGCCAGTCAGCACTAAGAGCTGTAAACTCCAATGTTTGCAGCTTTGAGTAGAGGGGAGGTTATCTTTATTTTTTTAAAGGCCAGACTGTCTCTTCTGAGGCAGGCAAGCTTCAAATGGGCTCAGCCTGGGTTGCCAACGAAAGAAAAGATGCGTCCCCAAACATGAAAGAAGAGACTTCAATAACTGGGCGCTCCAAACACCATCAGGGTGGTTAGGAGAGTGACTAGATTTTACAGACTGACCTGAACCTACATCCCATTCAGTCCTGTCATCTGACTGCTCATCAGGACGAGCCAGGGATCTTTAGGGAAGAAAAGGACTTCCCCTGAGGCTTAGAGCCGATAATAACCAATGGGCAAGGAATAACAAGAATTCTTCATGACAGCGAGGTGTGCTGGCACACACCTGTGCATCCAGCACTTGAGAGGCGAAGGCTTGAGGATCAGGAGTTCAGAGTCATCCTCGGTTACAGAGTGAGTTCAAGGATAGCCTGGGCTACATGAGGCTCTAGTTCAAGAAACAAGGGCCAGGGTTTGAGGTGGCTGGGTGAAGATGCTTGCCACTGTGCCCAGTGACCTGTGTTAGATTCCCGGGACCTGCAGGGTGGAAGGGGAGAAATGACTCTTAAAAGTTTTCTTTGACGGCATCATCACCCCAGCACTCGATAATCATCTGCATTAATGCAAAATTAATTAATTAATAACTACTAATTAAAGCTTTAAAAAATTCACAAATAGTATCCTAAAAGAACAGGGTCAGGTTTGCTTAATCAAAACATATATACACATGTATACATATGTGTACAAGATTAAATTATAAAATAAATGTCATGTGTGACATCATAATGTGAAAAAGTACCAAAAATGTAAATTAAAAAATAATATTTTCTTCATCCTGAAACCCCAAATTGGCCAGAATTAAACCTTGGCGTGCTCAACTACACTTACACTCCAGTTACCCTTGATTTCTTTTTTCCCTTGCTCGTAACTCACCATTTACACTCAGGTGCTGGGTCAGATTCAGATAGCCGCACACACACACAAGCCCAAGGCCTCAGAGACGGCTGGTCTTAAGAAGTCCGCTATGATAACCTCGAGGCAGCCCCGGCCGGCATTAACAAAATCCTGCTGGGCAGAATTCTGGTGCCCAAAGGACTTCAAACCTCCGGCCCTAGTGGGTGCTCAGCTATATCACCATGTCCACAGCCCTGCCGCTGAGCAAACGGCTCTCTTGTCTCCCTTAGTGGTGGATCACTATACCAGCCAGATAGTCTTCAACGGAGTCCGAGTCATCGCCATCATCATCATCGGCCTGGGCTTCCTCCTCCTGCTCCTGCCAGAGGAGTGGGATGTCTGGTTGATCAAGCTGCTCACCCGCCTCAAAGTGAGGAAGAAGGAAGAGGCTGCGGAGAGCAGCGGGGACTTGGGCACAGGCCCCCAGAGCAGGAGCAGGAGAGCCCGCCCATCGTTCGCTCGCTGAGACCACTCCTCTGGGACTCTGGGATGCCCCCATGGTAATGTTTTTGAGGTCTATTCCGAAGGGAGGAACCTCCGGTGGGTGAGGTGTACATACATGTACAGTTTTGGTAATCTGCAGTAAGTTCTACGGTATTTATTGGCATGTCCAATTTGCTTGCACTTTTCCACATCAGACCTTCCACTTAAGGGTACCGATTCCAAACGGAAGAGAAAAGAACCTCTCAGTGCTTCTTCAGTGAATGTAAAGTGGGGTAAAATGAGCCTTGCACTGATTGCTTCGGAGGACAGGCAAGCTGGACACACCGGGGCAATGCTCTGCCTCTTAGCAACTGAAAATGACATTGTACACTGTGATTATTTTTCAGCTATAGTAGGTCATATTTTGTTTTATACCAGAACTGTATACTTAATTTTAAGGAATTTCAATGAACCAAAAGATAATTGTCAGTTAATCGGGATGGATGGATGGATGGATGGATGGATGGATGGATGGATGGATGGATGGGTAGATGGGTGGATGACTGGGTGGCGGACAGATGGGTGAGAAGGGAAGAGGGATGAAACAGAAAAGGAGAAAGGGCGTGCCAGGTCACGTGATAGAAAGCGGAAACCTAACCTAGCTGGCCTGCCCTCTTGCGTCTTTACAAGATCACGAGGAGAACTTAGTGCCTTCTACAGCATCTCCGTCCTTACCTATGTGAAGCGAGGTGACATCATATGTCACTGGCGCCGTCTTATAATTTAGATGTAGAATCTTAAAAAAAACAAACAAACTATATGTGTATATGTGTGTACAAAAGTGACAACGCTGGAAGGTGGCTGGCGGGTGCAGCACGCACAGCAGGTGCACCGTGTGGGAGGGACTGCGCAGGTGCACTGTGTGGGAAGGACTGCGCAGGTGCACTGTGTGGGAAGGACTGCGCAGGTGCACTGTGTGGGAGGGACTGCGCAGGTGCACTGTGTGGGAGGGACTGCTGGTAGCTTTCATTTCCAGACCGAGACGGAAACATCACCTACTGAGTCTGCAAACCTTTTTAAGAAACTTTTCAGCACCGGGCTGTTTACTTACACAATTTAGGTCTGCCAGAAACTTCTATCTGTGATAGATCTGTACAGAGGGACTGGGATTAGAGTTTACTATTTTTGAAGTTTACATTGTTACATATAAATGGGAACCTGATTTTGAAATGGTGTCAATATCCCAATGGTGCATTCTGGAACCATGGGGTCTTTTGTTTCCTGGGGGAAAGGGGCACTCATGACCTGAACTTTTTAGCCAATTATTATTCTCAGTTTCCATTACTTGTTTGGCCAAACAGATTAATAAAATATTTGAAACAAAGAAGCATTGCGTATGCTTTTGGTGCCACCTTGTTGCCTCTCTCTAAGGGTCCTGATGCAGCCTGCAGTGTCTCCAATTCCTGGAAGGTGAGCCCGCCTAGTGGCCGCGAGACAAAGTAACTGTTGCTGTGATAACCGACAACTGCGTGACAATCATAGGCCTCATAGAGACTGTAAATCTCTGGGGCTGAAGAGACGGTGTAGGAGACTGTACTTCCTGCACCAGCACGAGAACAGGAGTTCGTATCCCCAAAACTCATGTAAACAGCTGAGCACAGCCACATGCATAAACACATACATACACACACGCATACATATATGCACACACATACATGTACACACATACACACGCATGCACACAGATACATAAACACAAACATATGCACACATAAACAGATATACATACACACAGACACACACATACATGCACACATACACACATACACATGCACGCACATACACACATACATAAACACAAACATATGCACACATAAACAGACACACACACATATATATACACACACATACACACACACACACACACACACACACCTTTAACCCTAGCACTATAGGCAACGGAGGCAGAAAGATAATGAAGCTGTGTCTAGGCCGCTGTTGCCAGGCACTGTGAGACCCAAGTGTCTAGTGCAGAGCTGCAGAGGACAGGGTTCCTAGAAATGGCAGCAGAGTCACTTCACCCACACCTGGAACGTCTCCCAAAGGTGATGCAGGTGACACGGTCCTGGCCTGTCACCTCCACCATCGAATGTCTCATTTAACTCAGCCCAGTGACTGTTTCCTTTGAAAGACACATTATAAAGCTGGAAATATCTGCCTTATGGTATATGTATCTTCTCCCATCAGCTCATTAAGATTAAAATATGGGGCTGACGAGATGGCTCAACTGTCAAGAGCACCGGCTCCTCTTCCAGTGGACCCAAGTTTGACTCCCAGCACCCACGGGCACCTTGCAACCATCTGTAGCTCCAGTTTCAGGGGATCTGATGCCTTCTTCTGGCTTCCACGGGCACCAGGCACACACGTGTGCACATGTATACTTGCAGGCAAGACACTCATGAGCAAAATGTTTTTTGTAATTTAAAAATAAAAAGATTAGGAGCGCCTTCCTGCTGGTCTTCTCAGCCTCCCTTCCCAGCCCATCTTCATTCCTGTGTCCTCCACTGATCCCCAGAAATGCTCTCCACCAGGAACCCTCAGTAGCCACAGCAGGCTGGCACTCACATAGTGGCTAGCTCAGCCGTCACCAGGGACAGTAGATGGGAACTGACACAGAGACCCACAGCTGGACTGTCCCAAATGGGATGTCTTCACCAAACCCCTCCCCTCGTGACTCAAGGATTTATGGGTAAGAGGAGAGGAAAAGATGGTAAGAGATGAAGGGGATGGATGTCTCCAGGGAAACAGTGTCTTCCGGGCACAGCAGGAACGGGAGATGTGACCTCACAGGACTGCGGCAGCGTGTACAGGGCCCGCACAGGTCAAAGTCAGATGGGTTCCCGTCCTGAGATGGGGACGGGAATGTGAGCTAACAGGAAGCTCTCTGTCACTGATACCCACGACCAGGAGAAGATTAGTTTTCTCCAAGGAAGTCTCACTGGGTCTATTAACCACTCCGTGCTCAGGAATAATTGGCCAGCACAAACAGAGATGACGGCAGGTTTGTAAACTTTTTGCTTCCTTTTGCTCTGTTTGGACATTTTCTGTCTTAATGGTCAGTCTTTTGCGTGCATATGTGGTTTTGTGTTTTCACGAGGCTTTTGTGTGTTTTTTTATTTTTTAAAGAGACGAGAGTTGTGTGGGTGAGGAGTTGGGGAGATCTGGGAGCAGTTGTGGAGGAAAAGCAAGATCAAAGTATATTGTATGAAAATTAAATCAATTAAAAAAAAGAGTTGGAAGCAAAGACTCCTTAAGGTACCTGCACACCTGTATTCAAAGCACCGTTGTTCATGGTAGCCAAAGCGTGCAAGGGCATAGGTGGCTGGCTGGCCAGACGTATGGATGGGTAGATTTACATATGTGCATAAACAAAATGTGTCTACTCATGCAGTGGAGAATTAGTCATCCTTAGAGATCAATAAGGACACTTTGACACTTGCTGAAACATACATGAACTGGGGGACCTTGTGTAGGATGAAGCAAACCTGACCTAAAAAGACAGCTGCCATATGACTATACTTTTGAGATCCCTGGGATGGCCAAATTCAAACAGAAAAGAGATGCGTGGCACACCTGCAATCCTGACACATGAGAGGCAGAGGCAGGAGGATTGCTGCAGATTTGAGCTCAGCCTGGTCTGTGTAGTGATCATAGATTAATATAAACTGGTTAATTTAAGTTATAAGAGCTGAGACGAGCCCAAGCTAAAGGCCAAGCTTTCATATTTAATGATCAGTTTCCATGTCATTATTTTTTTAAATAATTTATTTACTTTTATTTTATGTGCATTGGTGTTTTGCATGCATGTTTGTCTGATCTTGGAGTTACGGACAGTTGTTAACTGTCATGTGGGTGATGGGAATTGAACCCAGGTCCTCTGGAAGAACAGTCAGTGCTCTTAACAGCTGAGCCATCTCTCCAGTCCCCCATGTCATTATTTGTGAGCTGGGGACCACTGAAAACGTGCTACACTAGACTTAATAAATGGTGAGGTGGGAAACAAATTATCCCAAGAACCCACATGCATTTATACCCAAGCAACTTGTTATAGATTAATTGTGTGGGTGAGCAAGGTGTGCTTGTCAGCTCTTTTCCTGGCAGGCTGCATTTTGGAGTTACACAGAAAGGGCCAGTCACTTTATTACTTATCTTGAAAGGTAATCTTATAAGGAATCTTAAAGAAACCACAAAGCTAAACTTTTATATATGAAAAGGAATCAGTCAGCTCTACTTTAAATCTTTAGGGTACATACCCGCTCACCAATAGTTTTTTTATATCAGGAGATTGGAGGCAAAAATGCATATAAGGAATTAATCATCGCCTTTGGTCGTCAACCAAACCTTGCTCTCTTAGCAAGGAGAACTAGAAGCAGTTGGGCTGTGGTGTATTTTCGACCCCAGCCTAATGAGTCAGGCAGCTCACTGTGTGTCCTTGTGTCTAGCTTGTTTTCTGGGGTTATTTCTCTTAAAACCTTTAGCAAGGCATCTGGTCTACCCTGAAGTTATGTTTGAAGCTTTGTTTTAGCTAATGGTACGTGATTGCCTCTTTTCAGCCTTAAGAGAATTAGAGTCAGCCTGGCTCCTGGACTCAGGTGTTTTCTCTTAATCATCAACCTAAGCAGCTCCTGAGATGGACCTCATAGGCCTTAGCTGTGAAACATATCCTTGTATTTATCAGAACTCTGTATAGGCTATCATTATTATTATCAAATTAGACAGTACAGCTTAGGGAGGGGTCATCTTCTTCACAATCCACAGGTAAAAATGCCCAGGAGAACGGGATATTTCCAGGAGATAAACACTATAGAACAGCCAGTGGAGAACTCCCCACTTCTGCTCACACCATGCTAGACAGCAGAGAAAGAGAGCCGCAGCTAACATGTAAAGGCACAGCAGAAGCAAAAGACATTCCAGGGTCCGCAGTCCCGTGGCCCTGCCTAAGCGAGATTGGCCCATCAGAGAGTCGCCCTCTGGTGGACACATCTGGAACTTCAATTGCCACGCACTGCTCTTCCGGCAGAGCCAGAGGCACTGAGCCAGGCCCTAAATGCCTGCATAGCTGTAAATAGGAGATCTGACTGTGTGTCCCAATTTCATTTTAGAAATGGTCACGCGGTCTGGTCTTCAGTGTCCTTTTTGTTTCTAGGCCTGAGCAGAGGTGAGGACTCAATCTAGGACTTTCTCGAAAGGACTAAATTAGCAAAAATGTCTAAAACCTGGGCGACATATTTGTTAGTAAAGTATGATGTTATAACAACACTACAGAAGACTCAGATGAGGGATGCTCATGGACCGTCTGGACTCTGTGGGTACCCTGGAGGGTTTTCCAGTGTATAGAGCACTTTCCCCTTAGCTGACCTGACTGTCCACACAGCAGCCTTGTAGGATGCTAACTTTATTCTGGCTTTAAAGATAGGTTCCAGAGAAATTAATCTACTCCTCAAAGTCACCAAGATGCAGTCCAGTGGAGCTGAGATGCAGAGCCCGGTACATTGATCTCAGCATGTTCCCATCCACGGGGAAACAGACGTCTGGGCAGGTCTCTTCCACGAAAGGAGAGCAGGGTCATCCTCCTTCACCTGGGGCAAGTCAGGAAAGTACCAGCTGGTAAGCATCTCTGGCTTCCCACTCTTCCTGGAACTATGAGAATGAGAGGAGAGGAGTGAGGGCTCCCAGTGGGCAGGGAATCCTCCCCGCTTACATCACTGAGAGCAGCGGGCCCCTAGGATGGAGTGGAAACATAGCAGAGAGAGGTGCTCTGGTGGGGGTGGTTATGGGGAGTCAGAGGCATTTGCAAAACCCAGGGTCACTGACTGACCTCCCTCTGTGTCCTCAAAGCAGGAGATGGAATTACCAAGAGAAAGAGGCTTTCTGAGTTATATTTTAATTTGTCTTTTGGAATGAGTTTACTAATCATTAGGTTTCCATAGACTTGCTCATATAGCCTTAGCTTTAGTAACCAGCCCACTACTCTCTCCCCCACCCCTGTTTAAAACACTTCCACCCTCAGTAAACCCCTTCTGTCTTCTCACAGTTCTTGTATCTCCCCCGCTTGCTTTTAAGAATGACTTATTTTATCTTATGTGTATGAATGTTTTGCCTGTGTGTATTTATGTGTAGCACCTGCATACCTAGTACCCATGGTGTTGCAGATGGTTAGGAACCACTGTGTGAGTGCTAGGAACTGAACCCAGGTCCCCGGTAAGAAGCATACTTCATTGCCGAGCCATCTCTCCAGCCCTCCACTTCGTTGTCATTATCATTAGTATTACTGGTGGCAGTAGTGGTATGCTTTAGCTGTGAGGTAGTATGAAAAGCTTCTCATATCCCTGTCCTTTGAATTAGCCCCCCCCCCTTACCCTAGTTCTTCCCATACCAGAAACACCCTGCACTGGTGGACAATGTAACTCTGAGATGACATGGATTATTAAATGAAAGTAAAACCACAGTACAAGGTATGTGTTACTGGTCAGAAGTCCCACACTATTGCTATTGCCCTCGGTTGCTACATGCTAAGATCATATTTCTGAAGATGCCACACACTTTGGCTGTAGGACATAAGTAAAACAACCCCAAGCCAACCAGGAAACACCCTCCCTGGGGTCTAGCTTTCATGGTGCCAGAAGTGCTACTGTTGTATGACAACCCTTCTCCTGGGAAGAAGCAACACACATTTACTCACCCCAGATAGCAAGCCCACAGCAGACCAGAGTACAAATCCCACCAAAGTCCAACTTGGTGAACCAATGAGTTTTATTGGGGTTACTTACAGGAATATAGGTGAGGGGTTGCCTACAGGAGCAGAGGTGACTCAAAGACAGCTGCATCACCAAAGCCCACCCCAGCTTGGGTGACAGCTCACAACAGTGGGGACCTGAAGCACACTGCACAGCCTGCAGGCAGCTCAACAGGTGGGAGAGCGTCCTTTCCAAGTGCCCCAGTTGGTCTTAACCTCTTCCACACAGCTTGGCGGTTCTCAGAGTCTTCTTTGCAGCCTTGACTCTACTCTTCTGAGAGGGACTCTCAGATTTTATTGTTTACTCTGACAGGGAGGGGCTTAGTGAATCTGGTCAGTTGCAGGAACTTCCTGAAGCCATTTAGAATTGTTCCTGATTAAGAATCCTTCCTGATTAAGGAGCTTTCCTGCTGCATGAAATGTTTCAGTCTTGACACTGGACTTCTGAAGTTCATTTGGGGGAACTCTCCAATGTGAATCAACCTACTGACCTACCCAGACTGCTAGACTCGGGTTCTCCAGGTGTGAAAGGGACTTTATTGCCTAGTATGTAGGAAGGTTATATTAACTGATTACCTGTGGGTGCCAAGTGAGTTAGGTAGGACCCTGGGTGAGGCTGGAGATATGGTCAGTGGAATTCCATCCACAGTGTGGTGCTGAGTCCTTCACACACACACACACACACACACACACACACACACACACACACACAGCACATACTTTGTGACCCTCCATCATGCACCCGCTGCCTCTGCAGGCTGGGCTTTCTCTCTACACAGAGACACTGCTCCTACCACCAGTTTTCTCAGCTCCTCTGTGACTCAACTTCTCACACCTACAAAATCATCCTCCATCACTCTCCACAACCCCATCCTCCATCACTCTCCACAACCCCCATCCTGCATTATTCTTCTTTAATTAGTAGCATGTGGTTTAAATTATGTTAGCTTAGTTGTGGGGGAAGGGCTTATTATGTTCGCCAACAGAATCTAAGCTTCAGCACCTCGGACAGCACCAGGTACATGTCTATGTTCTTAAGTTTGGGATGAATTAATGGGAGGCGGTGGCGGGGAGGAGGCAGAAATCTTTAATAAACAATTAATAAAAAATAATTAAATAAAATAAAAATCAAATAAAAAATAAAATGTGAGTTCACTGAAGGAAGTGGACCTGGGATATTGACTTATTGCCTCAGTCAAAGACAGGATGGTACCAAGTAGGAGTCCATAAACGTTTGTCTGTCTGCTTCATTCTGCTTTATTCCACCATCCTCTTCAGCTCTGGGTCCATGGGGCCTGCATCAGGCATACGTCCCCTCCCTTTTGATCACACTGCACAATAAAATTTAAATGTAACTAGGAAATGTATGCCTTTCATTTCTCTACAGTCACTCACAGACATGAGCTCAATGATCAGGGGAGACTGAGCAGCTGGCAGTGAGTTTAGATACTCCTTAGATGAAGCTCATTCCTACCATTAAAAATCAAGGTATTTCTTTGATACAGACCCATGTGTTCCCATGGAAACCTGTTCTATTGCCTAGGTGACTAAGGACTCATGCTGGCACAGTTAGATGATTATTTTAAAATTTTCAGAATATTCAGGTCTACTTAGACAAAAAAAATCACACTTCTTAGCCACATTGAAACTGCTTCATTATTTCCTTAAGCCACATTCTAAAGTTTTCATTTTTACTCCCCAAAAAATTAAGGCAAAAATAAATTTGTAAATTCTCCAAGTCTTTATCAGCAGTAGTGACAGTAAAAAGTTGCAACTGCCTGTGTCCATGCAAAAACACAGCTTTTGCCTCAAAGGGGATAAAAGATGCTTTGCTCTGTGGCCAAATACGTGTGATCATGGTCCAGGCACACAGATTCAGTTTACCCTAAATTCCGTGTTCCTGTGTGATAACATTTTCATGGAATTGTTATCATAACAGAACAAAGAAAGTCATAAATCAGGGCTGGAAAGATGGTTCAGTAGTCAAGAGCACTGGCTGCTCTTCCAGAGGTCCTGAGTTCAATTTCCAGCAACTACATGGTGGCTCACAACCATCTATAGTGGGATCTGATGCCTCTTCTGGCATAAAGTCATACAGATAGAGCACCATATACATAAAATAAATACTTTTTTTAAAAAGAAGGAGGGAAGGAAAGAAGGAAGGAAGAAAGGAAGGAAGCCATCAATCATGTTACCTTTCAAAACTATTGGTGGGAACATCCAGTAAGCAGGTCACAGAGCAGCAGGGAAACTGTACCATCACAGAACAGGGGGAATGCAGACCTCCGACACCAGCTGATGCAGTCTTTAGGCTGGTGGAAAATGGGGATCTGTTTGTGCTTTCCAAAGAATTTATCAAATAGTCATGAGAATGTTTGGTCGGACGCAGTGGTGGGCAGTAAGTGGCTGTTAAGAAATTGAAGGATGGCCCAAGATAGATTTTGGTGAGGCTCTGGATCTGTAACATTCCAACCCCTCTGTTCTGGTAGCCTGGGGTCCCGTCTGCAGATTCAGCTTTTATGGAGACAGACACGGCTGCAGAGGGCAACTAACCAGCCCCTAACATCTGAGTTCTAACATTTCAGCTCGCAGACCTGTGAGAAATAAATTATATTTACAAGATGCCATATTTATGTTATTTTTTATTATTGCAGTCCAAGAAGACTTAAAACGCCACTGCTCCTCTGATTTTTAAAAAATTATTATAAAGCATTATTGTCATAACTTCATATGTCAATTTGATATAGACCTGAAACAGGGGAACTTTAACTGAAGAACTGCCCAGATCATCATGTCTGTGGGCAATTTTCCTGATTGCTAGGTGATATAGGAGGGCCCAGTTCACTCTGGGCAATGTCATCTCTAGGCAGGTGAGCTGGGGATGCTTAAGAAAGGTAGCTGAGCAGTTCAGAGAGTGCCAGCCAGCACCAGCTTTTCTCTGTTGTGGGAAGATAAGGCCTACAAGCCCTCCAACCTGGAGTCTTCCAGAGGGCCTAGCAACAGGCACTGTCAGAGATCCTGATGGTGCCTAGCCAATGAGGGGAGACCACGCAATGTCAATGGATCAGAACGCAGCCTGGGTGCTGAGACGAGGGTATTTAAGGCTCTCCTCACTGCTGAATAAACGAGCCTGCTGTTCGCCTTTTACTGGACTCGGTGTCTCTACCGTTGATGGTGTGCCTTCTCACCCCCTCCCTCAGGGAACCATTAGGACTCTGGTATCTGCTTTGGTTCCTACTCCCCTTGAGCTCCTTCCTGACTCCTTGAACAATGGATTTTATCTTGTAAGCTAGGATAGACCCTTTCCTCCCCAAGCTGCTTTTCATCACAGTAACGAGTGTGAAATACACTTTGAGCCTGTTTCCACCCTGTCCCCTTCTACCTTATCCTCTCTCACCCCGGCCCTCCCATCAGCCCTCTTACCCCAGTTTCACATGCCATTCATCAGTACATACGATTTTCTGTATCTACTAAGTCTAATGAGAGAACTATAGCATGGGCCTTTCTGAGACCAGTGCAATTCACTTACTGCGGAGAATTGTCTGTATTCTGTCAATCATGTTTTAAATAAACGCTGATTGGCCAGGCAGGAAGTATAGGTGGGTCAACCAGACAGGAAGTAGAGGCGGGGCGATGAGAACAGGAGAATGCTAGGAAGGAAAAGCCCATTCCTCACAGTCCTGCCCAGACCACCGAAAGAAACAGAATGTGACCTGCCCTGCTGAAAAAGGTACTGAACCAGGTGGCTAACATAGATAAAGATAATGGGTTAATATACGTTATAAGAGCTAATACGAAGCCTGGGCTAATGGGCCAATCAGTTTATCATTAATATAGACCTCTGTGTTATTTTCTTTGGGACTTGCCGGCTGTGGGAACTGGGCAGGACATAAACCCCAACAAGCCGCCCCTTCTGTTACTAGGGCTATCTCCAGTTCCGTCTGTTCTCCTGCAAACACCGTAACCGCTTTCACTATGGCTGAAATTCTGTTGTGTGTATGAATTGTCCTTATCTGTTCCTCTGATGTTGGACACCTGGGTCAATCCATACTTAGCTCTTGTGAATAGTGCACACTGGTGTGCAAGATCTACGGGGCATGTTGACTTGGCGCCTCTGGGTTAACGCTGAGAAGTGGTGTATCTGGTCACATGGAAGCCATGTTTGGCCTCTGGAAGCCCATCGCACCGATTCCTACAGTGGCTGCAGTAGTTTACGGTGCTCCAGCAGTATGCAGAGCTCCCTTCCATCCACATCCTCACAGCCTGCTATGTCTCTGATTGCTGCCGTTCTGACTGGGATGAGGCAGGCTCCTTAACCTCAACTGCCTTGTCTCCCACCTGCTCTGGAAACCCTGTTCCTCTTCTAAGGCTCAACCCAAGTGCTATATATTTTTTCATAAAATAGTTATCTGTCTCCCAAGTCTCCCTAACTGAACTGTCTTTACCACCTGTGTTAGAGGTCTTGGTAACTTGACCGGTCCTTGATTGGCCTCTAAATGTAAGGTAGGAGCTGTTTCAATTATTCAGCTTCTTGAAGCATTTATAGAACAAAAAATAAATATTTAAAATTCTTTCTGTCCAAAATAAATTGAGAAAAATGAAACGGAATGAAAACCTAGGTCTTGGGTTTGTGGTTGACTATAAATAGAATAAACACAAAGACAATGTGTGTCAGAGCTGACCTGAACACGGGGTTCACCACCCAAAGCAGACAGGGCTCCAGCTCCTAGCCATGATGCCACCGCCATTCTACATGGTGACAGAATGCTAAAGGAATTGCTCTGATGTGGGCAGGAAGGAAGAAGCTTCACGTGTAGGGTTCTAATTGTCTTTGACTGTCCCCGTTCTGGGGCCAAGGAATTGCCGCATGTGCTCACACCTGAAAGGGCCAAAACATTCAAATAAACTGTGTGTTCTGTGGTGAGGAGACAGATGGACCAAAAGGGAGAGAACTCGTTTTCTTTACAGGAGGAAGGAGTACCATGCTGGATCATGGAGGGGGTGGCAAGCACGGAGCCATGGTGAGGAGACCGTGAGGGAAGGGGGCAGAGTGGGCAGCCTGCACCAGCAGAGAGTCAGCGTCCCGTCCTGACACTGGTCCGCTTGCTCACTGTGAGCAGCACAGATGCTGGGCAGCTGTGTTGCCTGTCAGCATCACTGGTATTTTGGAAAGAGACTAGCTTGAGATGACAGCGTAAGTACTTATTTTCTCTCCCACCTCAAGTCTGGAAAATGTTGAGGGATTCCTGAAAGTAGAAAAGAAAGCGAAGAAATACAGACTGCAGGGTGAAGTGTCCTCTCGGTGAGTGTGGGCAAGATCGGCACTATACCCCGCACGGCTCCAGACAAACTGGGTGCTCTAGAACGTGACGAGACCGGGCTGGGAGTGTAGACTTCCTCTGAAAGAGCTGTTCTGTTCAGAGCTGGGGCCCTAAGAGGTCCTCAGCCAGGGCTTGTGCACCAGGTCTAAACCCTAGAGTGTTTGCTATGCAAATGGTTAGTCTGGGAGGAGCCATGTCTGCGTAAGAAGGCAGGTGAAGCAGAGCGGATGTAAGATAGTGTTCCCAGTCAACTCTGCAGGTATGTGATTCTGTGATATCACCAACAGCTGGGACAAAGGCCACTGCAGACTGAACACATCCTAACATTTACCAAAGTGGTGTGAAGGCCTAGATCTGATACAAATGAGACTCAACAGCAATTCACAGCAAGGCACCCACGTTTGACACATTAAACTTGTGTATAATATTTTTTAATGAAAATACCTAATATGGAATTAATTTTCGTAAATATTATGTGTACATAAAATTTTATCACGTTTTATTTCATGAATCTCAACAGCTGCTAAGTCAGTAAAATTCAAGTCCAGGAGTATGAATGAGGAAGGAAGCTATGCTACTGAAACACGGCACTCTGTACACCCAGTGAGCCGGCTGTGAGACACGGCACTCTGTACACCCAGTGAGCCGGCTGTGAGACACGACACTCTGTACACCCAGTGAGCCGGCTGTGAGACACGGCACTCTGTACACCCAGTGAGCCAGCTGTGAGCTGTTATAATGTCACCTGTCTATTTTCCACGGCCGCAACAAAATACTCAAGACTGTGTAGTTTGTAAAGAAAGGGTTTATTTAGCTGGCAGGGTTGGAGGCTGGAATCCAAACAGCAGGGGAGCTGTCTGCACGCACCATGGAGGACAGTACGGAAAGAGATGAGGGACAGGAAACACCACACGGTGACAGATGAAGCCAGAGAAGGGAGGGGTCAGTCTCCAGCTCTTAAAACGGTCCACTCAAGAGAACGGACCAGGGACACATGAGAGCTACCAGGATCTCTCATGAGGACAATATATTAACTATCTGCTGGCATGCTTCTGTGTCCAAGGACAATGTACTAAATGACCAGATGGCATTCTGTTGTGTCCATTGTTCCAGGGACTGGCCCTGACTGGGCCAGTGAGGGAAAGAAGAAATGACAGACAGGCAGACACACAGACACTCAGTGCTGGCCTGGGCTCTCAGCGTGTTTATCATAGTGGCTTACAGACAGGCAGGGTTATCACATGCATATCATCCAGTAGGCAGACAACGCTGGATCAAGGAGGAAAAGTCTTTGTAGGGCAGCAGTCTTAAAGCTGTAAATATCCAGGTTGGGGGAGAGCTGGGGTGGACATTTTCTGTATACACTGTCAACCCTGCACATATCAGGAGGGAACGTTCCGCTGTGCCTCCGTGGGTCCGTCACTCAGGGTTTCCTCCCCTCTCTCCAGCTTCCACCAGAACCCACATCTTAAAGGTCATACCACTTCCCAACATCACCATACTAGAGACTGGCCACTCAACACACGCATCTTAGAGAATCACACTCATACCATATCCAAACCGTTCACAATTGTTAGAAACAAACCTGGGAAGCAGGAAAACAGTCAGGTAGTATGCTGTAAGCTGCTACTCTCAGTAGTCAATAGATAATTTAAGAGCCACCACCAACATTTGTGGGGTATGAGTAAATATCACAATGCAAGCAATACATATGACTGACTGAATGAATGGATAAAAATATACACACAATAGAATATACATGTATGCATAATTAAAAGCTGGTTAGACACACAGATACAAATGCAGGAACAGAGGGCAACAGATGCTAGACACGCACAGATAATAGGGATGGCTGGGGACAGAGGGACAGTGGATGATTCGATAGCAGGGATAAGTGACAGATGTAAGGCAGGGGACGCATGGACAGACCCAGCTCTGATGTTCCAAGAGCAAATCAGTGCAGATGTCCACTGGCAACCTGAAAAGGGAACGTTTATTTTAAGGCTCAAACCTTGTCTTGCCTCGCCTTTCTGACAGAAATAGTAACTGAAGCTGTGAGCATAGATCAACACAGCAAGAAAAATAAAAGCCAGGGGGGGGAGGAGGGAGGGAGGGGTGGGGAGGGAGAGAACCTTGCAGTGCATCGCCAGCTAACCAGAGGGAAGCATCGTGCAGATGGACGTGGCATTCGGAGGGTGCGCAGCAACACTGAAGTCAAAGGAATCTGCCCCACTTGTGTTCCTGAGTAGGTGTCTCTGATCATCGTCTTGGAAAACAGAGTATAAATAAAAGTCTGTGGGTGGTGGTGGTGACAACACCCTTGTTTTCAGTCTGTCCTGCCTGCCCACCAGAGGTCTGGGGATCCACTCACCATTTCTGGTGGTTAGAACAGCCAGCAAAGCCTGCCTTCCACCCCTTCCTCCGACTTCTATTCACCAGCTCTTCATTTCAAACCCAGGCGGGGAGATGACACCCTTTGTCCACACACACACTTGAGACCATCCTGTGGCGCTCACATTTTGATAATGCGCACATGGACTTCGCTGTTATCCACTTGCATCTCTAGATCCCTCTCTGGTGGTTCCTTTGCTCTGTTGGTTACCAAGAGTCTCCTGCGGGAAAGGTAGGAGCCCAGCTGCAGTAAACTCACCTCTTTGGCAGTATGTCTCCTCTCTGCCACAACCCTATCAGAGACAAGGAGGAACTGTGTGGCTGCATACGCAGTATCTAGCACTAGACAAGGCTGACTTTTGGCCAGTGTCTTAGCTAGGATTTTTATTAGTGTGAAGAGACACCATGACCATGGCAACTCTTATAAAGAAAACATTTAATGGCGTGGCTCACTTACAGTTTCAGAGGTTCAGTTCATTATCATCATGATCGGGAGCATGGTGGCCTGCAGGCAGACTTGATCCTGGAGTGGCTGAGAGTCCTACATCTTGCAGGCAACAGGAAGTTGGCTGAGACACTGTGTGATGTCCTGAGCATAGGAAACCTCAAAGCCCGCCCCCACAGTGACACACTTCCTCCAACAAGGCCATATCTTTTCCAACAAAATCACACCACATAATAGTACCACTCCCTGTGAGATTTACATTCAAACTACCACAGCCAGGAAGAACATATGACATGGTAAACACATTGAAATTAGTGACCATGCTCTGTATGTTGACCATTGTTCTTACTTTTCCGTAGATCAATTCTACCAGTGATGACCTCTTTGGGGGCAAGTACTCATTCTATTAATAACTGGACACACACATTCATGTAAAAATGTAAACAAACCATGTACACGGTTTTAAGAATGATTAGAAAGCAAATGTCCAGGTGCAGAAGCAGAACCCAAAGCTTCCCACCCAGAGTGATCAAATCTCTCCTTGCCCTAGAAACAGCTGTGAAAATCTTTGCTGCTCTTAATAGTTTTACACTTACACATTTACCCTTAATACTGTAGTTTACAGAAAGTTCAAAGACTCACAAACCTACCCAGCACTAAGGAGGCAGAGGCAGGAGGACCTCTATGAGTTCAAGGCCAGCAGGCTGTACACAGTGAGTTCCAGGACAGCCAGAGCTACATAGTGAGATCCTGACTTAAACAAAACAGTAACAAAAAAGGACTGTCAAGATTGGAGGGATCACACCGTGGCCTTGCTTTGGCTTGCTTTTCTCACCCAGTGCTGTGATCCACCTGTTGTTGTACAGGCGGTTTTCTTTTTAATTGCTGTGTCATATTTCACAGCACAGTCATAATTTGTCCATTTGGTTACTGTACAAGTCTGGGTTGGACAGTGGTTTCAGCTAGTTCAAATACTATCAAGTGCAACGAACTCCAAAACAGCCAAACTGCAGTGAGTATTTTCTTCATGTTTACTAGAAAGATCATTTTACTGGTTCATAACATACAGATTACCTTCGTTAAAACTTGTTACTGTGGGGTCTGTGTGTGTGTGCACACTTGGTGTGGGATTCCCCGCTGTATGCTGTAAATGTTTTATTGCCATTGATTAATAAAAAAGTAGCTTTCGGCCAATGGCTTAACAGAGTAAAGCCAGGCAGGAACTCTGAACAAGAGAGAGAGAGAGAGAGAGAGAGAGAGAGAGAGAGAGAGAGAGAGAGAGAGAGAAGGCGGAGTCAATGAGACACCATGTAGCCACAGGAGGAGAAAGACGCTGGTGCTGGTACCTTTAAACCACGAGCCTTGTGGTAAAATATAAAATAATAAAAATGGGTTAATTTAAGATATAATAGCTAGATAGCAATACACCTAAGTGATTGGCCAAACAGTGTTTTAAATAATACAGCTTTTGTGTGATTATTTCAGGTCTGAGTGGCCAGAAAATGAAGGAGCAGCCTCTGCTAATACCAAATGGTGTGTGTTTACATGAAGGTATGTACACAAGGGGGCCAGAAGAAAATCTCTCCTCAGACACTATTATATATATATATATATATTGGTTTTGTTTGTTGAAATAGCATCTTTTACTAGCCTGTGACTTATAACTCGTTGTGATAGCTGGCCAGCAAACCTTGGGTATCTGTGTCTCCACCTCTTCAGTATTGAGATTAAAGGCATATTCCCACCACTCTCCCTCACTTTATTTGAATTCTGGGTACTGAACTCAGATCCATTACTGTCAGCCCTTGGTCCGGCAGGTGTCTAATGGTACTGCATTGTGACTGTGGGTTCCTGGCTGTGGTTGTTAAGGAGGATGTTGGTATCTCCATACATTGGCTATTTGCATTTTCTCATGGGTGCTGCCTCTGCTTAAGTCTCCCGTCACTTTAAAAATGTTTTCCATTTCCTATGGTATGCCTATTAAATGGGTCCTAGATATTATGAATATGGAAACTTCTGCACTGTGACTCCATTTTATGACGTTGTTTGGTTTTGGGTAGATAAATTTGTGACTGAAAAAAATCCTTTTCAAGGCTGGAGCAATGTGTCTCAGCTCTTCCAGAGGACCAGGGTTCAATATCTAGCAAGCACATAGCAGCTCACAACTGTCTGTAATTCCAGTCCCATGGGATCTGACACCCTCTTGTCTTCCAAAGATGCTACACACATGGTACATTAGGACATACATGCAGGAAAAAAACACCCGTACATCCAAAATAATAAATTTAAAATGTTTTTCTTTTCAACCCCAAATTATATTTTCTCATACATGTCCACCACAGGATTTGGAATAGACTTTTTTGAATATTGGGAAGGTACTGAGTAACATACAATATATAACATATAACACCCTCAACAAAGATTCAGCACCCACTATCATATACATTAAGCCTTCTAGAGCAAAAATTCTTAGTTATATAAGTAATAAATACAGTCTCACACCATTTTAGTGCACGTTTTCTCTCTCTCTCTTATATCAATGAGTTCCAAAGAGCTTGATGATTCAGAGATTGAGAGATTTTGCAATCAGTAAGATTTACAATCACAAGACAGGCATAATTAAATCGGTAAAAGTCAAGAGGACCCTCCTGGTGGAACCATCTGGAATTGTCCGTAGAAAGATTTTTCAGTACGGATACTAGCACCGTTACACATCTCTCTGGAAATCTGTGCACTTTTCTAAACTTCACTTGCATTCAACCGTTTCTAAGATCCTTTGACTTTTTTGTCTTCTAGAGCTAGCCTTTATTATTGACATCTCTCTTCAGATGTTTGTTCATTGTATTCTTTTCCCCAAAAACTAACTTGACTTTATTTTCCCAGTGTCGGATGCCGCTGTGCGTTAGTGGATTGGCTACAGACCCGACAAAAGCAAAATTCTGGCTTGCTGTTTGCCGCGGGGTGAGTGTTGCATCGCAGTCAGTTTCAAGCTACCAATAATATTTCGGTCATGGAGTTGGGACGGGGTACACAGACGGCTCTCTACACAAGGCTGGCTGTGGACACCACCGTTCCCATTTCATTCATGCCTGCTCTAGACGCATTTCTGTGGCACACATTCATACTCGCTGCCATACAGACAAAATAAGTAAACCTTTAATATAGATTTCCGTCTCCAACTTAACTCATCTAAGGCTCTTTCATGGTTCGGGCCTCACAGTGGCACCGACAGTAGAGCTAACTCTCCCGGGACTGGTGTGAGTCCGTGCTGCACACGCATGCACGCGGCTCTTCCCAGGAGCTAGAGCAGACAGAACCAGGGCGCAGCCGGCGGACTGGCCTTCATCCGTGGCTCGACTCGTCTTCCTGAACATTCTACTTAAACACGGGCTCATAAATTAAACGCTCCTCTCAAAACATCCGAAGCACGGCAGAGATGAGGGGTCTGGTCTGCAAACCTGGCCAAACTTCGCCGGGAGTCCGTGCTCTCAGGCTGGTGGCCTCCTCCCCCACTATCCCTCCACTCCAGCCCCGGCCGCCGCCACTACTGGGCCGAGGGCGGTGACGATCGGTGACGCCCAAAAGCCGCGCCCACCACAGCCGGAAAACGCAGCCGGAAGTCCCGCCCTTCCGTGTGGAGAACTGCGCCAGGAAGGATCAACACGGGTCAGCTGCTGCTTTCCCGGGGGAGCGTTTCCTTGCGTGGTCTGTGGACTCCCCGGGCGACTCGGCGGCCCGGGAGCCGAGCTCCTCCCCGCGCTCGCCCACGTTGGCTGCTCCTCGGGAGGCCGCGCGCGGGACTGCAAAGCTCGGGCCCTCCGCGCCGCAGCCCGGGGTTGTAAGCTAGCCCTGGGAGCCCTGCAGGAATGGCAGCCCCGACCATGAAGGAAAGGCAGGTGTGCTGGAGCGCGCGCGACCTGTACTGGCGCTGTCTCGACGACAACGCGGAGGACGCGGCTCGGTGCAAGCAGCTGAGGAGCTCGTTCGAGGCCAGCTGCCCCCAACAGTGGGTAAGTCCCGGGCGCTCGGCCTCACCTCGGGGTAGGACTGGAGGGACAAGGTCACGGGGGAAGGCGCGCGGTGGAAGCCACCAGTTGGTTGTTATTGCTGGAGAAAGTGACAGTGCGCGGCCGGTTTCTGGGGAAGGGAAAGTGTTGTGATGATTTCTGCAGGAGTCCATAGCCTCTCTCACAGTTCCGTCATCCAGCAGCATAAAAAGAAAGTTCTTTTATTTTTAACTTTGTTCCGGTCTCTGCCAACTCCTATAAAGTGCAGACTGAGAGGTGTGTCCAAAACCACGCTCGTGGGGGTGGGGGGAGCGCGGGTGGAGCGTCGTGGGAATGTGTTCTGAGAAAGACACTAGGTTTTATTTGCTAGGATTTTCATCAGTGTTGGGAGGCCTTGAATTCACTTTTAGGCACTAGAGAGGAGAAACAGTTGTCCAAAACGAGCCAGCCACCGTGTGGAGAGAGGATTTGAACTCCGGTTCTTAACTTTGCCTTTACTCTGCTGTACAGCAGTCCCTTGAGAAAGAGAAGGGTTGTGCTGTGCAGTACAAGGCCACGAGAACCAGGACTGTGGGTGACTGGAGTGTTCAGAGAGCAGCTTCAGGAGGAGATCCGCTCCCGGGAGAGGCTGAGTTCTGGGCAGGTTGTTGTCAACAGCATAACACTGCTTTCAAGGCAAAGGATAGTGTATTTTGCAGCCAAATATGAGCACAGATTGAAGTTTCCCTTAATACCATGTGGCAGAAGTTTCATTAAGTTTTATGGGAACAGAACACAATTTTCAAATACATGGGTGGCAATGCAGGTTAAGTCCGTTCATTACAGCAAAGCAGGAAAGCCTGTGTTGGGCCTCAGAGGCTGTCACATGACATGCTTAGCCTTTGGGGTGGTGGGAGCCAGTGAGTGGTTTCACCTGTCACCAGGGTGTGAAATCAGTCACAGAGGTGGGCAAGGAATTCAGAGGGCAAAAGACGGACCCTCAACTTCAAACCTTTCCAAAGCCACTCAAGTTCTGATCAGTAGGATTAGTCCTGCGGAAGGTTCGATGTAAGGTGTGGCTTTTCCCCGTTCATATTGGACTGTGATACCTCAGGTGCCGCTAAATGTAACTGAGCACAACAGATACCTCAATTAGCTTTTCACAGAACAGGAGGGACATTGTATGCTTTTAAGTCTGATATTCTTTTATAAAGCACCCATTCTAGTGTAGTCATTCAAGACCACCAGGGATAAATCTCCACGCTGACAGTGAGATTTTTGAATACCTTGTCATAACACCCCAGAGGGACAAAGGCCATCAAACCACGGGGGATTTTGAGCAAGGATGGGGCTTTGGATGTGAAGCAGTGATGTCACGGCCTCAGAGCAGAGCTGTGCACCAGCAGGACCTCAGGGCTCAGGACTGAGGTAAACCCAGAGTCCTGTTTTCCATCATGTTCAGAAACCATATGTGAATTCGTACGTAGGTAGGCAGTTAGGGAGGCTTCTCTCTGAAGGTGCCTTGGATACTCTGGGCAGGTGTGTTACATTTCCTTCTGATGGAACTTTAAGGAGCGAGTCTGTCTATGTGCGGTGGTAGAGGACGGGTTTCTCAGTGAAGGAGAAAGCCGTGTTCAGGCAGGCTCCATGAAGACATGCACTGAAGGTTTTTAAAAAAATTAGCATTTTGTGGTCTCCAGTGCAAACATGAGGCATCCTACACCTGCCCTGTCTGCAGAGCTGCTGGGATACAGGGCCGGGGCAGCGGCATCCTACATCTGCCCTGTCTGCAGAGCTGCTGGGATACAGGGCCGGGGCAGCGGCATCCTACACCTGCCCTGTCTGCAGAGCTGCTGGGATACAGGGCCGGGGCAGCGGCATCCTACACCTGCCCTGTCTGCAGAGCTGCTGGGATACAGGGCCGGGGCAGCGGCATCCTACACCTGCCCTGTCTGCAGAGCTGCTGGGATACAGGGCCGGGGCAGCGGCATCCTACACCTGCCCTGTCTGCAGAGCTGCTGGGATGCAGGGCCGGGGCAGCGGCACGGCTGGCACACATGTTTTCCTTGGGTTTGATTTCGACTTGTAGAACATGGGACTTTTCAGATGCCGCATGAAGAGGATGATATGAATGGAAACAAAGCCAAGCCTTGAATAACTTGTGAATATTTAGTCATGTGTCCGTCTCGACTTGTCTTTCTTGACAAAGATACCAGGCCTGATACCATACACTGACCCTATAACCAGCCATGGTCTAAAACTTAAGATTCCTGATCCAACCAAGAACTGCCAAACAGGCTCTTATGTGCCTAAGACTGTTTAAGTTCACGGGCCATACGTGCTAACAGCCAAGAGGGAACGGGGAGACTCATGGCTCTTTCAGGCACTAGATCCCTGACTCAGGAGGCTAGAACACAAATCCTGGTTCTGCCTTGATACAGTTAATGCCGAGTTACATTTAAATCTGCGCTTTTGCTTGCCAACTGCACAGCTTGCTCTAATGTCAGGCCTTTTTATCTCAATAGATAAAATATTTTGACAAAAGAAGAGACTACTTGAAATTCAAGGAAAAATTTGAAGCCGGAGAATTCCAGCCTTCACGGTCCACTGAAAATTCCTAGGCTCTGCCTGAACTTTCACGCAGGTGGAGATTATTCTTCTGGACTTTCAGAAAAGCTTTGCTGGTTCCAGGACAAAAGCAGTTTGGCCGCAATTACACATCAGCCAGCACCTGTCGCTTGTGAATACCAATTAGTAAAAGGGTCAAGTAGCCGGAGATCCTAATCATTCAAACTATGAAGGACTGGCTGCTGCTACGTGTGCTGCTTTAATTTCGTGAGGATCTATTTCAAGAAAAAAATTAAAGTTTATTATAAAAACACAATGTTTATCTTCCTTCCCCCCCCTTAGAATGAAAGCCAAATAGTATGCAAATCGAGTTGCAACTGATATAAATAAAAACTAAGATAGGTTGTTATGTGTGTTGCTGGCTTTTAGATCAGCATTTTAATGCAGAAACGACACAGTGAAGCTAGAAACCTTAAGTAACCAATGGGTTATAATAAAAGTTGTTCAAATGTCCTCAATGATCAGACAGTGCCTGAGTCTATTCCAAGGTGATTAAGAAAATGCCAAAGGATGAACCCCCAGAAATGAACAGTAACTCACAAACCTCCAGACAATACTTCAAATCGTGTATTTCTTACAGAGCTTGTATTCAGAATACAAAAACCAAAACTTCATGATTCTTAATAAGAAAAATGAACCTGTTTAAAAAGTGAGCAAATTATGCGAATAGATATTGTAAGGATTCCAGCTCGGATGGAAAGGAATCCTGGCAGACTCGACGGAAGCGGAGCCGTGTGCAGCCCTGCTTCAAGAAAGGTTTCCCCAGTGGACTAACTCTGAGGTCTGCCGGAGTGGAACAGCTCTGCTCTGCCAGGGAAGGTTCTGCTGCACTCCAGGGAAAGAAGGTCTCACTCAAACCTCATTCAAGAGATTTATTGGGAAGGAGGAATCCTGAGGGTGGCTGCTTCTGCCATGGTAGGAAAAGGCAGCTGCCAACTGAACAGGTACAGAGCTTATATAGGGCTTCTTAGGGGTGGAGTTTTTCCAGGGTGAAGATTTTCAGAGTGGAATTGGTTGGATTTCAAACCTTGAGCTTGGACAAGCTCAGAGACTGGCTGGATTTCGTGTGCAAGGGGTTGGTTTCATGCCCAGGGATTGATTAGTTTTTCTGCCCAGCTGGTCAGGGGCAGAGTGTGTTTGTTTGGCTCTGGTTTCAGGACCAAGGTGTATTTCTTTTTTCTTTTCTTTTTTTTTAAAGATTTATCTATTTATTATGTATACAACATTCTGCTTCCATGTGTGCATGCCAGAAGAGGGTACCAGATCTCATTAAAGATGGTTGTGAGCCACTATGTGGTTGCTGGGAATTGAACTCAGGACCTCTGGAAGAGCAACCAGTGCTCTTAACCACTGAGCCAGCTCTCCAGCCCCTGAGGTGTGTTTCTTCCACTGGCCCTTTTTAACCTTTAGGCTTAGGTCTCAAGGCCAGTGAACTGGCTCTGGTCTCTCTTACCCCACAGATATTTCTTACAATACAGTGGAAGATGAATATCTGAAAAGAGCCTCCATATCATTAAATATTAGAATAATGAAAATAAATACTACACTGATGGGTCACTAGACACCTGCCAGAATGGCTTAAATCAAAAGGCTGACAATACCAAATGACAGGGATGCAGAACAAGTCACCCTCGGTGATGCTGTAAACTCGGAAAGCCCTCTGCAGAGGTGTTCAGGTAAAACACGCTGACTTTATGACCCAGAAGCCCCACTCCTAGGTGCTTCACCAAATGAACTGAAAGCAGAGCCTGCAGTGTTAACACAGTCCCTAAATCCAAATGCCCTATAATGGGTGGAAGGCCAACAACATGACCCGGATGGGCCATGGATGCATTCCATTCTGCTGTCTGAAAGAAGCCAGACGTGACAGTGTCGGTTATCTCAGGTCACAGGCGTGGCAGCTGCTCTGACCGATGTTCTAGGCTTGAAACTACAGAAGGAAATGAATAGGCAAAGGACCCTGAAATCTTGAGTATTACTCAAAGGGTTCCAGGGAGAGCAGGTTCCTTAAATAATGCAGCCATCAAAGCATAAAGCACTCACGGGCTTCATTCTTGGTTTCGGTAGGGGTTTCCAGGGGTGGACCAACAGTCCTCGGAGACAGAGTTCTCACAAATACCATTTAAGCCTAACGTGAACAATGGCTGAATTCACAGCTTTGGAAACAGCCTAGGGCCTGAGGACAAAGAACTTCACTGGAGAGCGGATTCACATTTTGCGCAGGTGCCCATAAGTAACAACTTTAATTCTTCCACACCATTAGCACAGCCACCCTGACAATACTGGTTTCTAGGAAGAACGTTTTTAAAAATTCATTTTTTAAAGAGTTCCATAGTTGCTTAAAATATTTAAAAAGATCATTTGATTTAGGGGACAATATACAGTAACAGACTTTAAGGCACATAAACAGGTTTTGGCATTGAGGTGCAAGGTTAGAGAGATGTAGATAATCCTGTGACATCTCAGAATATTTCATCCGTCCGGAAGATTATAAGGCACCATCATTAGCACCATGAGAGATGGTGGGCGAGGCTCAGTCTCAGGATGCATGCCCCACACACCCAAGCAGCTGCTGCCTGGTGTACTCCCAGATGAGTAGAGCCCCGCTCACGTGCACGTTCAGTGAGCGGATGATGCCCTGCTGAGGAATCTCCACACACACGTCCAGCTGCTGGATCAGGTCGGCTGGGATCCCTTCCCACTCATTTCTGCAGAAGAAAAATGGAGCGGGACACCTTAGCTCCCCTGTAACACAGGGAGAACCTTTTACTAATTTTTTTAGAAGTCCTGAATGTTACTATAGGAGACAGATAAACAGATGACGTCAGCCTGGGTTCCAGGAAGAGGCCAATTCCGTGTTTACTAGTAAACATCCCAGGGGTCTCCATCAGTGCTCTAAGTTGACAGGAAGTTGTGTCATAGGAGCCAACTCACCCCAACAGGAGCAGCGACTTCTCAGGGAAGCAGAACTGGGCCAGGTCTGAGCTCTGCGCTGTCTGCTCCACACCGATGACAGTGTAGCCTTCCGCCTTTTTCTGCTGCAGATAATCTGTCAGCTGCGCCGGTCTCACCTTGGTGGCAGTTTTAGAGGGGCAGGATATGAGATCATTCCGTTGTGAAATGAGACGGTGGACAAAGCACTGAACTCAAACCCGACTTGTCAAAGGGACTTGAAAGGGAAAACGGCACCAAATGACATCGGAAAGAACTCCCTCCACATAGCAGACTGCTGAACGGTGGCTGAATAGAGGGTAGCATGTTCTACTGAGGGGACTGCTACACTACTGCAGGTCACAGATAAAACCCCATGGGACTCAGCACTGAAGGGTCAGACTGAGAAACTGGCATAAAGACAGCCTGCCAAAATACACTCGCAAGTACAGGATCTACTAAGCGGTGTTACACCTACCTCCAGCAGAGGGAGCCACTGCTCCGCAGAGACACTGAGATGCTGGAACTGCCTGTCGCTGACGCACTGAAGACTGCCGACCACGAGTGCCGCAGCTCCAAACACCTCACAGGTGCGGCACAGCCCTGCACGGAACAGCCTGTTACTCAGGTCTCCAGCAGGTCACAGAGTTCACGGCCTTCCAGCCTTTCCTCTAAAGCCTGCCAAGAGGGCCATGTGTGGAGGAGACAGCCACAGAGGGGTGCTGAAAGGATTTAGGGTGACCCTCCTGGAGGACGATTTTTACCTCCTAAGTTGGCTGGCTTGTCGATGAGCGAGGCCACAACAATGAGTCTGCTGATGGACTTGCCGAGCTTGGCGGCCCGATCCTGAAACAGAAGCTCCAGGTCTGACTCCAGAGCCTTGTGTCCCCACGGGATGATCTTCTTCTGGACATCTGCCCACTCTGATTGGCTGTCTGCTTCACCCAAGATAGACCCTGAGAAGAGATAATAGTTCCAGTATCAGACAGTGGCAGTTAGCCTGGGGCAGTTCTCTATGTATTGGCATCTTTGTTGTTAAAATTTTTTTATATTTATTTATTTATTTATTAAAGATTTCTGTCTCTTCCCCGCTGCCGCCTCCCATTTCCCTCTCCCTCCCTTGTCTGCCCAAAGAGCAATCAGGGTCCCCTGCCCTGTGGGAAGTCCAAGGACCACCCACTTCCATCCAGGTCTAGTAAGGTGAGCATCCAAACTGCCTAGGCTCCCCAAAGCCAGTACGTGCAGTAGGATCAAAAACCCATTGCCATTGTTCTTGAGTTCTCAGTAGTCCTCATTGTCCGCTATGTTCAGCGAGTCCGGTTTTATTCCAGGCTTTTTCAGACCCAGGCCAGCTGGCCTTGGTGAGTTCCCTGTAGAACATCCCCATTGTCTCAGTGTGTGGGTGCACCCCTTGCGGTCCTGAGTTCCTTGCTCGTGCTCTCTCTCCTTCTGCTCCTGATTTGGACCTTGAGATTTCTGTCCGGTGCTCCAATGTGGGCCTCTGTCTCTGTCTCCTTTCATCGCCTGATGAAGGTTAATATTCAGGAGGATGCCTATATGTTTTTCTTTGGGTTCTCCTTATTTAGCTTCTCTAGGATCACGAATTATAGGCTCAATGTCCTTTGTTTATGGCTAGAAACCAAATATGAGTGAGTACATCCCATGTTCCTCTTTTTGGGTCTGGCTTACCTCACTCAGGATAGTGTTTTCTATTTCCATCCATTTGCATGCAAAATTCAAGAAGTCCTTGTTTTTTACTGCTGAGTAGTACTCTAATATATATATATTCCATACTTTCTTCATCCATTCTTCCATTGAAGGGCATCTAGGTTGTTTCCAGGTTCTGACTATTACAAACAATGCTGCTATGAACATAGTAGAGCATATACTTTTGTTGTATGATAAGGCCTCTCTTGGGTATATTCCCAAGAGTGGTATTGCTGGGTCCAGGGGTAGGTTGATCCCGAATTTCCTGAGAAACCGCCACACTGCTTTCCAAAGTGGTTGCACAAGTTTGCATTCCCACCAGCAATGGATGAGTGTACCCCTTCCTCCACAGCCTCTCCAGCAAAGGCTATCATTGGTGTGATAAAAGGCTATCATTTTATTTTAGCCATTCTGACAGGTGTAAGATGGTATCTTAAAGTTGTCTTGATTTGCATTTCCCTGATCGCTAAGGAAGTTGAGCATGACCTTAAGTGTCTTTTGGCCATTTGAAGTTCTTCTGTTGAGAGTTCTCTGTTCAGCTCAGTGCCCCATTTTATAATTGGGTTGATTAGCCTTTTACGGTCTAGTTTCTTGAGTTCTTTATATATTTTGGAGATCAGACCTTTGTCAGTTGTGGGGTTGGTGAAGATCTCCCAGTCACTGGGTTGCCTTTCTGTCTTAGTGACAGTGTCCTTTGCTTTACAGAAGCTTCTCAGTCTCAGGAGGTCCCATTTATTCAATGAGGCCCTTAATGTCTGTGCTGCTGGGGTTATACGTAGGAAGTGGTCTCCTGTCGAGTACTTCCCACTTTCTCTTCTATCAGGTTCAGTATGTTCGGACTGATATTGAGGTCTTTAATCCACTTGGACTTGAGTTTTGTGTATGGCGATAGATATGGATCTATTTTCATTCTTCCACAGATTGACATCCAGTTTTGCCAGCACAATTTGTTGTATACTTTTAGCTCCTTTATCGAAAATCAGGTGTTCATAGATTTGTGAGTTAAAGTCAGGGTCTTCTATTTGATTCCATTGGTTGACTTCTCTGTTTTTATGCCAATACCAAGCTGTTTTCAATACTGTAGCTCTGTAATAGAGTTTGAAGTCAGGGATGGTAATGCCTCCAGATGATCCTTTATTGTATAAGATTGTTTTGGCTATCCTCTGTTTTTTGTTTTTCCATATAAAGTTGATTATTGTCTTCTCCAGATCTGTGAAGAATTTTGATGGGATTTTGATGGGGATTGCATTGAATCTATAGATTGCTTTTGGTAGAATTGCCATTTTTACTATGTTGATCCTCCCAATCCAAGAGCAAGGGAGATCCTTCCATTTTCTGGTGTCCTCTTCAATTTCTTTCTTCAAAGACTTAAAGTTCCTGTCAAATAGATCTTTCACTTCCTTGGTCAGAGTTACCCCAAGATATTTTATGCTATTTGTGGCTATCGTGAAAGGTGATGCTTCTCTGATTTCCCTCTCTGTTTCCTTATCCTTAGTGTAAAGGAAGGCAACTGATTTTTTGGAGTTGATCTTGTATCCTGCCACATTACTAAAGGTGTTTATCAGCTGTAGGAGTTTTTTGGTAGAGTTTATGGGGTCGTTTATGTATACCATCATATCATCTGCAAATAACGAAAGCTTAACTTCCTTTCCAATACGAATCCCCTTGATACCCTTATGTTGTCTTATTGCTATTGCTAGAACTTCAAGCACTATATTGAAGAGGTATGGAGAGGGTGGACATCCTTGTCTTGTTCCTGATTTTAGTGGGATGGCTTTGAGTTTTTCTCCGTTTAATTTAATGTTAGCTGTCGGCTTGCGGTAAATAGCTTTTATTATATTTAGGTATGCCCCTTATATCCCTAATCTCTCCAAGACCTTTATCATAAAGGGGTGTTGAATTTTGTCCAATGCTTTTTCAGCATCTAATGAAATGATCATATGGTTTTTTTCTTTCAGTTTATTTATATGGTGGATTACATTGATAGATTTGCGTATGTTGAACCAGCCCTGCATCTCTGGGATGAAGCCTACTTGATCATAATGGATAATTTTTCTAATGTGTTCTTGGATTCGGTTTGCCAGTATTTTATTGAGAATTTTTGCATCGATATTCATGAGTGAGATAGGCCTGTAATTCTCTTTCTTGGTTGGGTCTTTGTGTGGTTTTGGTATCAGGGTAACTGTAGCTTCATAAAAGGAATTTGGCAATGAGTCTTCTGTTTCTATATTGTGAAATACATTAAGGAGTATAGGTATTAGCTCTTCTTGGAAGTTCTGGTAGAATTCTGCATTGAAACCATCTGGTCCTGGGCTTTTTTTTGGAAGGGAGATTTTTGATAACAGTTTCTAGTTCTTCACGACTAACAGGTCTATTTAGATAGTTCACCTGGACTTGGTTTAGCTTTGGTATATGGTACTTATCTAAAAAAATGTCCATTTCTTTTGCATTTTCCAGTTTTGTGGCATACAGGCTTTTGTAGTAAGATCTAATGATTCTCTGAATTTCCTCTGTGTCTGTGGTTATGTCCCCCTTTTCATTTCTGATCTTATTTATTTGCGTGTTCTCTCTCTGTTGTTTAATTAGTTTGGATAGGGGTTTGTCGATCTTGTTGATTTTTCTCCAAGAACCAACTTTTTGTTTCATTGATTCTTTGGACTGTTTTCTGTGTTTCTATTTTGTTGATTTCCACCCTCAGTTTGATTATTTCCAGTCTTCTTCTCCTCCTGGGCGCGTCTGCTTCTTTTTTTTTCTAAAGCTTTCAGGTGTGCTGTTAAGTCCCCGATGTATGCTTTCTCTGTTTTCTTTAAGTGGGCACTTAGTGCTATGAACTTTCCTCTTAGCACTGCTTTCATCGTGTCCCATAGGTTTGAGTATGTTGTCTCTTTATTTTCATTAAATTCAAGGAGGACTTTAATTTCTTCCTTGACCCAGGTGTGGTTCAGTAGCTGACTGTTCAGTTTCCATGAGTTTGTCGGCTTTCTGGGGGTAGCATTGTTGTTGCCTTCTAACTTTAATCCGTGGTGATCTGATAAGACACAGGTGGACACTGATATTTTTTTGTATCTGTGGAGGTTTCCTTTGTTTCCCAGTATGTGGTCAATTTTCGAGAAGGTTCCATGAGCTGCAGAGAAGAAGGTATATTCTTTCCTATTTGGGTGGAGTGTTCTATAGATGTCTGTTAAGTCCATTTGCTTCATTACCTCCAATAATTCTCTTAATTCTCTATTAGGTTTCTGTCTGATTGACCTGTCCATTGGAGAGAGAGGTGTATTGAAGTCTCCTACTATTAGTGTGTGTGGTTTGATGTCTGCCTTGAGTTCTAGTAATATTTCTTTTACATAAGGGGTGCTTTTATATTAGGGGCGTAGATATTCAGGATTGAGACGTCATCCTGATGAATTGTTCCTGTTATGAGTATAAAGTTTCCATCTCGATCTCTTCTGATTGATTTTAGTTTGAAGTCAGTTTTGTTAGAAATTAGTATGGCCACACCTGCTTTTTTCTTAGGACCATTTGCTTGAAAGATCTTTTCCCAACCCTTCACTCTGAGTAGATGCCTGTCTTTGTGGTTGAGATGTGTTTCTTGCAAACAGCAGAATGTTGGATCCTGTTTTTGTATCCAATCTCTTAGCCTGTGCCTTTTTATAGGTGAATTGAGACCATTAATATTAAGTGATATTAATGACCAGTGGTTGTTTACTCCGGTTATTCTTATTGTTTTTGGTAGTAGAGTTTGTGTGTCTCCCTTCTTTGAGTTGTGCTGGTGAAGGGTCGCTAGATGCCTGAGTTATTGTAGGCAGTGTTGGTAATGTTGGATTCCTTGGGTTGCGATTTTCCTTCTGTTACTTTCTGCACGGCTGGATTTGTGGCTACGTATTGTTTAAATTTGGTTTTGTAACTATTCTTTTTGATGTTGTTTTTGTTAATGCGTGTATACGGCCCGAGTGTGTGTATGTGATGTGTGTGTATGGCCTGAGCATGTGTATGTGTGCCACGTGCACAGAGGTGCCCACAAAGACCAGAAGAGGGTGTCGAATACCCCAGAGCTGGAGTTTCGGGTGGTTGTGAACTTGTGTGGATGCTGAGAATGGAATCAGCTGTCTGTGCTTAGCACCAAGTTCTCACAAAGGTCTCTCAACCGTGGTGCTCTCTCTGCTAGCTGGGTTCCCTGGGTTTCTGTTGCCTGCTGCTGTCTGCTATGAGAGGTCAGGGACCCTGTCTATGTCCAGCACATTGGCTGCCAGCAATGGATCCTCACTGGATGAGTATGACGGTCTAAAGATCAAACACTGAACCATCTCCACCTTTCTCAGAACGCTACCCAGAGTCCTGTGTTGAAACCACAGGGCGAGCGAGGCTCGATTCTGCAGTTAAAAACAATTACATTTATCAGGAGGTGCCGGGGCACGTGGGTCAGGGTGTCATATGGACGTCGAAAGGCAGACAACCCGTGGGAATTAGTTGTCTCTTACCATGTGGATCAAACTCAGGTACTCAGGCTTGGCAGGAAACACCTGTATCCAACGAACCATCAGAGAGGTGGGAAGAAAAGGCACAGGTGTGGTGGTGTGGGGGAGACTTTAGGGATGCTGGCTTTGGGGAAGCAGTCACAGTGGTAGGTGCAGTTAGGGAAAGTTGAGGGAGGGGCCAGTAGAAGGAGGCCACCACCACAGTGCTGAGAGGAGCTTTCTGGACACACTGAGCCACAGGCTCATCAGGGAAGCCTGACTGGCGCAGATGTTCCTGCCTTCTCTAAGCAGAGGCAGAGATGCAGGTCAGTGAAACAATATCAGGACCCATTCTCAAGCTGTGGTCAGGAGCCCTCACCAATGAACCAGCACAAAATGGAGCTCCCTTACCTCCGTCCTGCTGGGACCAGTCTCCGGGACTCAGCTCACTCAGTGCGGTTTCAGATCGGTACCATGGGGACCCTTCATTGGAAGGGATGTCTGTGAAGCTGGCAAATTTATCCAGGGCGATCCACTCCTCTTCAGTGACACCCGAGAGCCGTGGGAGGGTGTAAAATATGGTCTGAAACAAGAATCGTCAAAGCTAAACATTTTCCCTAGGAAACAAAGGAAAAACCAACATGGGCTTTATTATTGTTGGCTCTTCTCCCACGCCACCCTCTACTGCAGGTTCTCTTTGTCCCTTTGCCCTAGGACACTCAGGTTCATTTAGGTACCCCCAAGAGCAGGCAGGGCCTCTCCTCCAGCTCTAACTACATGTGACTAATGTGCTCTTATCAAGGGCACACCATGCTTCAAAGGGCAGTGTCACTAACAAGAAACGTATGCCGGAAGGCGGTTTCCTGGCCACCAGACACTTCCCATGCCAGTTCCATTACAGACATCCAGAGCCCGAATCCTGGCTCGACAGTGTAACTCACTGTGTGACCTTCCTCAGCTTCAGCTCCCGTGTGTGTAAGAAGGTTGGATAACTGGTGCCTATGAGGCCACCTTTCTGCCCTTCCCTCTTGAAGAGCACTCAGTGGTGGAAAGGCACGAGAGAGAAAACCCAAGGAACAGGCAATTTAAAAGTGAAATAAATGGCCCTTACGGCACACATCTCTGTAGGCAGTTTTAAGGCAAATATTGTTTGCTTCAGGCTAGCCATTTTGTGCAAATCTGAACTGACGTCATGACGGAGAGTACTGTTTATTAGGTGGGCCCCCGAGCCCAGCTCAAACACAAAGCCTCGGTGACAAGAGTCGGGTAGGGTGTCAGCTCTCTGCACCACAGCCCACACAGGGAGCCCTCACCCACTGCTGCACACAGACTACCCTGCCTGCTGCTGCTGCAGGTGAGGGATGCGGGAAAGGAGGAAGGACTCAGTGCTTACTGGCTGCCTGGGAAAAGTGGGCGGGGTTCTATAGATGTCAGGAAAGCATGGACAGAGGGCTCTGGGAGCCAAGGGAGACAGACAGTGTGCTATGATATGTGAAAAACCTAGTATGTTTCAACCCAACAAGAATGGCATGCATGTCGTATGTAGCACATCTCACAATACGTAGAATGTCTTCAAAGACAGCTTTAAGCAAACCATAAAAGAACTGGTTGCATAGTAGCTGATCTAGATTCCCCAGAGGAGAAGTCTTCCAGGCCAGATGTCTGCACAGCAAAGCTGAGTAGATAGCACAGCTTTGTTGCTGGAGTTGAAAAGGGTTTAAGATCGTCTTATATGTTATGCAAATTTTAAGAGTTTACACAATGGAGTCGTTTATATACTAACTGTAATAAGTATATTTACAGTTCTTAAAAGTACACAAGCACTGTGCTACTAATGAGCAAAGTGGAGTACCACTTGACAGACACATACTCTCATCACCCAGAATCAAAAAGGATTAATTGCCATTAACAAGAGATCATCTGTTCTTGCATGGATCATGGCTTCAGGACAAGAAAATCTCACCTGCACAAAGGTTCTCTCACTCACTTCCTTTTAGAACTCTGATCTCTGTTTAGAGTTAAATATTCCCTTCCAAGGTTTACAAGCCAGACACTGCCAGAGAAATAGAAAGTGAGAATGACTAGCCAGTTGTCATCGCTGAGGTCTGAACCGCGAGCACAGCACAGGACGGGGATGGGAGATGAGCCTGTCCCAATCCTCCAACAGCTGGGGCAGGGGAGGGCCAAGTCAGGGCTGCGGACAGCAGACAGCCTAATCACAGAACGCCACAGGTCACGGGACAGGAGACAAGTCTGTCCCCGTCCTCCAACAGCTGGGGCAGGAAAGGGTCAAGTCAGGACCGTGGACAGCAGACAGCCTACACTGGGAGCTCTCAGCTTACCTCCAGACAGTAGTCCTTCAGGGGGTGGAACGTGGAGAAGAAGAAATGGTCCTGGATGCGCTGCCAGTTCTTCCTGGCATTCCTGAGGGGAGGGACAGGAAGTCAACAGTTCTGGTGAGGGAGGTCAGTAGATTATCTTTAAGAATCCCATCCCAAGTTCATACTCCGGCTCTTAAACATCCATGTGTATGTTCTGGCTCTCTGAGGTTGTGGTTTGAGTGAGAAATGTCCCCCATGGCTCACGTATTTGAACACTTGGTCCCCAGTAGGTGGTGCTGTTTGGGAAGGTTTTAGGAGGTGTGGCCTTGCAGGAGGAAATATGTCATTGAGGGCTGGCTTTGAGAGTCCACAACCTGGCCCTCCTGCCAGTCTGTTTGCTGATGTGATTCCCCGCCGCCATGCCTGATGCTTGCTGTCATGCCCTCCTCAGTGTGACGATCACTTCTCCCTCTGCACCCGTGAGCCAGGAAAAACCCTTCTGTAAGTTGCTTTCAGCCATGGTGTTTCTCAGAGCAACAGAAAGTCACAAACATAGGGCGACTGGGGATTAAACCCTGGGGCCTCATGATGCTCTGTCCCAGCACTCAGTGTGCTTTTGGTTTGTTTGCTTTCAAGACATGGTTTCTCTATGTAGCCCTGGCTGTCCTGGAATTCACTACATAGACCAGGCTGGCCTCAAACTCACAGAAACCGAGCTGCCTCTTCCTCATGAATGCTGGGATTAAAGGTGTGTGCCACCACTCAGTGAGCTTTGTAAATGGCAACTTTAGAAAGGTTCTCATTTTTGCTTTGGTGTCTTGAGACAGTCTCAGGTTAGTGCGGGTAGCCTTGAACTACAAATAAAACAACAAAGGTTTGCCCTGCTGTTTTGCAGAACCGGGGTTTGAGCCCAGGCTTCCTGCCCTCCAGAACATACTTGTTACTCAGCTAGCCCATGGGATTTTGTATTTTGAAACAGAACTCAAAGATAAACAGAGACTAAGTAATGCTTTTAGAATCATGCAAAACCAACTGAAGGAAGAAAACCCAGGTCTCTTAGCATCAAACAGACACTGGCCAGTAGAACATGAAGACTGTAGAGAGAACAGGCTTCATACTCAATCACATACCATCGACCAAAGTCACCCACCACCTGCCAGCGTAAGGAACCTGTGGAGTTAGGATCCCTGTCTCTGGCTGGCAGTGGACCTTTTTCTCTAGAGGGCAAATCTTACATACGCTGTGGTTTTCACCCTGAAGGCACACGACACAGCTAAATAGTATCTCTCCATTCTCAAAAACCAAGAGCACCAACTATGAGCAAGGGTGAATTCTTAACTCAGCCACCAGGTTGGAAAGGAGAAAGTTATGTGACAGGACAAGCAGCTTAGAACTGTGCAGAACTTTCAGCCACGAGATTTCCTATACTTTACTCTTTAAGGGATTCTCTGCGGAAGTTCCTGGCACTTCACCATCCTCACTGCCTGTGGTTTTGGAAAATGAGTGACATGAAGTACTTTAGACATCCCAAGTCTAAACAGAGAATAATGGACTCCAAAAACCAACTGCATCAAGGGAACAAGTGTCTGCCACTCGCCTGTCAAAGGTGTTGCAGTATAGGCTCCATCCCTGTCCAGCGCCGGCGCAATCTCCCAACTCTATCACTTGCTACACTGAGCCTGCTTCTCCTGCACGCTGGCCTCACACCTGTCCGTTTCCCTCCCACTACACCAGCCGCCTTGGACCTGCTTCTCAAACAAAGGCAAAGCCCGTAAGTATCGGTCACGTTCATCCTGACTCTCTCAGTTCTGAGTGTCTGGACACTTGTCCCAGGTCTCTCAGACGACCTTCCTCAGGGTCCCACCTGCCTCCAGTCTCCACTTCCCACAGCCGCTTCAGGGGCTTCACTCACCACTTCCTGCTCTTCCTCTGGGAGGCACAGATCACGTTCCCTGAGCCACAGACAGAGGTCTGTATTTGCCATGGTGCCCTCGATATCCCCATCACCTACTAAAAAGCCTGTGCACTGCTGACTGCTTGGCAGTCCTCTATCCTGTCCTCGGTTCAACTGAGCCACAGAAGACAGGACCTTCGTCCACAGGCTGTGTGTCTGTCTGCCTCAGAGGACTCAGGGAAGGACAAGCCTTCAAGGACAGAGAGAGTGGAAAGCTCAGGATGCCCGGTGCTCACTGGCTATGTCCCTGTTTGGAACCAGGAGTTCAAAAAATAAGTGATACCATACAAGGATGTTTTCTTGCTTAATAATAACAATGATAATAACAACAACCTATATGGGATCTGAGCCAACCGCTTCTAGGGACCAGGGATTTTAGGATCAACAGGCAGAGAGAACACAGCTCAGTGCCAAACAGCCATGATCTCACAAAAGAAAGCAGTGTTTGGCTGGAAGTAGATGACCGAGGGATGAAAGGCAGCTCTGGGGTCATAGCTTCCTGCTGTGCTGGGAACAGAACTGAGAGTTCACAAGGCTCAAATAAAGGATGGAGAGAAAGAATAAAACCCCGGTCTAGACCCATCATCAATCTGTAGCTTAGCACTGTCTGTCGCACGGGGCTGACCAAGTCCTCTGTGCCCAGCACAGTGAGACACTGACATATAAGAGGGTCACAAGGCCGCTCCCCACTCCTCCAGGCTCTCCAGGGAAGAACAGAGCCGTGAGGCATCCTCACCCTGCTCCGTGCATGCTTTCCGCCTGGCTGAGGCTGCACTCAATGACTGTGGTCCAGGCGTCACACTCTTGGAACTGCAGGGCTTTACACAGGTGCCAGGCCTTCTTGAGGGCCACCAGAGCGTAGAGTCGGACGCTGAAGTTGTGGCTCAGACACCACTGCAGGGCAACGGTGAGGGCCTGCTTCAGAACCAGCTTCTGGAAAGACAGACACTGCTTGTGGGGTGGACATGGCAACATGAGCCAGACTGTAAGGCATGGAGGACCGGCAGAGTGGACACGGAGGATGGCAAGCCTTTCACTGTCCTCACCACAGGGCTGCCTCTTCCTCCTGGGCAAATGAGCCCAGCAGCACTCACAACTGTCTCATGGAAAACGATCTCTGGGGTCTTCATTTCTTTAAGGGCTGTTGTATGCCCTTCTCCTACAGCCTAAGTTGACAGGGACCTTACGCGAGACTAACACAGCCACTGTGTTCTAGACGTGACTGCACCTGATTACATGCCCCAGGCTGAAGTAGTCTATAGGAGCCCCACTTTTGGAGAACAAGAGGTATCCACTTTCCTCCTTTGAGTGTTAATCCCTTGAACTCCCTAAAAACGAACTTGAGCCACATAGAAGCGAAATTGAGAAGTGGGAAGAAGAAAGCCAGGTGTGGGATACCTGAGGGGACAGCATGATGACCCAAGTTCAGGGTAAACCTGGCCTATGCGAGCCCTGTGTTAAGAAACAGAACAAGTCAGAAGACTGCGGGGTCTCCTCAGTCCTTCTGATGCTCTACACAAGGTCACCTGCAGGACAGGCTGCACTGGCTGGTACCCACATCTACAAGCAATGCCAGGGCTCATACAGGGAAGCCACAGGGGAAGGGAAACTGTAAAGTGAGGAAAGAGAGGACTGGGTATGTGGGCTCCATGTGACCATGCCTAGGTCATGTGACCACTCCTAGGTCTGTCTGCACCAGCGTTTGTGAAGGAATCTCCACAGAGGAGGGGCTTAAGAGCTACTATCCTAGCTGAGGAGTTGATAGTGATGACTTCTACCAGAGGAAGAGCTGTGGGAGGAAGAGGCAACTTTCCTTAAGGGTGTGGTCCCTGATTCACCGCCTACACGCTGGGGGATGGCATCACACACCCAGGAAAACTGGACTTGATGAGTTATGTTTAAAAAAAAGCTGGGCGGTGGTGGCACACGCCTTTAATCCCAGCACTCAGGAGGCAGAGGCAGGCGGATCTCTGTGAGTTCGAGGCCAGCCTGGTCTACAAGAGCTAGTTCGAGGACAGGCTCCAAAGCTACAGAGAAACCCTGTCTCAAAAAACGATAGATAGATAGACAGACAGACAGGACATTAAGCTGGGAAGGGTAGAACGATGGGGAGCAGTGGAGGATTCCCATGATCAAAATAGATTGTATGAAATTCTCAAAGACCTGATAAAAATATACGAACAACAAAACCTGAGTGGCCAAGAATTTAAACCCTATTTAGATACTTGTAACAAAAACAAAAGCCATTCACACCCACAGGAATCACCTGTGAACTTGGTGTGTACTGGGTGTGGAAGGGGAAGGGAAGGAGAACTGGAGACCCCCACAAGGACCCTTGACAGTTGGGGGTGAGTATGGAAGAGGGTGGATCAGGGAGAGGCTGGGGAAGGGGTAGATATCATCAAACTGCAATGGATGAAATTCTTAAAGAATTAATAAAAAATAGGGAAGAAACACATTTTAAAGATAACTAATCATGAAGGAAGAACAAGTCCTTCAAACTGACATAAATGTATTCCTTTTTAGAACACCGAGCTCATAAATTTTCTTGCAAATAATTCAGACTCACCTTTTCCGGAATATTCTGAATGATGATGTCCAAATGTGATAAAACAGATAAAAATGTACAAATGCTTGTTTTAAGTTTTTCTTCACCCTGACAGAAGATGAGGTAGATAAATTGTCATTAACTTAACTGTTAACGGGCTTAACTGTGAGTAAAGGCTGCTGGACTCTGGCACGTAGATGTGGGAGGCAGACTCTGTCCTTTTCCCTGAAGTAGCTTGGGCTTGCCACGTATAGGGTACAGGGCTGGAAACCAAAGAGGAAGGACACCTCCTGTAGCCCAGTGCAATGCAGGCAGAAATGTGGGTACGATCAAATAGCACCAGGTGGCACCAAATGCACCAAACCTAAAGGACAGGAAATCCTGCCTGGGGCAGGAATGGGTTCTGGGGTCAGTACAGAGGGAACTGGAAAAGAGCAAGATGAATATAAAGACACTGGGCAGAGGAGGTGAGGGTCTCACTGGCCCTTGGGATAGTACCCTGCTATTCAATCCAAGGCTGCAGACACATCTCCACATGCCAACCTTTTCCTAGTCAGAAGAGTATGAAGAAAACCTTTACTTACGTAAGAAAAACAGTCCCAGAACTTTGGAAGAAACTGAGGGAATTTATGAAGAATCAATATAATAAGCCACTCAATAAAATATTTTATAGATGCTTGATTGTTGGTGAAGCCAGCATGGAAAATCTTATCAATAATTCCATTCAAGAAGTTCTGAGGGAGAAAACATAAATTAAACGGTTAACACACTGTTCCTATTCAGTTTTAGAAGACTCTCCAGCTGAGGTTGGAAAAATGGCTCAGTGGTTAAGAGCACTGGCTTCTCCTGCTACTGGGTTCACTTCCCAGAACTCAGGGCAGTTCACAACTACCTCACTCCAGTTCTGGGGGATCCAACACCCTCTTCTGGCCCCTGTGGGCACTGCACGCGCGCACACACACAGTACACATGCATGCAGACAAACACACATGCACAGACTGTCTTCGTGCTGGAGCAGTTCTGAGCTCTGCACTGTTTACTCAGGCATCCATTGTATGACAAAGGTTTTGATCTGCTAGGCTTTTACAGGAAAAGGGAAAGATACAGAAGTCTAACAATTTCCCTAGTTACATACTTACTGCATTTCTGTGGGTGGTGCATATGTGTGTAAATATTTGTGTGTGTGTAGATGTGGGCATGCACACGTGTGGAGGCAGGCCAGAGGGCTTCAATGTTTAGGTGTTTTTCTCAATCACTCTCCACCTTGGTTTTTTGAGACAGGGTCTCTCACTGACCCCAGGCTTCTCCACTTTGGATAGACTGGCTGACCAGCAAGCCTTAGAGCTCCTCCATCTCCACCTTCTAAGCAATAGGGGGTGCCAACAAACCTCAGTTTTTATGTGACCTCAAGTCCCACTGAGCCACCTGTCCCATGTCATTCCATCATCTGTGGTTTTGGTTGAACCCCCCAACCCAACACATACTCAGTTATGTGTTTAAGTGGCAGCATTCACATGCAGCCTTATTTCACACGTGGACCCCGCAGCACAGAAACTACACCCGGAATGGGAGCAAAGCTGCTTTTCCTACGGCGTGTCCATCCACCTACCTCTGGCCTCTCAGCTCCACGGCCATCCCCTCCCCAGCCCCAGCTGTTCTCTGGCCCAGACTTTGAGCTCCAAATTCATCCCTCCCTCCATCCTCTCCACAAACTTACTTCTGCCTGGGTGATGGATGACACACGTGTGAGCATCAAGTGGAAAACGATTTAAAAAGTAGTGCCTGCTATGTTTAAGAGGAAAATCATTCTTAAATATGACTTGTGGTAGGAAAATGGCAAAGATGCTCATTTTTTAGAAACTACTTTTGGTTATTGTGTTTGTATATTTATGAGTGTGTGTGTAATATACACACAAAGAGAGGTCAGGAAAACTTTTGGGAGTCAGTACTCTCCTTCCACCATGTGGGTCCTAAGGATTGAACACAGATTGACCGTCATGATTGGCAGCAGGCAGCCTGTCTGTCTGTCTGTCTCTGCCTCACTCTCTCAGACACAGATTTGTTGTTGTTGTTGTTTAAACTCTATATAACTTTTCTGGCTGTCCTGGAATTTGCTTTGTAGACAGGGTGGCCTTGAATTCACAGAGATCCGCCTGCCTCTGAGTGCTGGGGTTAAAGGTGTGCGCCACCACACTCGGACGGATTTTATTACAGAGCATGAGAACTACCCACCTGATCAAATCTGGGGAACAGGACAAGCAGCGTCTGCCACACCCGGTTCTTCACCCGGTGCTGGAGGGAGTTCTCATGGTAGCGAGCTCTGGATCTGGATGCGGACTCATCCTGGAGAGACAGGGTGGACATCAGGAGTGAGACACCCTGACAGTCAATGACACCTCTGGACACAAGATGGCGGCACCCAGCCCTTCTGCACCAGAGCTTTTCTTCCTGGCTTTCAACCAAGCCAGCCAGGCAGTCCACCTTCCTCCCTTACACTGCTTTTATCAGGTCTTTTTTCCAAGACAACAAGAAAGGTAACTAACACAGCAGCGTTTGAGGGATCCTCAGATCCTCTGGGTGTGCCCTTCCTGGTATTTGCCGGTTTGCTTCATCCCACGCACACTGTGTGGATGCAGCACAGCAAACACAGTACAACACAGACTGGCACCGAAGTCACACGGATGAAGACTAAAGGGCCAAGGGAAGCAAACCAGAGAAGCTGAGGGAGACAGGTACTAACTAAGCCCTACTCAGAGTCGGGCTTTCTGTGGTAAAAGGAGTTTAGAACGACTTACTCCCTGTCTGTTTCCATATCCCTGTCTGTTTGTCTCCACATCCCCGTATGTCTGTCTCCACTCCCTGTCTGTCTGTCTCCACATCTCTGTCTGTCTCCACATCCCCGTCTGTCTGTCTCCACACACTCGGGTCAAGCGCCAGGCCGCAGCCTGGAGAGCAGAGTTGGCGCAAAGCAGGAAGAAGGCTCCTCCGCACCTTATCCAGGAGTCTGATGGCAAGATCTTCTATAAACAACTTGTGGGACACATCGGAGCCATCTAGCAGACACAAAAACTTGACAGCACAGATTCGCACATAATAATCTTCTCTCTTAGTACTTAAAACATAAAATGATAAACTATGTTAATATGTTTTAGAAGTAGAAAAATGCATCCACTGTTTGTACCAAATGTCATCACAAGTACCAAGTCCTTTCCTGAAATGTGCTTGAGGTCTATACTTAATGAGCAGCCTTTGCACTGGGAGGCAACAGATCACAACAAGCAAATATCTTACAGGAGAAGAGCACAGAATGGGCACAAATCCACCAAGGATACACACACACACCAAACAAAAATAAACATGTCCCTATCGATAATGTCATAACAGACCCAGACCCTAGCAAGACAAAGAGGAACAAGAACATGACTCTCAACTCCATAGCCTGTCTCTGCCTCCTGCTATACAGGAAGCGCTCTGAAAGCCTGCCCATCTGCAGCAAAGTGAAACCCTCAGTGTTTCCAGTCCTGGTTAACTCTTACAATGTTAATAAGTATCACTCTACTGTAACAAAAAGCACTTGGCAACACACACTGGAAAGTATCACTCTGATGGCTCTGTTAAACCAGCCCAGGAAACAGATAAAATAAACAGAACACAATGAACTAGGCTGGAGAGATGACTTGGCATATTAAGAGGATGTACAAACTATCCACAAGACCTGAGATCAGTTCCCAGCACCCACATCAGCTCACAGCTGCCTAGAACTCCAGCTCCAGGAGGCGCAACGCCCTCTTCTGGCCTCTTTAGGAACCTGCACTCACATGCACATACCCATCCACAAATATACACAGATCTGCATAAATAAAAGTCTTTGAAAACAACTGTAGCAGTGCTCACACTTCCTGAAGATACAGATAGCTCTGATGTGAACACCTGTTATAAATATGACGATTACTTGTCGGCCTTGCCTCTAAAATCACAATAAAAGGTCAATCAGATGAGAGCCATCTACCTAGAGTACACCCTCACAGCCTACTCCATACACATTAGCTACATACACCGATTACCTAGGAATTTTTGTGTGTTAATTATTCTTCAATGAAAGGGCTTTAAAAACCCAGGGCCTTTCATTCACTCTGTTTTTGTGCATAACACATTTACTTGTTAAAATAGTAAATATGAATTTGATGATAAATTTTACAACCAAATGAAGGGTTACAGAATAAAGGATGCACCCAGACCCCTTCCCCCAAAGAGGAGGGGGGTCTGTGTTATCCGATGGCACATCTTTTGGGGTTTCTCAGTGAAACAGTTCTGGCTGTCCTGGAACTCGCTCTGTAGACCAGGCTGGCCTCAAACTCACAGAGATCGGCCTGCCTTTGCCTCCCAAGTGCTGGGATTAAAAGCATGTGCTACCACTGCCCGGCCTGATGGATGTCTTTACTTGGACTAGACTATGCACTCAATTTTTGAAAGTTTATTAACTCAGTAAATGGTGAAGATAAAAATAAAATACACAAGCAAAGAATAATATTATTTTTAACACATTTTGAAGGCTTGCGTTATGGTTTGATTAGGAAACTGCGCCTCAGGTTCATGTGCTGATGGCCTGTTCCTGAGGGGTGGCCCCATTATGGAGTTTGTGGAACCCTGGGGAGGTGAGGCCTGGAGGAAGCGGGTCACCGGGTCCTTAAGGTTTACAGCCCTGTCTCACTTTCCATTCTCTCTGCTTCTAGGCTCTTAAAGCCACCGCTATAAGCCAATCCTAAACTATATATACGATTGTATATCCTGGACTATATCCCCAAACCTCTCTTAAATTGCTGTCAGACATTTAACCACAGAAATAACAGTGATTAATAGTAACAATAACAAATTAATATAGCTTGTTCATTAAAATAGATATAACGATAAAACTTATTAATCTATGAATAATGGAGCTAGAGAGACGGTTCAGCAGTTAAGAGCACGAGCTTCTCTTTCAGAGGACACAGGGTCAATGCCCAGGACCCACATGGCGGGTCACAACCTTCTGTAACTCCACTTCCAGGGGATCCTTCTCAGCTCTCAGGGCCCCAGTCATGCATGTGGTGCACAGACATTCGTGCAGGCAAAACTTACCCATACATATAAAATAAAAACAAATATCCCTTTCTGTTATGAATAAAGACTGCCTTGGTCAAGTGGGAGATCTCACTAGCATCGAGACACAGGAAATGAGCTGCACTTACTCCTCTATGATGATGTTTGCTGCACAGTCGGGTCCAAGGTTTTCTATGAAGGTTTGGACATCCTGAATAAGTCTTAAAAATGTGGGAAGAAAAAACAAATCAGAGATTCAGGAGAGGAAAATATTAAAGCCCCAAAGTTAATGCTACAACCTTCTGGCTGAAAGCTCAGCACACACGTTAACTCCACCCACGTGTGAGAAGCTGACACAGTAGCATGTTTACCTCTGATCGCGCCTAAACACTGTTCCAAACACACAAGCCTCCAGGACAAGTTCGCTGTAATCCTTAGCACTGGAGAGTGAGCCCTGGGACAGCCCAGAAGAAGCCGCTACCCAAGACTGGCAGCAGTGACGGATCAGAGTGTTGAAGGCCCCTGTTTTCATGGAGGACATTTCGATAATCTCGCACATAATCTGAAATGAAGCACGGCACTCGGGTTAACCTCTGGCCAGCTAAAAAGAAAACCAGCAGCATACCAGTGATACAACTAGCACTGTGACCCTTCTGATGATGTTCCTGAAGAAATAGCCTTCTGCACTGTGACCCTTCTGATGATGTTCCTGAAGAAATAGCCTTCTGCACTGTGACCCTTCTGATGATGTTCCTGAAGAAACAGCCTTCTGCACTGTGACCCTTCCGATGATGTTCCTGAAGAAATAGCCTTCTGCACTGTGACCCTTCCGATGATGTTCCTGAAGAAATAGCCTTCTGCACTGTGACCCTTCTGATGATGTTCCTGAAGAAATAGCCTTCTGCACTGTGATCCTTCTGATGATGTTCCTGAAGAAATAGCCTAGCCTTCTGCACTATGATCCTTCCGATGATGTTCCTGAAGAAATAGCCTTCTGGCCTGGGTCAGCGTGGCAGATGTAGATGAGGAGACACGTGTCTGTGAGTGCCTGCAGGACGTTTCTCCCAGAGACACTTCAGTCAAGACAAAGACACTCTGAATGCAGTGGCGCTCTGCAGGCTGGGGTCATAGGCTGGATCAAAAGGAGGAAGCGAGCAGAGCGCTGGCATTTATCTCTCTGTTTGCCGACTGTGGATGCCACGTGACCAGCTGCCTCGTGTCTCTGCTGCCATGCCTTCCCCACCGTGTTGGAGTGTGCCAGGCATTCAGTCATAGCAATGAGAGAAGTAACACACAGCTGGGTCCCAAACTGTGCACTAACTAGAGAATACATACAGATTGTGATGTCAACGTACAAAGGGGTTCCAACATTGAAAACAAAACTCTCAGGACCTGCTGGAGAGTATTTTCTGTTTATGGCAGTGTATTTACTTTACTGACATGGTAAATGGGAACTGTGTGATAAATTTAGTGTTTCAAGAGTGTGTGTTAAGTCCAGTCTTCCTGGCCAGGCCATCCACCCAGCGCTCTCCAGGAGAGACCTGTGCCAAGGACACAGAAGGAGAGAGCAGCCCCTCCCTGCAAAAACAGGACCTCAGTGCTCCAGGGGGCCCAGAGCATAGTCTGCACCTTCCCACAGTGACAGAAGGGTGGAAACCGGAATCAACCTGAGTCTCCAGCAAGACAGAATCCCATTGGGTTATCCTCCCTGTTGAAGGAGTACAGCCACCCCTCACAACCCTAGGGAACTGTTCCTGAATGCCCCTGGACGGCCAAATCAACAAAGGCTTCAAGCCCTGCTTGTGTAAAGCGGTGTGCAGTCTGAATGGAGCCTCCATGTGGGAACATCATAGCTACTTTAGATCAGACGTGCAACCTGGGCCCACGGCTGCAGCTGGTTAGGAGGGTCGCACATACCCCAACATATCTGCAGCCTGATGTCATGCTGCAGTACCCGAAGGCTGACACCCTGCTCCTAGTGATCGCTGGGTGACTGGTAATATCTAATACAGTATAAGGAGGGGTCATATTTTTATAAACAACAAAAAGGCAGTACTGATGCAATTTTTAAAATATCCCTTTTTAAAATGCTCTTTAAATTTTTTCACGTTCATTTCTTTTGGGCAGGGCACACAAACACCGCAGGATGGAGGTGGAAGACAGAGGAAAACATTCAGAAGCTGCTCCCAACTTTTACCAGGTGGGTGGAACCCAACTCTGGTTTCCAGACGGCAGCAAGCATCTTTACCCACGGAGCCATCTCTCTGGCCCTCAAATGTTCCTACTTATTGTCTGATCTGTGAATGGGGAAGCCTCGGGTGCAGGGGTTGTCCACACCTCTAGAAAACAAAGAACTTTCAATCCCCGTATTTCTCTACAGGAGGCTTAAAGTACAATGTGAGCGCAGGGGCAAGCGCTAGCCCCGCCATGCCCTGCCATGCCCCGCCATGCCCCTCCAGTCCCTGCCAGTGTCAGAGCACACCAGCTCGGCTCTGCACCATGCCCCTGCCACCCTCCAGGAGGAACAAGGCTTCCAGGAGTTCGGCCTCCTGAGTTCCCCATCCTTAACTTGCCAAATGACTCAAGTTTGATTTTGGTGGTGGTGGTGGTGGTTTGTTTGTCTTGAGACCGTGCCTCCCTATGTAACTCTGTCTGGCCTGAAACTCAGTATGTAGACCAGACTGGTCACAAACTTAGAGATCCACCGGCCTCCGCCTCCTGAGTGTTGAGATTAAAACTTTTGCTGCCACACTCACCTGTGACTCAAGGGCTTAAATCCTGTTTGAACAGGGTGGGAAGAGCTGTGTCTGAGTGTGAAGTGCGCCACAGGCTCATGGGTAACAGCCCCTTTGTCCACCTGGTGGTGATGTTCTGAAAGGTGGCTCTTTGGAGGAGGACAGCTAGACTGGCCCTGCTTTGGCTGTTCTCTGCTTCCCAGTGCACTAATCTGTCAGGAGTGGCTGCTTCCCTCTCCTTCCACTACAAAGGGAACAGCCACATTCCTTCCTTGTCACAATGGACCGTAGCTCCTGAAACTGAGCAGGAGCCAACTGCTCCTCAAGTCCTGTCTATGGACTCTCCGGTCACAGCAGGGCAGGTGGGGGCCTCCTGAGCCTCCCGCCGCTGCCATGTTTCCTCATCTCACGCAGGAAGGCATTCTGAGAACAAAGCCCCAGTCCTAGTGAATAGTTACAAACACCCTCTCCTTTCACCGTCTACAGACTGTCCAACACGCAGAGAGAAAAAAGTTACCTCCTTGATCCTGAAGTATGCCTGGCCCTTGAGTTCTGCAGCAATGGTAAGAATTTCATTATCGAAAACAAAGTGGACGAAAGCTTTTAAGTTAGGCCAGAACGTCAGCTGGGTGTTGCTCAGGGAAGATACCGTTTTCCAGGCCAGGTCAAAAGATTCTATGCAGAGCGACTCGTCGGAAGTCAGGAGCTGGCATAAGAGGTGAAAATACTCAGTGGTGAAAAAAACCCAGAAGGGCTGCTGTTTCTCCATCACCCAGCCCTCCTTCCCCTCCGTCTCACCTTGGGAACCAGCATCTCCATGCAGTGGAACACAGGTAAGATGTGGCCGGCAGGGAGCACAGTGAGGACATCCAGGGCCAACCGCAGGGTCTGCACGGGCAGCTGGACAGCAGGGAGACGGCACTCCAGCGTGTCACTTTCCATGGCTGGGATAAGGAGGCGGTGTTTCCTCAGCAGCCAGCAGAGGCAGACCCACTGATCGTGCAGATACTGGGCCACTGTTTTTCCCCATCCTTGAGAAGATGGCGATTCTTCAAAAGCACTGAGATTTTGAAAAGAAAAGACACTAAGTCACTGACTTTCCCAGATTCGTCTTTACTTCATGGGAACGTGGCGCTGTGCCTTACAGAGGCAAAGCAGGTGGGTGGTTTGAGAGTGGTCTAGCTCCTGCAAATCCTTCCACAGAGCTGGGAGGGAGGGAACTGGGAGGTGGGGGCTCTGCCAACTTTTCTATAGGGAGGTAAAAGAGCACAAAATCCTCTCCATGATCCAGGTAATTTACAGGCTTTTCAGTCTCCAAAATCACATGTTTCCTTTTGTGCCACCCAGGCTCCAACACTGTCAGACAACCGGAAACAGACCGCGGCAAAGGATATGTGCAGCACATGTGTCCAACAGCCTGCCCGCTAGACGCTGGAGCCACCCCACAGACTTGCCTTGAGAGACTGGCTGAAAACCAAGTCAGCAGGTGTCTGACACGGGAGATGAAGAACCTAACGGTGCACTCTTGACCAAAATGGAGCCTCATCTCCCCAACTCCGCTACACCATGAACACCACACCACCGGGGATCCCTAATGACCATGACTGCACAAAAGCCAGATTGCTAAACCTTAACAAAAATGTTCCTCATTCACCTGCCGTTCTCCAAGGGATGCACACAGCTGTTCTGCTCCTCTGAGTGGGGCTTCTTCAGCATCTGATTGAGTGGAAGAGCTGCCAGAAACCTGTCCAGGGGCTCAGCATCGGGAGAATCCAGCTGCAGCACTGGGTGCCGGTCCACAGCCTTACACAGAGCTGCCAGGGTAGCCATGCTGACCGCTCTCTGCACCTGACGGCCCAGGGTTGGCTCCTGCAGGGGATAAAACAATCCTGATGTGAGGGAATCGAATCTCAGTCTGAGGCAACCGGGGCTGCAAGGCTACGGCACCTCATTCCCTGCCTCCCCTCCGAACATCAGTGGGATAAAAGAAGTTCAAGCATACGCCTACGCCAGTTTGGAAAGGCAGTCAGCACTCAGCATGTAAGAAGCAAATTCAAGCTCTACGGTAAGGGCTGCCTAGACCTCCTTATACGACAGATCAACTGCCTCTGAGTAACACGGCCCTGGCCTCGTCAGGGTTCGAACCCAGGAGACAGCCACTGAAGCTGGGCTTTTAGCCACTCTGCCTTTCTGGGATGTTTAAGAAATGCCTACAGGTGCTAAAATTCAGCGCCGACGTATCTGCATAAATCACAACACAAACTATGAATAATAATCAAAAATAATAAAATAATAAAAAATAAAGGAAATAAAGAGCACCGTGTAGGCTTGAGGGGCATCGGGAAGGAAGGAGCGAGACCCTGATCCAGCAGAGGCTGCCACTCCCTCTCCTGCAAGGGTCAAGCCAGATGGAAGTCAGGTAGAAGGCACTGTGGTCACAGTATAAAACCGCCCAGATGGAAGTCAGGTAGAAGGCACTATGGTCACAGTATAAAACCGCCCAGGCTCACATGAACACGTGGTCCTCAGCTGGCGGTACTGTTTGGGGGTTCTGGAATCCTAGTTAGTAGGGGTGGGGTCGTTCTGGTGCAAGCTCTTTACTTCCTGGTTTGCTGTGACACTAAGACAGGAGCCTCTACACCTTAACAACCTAACACTTGTCTCTTAAATGCTAAGTAGGAAAGAACCCTTCCCTTCAGTCACCTGTCAGGTGAGTAAAGAGCACAGACTTGTGGGTACCTGGGGCAGCTGCAGCCCAGGGCACATGGGACCAGGGAGGAAGCCAAGCACAGCGGCTGAGATCTAAGACTGATGATCCTGTCCCGGGCCAGCGTGAGCAGATGACCTGGGTCACCTCCCATATCTGAGGTGACTTAAGACTGAAGAGCTGCTGGGTTGAAGGCTGAAGAACCCAGCAGCTCAGGAGGCTGAGGTAGGAGGAGCGTGAGTTCAAGGTCTGTCTGAGCTACAAAGAAAATTCAAGGTTAGCCTGAGTAACCTAGTAAGATTCTGTCCTCAAGTTTAAACAAGGTGGGGCGAGGGAGGATGATACACGCCCAGTACAAAGGTTGTGACCCCACGAGTGTAGTACAGCTGAAGGTGGGATCATGAAAAATCTGGCCATCATCAGAGAGGTCTGAATGCACAATGACTCCAAATTAATTGAGAATCAAACATGTGATGAGTCTAAGGTGTTGATGGCTGTGCTGTCCATACCGACTGTGGGACCTCACGGTGTTGATGGCTGTGCCTGTCCATACCGACTGTGGGACCTCACGGTGTTGATGGCCGTGCCTGTCCATACCGACTGTGGGACCTCACGGTGTTGATGGCTGTGCTGTCCATACCGACTGTGGGACCTCACGGTGTTGATGGCTGTGCTGTCCATACCGACTGTGGGACCTCACGGTGTTGATGGCTGTGCCTGTCCATACCGACTGTGGGACCTCACGGTGTTGATGGCTGTGCCTGTCCATACCGACTGGGGGACCTCACGGTGTTGATGGCCGTGCCTGTCCATACCGACTGTGGGACCTCACGGTGTTGATGGCTGTGCCTGTCCATACCGACTGTGGGACCTCACGGTGTTGATGGCCGTGCCTGTCCATACCGACTGTGGGACCTCACGGTGTTGATGGCTGTGCTGTCCATACCGACTGTGGGACCTCACGGTGTTGATGGCCGTGCTGTCCATACCGACTGTGGGACCTCACGGTGTTGATGGCTGTGCTGTCCATACCGACTGTGGGACCTCACGGTGTTGATGGCTGTGCCTGTCCATACCGACTGTGGGACCTCACAGTGTTGATGGCTGTGCTGTCCATACCGACTGTGGGACCTCACAGTGTTGATGGCTGTGCTGTCCATACCGACTCTGGGACCTCACAGTGTTGATGGCTGTGCTGTCCATACCGACTGTGGGACCTCACAGTGTTGATGGCTGTGCTGTCCATACCGACTGTGGGACCTCACGGTGTTGATGGCTGTGCTGTCCATACCGACTGTGGGACCTCACGGTGTTGATGGCCGTGCCTGTCCATACCGACTGTGGGACCTCACAGTGTTGATGGCTGTGCTGTCCATACCGACTGTGGGACCTCACAGTGTTGATGGCTGTGCTGTCCATACCGACTGTGGGACCTCACAGTGTTGATGGCTGTGCTGTCCATACCGACTGTGGGACCTCACGGTGTTGATGGCTGTGCCTGTCCATACCGACTGTGGGACCTCACAGTGTTGATGGCTGTGCTGTCCATACCGACTGTGGGACCTCACAGTGTTGATGGCTGTGCTGTCCATACCGACTGTGGGACCTCACGGTGTTGATGGCTGTGCTGTCCATACCGACTGTGGGACCTCACGGTGTTGATGGCTGTGCCTGTCCATACCGACTGTGGGACCTCACGGTGTTGATGGCTGTGCTGTCCATACCGACTGTGGGACCTCACGGTGTTCATGGCCGTGCCTGTCCATACCGACTGTGGGACCTCACGGTGTTGATGGCTGTGCTGTCCATACCGACTGTGGGACCTCACGGTGTTGATGGCCGTGCCTGTCCATACCGACTGTGGGACCTCACGGTGTTGATGGCTGTGCTGTCCATACTGACTGTGGGACCTCACGGTGTTGATGGCTGTGCTGTCCATACCGACTGTGGGACCTCACGGTGTTGATGGCCGTGCCTGTCCATACCGACTGTAGGACCTCACGGTGTTGATGGCTGTGCCTGTCCATACCGACTGTGGGACCTCACGGTGTTGATGGCTGTGCTGTCCATACCGACTGTGGGACCTCACGGTGTTGATGGCCGTGCCTGTCCATACCGACTGTGGGACCTCACGGTGTTGATGGCTGTGCTGTCCATACTGACTGTGGGACCTCACGGTGTTGATGGCTGTGCTGTCCATACCGACTGTGGGACCTCACGGTGTTGATGGCCGTGCCTGTCCATACCGACTGTGGGACCTCACGGTGTTGATGGCTGTGCTGTCCATACCGACTGTGGGACCTCACGGTGTTGATGGCTGTGCTGTCCATACCGACTGTGGGACCTCACGGTGTTGATGGCTGTGCTGTCCATACCGACTGTAGGACTTCACGGTGTTGATGGCCGTGCCTGTCCATACCGACTGTGGGACCTCATGGTGTTGATGGCTGTGCTGTCCATACCGACTGTGGGACCTCACGGTGTTGATGGCCGTGCCTGTCCATACCGACTGTGGGACCTCACGGTGTTGATGGCTGTGCTGTCCATACTGACTGTGGGACCTCACGGTGTTGATGGCTGTGCTGTCCATACCGACTGTGGGACCTCACGGTGTTGATGGCCGTGCCTGTCCATACCGACTGTAGGACCTCACGGTGTTGATGGCTGTGCCTGTCCATACCGACTGTGGGACCTCACAGTGTTGATGGCTGTGCTGTCCATACCGACTGTGGGACCTCACGGTGTTGATGGCCGTGCCTGTCCATACCGACTGTGGGACCTCACGGTGTTGATGGCTGTGCTGTCCATACTGACTGTGGGACCTCACGGTGTTGATGGCTGTGCTGTCCATACCGACTGTGGGACCTCACGGTGTTGATGGCCGTGCCTGTCCATACCGACTGTAGGACCTCACGGTGTTGATGGCTGTGCCTGTCCATACCGACTGTGGGACCTCACGGTGTTGATGGCTGTGCTGTCCATACCGACTGTGGGACCTCACGGTGTTGATGGCTGTGCCTGTCCATACCGACTGTGGGACCTCACGGTGTTGATGGCTGTGCCTGTCCATACCGACTGTGGGACCTCACAGTGTTGATGGCCGTGCCTGTCCATACCGACTGTAGGACCTCACGGTGTTGATGGCTGTGCTGTCCATACCGACTGTGGGACCTCACGGTGTTGATGGCTGTGCTGTCCATACCGACTGTGGGACCTCACGGTGTTGATGGCTGTGCTGTCCATACCGACTCTGGGACCTCACGGTGTTGATGGCCGTGCCTGTCCATACCGACTGTGGGACCTCACGGTGTTGATGGCTGTGCCTGTCCATACCGACTCTGGGACCTCACGGTGTTGATGGCTGTGCTGTCCATACCGACTGTAGGACTTCACGGTGTTGATGGCTGTGCCTGTCCATACCGACTGTGGGACCTCACGGTGTTGATGGCTGTGCCTGTCCATACCGACTCTGGGACCTCACGGTGTTGATGGCTGTGCTGTCCATACCGACTGTAGGACTTCACGGTGTTGATGGCTGTGCCTGTCCATACCGACTGTGGGACCTCACGGTGTTGATGGCCGTGTCTGTCCATACCGACTGTGGGACCTCACGGTGTTGATGGCCGTGTCTGTCCATACCGACTCTGGGACCTCACGGTGTTGATGGCTGTGCTGTCCATACCGACTGTGGGACCTCACGGTGTTGATGGCTGTGCCTGTCCATACCGACTGTGGGACCTCACGGTGTTGATGGCCGTGTCTGTCCATACCGACTGTGGGACCTCACGGTGTTGATGGCCGTGTCTGTCCATACCGACTGTGGGACCTCACGGTGTTGATGGCTGTGCTGTCCATACCGACTGTGGGACCTCACGGTGTTGATGGTTGTGCTGTCCATACCGACTGTGGGACCTCACGGTGTTGATGGCCGTGTCTGTCCATACCGACTCTGGGACCTCACGGTGTTGATGGCTGTGCCTGTCCATACCGACTCTGGGACCTCACGGTGTTGATGGCTGTGCCTGTCCATACCGACTCTGGGACCTCACGGTGTTGATGGCCGTGCCTGTCCATACCGACTGTGGGACCTCACGGTGTTGATGGCTGTGCCTGTCCATACCGACTCTGGGACCTCACGGTGTTGATGGCTGTGCTGTCCATACCGACTGTAGGACTTCACGGTGTTGATGGCTGTGCCTGTCCATACCGACTGTGGGACCTCACGGTGTTGATGGCTGTGCCTGTCCATACCGACTCTGGGACCTCACGGTGTTGATGGCTGTGCTGTCCATACCGACTGTAGGACTTCACGGTGTTGATGGCTGTGCCTGTCCATACCGACTGTGGGACCTCACGGTGTTGATGGCCGTGTCTGTCCATACCGACTGTGGGACCTCACGGTGTTGATGGCCGTGTCTGTCCATACCGACTCTGGGACCTCACGGTGTTGATGGCTGTGCTGTCCATACCGACTGTGGGACCTCACGGTGTTGATGGCTGTGCCTGTCCATACCGACTGTGGGACCTCACGGTGTTGATGGCCGTGTCTGTCCATACCGACTGTGGGACCTCACGGTGTTGATGGCCGTGTCTGTCCATACCGACTGTGGGACCTCACGGTGTTGATGGCTGTGCTGTCCATACCGACTGTGGGACCTCACGGTGTTGATGGTTGTGCTGTCCATACCGACTGTGGGACCTCACGGTGTTGATGGCCGTGTCTGTCCATACCGACTCTGGGACCTCACGGTGTTGATGGCTGTGCCTGTCCATACCGACTCTGGGACCTCACGGTGTTGATGGCTGTGCCTGTCCATACCGACTCTGGGACCTCACGGTGTTGATGGCCGTGCCTGTCCATACTGACTCTGGGACCTCACGGTGTTGATGGCCGTGCCTGTCCATACCGACTCTGGGACCTCACGGTGTTGATGGCTGTGCCTGTCCATACCGACTGTGGGACCTCACAGTGTTGATGGCTGTGCCTGTCCATTCCGACTGTGGGACCTCACGGTGTTGATGGCTGTGCCTGTCCATACCGACTGTGGGACCTCACGGTGTTGATGGCTGTGCCTGTCCATACCGACTCTGGGACCTCACGGTGGTTTTGGTTCTGCACACACAGCACTCTCTCCTTTACTTCATGGCACAGAGCCAGTGAGCACTGCCAGGCACACCGAGCACAGATTGAGACTACTGTATCTTATAAGCAGTGTTGTGTGTACAGTTTCCAGCTCTTTACAGAAGCATAGGCTCAGGTACAGAAAACAAAGATGTGCATGTGTCCCTACAATGGCTCCTCAGCATGTGAGCATAAACCAGTGTGTCTCTGCATTACACTGTTAGACAAACAAGCACAGCCACCTCACTTGTAGGCTCTTTGCTTTCTTCTTTAATAAAGACTAAACTATATGCATACCAAAGAACTGTTTTAAAATCAATGTCTTTACGGTTTATTAACTGCAAATGCTTAATTTGTGATCCCATTTTTTTTAGACCTCTAACCCAAGGTTCATGAAAAAGTTTCTTCAGTGAAAAGGGATCACAGGTGAAGCCTGGCAGTGGTGGTGCAACCCTGTAATCCCAGCACTCAGAAAGCAGAGGCAGGTGGATCTCTGAGGTTGAGCCCAGCCTGGTTTACAGAGCTAGTTCCAGGACAGCTAGGGATACCCAGAAAAATCCTGTCTTGAAAATTAAAAAGGGGGGCTGGAGAGATGGTTCAGCAATTAAGAGCACTGACTGCTCTTCCAGAGGTCCTGAGTTCAATTCTAAGCACCCACATGGTGGCTCACAACCATCTGTAATGAGATCCAGTGCCCTCTTCTGGCATGCAGGCACACATATAGGCAGAACACTGTATACTAAATAAATAAAGTTTAAAAAAAAAGGAAGGAAGGAAAAGAAAACGGGTCACTAGTGAAAAAAGATTAAGGCCTAGCTTAGGGTATTGAAACCAGCAGGAGGAAGGAGGGATGGAAGAACAGAAAGGGAAGGAGGGAGTGGAGAGAGGTATCAGATCTCCATTACAGCTTTGACATGCCCCAACTCTACAGTATTACTACCTGGTGACAGAATCTTAACAATCACATTCATAAAATCCCCTTCATAATTCCAAAACATCGTGGAACAATCAAATGGGTATTCCTGGCCGGACATAACCACACACCTTCAGCCCAGGAGGATTACCTGTTCGCCCTCAGCCCCCTGCAGATGGTGAATGCACGCGTTTTTCAAAGGAGAGATGATTCGGGTGATGGGGTTGCCTGCTTTCCAGCCCAGCTTCACCTGGAGACTCGTAAGCTCAGCCAACACCGTCAGGTATAGCTGGCAGCGGTCCAGATCTGCCACCTACAACAAAAGTCAGGACACACAAGAACAGCGGGACCTGTAACTTTCACACAAGCACAGTTCAGAGAGGAAGCAATTCCTGCATGTAAATGCACTAACAACGCAGTGCCCAGGACATCTCCACGCAGGCTAAGAATGTCCTCCTTTGCAGTCTGGACTCTTCCAGAACCCGATGACACCTTTCACAGCACAGCATCGGAACCCTCAGCAACTAGGAAGCCTTGGGAGGCAGAAAGTCTTCCATGAATTCTTTCTTTTTTTAAACACATAGTAATATACACAGCAGTAGGTATCTGTATTTCCATTTCTGTATAATGAATTTTGTGTGGTCGCCACAATTTCCCTCCAGTCTTCTCACCACTCCCAATGGCCTTCCTCCTTCCAATCACCCCTTCTGCTGCCTCTGGAGTAGGAGTGGGAGGTTGTTCACAGATGCATGCATGAGGGGTTGCTTACAGAATGGGCAACTTCCCAGTTGCTACACCCCTGAAGAAAATACTTCTCCTTCCCCTAGGACAGCCTCAGGAAGAGGCAGCCTTGCAAGCCCTCCCCACTCCATGTCAGGTGATGACAGACCCAGGCCACCTGCTTGCACAGGCCTTGTGCAGATACCCAGTTTCTCTGGCTCTTCAGGGCCATAGTTACCACTGACATCAGTCCTCAGGGGAGGGAGGAATGTCCTAATTCCAGAGAGCTAGCAGGGGAGGGATAGGAACTTCTCAGAGTGGCTTCTGGGAAAACCCTCACACTAAAGAAATGTCCACTCAGTGTGGACAAGAGAAAGCTCCCGAAGCCCAAAGCTCCTTACACTCTGCAGCTCGTTCATGGTGAGTCTCCTGAGCACAAACTGAGCCACGCTCTCAGCAGCAGACAGGACAGAGGTCTGGAGGACGGTGGACATCTCATCTGTGGGGAGATCGTGTTTTATTAACCCAACAGAAGTAGGGGCTGTAGTACAAACCATACCAGCACTGGTACAACTGTCAGACAGAAAGGCAGTCACTAGAGTCCGGGATGCCACACCACAAGTCCAGCACAAGGACACTGGGTGGACTTTAGAACTGTGTTATGTAGAAAGACATAGCGACTTCCCACCGTAATAACCATCTCTGCGGGGCCCCAGAGCGAGAAAACATTAGCCTGTGTTCACATCAACTAATCTTCAGCCACTGCCTGAATGGAAGCCAGGTGCTGGTGCAGAACGGACCAGAGCACATGCACAAAGGCACTGAGTTGCTTAATAAGTCCCCAAACCATAAAACTTAGAAGAAAACACAGGGAAGTTCAACTTCACACCCCATAGCCATTTTCTATACGGCCACAAAGCACAGACAGCAAAGAGAAAAGCAATAAGAGTCTATGGAAATGAAAAGCTTAGGCTGGAGAGATGGCTCAGTGGTTAAGAGCATTGCCTGCTCTTCCAAAGGTCCTGAGTTCAATTCCCAGCAACCACATGGTGGCTCACAACCATCTGTAGTGAGGTCTGGTGCCCTCTTCTGGCCTGCAGGCATACACACAGACAGAATACTGTACACATAATAAATAAATATTAGAAATGGAAAGCTTGCAGAGAACACAGAGGACAGCAGAGAAAAGACAAACCATGGTGAAGCGCGGGCCACAAGCTACACGGTTAAGTCTCGGAGTCAGAAGCAGGGTAGAGGAAGAGGGTACATTCAGCCTTAGAACATAAGGGGGCAGACCTCGGGTGAATGGCTAGAATTACAGACAACGACAGTGGCAGGGTAACAGGAAACCCGGGGAGGTGACAGGTATGTCCAATCCCAAAGTGCGGAGCTGGATGTATTAAATATGCAGATTTCCTACTAGTCAGTCATGTCTCTAGAAGAGCCTCACGGGCCGGGGATGTAGCTTGGCTAGCAGAGTGCTTGCCTAGCATGCAGGATGCTCTGAGTTCCATCCCATGATCCTATCAAACTGAGCATGGTAGCCAAGCTCTCAGGAGGCGGAGGCAGAAGGATGGGAAGTTTAAGGTCATTCTTGCCTATGTGGCAAGATAGAGGCAGCCTGAGCTACAGGAGACTCTTCCATGAACAAGTAGTATATCGATGCAGCGTTAAAGAACACACACACACACACACGGACTGCAGAAATGGCTCAAGGGTAAAGGTATGTGCCACCAAGCCTGATAATATAAGACCGTCCCCAGACCCACGTGGTGGGAGAGAACTGACTTCTGGAAGTCAAAGTGACCCTCTGATTTCTGTGTGAGTGCCATGGTATGGGCAGAACTGCATAAACCTGCACACACAAATACAAAATAAACAGCTCTTAAAAAGCAGCAGGGGTGGGAGGATGGCCCAATGGTAAACCTCATGCCACGCAAACATGAGGGCCCGAATTGGATCTATTTAAAAGCGGGTGTAGGGGTTCTTGTCTGTAACCCCAGCATGAGGGAAGGTAGAGGTGGGACGGAAGCAAGTGGACCCCGGGGGCTGACCAACCTGTCCGGCCAAAGCAGCCTTGGGTTCAGTGAAGAGACTCTGGCTAAGGGAGTAAGATTGGCAGCAATAGAGAGAACACCCTATGTCATCCTCTGGCCTCCACATGAACACACTCACACAGACAGGTATGTACACACACGCCTCACACACATGTTCTAATGATAGTGAACAACCCTCCCGGCGTTATCACACAGACACCCCACGGCATTCCCGGCAGCACCGAGAGCTAGCTGCTCAGTATATGCATGGGAAGAACTAATTCTTACGTGAAGAAATTAGGAGCTTCCTCCCAGTCTCAACGCCAGCAGCACCCCCGCAAGGCACCCCAGAGCCCAGTCGTCCTCACCATCCTGGCCACTGGAACCTCTTGGCACAGAAGAACGCAGCAACCTCACCAGCAGCTGGAGGCACCTGTCAGTCCTCAACAAGGGCATGTAGGCGTTGGTGCCCAGCTTCCCCAGAGCATCCAGCAGGGGGTCTAAGAAGATCCGCAGCACATTCTGAGTCCTCTGCTTTTCCCTAGATGGTGAAAGAAGACCCACATCAGCCACCTCAAAAGCATGGCCAGTCCCCAGCTAGCACTCTGGCAAGCAGTTAGCTCAGGGGTCATACACGTTATTCCATGCTCGGGGGTCACTGCATCCCAACTGCCAGTTTGTTTATGCCACACGCTTTACAATTTACACTGAGATCGTAGCATATACTTTTCTAATACCAGTATAAAACAGTACGCATCATATTCTCTAATTTAATATTAGATTGCAAATTTGCCATTTAATTACCAACCTGCAAGCACTAAGCGGCCCTGTTAAATCAAACATTTCTTTAGTATGACCAGTGTTCTAAATCTGGCCTTTGTTAGTGACTCTACCAGCCACTGAGCATCCTAAGCACCCATGATAAACCTTATTCCCCCTCCCCCCCCCCCCCCACCGTCAGCACTACAGAAACAGTGACCTGAATTGGGTCTTCATTTCTTCCACGTCCACAGCCAGCAGAACCATCAGAGAGGTCAGCCTGGCTTCAAACCAGTCTGGCATGAAGCCGCTTTCTCCTGCTGGGATAACAAAAGTTACAGCTTAAGACGCATTCTCGGGGCCTGAGAAGTAGTTCAGTGGGTAAAGGTGCTCGTAGTCACGCCTGACGACCTAGTTTGATCCCCAGGACCTAGATGGAGGGAGAAAAGTCTTGACTCCCCTGAGTTGTCTTCTGACCTCCAAAGGAGTGTTGTGGTGTACACACGCACACACGTACATATGTACACATGCGCACACACACATTTTTGAAATTAAAAAAAAACATTTAGAAGGCATTCACTAACTCCTTCAAAAATGAGGAACTGAACCATTGGCATGTTTATTATTCCTGGTCCTTATAACGTCATTAGAAAAACAGTATTATGCACCATGGTTAAAGACAATAAAAACAACTCCTTGTCCCTGCTGTGTGAAGAGATCCGCTTGAACATGACAGACATATGGCTCCCAGAACACAGAAAGTATTGAGCCACAAACACCAGAATTGTAATTAGAGCGAGGGCCGCACTGGGGAGAGGTGTCTGCAGCTGGAGCACACACTCCGGGAGAGCTGAGCAGAATGACCTGGGTGGAGGGAGATAAGAATTGTGTGTGGACGGTCCCAGCAGGAGAGCAGTCGACAGAAGGGTGCATGTATGCAACAGAAAAGGAGACGACAGACCTATTGGAGAGACCTGACACTTGGCAGGACATTCAGGGAGATTTGCTTTTGTCTTACAGCCAATGGTAGCCTCTGAGGGTGTATGCACCTGGGGGAGGAGGGACTTCCAAAATGGGAACTGTAAGAAGCAAAAGGAGGAACAAGGGAAGCAGTCAGAGCAAGCCCTGCTGGGTGGAAACTTCCAGATGACACCTGGCCCTGGACAGAAAGGCTGAGGCACCAGGGCTGGGCAGCCTCAGACCCACTAGAGCTGCGTGTGTGGTTGCACTAGAAGCAAGGAAGGGTTGACTTTAGCGGCAGGCCTCGCCCAGAATGCTCCCAAGCACAGAGAAATGCACTTGAAAACAGAGAGGAAACACTAAGGAGAAAATGCTGAGCTGATGACAGGCTTGAGCTCTCAGGCCGATTACCTGATTAAGACCCATTCCTGGATCAGATGAGAGAAACTGGATGAAAGGGGAGGATCTGAGACAAAGGCAGGGACTTTCAGATGTGCTCAATGCAAGGGCAGTTTTCCCAAATCATGGCTAAGGGCCTTAATGAATAGAAAGCATTAGAAATGTAAAATCCTAATTAATGAGACTCTTTGAATTCTTCCCTCCTGCAGGCTGACAGGTTTTCTCCAAAGATATTTGCAAAAGAGGTTTCTGCCAGGAGTGGGGCTCGGTGATGGAGCACCTGCCAAGTATGCCCAAGGCCACCCCAGAACCACATCAAAAGCAAAAGAAAACACGAAAGGAGAAAAATGGTCTTCACCAGTGTGTGATGAAAATAACACCCCCCCCCCACCCCCGGCAAAACAATCCTTCTAATAGAATGCTCTCTGAACCGGGCTTGGGGGGAGGGGCGCTGGAGAGATGGCCCGGGGTCAGAGCCTTGGCTTGGAAGGGATGAGGATGAGTTTGCAGTTCAGATCCCAGCACCTACGTGAAGCTGGCAGGAGTGGCGGTCCACCTGAACCTCAGCGCTCAGAGGCAGGGACAGCAGATCCTGGGCACAAGCGGGCCAGCTAGACTAGCGTCAATCAGCATGTACCAGGTGGAGAGCAACTGAGGGATCACCTGAAGTCAAGCCCCAGCCTCCACACACACATGTATGCATGCACGCACGCACGCACACACACGCACGCACACACACACACACACACACACACGCACGCACGCACGCACAAACACACACTGCTCACATGTTAACCAATCGATGAACCGGTTTCCATCAGTTAACAGTAAACACAATGCTTCTAACGCGTGAAAAATTAACCCAGGTGCATCCTAGAGACCCACACACACTGCCCTTGGGGACAAGTTCATGGACTAATTGGGCCCACTTCCTGCTCTGGGAGTTGAGCAGCTCCTCCAAGAGTCTATATGGCTTTAACATCCTCAAGTCTCAGAACCCAGGAAGCCAGGAGGGAGTGATTCCGCCCTTGTGGCTGGAGTTCAGACTCACACTGCACAGCTGCTCAGGCACACAGATCAACCTGAAAGCTACAGTGACACATTCTGCCACCTCCTAAGGGAGTTCAGACTTACTTTCCCAACCAGGAGACTTCACGAACTCTTGAACTAGGTTTTTCACGTAAGCATTTAGCGATGTCTCGTGCCCATCAGAGCCACCAATCGAGGACTGTCTGAAGTACTTTTCATTGATGCGCAGCCAGTCACAGAGCTGGACAGGAAAACCATAGCAGGGTTAGTTTATTCTTAAAATGGAACAGAACAAAGCGTTTCTAATTTCTCTGAGCCAATCTTGTCTTCCACATAAACTGAGTCTAAATCATTAGATACAAGAACTTGGTCTAATCCTATGTTGCCATCATTCACTGGTGTGGAGCGGTACTGACGAATAATATAAGTTCCCATGCGTGGTTCCTGTCTTCGGAACTATATTAGCTGCAGAGGACCACTCAGAACCCAGTGTAAGGGAATCTCAAACTTCTGATGAAGCAACTGTTGCATTTTCAGAGGGTTAGTGATGGCTCCAGGGGGAAAGGGCTTCTACAGAGCTTAAACAGTGAATTGGCTGCTCACCTCTGTCCACAATCCGGTCCCTCGTGCCAAGGACTCCTCTTGTCTCAGAGACACGAGAAAGGCGGAGACATCAGAAAGAGACACTTTCTCCTAGGCAGAGAAAGCTCAGTTTAAACGTTTGGGGTAACAGGAAAGCTGTGTGGAAACAGCAAGTCAACTAAAGTAGCAAGTCATCACTTAAGATACAGGAAGTTACATTGTTTCCATACAAGAACAGGAGGAAACAGCAAGTCAACTAAAGTAGCAAGTTATCACTTAAGATACAGGAAGTTACATTGTTTCCATACAAGAACAGGAGGAAACAGCAAGTCAACTAAAGTAGCAAGTTATCACTTAAGATACAGGAAGTTACATTGTTTCCATACAAGAACAGGAGGAAACAGCAAGTCAACTAAAGTAGCAAGTTATCACTTAAGATACAGGAAGTTACATTGTTTCCATACAAGAACAGGAGGAAACAGCAAGTCAACTAAAGTAGCAAGTTATTACTTAAGATACAGGAAGTTACATTGTTTCCATACAAGAACAGGAGGAAACAGCAAGTCAACTAAAGTAGCAAGTTATCACTTAAGATACAGGAAGTTACATTGTTTCCACACAAGAACAGGAGCTGGGAAGAGGCTCAGGGCACAAAGCTGTGCTCAGTGAGGACCAGACTTCAGGTCCCCAGAACTGGACAGCACTGGTGGCTATCTCTAATCCTAGCGTTTGAGAGACAGAGATGGGGGATCCCAGGCAATGACAGGCAGGCAGACTAGCGCAAACTAGCGGCAATCAGCAAGGTCTGGGTTTGGCAAGAGACCCTGCCTCAGTAAGTGGAGCGAAACAGAAGACATCTGCCTCCATACTTGTGTGTGTGTGTGTGTCTTGACTAGCTTGAACTGAATAATCTAGCCCAGGTTGGTCTCAAACTCAAGGCAATTCTTCTGTCTCGAGAGTGGGTAACATTTTAAAAATACATGTTTGGTTTTTTTTAATTAGGCAGCATCTTAGAGAAAAGATGAATATAATCTTTTAAAAAAGATACTCTCAAGAAAAAACAAATTCCTGTGAATAAAAAGTGATTCTTTAAAAATAACAAAAAGAATCTCCAACTGAAGCAAACAACAGTGGTCACAGATTCTGAATAAAGATTCAGCATTGGCCCAGTTCAACAGATGCACACACAGCTCCTGGGTTAAGTGAGGTCCTATTGGAACATGGCATATGCATTTCTTTAGATGACAACAATGAGCCCAAAGTTAAACAGGGACCTCATAACATACACAGACGCCTCATGTCCCCTGCTCTGTCCAGCACAGCAGTGTGCTGACTCTGGCTCTTGGTATTTCCCTTGGGACCCTATGTCTACAAGCTCCTCTCCTGGTGAGTCACCCAGGATGGCCTGGTCCTTTTACCAGGCTGTGAGAATATACTAGAAAGGCTCCCAGGGAAGTTGACTGGAGCCTCAGGGCTCAGGTTTTGTCCTGGGACCTGGTTCTATAGCAGCCCAGGCCTCGCAAGGTTGACATTCCTGAGCCCCAGACAAGAACCCTGTTCAGCACAACCAACACGTCCTGCACACTACGCTACTTCTGTCACCTAGGATGATGTCAGTCGTCCCCAAGTCCACCGGTACTCCCTGAGAAAGACTTGCAAACGGGTGTACGGACAGGCACACTCACCACATCCACCAGACGCATGGCTGTCTGCAGAAGATAGCACTGTGCTGCCCCCCTCAGGAGGACCTGGTGTGTGATCATGGTGCGCTGGAGAACGTCCCTGGTCAAAGCAAGGACACACAGGTAGGAACTGGAAGTCTGAGCACTCACAATCATTTTCACTGCCTACAACCTCCAACGTACAAAATGATCATCACCAGGAGTGACTGTCACCAGGAGTGGCCAGCACCAGGAGTGACTGTCACCAGGAGTGGCCAGCACCAGGAGTGACTGTCACCAGGACAGGCCGTCACCAGGAGTGACTGTCACCAGGACAGGCCATCACCAGGAGTGACTGTCACCAGGACAGGCCAACACCAGGAGTGACTGTCACCAGGAGTGGCCAGTACCAGGAGTGACTGTCACCAGGAGTGGCCAGTACCAGGAGTGACTGTCACCAGAAGTGATTATCACTAGAAGTGACCAGCATAAAGAGTGACCATCGCCAGGAGTCACCAGCACCAGAAGTGACTGTCACCAGGAGTGGCCAGTACCAGGAGTGACTGTCACCAGGACAGGCCAACACCAGGAGTGACTGTCACCAGGAGTGGCCAGCACCAGGAGTGACTGTCACCAGGAGTGGCCATCACCAGAAGGGCTGCATGGCCAGTTTCCACTGTGATCGTACACAGAGTACCATTTTTATTTTTTTATTTGAGATAGTCTTAGTATGTAATCCACGCTGACCTCAACTTTTCTCTAGCCAAGACCGGCCTCAGGCTTGTGAGCCTCCGCAATCATTTTCTTAAGTACTGGAGTCACACGTGTGAGTCACCACACCCAGACAGAGCTCAATTTTAATATGAACCCACTCTCTTTTAATAAGAAAAAGCTAGGCCATGGTACCCCATGCCTGTAATCCCAGCACTTGGGAAAGTGAGACAGGAGGATTGTTGGGAATCAGAAGCCAGCCTGGGCTACACAATGAAAATCTGTCTCAAAGGAAAAATAAAACAAAAATATACTTAAATGCAAACATTTTTAAAGTAAGAATTTAATATATTTTAAATACTTTCTAATTGATTATCATGATTGATATTTGTCCTTAATTTTTTCATGATTGATATTTGTCCTTAATTTTTTATACTTATCCATACAATTTTTAAAAATTAGCAATCAATATAATTTTTAAAAAAGTGGTCAAAACCCAAGTGCATATATTATGGAATATATTTAAAATAGTAATTCATCAAACAAAATACACTCAATTAATTATTTACATTAAAAAATGTCAGTTTTTCTTACACAACCGAGTCATAGTGAATAAATGAACATACAGTGTGTAATTAATTACCTGAGGGCTAGAAGCCCTTCTCCACCCAGGGCCTTACATCTGGGCACGCCTGCCAAAGCCCTGGAGAGGAACAACACTGGCACCGCACACCAGTGTCTATCCGCCATCCTCTGGATGAACTTCAACAGGAAACGACCTGGAAGAAAAGGTTTGAAAACAACGTTACTGCTGCAGGGGTCACGTGGAAAAGTCCTCTGCTTCCTTAGTAAGAAAATGTAAATCAAAACCTCGATGCACCTCAGACCCCTCAGACAGCAGAACAGCACCTCAGACCCCTCAGACAGCAGAACAGCACCTCAGACCCCTCAGACAGCAGAACAGCACCTCAGACCCCCTCAGATAGCAGAACAGCACCTCAGACCCCTCGGACAGCAGAACAGCACCTCAGACCCCCTCAGACAGCAGAACAGCACCTCAGACCCCCTCAGACAGCAGAACAGCACCTCAGACCCCCTCAGACAGCAGAACAGCACCTCAGACCCCTGAACAGCACCTCAGACCCCTCGGACAGCAGAACAGCACCTCAGACACCTAGGACAGCACCTCAGACCCCTCAGACAGCAGAACAGCACCTCAGACCCCTCAGACAGCAGAACAGCACCTCAGACCCCTCAGACAGCAGAACAGCACCTCAGACCCCCTCAGACAGCAGAACAGCACCTCAGACCCCCTCAGACAGCAGAACAGCACCTCAGACCCCCTCAGACAGCAGAACAGCACCTCAGACACCTAGGACAGCAGAACAGCACCTCAGACCCCTCAGACAGCAGAACAGCACCTCAGACCCCTCAGACAGCAGAACAGCACCTCAGACCCCCTCAGACAGCAGAACAGCACCTCAGACCCCTCGGACAGCAGAACAGCACCTCAGACCCCTCGGACAGCAGAACAGCACCTCAGACTCCTCAGACAGCAGAACAGCACCTCAGACCCCCTCAGACAGCAGAACAGCACCTCAGACACCTAGGACAGCAGAACAGCACCTCAGACCCCCTCAGACAGCAGAACAGCACCTCAGACCCCCTCAGACAGCAGAACAGCACCTCAGACACCTAGGACAGCAGAACAGCACCTCAGACCCCTAGGACAGCAGAACAGCACCTCAGACCCCCTCAGACAGCAGAACAGCACCTCAGACCCCCTCGGACAGCAGAACAGCACCTCAGACCCCCTCAGACAGCAGAACAGCACCTCAGACCCCTCGGACAGCAGAACAGCACCTCAGACCCCCTCGGACAGCAGAACAGCACCTCAGACCCCCTCAGACAGCAGAACAGCACCTCAGACCCCTCGGACAGCAGAACAGCACCTCAGACCCCCTCGGACAGCAGAAAGCAAAAGGGACACCAGGGGTGGAAGAATCTGAAGAAACCGGAATCCTCACGCGGGTGGTGGGAGTGGAAAGGGTGCGGTCAGCGTGGACCACATGTAGAGAGTGTGACCCCCCAAGTGTGACCCCCCCAAATCCACTTCTAGCTGCGTAACTAGAAGTCCACACAGGTTCATACAGAACCACTCACGGGGCTGTCACAGAGGCACTGACCCCATAGTGACGAGAGAACACACAAACGCCCACTGAGCCATGGATAGATAAGTAACTGCGAACAGCCCACCATGGAGTGAGGATGGAGTTCGACTCCAACACAGAAAGGGAGATTCTGTGACACAGGCCCACTCCCAGAGAAGCCAGCCCTTAGAGGCCACGTGTTCAATTCTGTGTGAAACCCATGGAATGCAGACATCAGGGAGACAGGACATGCATCAGAGACTGAGGAGCCAGAGCGTGAGGCCCAAGTGCTCAGGGGCATGGGGTTCTGTCTGGAGACGAGGGAAGTGTTTTGGAAACAGACAGTGGGGATAGATATACAGTTTTAAATAGAGTAAACACCACTGATCTGAACAGTGTGAAGCGTGTAAACGGGTCCTTAAGGGGTGTGAGTTAAATCTCAATAAAGCTATTTTGAAAATTATTACAATTTCATTCCTATCTAGTATAACTGTGCTGTCGAGAATCTGATAATCAGAAAACTGTAGCTTTATCTTGTTTTTGTTTTTTTAACAGAAGATTAAAGAGAAAGGTTTTTTTGCTTGTTTTTTAAGGCAGGGTCTCCCTAAGTAGTCTAGTTATGTTGAATTCATGGCGATTCTCCTGCCTCAATTTCCCCTGTACTGGGATTAGAGGCATGAACAAACCACACCCAGTTAGAAGTAAAGCTTTAGCTGCTGAGGACTTTTCTGAGCTGCTCAAGACAGGGTCAGATCCACTGATGGGGCAGCCCCTGGCTCCTGGGCACACCTTCCTGGAAAGCCATTTCATGCCCTCCTTGGGTCTCACTCAGTGGTTGATGTCCTTGTCTGAGCCACAAAGGGTTGGTGCTCTCTCCATCTGCTCTGCTAACAGTTTCTGCTCACTGCACTGTTTTCTTCTGTTAAGAAGTTCCAGAACCAGTCAGACATGACAGCACACGCCTTTACTCCCAGCATTTGGGAGGAGGCAGAGGCAATGGATCTCTGAGAGTTCGAGGCCAGTCTGGTCTGCATAATGAGTTCCAGGACAGCTAGAGCTACATAGTGACCCATCTTAGGAGAGAAAAAAAAATTCCGGAGACTTCTCAGAACTGGAGGAGCTACCGGAAACTGTGGGTAAGCATTCTTCTCTCTCCTGGCTGCATGAATCAGATCCAGTACACGCCGTCTCATACCTACCCCTCACTCAGTGCAACAGTCAGACTCCCTTCAAACTCACCCCACACACTTCCGGGCCACGCCACCAACACCAGGTGGGCAGCCTCCACAGGCCACTCTGCTGGGCTAGCCAGCCATGCTGCAGACTGCAGCCCCAGGAGCTCAAAGCTGACGGTTCCACTGTTCTCTCCAGGAACAGAGCCACTGAGACAACCGGCTTAAGTCCTGATACTGCACACCATAGTCACCTCTTTTGAATAGATGGGTATCACTGGTCATCTTGTCAATAAATAAATATATAAAAAATCCATATTTAGGCTCAGTAAAGGTCACAAAGGCCACTGTGACAAGATGATTCAAAGAGGAATAAGCCCTTCCACTACCTGGCAACGAGAGTCTCAGAGGTGCTTTGTGTCCAATTCCAAACTTGCCTCAAAAGTAAATAAATAAATAAATAAATATAAATAAAAAAAAATTAACCCCAGCCCAGGAAAGTGGGCTGATTCCAGGGTACAAGACACTAGAAGTATGCGCTCCTTAGCTACGTAGCTGTCTTTCTGCTGCAAAGGTCAACCCTGAGAGGGCTGGGTACTGTTCAGCACCTTTCCTTGGCTCTGCCTTGTTTGCTAACGCCTGCAGAGGAGACAGTATACAGACCGCAAGGCCAGTGGCCCGCTGCAGACAGCTGCACAGCACCAATCATGACAGTCACGTGATGGCACATGTACCAGAACATGCTAAGTTAAAATGTAAATTAAAACCTCTAAGGACATACTCTTTGCTTCTTCTGGAAGAAGAGAAACGTAAGCGACCAGAAACGTCTGCAGCTTTAATCCCAGGGGAGAGCCACTTCCCGACAGTTGCCCTGGGGATCTGCGAACAAAGGGGAGAAAAACATGAACTTAAAATCCATTTACAAATACACATATACAGACATTAGTCTAAACACAACACGGTTCCCAGCAATGAGCAACTGGACAAGGCCTCTTGCCCTGGACCTGCACTTTATTTCTCAGTAATGTTCGGAGACTCTCTGAACGCAGAAACATCTGGGTGTTCTAGCAGAACAAGCGGGACTCTCCAGGACTCTGGGCTGTTAGACCAAAGGGGCACGGCAGCCTGCGATGACACTCCCCTTCCCCTCCTGACACACATCAGTCTAGCATCTTATAAAACCGCTGAGGATGATCAACTTAAACTGTGCGTTTTTGTTTCCAACATATAACTCAGTGGATTTCCATCTCTAAGTTAAAGAAGCACTCCCAGCGAGGACAAGTACCAGAGAGGCCTCGCATCCGCTACAGTGTTTCACTGTGAATGCGGACTCCACCAAGCGTTTCTGGCTCTGTGTGTTATCTGCTAACTGAACACAACAGAGCACCAGAAGGTGTGTCGTGATAAATGTATATGCCAACTCTCCCAAAAGCATGGGGGCCGCTGCTGACTGCACACTGCCCAGCTGCCTCACAGATGTGGAATGCCATCTAGCAATGACTCCCTGAAGACTCATGTCCCTGTCAATCATGCCATTATGTTGTCAATATGTATGCATCAGACACTAGAAACTAATATATTCCTGTCACTCGGCCTGGATGCTAGTTAGCATTTTTAAAGAGTGTGGGAAATGGGGTGGTTTTTCTTTTTTAGAGGGCTTTAGTGTAACTTGCTTATAGTTATGAACTCAAGTGATCAATATCAGAAAGACAAAACAATTCTAAAATCAGAGAGCTGAACAGGCAGTTTCAGGGTATCGATAATTCTCCCAATGAGGCTAAGGCAGAAAACTGACAAGCTTCCGACTGCTAACCTTTTCCAAGCGCGAAAGCTGTGGACAAGCAGACCTCCTATAAGCCATGGCCGCCACTGTCAGATACAGAAAGGAATGTTAGGGTGGGCTGTGCCAGACAGACTGGTGTGAGCTCGCAGTTCTTAATACAGAGGGAGAATGAGGATGAGAGAGGAAGGAGAGAGGGAAAGAGAGAGATGGCTGGGTGGAAGTAGGGAGGGGCAGACACATGAATGAAACATGCAGGAGGGTACATCGGTTCAGCAGAGTAATCCACACATGCACACACACACACACACACACACACACGCACGCGCGGTGATGACTCAGCAAATCCCACCAGACATTAACATCTGCTGACTCTAGTGAACAATGAACAACTCTGTATTAGCCCTGAACTTTTCTGAAAAACTGTGAGACTAAGTCAAAATTAAAAAGCTAAAATAAAAAGGGGAGCTAGGCGTATTTCATGACATCAGTGTGTGTAACTGCACAGCTGCTGGGGGCTAGGCATGTTTCACGACATCAGTGTGTGTAACTGCACAGCTGCTGGGGGCTAGGCGTGTTTCATGACATCAGTGTGTGTAACTGCACAGCTGCTGGGGGCTAGGCGTGTTTCATGACATCAGTGTGTGTAACTGCACAGCTGCTGGGGGCTAGGCGTGTTTCATGACATCAGTGTGTGTAACTGCACAGCTGCTGGGGGCTAGGCGTGTTTCATGACATCAGTGTGTGTAACTGCACTGCACCGCTGCTGGGGGCTAGGCGTGTTTCATGACATCAGTGTGTGTAACTGCACAGCTGCTGGAGCTAGGCGTGTTTCATGACATCAGTGTGTGTAACTGCACAGCTGCTGGGGGCTAGGCGTGTTTCATGACATCAGTGTGTGTAACTGCACAGCTGCTGGGGGCTAGGCGTGTTTCATGACATCAGTGTGTGTAACTGCACAGCTGCTGGGGGCTAGGCGTGTTTCATGACATCAGTGTGTGTAAATGCACTGCACAGCTGCTGGGGGCTAGGCGTGTTTCATGACATCAGTGTGTGTAACTGCACAGCTGCTGGGGGCTAGGCGTGTTTCATGACATCAGTGTGTGTAACTGCACTGCACAGCTGCTGGGGCTAGGCGTGTTTCATGACATCAGTGTGTGTAACTGCACAGCTGCTGGGGCTAGGCGTGTTTCATGACATCAGTGTGTGTAAATGCACTGCACAGCTGCTGGGGGCTAGGCGTGTTTCATGACATCAGTGTGTGTAACTGCACAGCTGCTGGGGGCTAGGCGTGTTTCATGACATCAGTGTGTGTAACTGCACTGCACAGCTGCTGGGGCTAGGCGTGTTTCATGACATCAGTGTGTGTAACTGCACAGCTGCTGGGGCTAGGCGTGTTTCATGACATCAGTGCACACACAGCTGCTGGGAGCTAGGCGTGTTTCATGACATCAGTGTGTGTAACTGCACAGCTGCTGGGGGCTAGGCGTGTTTCATGACATCATGTGTGTAACTGCACAGCTGCTGGGGGCTAGGCATGTTTCATGACATCAGTGTGTGTAACTGCACAGCTGCTGGAGGCTAGCAGTGTTTCATGACATCAGTGCACAGATACAATGAACCACACTGCTGCTAGGGAAGAGAATGACCCTTTGGACCGGACCCTCTGTCCATGGTGTGCCACTGACCAGCATGCACAGGCCCTGTGCCTGGTCCCCGGCCCCACAGCAATGACAGAGCAGCCTGGGCGCTTACCTGCTGTACAGACAGCTCTCTGAGAGGGCGTCCATCAGCGGGCCAGTGATAAACTGAAAGGGAAAAGATGGGAATTAACACGAATTTCCAACTGCCTTTGCTCTACGCGGGACACAAGAGAGCAGAGGGGCAGAGTGGGTTAACGCCGCAGCCCTGCGAGCACACACAGAACGCTGCCACCGGTAACGCCCTCCGGGGCTCTGGGCGTGGGTCAGGGCCGAAGGAGCTTGACGAAGAAACTAGGTGGGAAATACAGACAGTAATAGGGAGATAAGGATTCCTCAAGGGAAGGCTGACAGCCTGTGCTGAGAAGGTGGGGATCAGGGATTAACATCCCAAAATAGTCCTAGAGGCCAGTCAACCCCCACCCCACCAGGTTACCTGAAATGCAGGGGCAGAATTGTATCTCAGGGGCTGCAGTGTGGAGTTCAGACAGAAAAAGCAGGCTGGTGTGTGTGACCCTAATGTAAGGTGAGCTCCTGGGTCTAAGGAAGGGAACACGGAGCCCAGGGCCCAACTGCATAGACCCCAACACCCCTGGTCTCCTCACGGCCACAGGGCCCAACTGCATAGACCCCAACACCCCTGGTCTCACAGCCACAGGGCCCAACTGCATAGACCCCAACACCCCTGGTCTCCTCACGGCCACAGGGCCCAACTGCATAGACCCAACACCCCTGGTCTCCTCACGGCCACAGGGCCCAACTGCATAGACCCCAACACCCCTGGTCTCCTCACTGCGTGAGGCCGCTGATGGACAGAGGCAAATACGAACAGCTCAGACAAAAGACAGCAGAGTGCACACAGCTATGGCTCACGGCTCCAGGGCAGCATCACCAGGAGCTCCCTGCCCAACTGCAAACTCCATAAACGACGCAGACAAGGCTCCCGGGATGGCTAATGCTGTCCGCTGGATGGATCTAGGCTCACCCACAAGGCAAGTGTCTGGACACACCTGGGAGGCGCTGCTTTGGCTGAATCACCTGAAGCAGAAGACCCACCCTGAGAGTGGACAGCACCTCTGGCAGACACTCAGATACAGGGAGGACCAGGGGCAAAGCTGTTTGCCTCCTTGCCTTCGCCTCTCGCTTGTGAGTTCATCTGCCCTGCAGCCGCCCCTGTGGCTGCTCCTGCCACTCTTTGCTCCATCGGAACCCAGCCTCTCTAGGCTTCCAGCATGGACTGAAGTCCTGACTCTGCGGCTCTCTAGGAACCATCCAGGCCTTCAGTGCCAGACTGGACAACTGAGGCATCCAGCTACGGGATGTCTGCCTCCCCAGCTAGCAGACGGCCATTGCTGTATTCCAATCTAATAAATTTCTCTTTAATACACAGCCATTTTATCACTCTTTCCCCTGAAGAACCCTGACTAATGTGCTCCCATTCAGCTTTCCCCAAACAGGAGAGCTACATCTGAGGTAGACAGGTGGACTGAGACTGGGACGTGGCCCAGAGTGTTTGCCTCCCACGCTTGAAGCCCTGGGTTCAATCCCTAGAACCACATAAACGGGCATGCTGATGTGCATTTAAGCCCAGCACTCTGGAGCTGAAGGCAAAAGGAACCAGAGTTCAGAGTCAGCGTTGGCTACACAGGGAGCCTTAAAGGCCAGCCTAGGCTACATGAGACACCGCCTCAAAAAGAGGAGCTTGGTGTGTGCAGATCTATAAAAGACCTGCCCTTGCTGCGGCTGCTGCTGTGTGGTCTGCCCACTCATCCTAACTCAGAAGAACAAAGCTTCTTCTGCACCCTTGTTTGCTGACGGAAGCCTGGGTGCCCTCTCCCTCTCCATCTCTCAGGTTTTCTGAGCCCCCTCATCACATCCCACTCCGGCACTGCCCCCAACCCCCACACAGAGGACTTCCCCTCTCCCTCATCTCCAACTCCTAGTCCGAGCAATGGCTGAGACTGGCAGCTTGCCCACTGGGTGGCTTTTCTCTTAAACTCAAAAGATCCTAGGCTTAACAGACGACCTTCACCTTCACCTTCTGAAGATGGCCAAGGAGGAAGGGGCTGGGATGTCATTACCTCAGAGAGTTCCGGTGAATACGGAGGCGATCTCACGGCATACAGCTCCAAGAAGTGGATCACGCCTTCTTTGGTCAGGATTTTATTCTCGCTTTCAAACATTCTTGTATAAATGCACACGAGCCAGGAGGGATGAACGAGCCAGCAGCCTGCGGGAACAAGCACCCGAACTGACACACACCTCAGCTTTAGATCTCTGTGTGGAGACTGAGGCTCACACCACAAATCTGCATGCGACAGTCACACTGACAGCGTGCGAGCTCTGGCTTGGGGAGTTTGTTCAGCACACACCCACAGAGCTTGTAGAACCCAATCACCTCAGCGGTCAGCATTGTGGATGCACTCAGCTGCCGCAGGCACCACGGCACTCAGGACAGCGCTGGCGTGCGTGCGTGCGTGCGTGCGTGCGTGTGTGTACGAATGGAACCTTACATCTATCTGGGGTGGGTTCAGCTCGTTCTCCCCTCAGCTGGCTTCAGGCCATTCTTCATACACAAATCTGAAACTGTCACCCTCTGCCTAGCTTCCCACTGTTCTTGAACTGTGAACAAGACACAGGCTGGCACTGGCTACCCCAGCCTTGCCGCTCTGCAGACCCACTTTCCTCAGTGCCCATACCATCCTCACAGAGCCAGCTCCCCATCCCAGGCTGGTCAGCTCCAAGCTCAGAGTTTGTGTGTTACCCCTAGGTCAGGCCTGAGCCTCCCTCACATGAACTTCTTTTTGGTCCCTTCTCTGTTCTCTTCATAGGACTTGGAGCCAAAACTGCTGTTTCATGGGGGGAAAAAAGACAAAACTCGAGTGGAAAATGCTTCCAAGGCCTCCAGTGCTTGTACACACTGACGTGGAGTAAGAGACCCCTCAAGTGAATGTATAATTGAATCCACAGTAAGAGACAGAGTAAGGGCTGGAGGGATGGCTCAGTGGTTAAGAGCACTGGCTGCTCTTCCAGAGCACTGGGGTTCGAGTCTCAGCGCCACGTAGGGCGGCTCACTCCCAGCTGTAATTCCAGCTCCAGCAAAGCTAACATCTTCTGGCCTGTGAGGCACCTACATGCATGTGGTGTATCACATAGGCACATCCACACATTCACATAAATAAAAATAAGACTTAAAAATAGAACATATGTGTACCTTCTATTGATTGTTCCTGATTCATAGTCTTTATTTAATTATACTATAATTTTTTTTATCTCATTGTATTCTACAGCTAAATTGGCCTATTGTTTGTAATCTACCCCAACATGTTTTTCCAACTCTCCGTCAACAGGAACTTTTCAAAACCAGTCAATGCTATTTGGTTTGGCTTGCTGAGCGCCACGGGCAAAGCATGAAATGATGCCATGGGAACATCGTTTTAACAGCAAGAGCTCAAGAGAAGGGCAGGATCCCATTACGTGCTGGCCCAGGTGGGACAAGAGAGACCTGCGGCCTGTGGAAGCTCTCACTGTGTCAGAGAATGGCCAGAGCCATCCGCAGAGTAAAGACCAGTTCCTCAGAGGTCAGCCCATCAGTGAGGTGACTACCCAAGGCAGCCATCAGTGAGGTGACTACCCAGGGCAGCCATCAGTGAGGGGACTACCCAGGGCAGCCACTACCTACAGGGCGCAGCACTCATAAATAAACACATGATAGGGCACCTTCCCATTCCTACGGACAGGAAGTCTCCAGCCTGCAGTTACTGCATCACTGGCTGAAGCTCAACCTCACAAAGCCACTTGAGGAAGCTCCAGGTGTGCTGTGTTTCAGGAGCGATCGCGGGCTCAAAGCACAGGTAAATTCACACCCTTGAATGCCCTCTTCCTAAGAACCCCAAGATACCTGAAACAGGATCTACCCCCACCCAGTCTAACAAAAAAATAGATGTGTATTTATATATTAAAAAGGTATATTAAGGCAATAAGGCTGGAAAGCAGTTAGAAGTATATATCCATATTAGATGGGTATTATTATAAAAATAGCCCTACCACAAAAGCATTAGCAGGTTCTTATTTGTGTGGGTGTGGAGGGATACATGGACATGTGCACTTGTTCCAGCATGGGCACACGTGTGTAGAGGCCAGAGCTGGACATCCGGTGTCTTCCTCAACCCCTCTCCACCTTAGGTATCAAAGCAAGGTCTCCTGCTGAGCCCAGAGCTTGCTGATCTGGCTAGTCTATCTAGCCAGTTCACCCAGGGCTCCCCTGTGTCTGCCTCAGGAATGCTGGGATTGCAGGCGGGTCACCAGACCCACAAGGCATTTATATGGGTGCTGAGGATCTAAACTCTGGGCCTCACGCTCACACACCAAGGCCTTTGCCCACTGGGCCCTCTCCCCAGCCTGCTCTCTAAGGACACACACTGAGATTTACAGATGGAATCAAAGGAAGCTGAGCTGCTGGAGAGGGAGCAGCAGAGACCGCACGGGCCCAGGAGACGAGGCTGCCCATTGTGTGTTTCCGCCAGGACCGAGACAGGTCCTGGTTCATCACACACATTCTTTCCTTTCTATAAAGAAGGGAAATAGTTTGAAATTTTTATAATAAACTGCTTTAAACGTCTAATCATACCTCTAAGTTACTGGAATCTTTGCAGCCATTTAAGCCATGTTGTAAGAGATGGGTGGAGGGTACAGTGTGGACACAGGGCCAGTGTGCTCGGAGAGCGCGTACCCACAATGCCCGAGGCCAGCACCGCTTGCTGGAGGCACTGCAGGTTGATCCCATTTCCTCCTCACTGTTAAACGGTTTTCCCAAAGCCTCTGATAGATAACGGTTAGTTATGAGATCAGGGGACTAATGTTATTAAAGCAAACAAACGAACAGAACCAAAAAGCAATCGTTACCATTTTCCTCTGATACTGCGTATTCAAACAGACTGTTTAGCTTGGGTAAGACTGGCTTTATGACATGTATCTAAAAACAAGAGCAAAGAATCTCATGAAAAATCGCACGAAACGGCTTTGAAACCTCAGGGGAAGGTTCCTGTTTACATACTGCGGCCTTTCTCTCGCTGCTATGTCTGAGGTGTCAGGAGCCTGGTTCCCCAGGTCTGAGCAGCATCAGTGATTCATGTCTGTGAGACGGAGCGGCAAAGCTGGGGAACACTGTCCAGACCCCGGTTACGGAACATCCTAACTCAGAATTGTCTGACCCCAGAAGTGGGCAAGGCTGGGAGATTAAACGGTAAATGCAGGGAAGCGCTTACCCTAAGTCCGACCACTGTCGGGGGTCACACACTGGGAAGCACCGCGCATTCAGAGCTCAGGGTTCCGGGGTCTCTTAGACCATGCTGTGACAGTTCAGCTAGAGTCTGACTCGCCAATTTCAAAGTAACTTGAAATCTAAGTTTCTAAAATAAATAGGCTTATGGGTTAACCGACCGAGCCCATCCCGCATCTCAGTACACTTGGCACGGAGCGGGGCGGCATGCGAGGACTGGCACCTCCTACTGACATCTATCCACAGACACTGACCACGGTCTGCAGCTTACAGACAGGGGACCACACACAGGAACCTTGGAGCTGAGGAGTCTTACACACTGGGACCCTTGGAGATGAGAACCTCTAGGAACCATACAGACAGGAACCCTGGCATGCTGGGACTCTTTCAGGGAGGGACCTTTAAAGACTAGGACTCTCTACACCAGGATTGGAGCTGAGGAGTCTTACACACTGGGACCCTTGGCGATGAGAACCTCTAGGAACCATACAGACAGGAACCCTGGCATGCTGGGACTCTTTCAGGGAGTGACCTTTAAAGACTAGGACTCTCTACACCAGGATTGGAGCTGAGGAGTCTTACACACTGGGACCCTTGGCGATGAGAACCTCTAGGAACCATACAAACAGGAACCCTGGCATGCTGGGACTCTTTCAGGGAGTGACCTTTAAAGACTAGGACTCTCTACACCAGGAAGGCTGCACAGGTGTCACCTGGAAACCTGTCTAAAGGTCACACTCGTCAGGCCTTACTTCAGATGACCTGAACCCAGAAATACGGGGGAGGGCCCAGTAATTTGCACCTGGTAACATGCTGGAGCACCCCAACAAATACAGCAGTTGGAGAATGCCAAGGGGGGACCAAGTGAGACTAAATTTCTGCACAATCACAGGAATCCACTGAGAGCATTCTTTAATTTCCTGAAACAATTCGTGTGCTATCTTAAAGTATATCCATTTCAGGAAACAAAGGATTCGGCCATGCTTATACAGGCTGGCCTTCCCATGAGGCCTGAAAAGGGGCTGTAGGATTCACTAAGATGGGAGAACACGCACCTGATTTCCTTCTAGGACTTCCATGATCAAGATATAGTTTTCCCAGAACTTTAGAAGCTCGTCTTTTTTCTTCTCAGACCACCAGAATAGGCTTGGATCTAGGAGAGTTTCAACAGGAAAGGAAAATAAATCAGTTCTTTAGCGATGTGGTTAAGGTCTTCATCACAGCTATTCTTAACTCAATTCCAGTGACACCAGACAAGGCACCTGCTAACCTGGGAGGGGATCACTTAAAGGGCTTGAGAAACTCAAACAGAAATTTGTTGTCGAATACTCCTTTACCCTGTGTGAAGACTGTTTAATAAAAACTAAACGGTCAATAGCCAGGCAGGAGGTATAGGCGGGACTTCTGGACAGAGAGAACTCTGGGAAGAAGGCAGAGTTGCCAGCCAGACGGAAAGGAAGCAGGATGGGCAATACAGAGTAAAGGTAACTGAGCCATATGAAAGAATGTAGATTCAGGGCTGGAGAGATGGCTCAGAGGTTAAGAGCATTGCCTGCTCTTCCAAAGGTCCTGAGTTCAATTCCCAGCAACCACATGGTGGCTCACAACCATCTGTAATGGGGTCTGGTGCCCTCTTCTGGCCTGCAGGCATACACACAGACAGAATATTGTATACATAATAATTAAATAACTATAAAAAAAGAATGTAGATTCAAAGATATGGGCTAATTTAAGTTATAAGAATTAGTTAAGTACAAACCTACGGTAAGGTCGAGCTTTCATAATTAAAAATAAGTCTCCATGTCATTTTCTTGTGAACTGGTGGCCCAAAGCAAAACCTTTCTACAGAACTTCTGTCTAATTTTACTTTGTTGTTGTTGTTTGCTTGATTAACTACTCTGAGCTTGAATTTTTGCTTTTATTTGGGTTGAGGGATTTTTTTGAGGGTGTCTATCTCAGCAACAGAAAAGTAACTAAGACAGACGACAAGTCCAGAGGTCCCAAGTCAAGAAGAGAAGCAGAGACAGCCAGGGAGGAAGTCACAACTGACAAAGCTCATGGAAACTTCCAAGTGTGTTGCACACAAGTGAAAGAGGAGACTCCAGGAGGCTGGGGACCTGAACCCCAGGAACCTCCACGGGGAAGCCACAGGCCACCCTTAAGCAGGATCCAGAATCATCCCAACTTCCCAAAACCAACAGTAGAATCTCCAGCTTCTCAAACACAGCTGGATGAACCAAGGCCTTTAAACTTGGATGCAAAGGAGCCTCGTTTGTGTGGCAGGCAGTGTGTTGTCACATAAAATTTGGATAGAAATGTCTCCCCCAGCTGGAGATGGGCTGATCAAACCATCAGTCGAGCTATAGGGACAAAACGAAGATGTGTAGACCATCTCCGCTCTGCTTTGGAAGCAAGAAGCCACATACGAGCATTTCTGCCAGAAAACGAAATAACATATAACCCACAAACCCCCGAACATTCAGGGGCCATCAGAGAGCACAAGGCCAAAGGACAGGGCCGCAAGCACCATACGGTAAAAGTACAGCTGACAAAAATCACGAGACTAACTCATGGGAGTGCTCCAGCGAGAAAACCCAATTTGCAAAGCTCTGGGACTATTTGTCTTTGGACTAGCCGCTGCCACTTCTGTAGAACCCTCGTGAGGCCACCGTGTTCCCCGTTCCATAGTGGGATTCATCCCAGGAAAGCCAGCAGTGCATTAATTATTGGGCATAGCTCCCTCATACACTGCATACTGGATGACTTTCCACGGCTGTATGATCTTGATATACAGAATACATACCAGGTGCCCTGAACTCCAGAAAAGACCAGGAGAAAGGAAATGATTCTCACTCAGGCATCGTCCAGAACCAAGTTGTCCCTTGGCCTGGAGACCGGAAATGCCAGGCTCCGGATTTTACGCTATAGATGTTATCTCTGGGGCTCAAAGATTCCATTCCCTTTAATTCAGCCAGCAAAAATGCCAATGCGCACTCTGGTTGCCACGGTTACTACAATGCTGCGTCTCCAGTAACTGGGAAAGGCAGCGAAAGAACTGCTCAACATTTATCAACTACAAAGTCTATCTTAACAAGCCACACATGTGTAATTAACACACACACTCCCTCTGTTAGACATCACAGCCTTCTAATTCACCCCTTCTCAGGTGTGCCCAGGCGCTTCACAGACTGGGGCCTGCTTTGCCAGTCTCATCTGTCTGTGGCCCTAAAGAGTGCGTGCCTGGTGTCCTCGCTGTATCACAAAAAATTGTCAATTGTGTCTGTGTGGGATCCAGAGATCATCATGGGGGAGAACACAGGAGGAATAGACGGGACACGGTGAGATTTATGTGAGCTGATCTGTTCCTTCACCCTCGGATCTCTCTAACCAGTGCTCACTGGCTACAGCATCCCTCCTGGATCCTGAGAGGTTTGGGGTGCCATAGCATACACACACAATAAATATAATAAAAAGTTCAAATGGAAATGACAGACGTGATAACCCATGTAGAAATACCATCATTGAGGCCCGTGCTTGCAAGCCCAGCTGAGGAGGCAGAGGCAGAATGGGAGATGAAAGCTTAGGATCCCTGGTCAGCCAGTCTAGCTAAACATTGAGTTCAGGATTCAGAGAGAGGCCCTGACTCAAAAAATAAAGTGGAGAGTAAGGAAAACATCTTCTGTTGACTTCTGGCCTATAAACACAGTCCAACACATACACGCGAACACACACATACACGTGCACAAGCACGCACACACGCGTGCAAACATTAACAAACCCTGTTCCTACAGTTCCCAAAGGGAATGTCAAGAGACCAATACTTAATTAAGTTCCTCAAGCTTCAAGCGTTAACTTGGGACACACCGTCTTTCTTTAGAATGATACAGGTGTCGACCCTTTTTCAATCAGGATGTCAGGGAATGGAGCAGGCTTGTGGTACAGATCACACTACCACCATGTGCAGTATCCCACCCTACTCTGGTTCCCAAAACTCAAGCGGAAATCGCTGTAGAGGTGCCAGACGCAGGTGGTAAATCAGGACGAGGTTGATGACCCTTGAAGAGCTGGTTTGGGGAAGCTGGGTGGAGCTGGGGCAAAGAGACAAGCAGGTACCAGGCTGGAGAGATGGCTCGGTGGCTAAGAGCACTTAATGCACTTCTAGAGGACCGGGGTTTGGTTCCCAGCACGCACAAGAGGTAGTTCACAACCGCCTTTAACTCCAGCTCAAGGAGATCCGATGCCCTCCCAGGCACCTACACGCACGTGGTACACACAGGAGCACATACTTTGACATAATTATGTTTAGAAAGAGAGAAGTGGATACCCATTGTGTCCTGGGGACCGCAGGTACAGTCCATCGCCAGCTCTGCAGACACCCGCACAGCCCTCTGCAGCAGGTAGCGCGCGCGCTTGCGCGTGAGCGCGTCCTGTGTGCAGCCCAGTCCAGCCTGCACGGTTCTCCAGAAGCGGCCGCGGAGGCGCGCGTCGAGGTCCTCATGGCGCGCACGAGCCGACAGTAGTTTCTCGGCCAGCGCGCTCAGCACCAGCAGCTCTGGCCCAGTGCGGCCCTCAGCTCCGGGTCCCGGGGAAGCCAGCGCGTCCCAAGCCGCGCGCAACGCCGGTTCTGCACTCTGTGCCAGCGCGGGCAGCAGGCGCGCGCCCACCGCCGGCGGCGCGTCCCCGGCCAGCGCCAGCTCCACGGACGCGCGCGCCAGGCGACGCAGCAGCGGGGCGTCATCGAGGGCGCGCAGACACGGCGCCACGGCGGCCAGAAGCTCCACGGCCGGCACGTTCGGAAGCTCGCGCAGCGCCTCCTCGGCCAGCGCCACTGCCAGTTCGGGCCCTGCCAGGCGCGCGCACGACCGCAACGCCGCGCTCGCCGCCCGGAGCACGCGCGGCCCCGCGGGCCCTCCACGGGGGGACGCGTGCAGCCAGGGCACCAGGTGGCCCCTGGCCACCTCGTGCGCCGCCTCGGCCAGTCCGCCGGCGTCCGCGCCGCGCTCCTCCAGCCGTTGCAGCACCAGGCGCAGAGTCTCCACCCGCTCCGCACTCGTCTCCCCGCCGCACAGTGCCCCCAGCAGCGCGCAGGGCTCCCGGCTCTGCGCCAGAAGCGCGTCCGCCAACACACGCTCCATTGCAGGGGGAGCCGACCCCGAGCGCGTGCGCCGGCAGCTCTATGCGCGAGTGCGCGTGCGCAGCGAGAGGTTCCCGCCCACACACTCCCTCCTGGGCGTGGAACCGTCTGTAGTTCCTTCCACTTCGATGAGGGTCCTAGAGCCCTAGGGTGTAGTGCCTCCTGCCACTCTGTCCCTTACAGTTTTTAGCAAGAAGAGTGGCTGCAGAGACGTTCGCTGTAGTATTACACCAGTTCCGGGGATCCTGATTAGGAGAGGTCTGGAGCCGAAATTAGCTAAGAGGCACCAAATTCACATAGATGTCCATCGCAGTCCCCCAATCTGCTCCTTTCAAAAACGCTCCTTTGAGCTACCACAAAGACCCTAAGACAATGGATACAAAATGCACTCTGGATTTACGTGTTGAAAATAAGTCATGAGGGAGATGAGATGGCTCGTTGGGCAAAGTGCTTTCTCTGTAAGCATAAGAATCCGAGTTGGAATCCCCACAGAGGGGTAACTGCCATCCCGCGTGATGGAGACAGGAAGATCTCTGGAGTCGCTGATCAGCCAGTGTGGCTGAGGTCAGTTCCAGGTTCAGTGAGAAAACCTGTGGCGTAGGAACTAGTTGGGAGCAGGGAGTGGTGGCACACGCCTTTAATCCCAGCCCTGGGGAGGCTGAGGCGGGAGAACTACCGGGAATTCGAGGTCAATCTGGTCTACATTCCAGGACTAAGAAGAGACACCTCGTCACAAAAACAAACACACACAAGGTGGAGGAAGACACCACACATCAACCCCTAGCTTCTACACACACACACACACACACACACACACACACGGTGTGAGCCCCCACCTCACATGCTGATACAATACAAATGATGACCCTACCCGCAGAGATGCTCAAGACCACTCCCACAGGGCATTTAAACTGCCTCCCCCGAAACAGACACGTGGTTTTCCGGTCTCTCTTTCCCATCTCCTCTGGGGGTGGGGGATGGGGGGAGGACTGGAAAATCATCCAGGAGAGAGTTCTATCCTTTAAACCTGGGCTTTTTAAATTTCGTTTGACTTGATCTGACTTGGATTGCTGCATTGGCGAAGAGGCTTACGGGGTGCAGAAACTTTTCAGATACTTCACAGTGCCCTCTGCTGGATCCCGCTAGCAAACTCAAAACCAGGCTTCCCTATGTAGTTCTGTGTTTCTCACAGTCTCCACTGCCTGATTCAGACTCAGACAAAGAAGACCTCTCATCTTGACATGCACATGGCTGCTTTCGCTCCTCACCGAATCTCAGGTTTAACTGAAGAAGTGATGTGGATTCCCTTTGTTTTTCTAGGTGTGAAGTCTGCCCCTTAGTCAATGAGGGAGACTCAGCCCCACCATCAAATAGCTTGACGTAAAATAATATGAATAGTTTTAAAGTTAACTGATACTACAAATGAAAGATTTCCTTCGTGTCTCAGTCGTTCCGTTTGCCTTTGGCAAAACACATAAAAGATTCCATTTTAAACCTATTTAGAATATTGGTAAATATGTATTGCTTAGTCCATGGAAAGTGGTTAGAAATACCATTTCTCTCATCATAAACAGATATCAAGCATAAAATGTTTTTTTAAAAAAATAAGTTTTGAGCAGACACTTAACAAAGGAAGATGTAAAATGATATGTGCTTGCAAAGGTATCTGACATTTTTAATCATAAGACAAATGTGCATTAAATCCACAAGGAGACAGCCACCCTTTCATGCCTACCAAGTGAGGGCTGGCAAGATGACAAGGGGTAGAGGTGCTCACTGCCAACACAGACAACCTGAGTTGGATCCCACGTGGTGGAAGAAAACTGACTCTTCTTGCCAGCTCTTTTCTGACCTCTGTGCTGGGACAGTGTGGCACCCAGTCCTGGGCGCACATTCTCAAATAAATACAGTACAATAAAGTTCTAAACAGTATTTTAGAACGCCAAATGACAAGGGCCAAGGACGGAAACTAGAATGCTTTTGCATTACTGGCAGGCAGGGAAATGTTAGGATTGCTTTGAAATACTGTTTCCCATAAAGATACAATATATCCACTTTATGATGTAGTGAGCACACATCCCCATGCCCCTCCCAGAGTGTTTAAATTGTCTCTAGACTTTAAAAGTCTTTGTAGGAAGCTGCTTTTCGCAACATTAAACTTTGTTTTTTTTTTTAACATTAAACTTTGTAACAAGCTAAACCTTCCTCCTCAGAGGACCCTGGATGCACAAATAGCCATTTACAAGATAAGGCCATGGACAAGTACAGAGAGCTGATCACTCATCTCTGCCGAGTTGTGGATAAGTGTGAGATCTCCAGCAGTGTTTGCATCCTGAAGATTCCCTTTGCTGACATTCAAACACCAGCAAAGCGCCTGTTGTGTTAGAGACGAGGATTGCAGTAGCCCGTGGAGAATGTGGAAGGTCCAGGACCCGCCGGCAGGGAAGCTTCTAGGGCAATATTTTAATTGGATTCAGGTGCTGATTACACAATCTAACATTTGTCAAAAATGCCTTGAACCCTTGAGAGCTCTGACTTTCATTCTGTATAAATTTTATCTTGATTTTTAAAAATGACTTCTACAAAACAAAAAGTAAGTTGGTCTGTGTGTTTGATCTTTTTTACTCATAGACTTAAGCCTGGTAAAGAACATGGCTTCCAGGCCAACCAGGAGCTGATAAAAGCAGCCATTTTGATAACCTGATAAGCTGATCCCTTTCACCTCTCTCTCTCTCTCTCTCTCTCTCTCTCTCTCTCTCTCTCTCTCTCTCTCTCTCTCATGTGTAAGCATGAGTATGCGCATTTGTGTGTGTATGCACACACACGCATCTTTGTGTATATACACATAGAGGTCAACCTCAATGCGCTGTTCTCCAGGCCCTATCCTTGTTTTTTGAGGCAGGGTCTCTCACCAGTTTGGAGCTTGCCAAGTAAGCTAGACTGGTTGGTCGGGAAGCCCCAGGGGTCTGCCTGTCTCCACATCCTTAGAGCTGGGATTACACTTTCATGCATATGGGTATGTACGTGTACAAAGATATAAATACAACCTGCTGAGCATGTTTTTGGTTTCAGGGATGACCACTTTATATTGGATAGCCAGTTTGGGGACTAATACCCCGAGAGGCCAACTCCCCTCTCCACACAGTCATTAGTTACCTGTAGCTCTTTGTCTAGAAGTGAAATTCCTCCCTCTGCCCGGTCTTCTTTCTTGAGCTGCTATCTTCCTCTGGGATTCCTTCTCTTTCTTCCCTATCCTTTTGTTTGCTGTGCTTCCCTAGCTCCACCAGTGCCCTCCTTTCTTTCTGCCCATGTTTGCAGAGTGCCATCCACTGCCAAGCTCTGATTCTTTTGTTTTTTTGGTTGTTTGCTTTTCATTCTGTAAATGTCTCCTGAATAACTTGGTTAAAGCCATAGTCTTGGGGCTGAGTAGCCAGTTGGTAGAGTGCTTGTCTAGAACGCATGAATCCCGGGGTTCCATGCCCAGCATCACATACACCAGAGTGGCAGTACATGCCGATCTCTAATCCTTGAACTCAGGGGGAGGGGGTAGAGTGGGTAGAGGCAGGAGGATCAGGAGTTCCAGGCTGTCCTCTGCTGCATGTTGTTTGAGGCCAGTCTGTCTCAAAAGCCTTACTATAGATTTGATTGGCCTCCCTCCGAATGGTCATGATGAATATGTCTCCTGAGCATTCTCTCCCGGAGCATCCATCCAACTGTCAATAAGACATCAACCTTAGACGACACTCACTCCACTCTCACAGCCCACCCTTAGTGCTGTCCTCCTTCACTTCATCGTTACTGCTTTCCACCTGTTTAGGCATGAATTGCCCTGCAAAGGCACACATGTTGAAGGAGTAGTCCCCGGGGACTGGATTGAGAGGGTTCTGGTCTAGCGAATGGATGAAGCTGCTGATGAGGTCCCCATCTAATGGTATGATGGTGGAGTCCCCATCCGATGGCAGTGAGGTGAGGTCCCCATCCAGTGGCAGTGAGGTGGAGTCCCCTTCTGATGGCGGTGAGGTGGAGTCCCCACCCGATGACGGTGAGGTGGAGTCCCTTTCTGATGGCGGTGAGGTGGAGTCCCCATCTGATGGCGGTGAGGTGGAGTCCCCATCTGATGGCAGTGAGGTGGAGTCCCTTTCTGATGGCGGTGAGGTGGAGTCCCCATCTGCTTGGGATGTGGTGCCAGCTTTGTCAACTTGAAGAAAGTGCATCACTGGTCACTGGCAGTGTGTCTCTGAAGGCTCATCTCTGTCCCTCTGTCCCTTCTTCTAGTTCTCTCTCTCTCTCTCTCTCTCTCTCTCTCTCTCTCTCTCTCTCTCTCCATGAAATGAGCACTATTGTCCCATCACACCCTTTCACCTTGATATTCTGCCTCACAGCAGACTCAGAAGAATTGGGTCATCAAGCATGAACCCAAATGACTAGTACACAATGGGCACAGTAAATTATTGTTAACAAAGGAGCTAAAAATGTATGGGTGTGACGTAGTGGATTGTAGGCCAGCAAGACAGCTCAGCAGGTAAAAGCGCATGCTGCACAGACTTGAGGAGCTGACTTCATCCTCAGAACCCACAGGCAGCTGTTGGGGAGGTGCAGGGTGGAGTGGCTGAATTGCAAATAAGGGTGTTCTGACCCTTTCCACCCTCCTTAGTCTGACCCTGTGACTTGCTAGTCACAGCTGCTTCTGATGAAGACGATGCTGACATTCCACAACACTATGTTGGTCTGAGAGGCACGCGGAACGGGAAGCCCGCTGGAGAAATGGTTTTTAAAATCTGGGGTGTGTTTGTGTTCTGGAATGCAGGTCAGTTGCATAATGAAAAACAAGCCCAGAAAGGAAACCCTATCTAGAAGCTGGAATTTCGTTGGCCAGAAGGTGGCGCTGTTGCCAACGCCGAGTCCTGCTCAGCTACTCTTGGAAAGAGTGACGAAAACAATCACACCTCAAGTCTGCAGCGGGAGGTTTCTGCGCTTGCTTCTGAAAGGGCAGGGCTGCTGGGAAAGCGGGGATTGGTGCCTCCAGGCCTTCCCAGAAAGTCACAACTGCTCGCTGAGCCAGAGTGCGCTGTGCGGCAGAGGACTGCTCTCGCTGTCTTGGGCCACGTAGGATCTTGGGACCTGCCACCAGCTCGCTCACACACACACACACACACACACACACACACACACACACACACACACACCACAGTACAAGGCTCATCTCCCCAGAGAACCCTGGTAAATACCGACAGTTTCCAAACTTCAGTGCTGAAAGAAAAACTCAGTTTCCTAGATGCTGTTACGGAAAAGACGTTTTCAGCCAAGAAGTTCAGCTTAAAAACAGTGGTAATTTTTCAATTGGCCATCTCTGATCCTTCTCACCGTGGGCAGTTTTCTTTCCAAATTCAACGTTGCTCTTATCAGCTAATAACTGCTTCCTTTTGTCCTTTCTGGACTCTCTCCTCTCCTTGCCTCTTTTATCCTCCTCCTTTTCTTCTCCCACCCTGCCACCTTCTGTGACAGGGTTCCGTGCAGCCCAGGCTGTCCTCAAACTCACTAGGTAGCCTAGGATGACCTTGAACTTCGGATCCTCCTGCCTTCAGCTCCAGATCGCACACCACATTTGGAGATGTGTTTCTGAAGAAGCAGGTGAAACCCATTTTGCAAGCCTATTGTTCTGTTAGCTAAACAGGGCTGCTGGGAGATTTATCTTTTCTGTACGAAGCTGTCAATCAAGATGAATATATTCTGCATCTCTCCATGGCCCTGCTCCTGTGCACCTTGGCTGTGACAGACAAGCAGTTCCACCCCCAACCCCCAACTCCACCTTCCCCTGTGCCTGCACCTGCCCAGCCTCACGAAAAAGATAGGCACCTTTGTCAATCGTCCGGAAATAGGAGCGAGACAGGTGGGAGGTGTCCTAGTAGAGACACGGGGGAGGAGGTGTCCTAGTAGGATGTATAATCTTTGCCTATCCAAGAGGTGATTCAGCAGCGCCACCTAGCGGCTACCTTGGAAATGGCCCCTTCCCCTCCAGCCTGATAAATGAAGACCGCAGGACTGGAAAGAGGACTCAATGGGTATGAGAATTTGAGCTTTGATCTTAATATGAACATATCGGATGAACATATATGCCTATAACCCCAGAATCTTGAAGAATGAGTCAGAAGGACCTTGAGTGCAAGGCCAGCCTTTACCACAGCAAGACCATATCTATAAAAATAAACAAATAAATGTTGAGAAAAGAAATTTTATTTTTGAGACAGGATTTCTCTGTGTAGCCCTGGCTGTCCTGGAATTGACTCTTGTAGACCAGGCTGGCCTCAAACTCAGAGACCCACCTATCTCTGCCTCCTGAGTGCTGGGATTAAACGTATGCAACACCACCACCAGGCTTTGGGAAAACACCTTTTAAAAAAAAGCATTAAATAACCTTAAATCTGACCCCCCAAAAATGTGGTAAATTGAAGGCATCTGAGGATGGCCCTGAGTTCTAGATCCTTCTACCTTCACCTCCTAAGTGCTGGGATTACAACCTACCACATCCAGCAGGACATTTTCTTTTGCGCCAGTGGCAGTGGTGGCTAAAGATGTTTTTCCTTTTGGCTGACTCCAACTTTGGGATGCTCTGGTCTCTGAGTGAATGCTGCATCGTGCCTCCAGGATGCTCACTTGGCCTCTATGCTATGTCCTGTATATATGTGTCTGTGGGATCCTTTGGGAACATCCTAGCCTGCTCAGCCCTGCCTCCTCATGAAAGACGGCGGGGGTGGGGGGCACTCTACACAAACCCTAAGGTTTGTGGCCTCTGGGCCTTTGACAGTAGTCTATTGGGACAAGGACTCTTTACTCAGGAACTCCTGTGAGACAACCCAAGAGGCCTACGTGGCTGGGATCCTTCAGTTATTTTTAGTGTCTTTTAAAAGATGTAACAGGCAGACTCCTGCAAAACCTCATTTTTTTCCTCTGCTTCCCTCAGGCAGAAAATTTCAATCCTTAACTTTTATGCTAAATGACACCGTGCTTGAGAATGGATCTCACTCACTCTCCTCCTGCATGGCTGCCAGATTGTCACACTACTGAGGGTGCAACGGGAGCAAACCCCACAGCCCTGGTTCACTCCAGCGGTCACACTGGAAGTCGTGGGGTCCCTGACTGTGGAAGCCTGAGATGCTAAGCTAGCAGGAAAGCGGGCGATGTTGTGGTAACACCAGGATCTAAATCCCAGCTCCCAGCCCGTGTGAACACAAATGTGAATGGCTGCTAAGCTGGCCTCTAGTTCATCTCAAGAGGTATACTTCATCAAATTCAAGAACACATCAGAACAATCATCCACCATGATCAAGTCGGCTTCATCGCAGAGATGCAGGGATGGTTCAACATACGAAAATCTGTCAATGTAATCCACCATATAAACAAACTGAAAAGTAGAAACCACATAATCATCTTATTAGATGCTGAAAAAACCTTTGACAAAATAAACATCCCTTCATGATAAAGGTTGTGGAGAGAGCAGGGATAACAGGAACATACCTAAACATCATAAAGGCACTATACAGCAAGCCAACAGCCAACATCAAACTAAATGGAGAGAAACTCCCAGCGATTCCACTGAAATCAGGAACAAGACAAGGTTGTCCACTCTCTCCATATCTATTCAATAGAGTTCTTGAGGTCCTAGCTAGAGCAATAAGACACCAAAAGGAGATCAATGGGATACAAATTGGAAAAAAAGTCAAACTCTCACTATTTGCTGATGATATGATAGTTTATATGAGTGACCCAAAAAATTCTATCAAGGAACTTCTACAACTCATAAATACTTTCAGCAGTGTAGCAGGATACAAGATTAACTCAAAAAGATCAGTAGCCCTCCTGTTCACAGATGATAAAAGGGCTGAGAAAGAAATCAGAGAAACATCACCCTTCACAATAGCCACAAATAGCATAAAATATCTCAGAGTAATGCTGACCAAATAAGTGGAAGACTTGTATGACAAGAACTTTAAATCTTTGAAGAAGACACAAGAAAGTGGAAAGATCTCCCATGCTCTTGGATAGGTAGAATTAACATAGTAAAAATGGCAATCTTACCAAAAGCAATCTACAAATTTAATTCAATGCCCAACAAAATTCTTCATAGATCTCAAAAGAATGGTACTCAACTTCATATGGAAAAGCAAAAAACCCAAGACAGCCAAAACAATCCCGTATAGTAAAGGAACTTCTAGAGGCATCACAATCCCTGACTTCAAACTCTACTACAAAACTACAGTACTGAAAACAGCCTGGTACTGGCATAAGAACAGACAGGAGGACCAATGGAACTGAATCAAAGACCCAGATATTAATTCACACATCTTTGAGCACATGATTTTTGACAGAGAAGCAAAAAATATGAAAAGGAAAAAAAGAAAGCATATTTAACAAATAATGCTGGCATAACCAGATATCAACATGTAGAAAAATGAAAATAGATCCATATTTATCACCATGCACAAAACTCAAATCCAAGTGGATCAAAGACCTCAGCATAAAGCCAAACACACTAAACTTCATAGAAGAGAAAGTGGGAAATACACCTGAATGCATTGGCACAAGAGACCATTTCCTAAATAGAACCCCAGCAGCACAGACACTGAGGGAAACAATTAATAAATGGGAACTCCTATAACTGAGAAGCTTCTGTAAAGCAAAAGACATGATCAACAAGACAAAACAGCAGTCTACAGAATAGGAAAAGATCTTCACTAACCCCACAACAGACAGAGGTCTGATCTCCAAAATATACAAAGAACTCAAAAAATTGGTCATCAAAATAACACATAATCTACCAGGCGGTGGTAGCATACGCCTTTAATCCCAGCACTCAGGAGGCAGAGGTAGGCAGAACTCTGGGAGTTCAAGACCAGCCTGGTCTACAAGAGCGAGTTCCAGGACAGGCTCCAAAGCTACAGAGAAACCCTGCCTCGAAAAACAAAACAAAACAAAAAAAAAAAGGATTAAAAATGGAGTACAGCTCAACAGAGGAATCTAAAATGGCTGAAAGACACTTAAGGAAATGTTCAACATCATTAGTCATCAGAGAAATGCAAATTAAAACAACTCTGAGATTCCATCTTACATCTGTAAGAATGGCCAAGATCAAAAACCCTGATGACAACTTATGCTGGAGAGGATGTGGGGTAAACAGAACACTTCTGCATTGCTGGTGGGAGTGCAAATTGGTACAGCCCTTTTGGATATCAGTATGACAATTTCTCAGAAAATTAGGAAACAACCTTCTTCAAGACCCAGCAATACCACTTTCGGGTATATATCCAAAGGATGCTCAATCGTGCCACAAGGACATGTGCTCAACTATGTTCATAGCAGCTTTGTTTGTCATAGCCAAAACCTGGAAACAACCTAAATGCCCCTCAACAGAAGAATGGATAAGGAAAATGTGGTATATTTACACAATGGAGTACTATTCAGCAGAAAAAAATAATGACATCTTGAAATTTGCAGGCAAATGGATGGATCTAGAAAACATCATATTGAGTGAGGTAACCCAGACCCAGAAAGACTAAAATATCATATGTACTCACTCATAAGTAGCTTTTAGACATAAAGCAAAGAAAACCAGCCTACAAATCACAATCCCATAGAACCTAGACAACAATGAGGACTCTAAGAGAGACATACATGGATCTAATATGCATGGGAAATAGAAAAAGACAAGATCTCCATGGGGACCATGGGAGAGGGTTAAAGGGGAGAGGAGAGGAAGGGAGGGGAGCAGATAAAAATGTATAGCTCAATAAAATCAATAACAAAAAGAAAGGAAAATAACCAAAAAAAGATATATACTCTTTTTAAAAGATTCATTTTTGTGTGTGTCCGTGTGTCTGTGTGGAGGTATGAACACATAAGTTGTAGGAAGCCACAGAGGTCTCTGACCAGGCTGCCCCATGTGGGTGCTGGGAACCGAACTCAGGTCCTCTGTAAGAGCAGTCTGAACCCTTACTCAGCTACCTCACCAGCTCTAAGGCTTAGAGCCCCTGGGAGAGGCTGGGGAGATGGCTGAGTGGTTACACGTGTGTTCTGCTAGAGTTCAATTCCTAGCACCCATGTCAGGCGGCTCAAGGTGCCTGTAACTCAGCCTCAGGGGCTCTTGCACCTTCCTCTGGCCACTGCAGGCACCTGCACACGAGTGTGCCATTTATCCACACCAGCATGGACACACACACAATTCTAAATAAAGACAACCACCCAAAGCACATCCTGTGGACCTGTAAGGTGTCTAGCTCAGAGGTGCTCCACTTCAATACCTTGTTCAGCCGACATCATTAGGAACTCCAGGAGAGGGGGGAGATGGCCCAACAATTAGGAGCACCAGGTGTTCTTCCAAAGGACCTGGGTTCAATTCCCAGCACCTGCATGGAAGCTGTAACTCCAGTTCCAGGGGATCTAGCATCCTCACACAGACATACATGCAGGCAAGACCCCAATGGACATTTTTTTAAAATCTTTTTTTTTATTTTATTTATTTTTTATTTATTAAAGATTTCTGTCTCTTCCCCGCCACCGCCTCCCATTTCCCTCCCCCTCCCCCAATCAAGTCCCCCTCCCTCCTCAGCCCAAAGAGCAATCAGGGTTCCTTGCCCTGTGGAAAGTCCAAGGAACCCCCACCTCCATCCAGTTCTAGTAAGGTGAGCATCCAAACTGCCTAGGCTCCTACAAAGCCAGTACGTGCAGTAGGATCAGAAACCCATTGCCATTGTTCTTGAGTTCTCAGTAGTCCTCATTGTCCGCTATGTTCAGCGAGTCCGGTTTTATCCCAGGCTTTTTCAGACCCAGGCCAGCTGGCCTTGGTGAGTTCCCTGTAGAACATCCCCATTGTCTCAGTGTGTGGGTGCACCCCTTGCGGTCCTGAGTTCCTTGCTCGTGCTCTCTCTCCTTCTGCTCCTGATTTGGACCTTGAGATTTATGTCCGGTGCTCCAAAGTGGGTCTCTGTCTCTGTCTCCTTTCATCGCCTGATGAAGGTTAATATTCAGGAGGATGCCTATATGTTTTTCTTTGGGTTCTCCTTATTTAGCTTCTCTAGGATCACTAACTATAGGCTCAATGTCCTTTGTTTATGGCTAGAAACCAAATATGAGTGAGTACATCCCATGCTCCTCTTTTTGGGTCTGGCTTACCTCACTCAGGATAGTGTTTTCTATTTCCATCCATTTGCATGCAAAATTCAAGAAGCCCTTGTTTTTTACTGCTGAGTAGTACTCTAATATGTATATATTCCATACTTTCTTCATCCATTTTTCTATTGAAGGGCATCTAGGTTGTTTCAGGTTCTGACTATTACAAACAATGCTGCTATGAACATAGTAGAGCATATATTTTTGTTGTATGATAAGGCCTCTCTTGGGTATATTCCCAAGAGTGGTATTGCTGGGTCCAGGGGTAAGTTGATCCCGAATTTCCTGAGAAACCGCCACACTGCTTTCCAAAGTGGTTGCACAAGTTTGCATTCCCACCAGCAATGGATGAGTGTACCCCTTTCTCTACAACCTCTCCAGCAAAGGCTATCCTTGGTGTTTTTTACTTTAGCCATTCTGACAGGTGTAAGATGGTATCTTAAAATCTTAAAAGAAAAAAGAAGAACTCTAGAAGAGGTTGCAGATATGGCTCCGTTGGTAAAGTGTTTTCCTAAGATGCTCGAAGTCCTGGGTTCAGTTCACAGCATCAGATAAACCAGAGGATTCCTGTAAGCACTGCACTTGGGAGGCAGAGGCAGGAGGGTCAGAAGCTCATGGCCAGCCTTAGCTACACAGTGAGTCACAGGCCAACCTGGGACACATGAGGAGGCAGAGGCAGGAGGGTCAGAAGCTCATGGCCAGCCTTAGCTACACAGTGAGTCAGAGGCCAACCTGGGACACATGAGGAGGCAGAGGCAGGAGGGTCAGAAGCTCATGGCCAGCCTTAGCTACACAGTGAGTCAGAGGCCAACCTGGGACACATGAGGCCCTGTCTCTAGTTTAAAAAAAAAATCTCTAAAAGGGAGTCTGGAAATGTAAGTCACTGTAGATTCTTTTCTGAGCTTGCAAGGGGCCCCAGAGGGGCCCCAGAACCCACACACAAACCTTCTAAGAGAAGTGGGTCACTTGTCAACAGAGACATGAATTTTTCATTTGCTTTCATTGGCTGCGCATGCCGTGAAAGTCAGACAGCTGAGAAACCCCGTGGAAGCAACTGGCTGCTTCCCTCAGTAGAGCGTAAACCTATCCCCCTTTTTATTCTGAGTATTGCCCAAGCTATGGTAACACTAAGTGATTAATCCAGCACCCAAGGAAACCCTGTGGCCTTCATCTGGGCTCAGTAGCGGTTCACCATCTCTCCCCTCCCTGTGGTACACGCGTAGAAATCAGACAAACACACATGTTCACATAGCTTGAGCCATTTGGAAGTCAGTTGTGGGCACCACGGCTCTAGGTGCTTCTGGATGCATATTCTCAGAACAAAAACATTCCCCATCCCAGCGGCACGATTGCATCCAGGAAAGCGAACACTGACACGTTAAAGGATCATATTCAAAACAAAGTAAAATGATGGTGGCAAACCAACTTTCATCATTGATGAAGAACTGCAGGTGGTACAGTCCGTGCAGGATGAAGTCAGAGAGCTTCGTCAGAATATAGGAGAAACCTGGCTTCTTCGTGCTCCTCCCCCTCCCTCCCTCCCTCCCTCCTTCTCTCCCTCCCTCCCTCCTTCCCTCTCTCCTTCCCTCCCTCCCTCCTTTCCTTTTCAGTGCTGGGGATGGAGACAGACCTGTGCATGCTAGGCAGGTGCACTGCCGCTGAACTACACCCCAGCCCCAGACCAGCTCCTTGTGTATGGGTGAGGGTCCCTGTGCAATGCCATCGATTGGCACAAAGCCAACAAACTGTATGGTGCCTCTAGAGGGTCAAAATTAACTGACCACGAAGGGTGTGTGGTGGCGTGGAGTCCGTGATTTGTCCATGAAGAACCCATGAGTAAATATGCCGGATTTTACAGACCATGGGACTCTCGTTACGACAGATCTCCAGCCGTGCTGCTGAACATAAAAGTCACCACAGATAATGTCTGGAGGGAAACATAAGGTTGTGTGCTGATAAATCTTTATTAACAAACAGGTGGCGGCAATGTATTGCCCAGTGGTTGCGGTTTGCCCTTCTCTAAGGAATGTGTAATCTTCCATCAAAGCACAAACTTTCACCAAGAGATACAAAAACAGGGCCTCGAGATGTGGCCCATCTGGTGGACCGATTGCCTAGCACGCATAAAGCTGAAGGCTCAAACCCCAGAACTATAGAAAGCCAATCATGGTGGGGCTTGCCCGTCATCCCAGCACTTGGGAGGTGGAGGCAAGAGGCTCAAACTTCAAGGTCAGCCTAGGTTACATAGTGAGTCGGCGGCCAGCCCGAGCCACAGGAGTCTCTGTCCCCTCAAAAAAACACCAATAGAGCAAACCTCTAAAATATTACTAGGATGCCCTGAAATCCATATGGTAAAGCATTTTTTTGTCTGTTTGTTTGCTTTTTGAGGCAGGGTTTCTCTGTAGATTTGGAGCCCAGCCTGGAACTCTCTCTTGTAGGCCAGGTTGGCCTAGTAAAGCATTTTAAACATAGATTTTAATTAATTTCTCAAGAATCTCAAACATGCTTACAATGTATTTTGATTATATTCATCTCATCGACCCCCCAACTCTTCAGATCCACCCCTACCCTCACCCTCTCCCAAATCATGTCCTTGACTTTACTTTGTTGCCCCCCCCCAACATCCTGTTTTGTGCTGTCCACTTACTCGTGAGTGTGGGACTGGGCACTGGGGCATGATTAACCTGCCAGGGGCTGTACACCTAAAGAAAACGAGTTCTTCCTCTCCCAGAAGGCATCGTGAGCCCCGCCCCCTAGGCTAGATAGACAGAAGGTAAGTGCGTTTGGAGACAGGACCTTTTAAGAGGTGACTAAGTAAAAAGAAGGCAGAAAGATACGTCAATGTGACAGATGTCCTTGTGAGGAGTAGAGACCAGGGTACAGTCGGTGACAGAGGAAAGACCAATGAGGGCACAAGGAGATGGCAGCTGTACAGGGCCAGCAGACGGTCCCCAGAGACGCCGACTCTAAGGACACCGTGACCCCGGACGTCTAGTTTCCAGCACACTGAAGAGATTGATTCACACTGGTTAAGCCGCTCAGTGTGTGGAACTTTCCTAGGGCAGCCAGAGACATCCTCCAGTTTTGAAAAGACAGCTACAAGGTCACGTGTCAGGCAAGCAGGATGGAGCAGTGCTCCCTAAAGTTTTACCAAGGGCAATGTCTTCGGCACCGTGCACGGGTCTCGGGGTGGGGGGTGGGCACATTTGACAAAACACATTTTAGTGCTCAGACACCCATGGCCTTCCCAGGCTGTTCTGCGATCTGGCATCAGCGTGACCGCCCAGGAGACTGGTGTTCTGCGGGTGTAAAGATGTCCACAGATGGGGAGTGTAGGGTTCAGAAGGTCAGAGAAGAACATACGTATGTTTCAGACGGGGGACTCGTGTGCTCAAGTGTTGGGAGGTCATGGCAGGGAAAGCAGGGCATGGAGTCTAAGGCAAGGCCCACTGTTCAGAGTTCCACGGTTACATTGCCGGGTGCTGGTCCTGGAGCTGGGGATGCTGAGCTGCTGCAAAGCTTAAGTACCATTCACGAAGCTCTGGGTTTGATCCCCAGAACCGTGGTGTGATGATGTACATCTATAATCCAAACTCTTGGATGGTAGAAACAGGAGAACCAGAAATTCAAGGTCATACTAGCAAGTTCAAGATCCTACCGCTAAAAACAAAACAAGTCTGGCCTTGAAACTATTGAAATCTAAAATCGGGGGGCTGGAGAGATGGCTCAGTGGTTAAGAGCATTGCCTGCTCTTCCAAAGGTTCTGAGTTCAATTCCCAGCAATGACATGGTGGCTCACAACCATCTGTAATGAGGTCTGGTGCCCTCTTCTGGTCTGCAGACATACATATAGATAGACTATTGTATACATAATAAATAAATAAATAAATAAATAAATAAATATTTTTAAAAAATCTAAATCAGTGCCTTCTTCAAGTGAAGGTAAAGAAATACGCACCTAGAGGTATAAGGAAGAATGGATGTAGGCGCTTCTGGCCTCCTTGTCTTCCTTTGGGATCTCATGGTAGTTTCAAACAGAACTTAAAAGCCCCCATGAGTCTCTTCTATCCATGCTCCATGAATGAGAAAAAGGCCCGGACGGTGCCTGCAATGTCAAGCAGCAGCCACCAGATGGCACACAGCCCCCACAGTGCAGGCACACAACCCAGGGCCTCAGGAAATGTGTCACTGTGCCTCCCTGGCCTAACACTCCTCCTGCTCCCCCGGCAGTCCAGTGTCTACAGCACAGGAAGCGGTCTTTGGAGAAGTGTGTGAAACTCCACACCACATGGTTGAGCTCTGCCCGCCATTCCTCCTGGGGACACATCAGCAAGATCTCTCCTACCCTGAAGAGACTCTTGGCCCGGAAGAGTACTCTACCCTCTCCGGTGCATGTGTCCTAGCTGGACACTGAGCTTCCATGATGAAACCTGCAGTCCTGGAGAAGCACAGTGCAGGAGGGGAAAGACTATTCCAGACTGCACAGTCAGAGGTCTGCATTCCTAACGTGAGCACAAACGCAGCCTTGAAAACACCATTTCTCTGGCATTTAGACCACTCACAGTGGGGTGTAAGACTCTGACGTCATCCCCAACCTCAGTCCCGGAGAATTAATGAGTTCATGCCATCGAGGCATGAAAGAAAGACTCGCACTGGGGTGGTTACTGTTTGCCCAGAGGGCTGGAATGAGCCGTGGGGCTGGAGGCCAAAGGACTCAGGCCACCCATGCAGGGAAATAGCTCCCAGAGATCCGGACAGGCATGGAATGTTGGGCACAGAGCAATTGCTCCATCTGAAGCTTGCACGTCTCCCAGCACTGCACACCTGAAAGTCGGGATGTATCCCACAGGAGCTAGGCCATGACCAAAAGCTGGCCGGAGGAATTCTGCTCTCGTCAAGCCCTGGCTTTCAGGCAGGGAGCCCTGTCCTTGCTTCCAGTTCCAAAAGCAATGAATAATTAATCATCACATCCTTGAATGGAGAGGATATTTCAATGGGTGAGCGACACTTTCAATAGGCTTTCCTGACAGCTACATTTGAAGCCGGACCCCGGGAGTGAAAGGAAGTGAAGACAGAGGCAACCTTGTGTTTATTATGGTCTGTGCTTCTGGCCCATCAGAAACGCGCATGGAGAAAGAACAGCTGGGTCGGGTATTTACCTTGGCACCTGCTTCGTAGTGGGCACAACTCTCCCATATGCCGCGTAAGAAGTGTCGGACTCCAGACTCGAGCCCCACTGTGTGTGTGCATGTGTGTGCATGTGTGTGCACACGTGTGTGAGGGCCAGAGGACAACCTCGGGTGTCCATTCTCAAGTACTGTCCGTTTTTTTTTCTTTTTGACTCTCTCTCACTGGTCTGAACCCACCAGGAGAATGGACTGACTGGCCAGTGAGGCTCAGGGACCTGTGAGTCTGCTTGTGTCCTCCTGGGCACTGGGATGGCACGGGGGGCGGGGGGGACAAGTGTATGCTACTACTTGCAGCTTTTTTTTTTTGTCTTTAATGTTGCTTCTGGGCATCAAAACTCAAGTGCTCACAGCTGCAAGGCAAGTGTCTTACCAGCCAAGAGAAGGCCCAGTTCTGAACCTGATCCCGTGAGGATCCTACATTCAGAGAGGTGATGAGGCTAGCCCAAATCACACAGCTAGTAACCATTAGCGCCAGGAGTGGGAATGTCCGACTTCAAAGCCTGGACTTGTTTCTCATCACCGAAGCTTCATGGACTCATGGAACTTCTTGAAGTCTGGACAGACTTGGAGTGTGTGTGTGTGTGCGCGCGTGCGTGTTGTATGCACATGTGCGTGAGTTGCTTTGCACACTTGTGTGTGTGTGTGTTGTATGCACATGTGCGTGAGTTGCTTTGCACACTTGTGCACATGCAGAGGTCAAAGTTCGGTGTCCTGCCCTGTCAGCTCTCTGCCTTGGCCCCTTACAGCGTGGTCTCTCTATGTACCTGGAGCGAGGCTGGCCGTCAGCAAGCCCCAGTGATTGTCCCGCCTCTGCCACTCACCCCCTGGGGTTACAGGTGAGTGTGGCCAAACCCAGCATCTTACGTGAGTGCTAGAGCTCATCACAGGTTTTGACCTGCTTGCCATTTCCCCCAAGCCCTCCAGTGTCTCCTAAGTTGAAAGCAAAGTAAGTGTGGCTGTAGCTGGTGGAGTGAGAGATGAGCCTGGGACTGTCTGGAGAGACAACAGAGCAGTGATATCACTTGTTAATTCTCCCAGAGGCCGGCCCCACGTCCACGTCGGGCAGTTCACAGCTGCCTGAGACTCCAGCTCTCTGGGATCTGACACCCTCTTCTGGGCACCCACAATGGGCGTATGTAGCCATACATGCACAAAAATATAGCTTAAAAACAGTTCAGGAGGACCAAATAAATATAGAATATTTTCTTTCTATCTTCTCTCTAAAAATGTCCCCTGTGTGTCCCATCACTTGCAACACCACCAGACAAAGCAGGGGTGAGTCTGAGACCCGTCGTCTCAGCCCAGCTCAGCCCCACGGCCAAAGAACAAGGACCTAGGAAGTGACCCGGCCCCTCCTGTCCTAGCATGCCCCCCTGCATCCCTGAAAGCTGAGGTGCTGTGCAGGAGGATCACCACACTGGGCAGCAGGGCGGGGGACAGGGCTCCAGGTGTCACCGCCAGCAGCCTGAGGCGGTCCCTCATCTCTTCAGGGGCCTTGACTCAAGGAACACAAACCCTTGCTTCAGTGCAGAAAAGAATCCAGGACAAAGCAGTAGGAAGCGGAGTTGGAGTTCATTGGGAATAAAAGGAAGGAGGTTTGGGGGATGGACAGAACCCCAGAGCTCAGCTGTGGGCTTCTCAGGAGAGAATCACCCTTGACCAGAGTCTGTGCTAGCGGCAGACACAGATGCCAATTTGATGACTTCCCAGAGAGATCTCACAGGGTTGAGAGGAATTTCTTCCCTTCTGTAAATGAGATATTTAGGGTGGCTCTGGAGGTGACGTGGATGGAACATGATCTGATAAGGTCTTAAAACCAGGAATTATTAGGGTTGCGCAAGAGTTTAGAACATGTCCTTTTCCTGTGTACAGGATTTCTGGTGAGATTCCTAGAAGACTGTAGGCTTACAACTGGGAAGGAAGAGAAGCCTTAAGCTCTTGCTAACTGTTTCGGAATATTCTTATCCAACAGAATATTCCTTTTTATTTTTTATTTCTAATTGTTTTTATTGAGCTATATATTTTTCTCCGCTCCCCTCCCTTCCTCCCCCTCCCCTTCTACCCTCTCCCATGGTCCCCATGCTCTCAATTTACTCAGGAGATCTTGTCTTTTTCTACTTCCCATGTAGATTAGATCCATGTATGTCTCTCTTAGGGTCCTCTTTGTTGTCTAGGTTCTCTGGGATTGTGAACTGTAGGCTAGTTTTTCTTTGCTTTATGTCTAAAAGTCACTTATAAGTGAGTGCATATGATATTTGTCTTTCTGGGTCTGGGTTAGCTCACTCAATATAATGTTTTCTAGATCCATCCATTTGCCCGTGAATTTCAAGATGTCATTATTTTTTCTTCTGTGTAGTACTCCACTGTGTAAATGTACCACATTTTCCTTATCCATTCTTCTGTTGAGGGGCATTTAGGTTGTTTCCATGTTCTGGCTACCAATATAATATTCTTATTGATTATTTGGGAATTTCACATCCTGTTCCCTGATCACATTTCCCAGTCCTCCCAAGTCCGCACCCCAACCCTGGTGACCCCCGAACACAAACAAGAGAAACAAACAACAACCTAAAACACGTCGATTTGTGTTGTCCGTCTACTCAGTGGAGCAAGGTCACTGTCCCAATGGCCAGCCCATTAAAGAAAACCAAGTCCTTCCTCACTGGCACCCCCACCAGAATCCATCAGTCATGGAAAACTACACTTCAGCATCCTTATCCCAATCCATAAGAATTCTCTTTGATGGCTTTCTGTCTACGCTGTTTCTTTGGGGGGTGGGGTTGGGGAGAGGCCATTGCAGAGGCCTTCTGCGTCCCTCTTTCTCAGCTGAGAGTCTGCAGTCATCAACACCACTGCAAAGGTAGCTTCCCTGCCCTTTACAGTCAGTGGGAACACAGATCATGGCCTTCCACATGGTCTCTGGCCTCAGCATGGTCTCCTGCAGCAATACAGAACATGGACATCAGCACAGCCCTCTGCTGCAGCATGAGCCGTGGACACCATCATAGCCCTGGGTGGCAGCACAACCCAAGGACATCAACATAGCCTCCAGGGAAACATGGTCCCCCGCAGCAGCCTGGCCCATAAACATAAACATGGGTTCAGGTGGCCGCTGCACAGAACACAGAGATCCGCATGGCCTTGGGTGGTAACTCAGCTCCCAGACATCAGCACAACCCCCGACTGCAGCATGCAAACAGGATCATATACCCATCATGACCCTCCGCAGCAGCGTGGATCACAGACATCAGCGTGTTTCAGAATTCCTGCTTCTCAGCTAGAGAGACGCTCCTGCCATACTTCAGGGTTGACGGGTTCCTTTTTTTCCCCCACATCCCCTTAATTTTCCTTTTCTTTTTATCTTGCCTCAAGGGAAGCCATGGTAAGAAACAGGCCTGGGGCTGCAGGTTTGTAGCTGAGTCAGAAACAGGACCAAGCAAGGACCCCGCATCTCTCGACTGATTTTCCCACTGTTTCTCTGCCTTCCATGCCTACCCTAAAAGCCTGACTCTTTCCCCATCTCCCTGCTCCCAGGCCACTGTTAGGATTGGAGGTTTGCTTGCCCTGTTGTTTCCTCCCCAAACTTGAATAAAATTGTCCTTGACCCTCATTCTGCGTCCAGCTTTAAGATCTTTGATTATTGAGACTAAAAACCCGGAAGGCCACCTTTGTTTTCTGGGAACAATGCCGTGTTTGACCTGCTCAGTTACAAACTGGCATCCGTTCCTCCTCCATGGCTTACAGACATCTGCTTTTGCCCAAAGGATGTTAGCTTTAAAAGATTTACGGCAGACTTCCACGCTGAAGGTGCAGGCCAGATGTCTTGGCTCTTGGCCCTTGCAAGTCTGGTAAGCAAACTTACCTTTTCACCCAAAGACACAGACCAGAAGTCGGGAGGAAGCACTGGAGCTGGCCTTTGAGTGCAAACAGACATTTATAACAGTGCACAGCAGCCGCAGCTCCCCAGGTGAGCATGCTGCGCTGGGTTTGCTGGGCGATGGATGAGCAAACGGCCGTTTGTGTTGTTCTGGGTTGATTGCTGCCTTCCCTTTTCCTTCCATTCCTCGTTTCCACCAATTGGGGGAGGCTTCTGTATGATTTTATTTGGTGCGGGTTATCAAAGATTTAACTATCTGGTCTGGAGAGGCAGTTTGGTTGGCAGAGCTCTTGTCTAGCACGCATGAAGCCCGGAGCTCAATCCCCAGAATCGTATAAACCAGGCATGTTGGTACATCCCCAAAACCCCAGCTCTCAGGAAGCGGGGGCAGGAGGAGCAGAAGTTCAAAGTCAACCTGAACTACATAGTGAGTGTGAGGCTAGCCTGGGTTACATGAGACCCTGTGTCAAAACAAAAAGTAAAATGTAAATATCTGGATTGATAGCTCTCCTTAAATTAGCATTATGTCCTGTGAACATCTTACCTGTCCTAGCATAATATACAAAAAAGGAATTGGGGAGAGGAGAGGAAGGGAGCTGTCTCCTTGGCCTTCTTGGCTCACCCTCTCCTCCACAGGTTTCATTCTCTGAAGAGACACTATGTAGTGGCTCAAATTGCTTCCCCATGGGAAAAGATTCTGAACTCTCCCGGGTCTTGTGAACTTGATTTTGTGCGAAAGGAGAGGAAAGATGGTCATGAGGAACAGGGAGGGGCCCAACCTCGAAAGAGAAGACACTCAGGCAGGGACATGGGAGACTCGGAGGCCGAAGCGCAGCCCCAAGCTGCGGATGGCTAGGGTCACTGGAAGAGGCTGCTCTGTGCAGGTTTCTGAAGCAGGTGGCCCTGGTGACCTCTTGATCTCAGCTTCCTGCCTCCAGAACCGCAGACAATCCATTTCTGTCATTTGGAGCTGCACGGTTTGTAGCACCTTTGTCATTGGGCACCCTGGGAAAGTGCACTCAGGGTTCCACTGCCCAGACGCCGTGGACCCTGGGCTTTGAAATCAGATCCGAACTTGAACCAAGGAACAAGGATTCATGGCTTGATTTGTGGCAACTTTCTCACCACGCCTCATTCCTTCTCTGAAACCTAAGTGGCCCGTGAAAGGCTAATAATGAGGCTAGTCTTGCAGGATGATTGCAAGGATGAAACAGAATAGGGTATGTACATCAGTTAGGAATGCCTGCCTGTCCTAGGGGAGCAGAGGAGGCTCTGCAGGACTCCATGGAAACGGGGATGGCTCATGGCAAGCGGGGAGGGGGGCGGTCGACTTGGCGGCTCTAGACCTGAGCACTCTGCCCCACCAGCTCCTGCCTGGCTCCCGCCTATCACTTCAGCTACCCCTTCCTTCCACGTCCAAACTGTCACAGCTTCAGCACCCAGACGGGAATCGATTTCACAGTTTCATGCGGAGCAGGCTCTCTGTCCCAGACTCTTTCACCGGTCCCCCTCCATGCCCCTCCTCCCACACCGCCACCCCTCTATCCAGGCTTCAGGTTCGTATTCAAATCCCTCCCCAAGCCGAGTTCACACATATCGCTTTTCTGCTCTGGGGATGTTTCTAGACGTTTGCATATTTTCTTACTGTTTTGGCCAGTGCATATAACACAGACAATGAAGGGAAGAAGGATCTATTTAGGCTCATGGTTTCCGAGGTGTTGGTCCATTGTGATGGAGGATGTGGTGAAGTAAGAAGCTCAAGACATGGCTGCCAGGAAGCAGAGAAATATTATATGGGAAGGAAGCTGAGCACAATATTGCCCCAAAGACAGGCTCCTAGAGATGTACTTTCCCCAGCTTGAGTCTCCGAGGAGGGTCTCAAGCCAATCACATTGGCGATCAGCATTCACCGCCCTGATCCTTCGCTGTCTTCTGATTGGTCCTTGGCATGGATTATAAGCACCTGAGAGCTGGGAGCTGGGAAAATGCCTTATGGTGGTGTTCAGCTGTATAGATCATAGATACACTGGTTCCATATCTCAAATTGAAAAGGACATTCTGGAAATAGCTTAAGAAGTGTGTGGATAGAGAAGGCATTCTGGGTTCTAAGTGTATTCACAGCAGGGGAAAAAGCTCCATGCGTTTTCCCTGGGCTTCAGGCTCAGGTGGAGGCCAGTTTTCCCAGGTTTTTAAAAACTGTCTTTTTGATAACAAAACATTAGATGCTAGGGGTACAAAGCAAGTGTTTGCTGCCGGTGTTTAAAAGATGAAGCAGAAGCTTTCTAGGAAGAAATGTTTTCTTTCTCCCGCAGTGAGAGGTATTCACACTTGTGATCCTAGGACTCCTGGGGTCAGGATTCAGGTAGAGCTGACCCCAGGAGAATCTGGGGTCAGTAGTGACAGCTCAGACTTCCCCATTAGGGGGGCTGGCTGAAGAATGAGGGTCTTGTTCATGGGGCCGGCCTGTAGACCTAGGAAAGGTTGGAACAGGAGTGAGTCCTAGACAAAGAAAGAGAGAAAGGGGAGCCTGAAGAGATACGTTACACACACACACCATAAGTGCAGGGAGAGGCCCTCAAGTCCTTGGTCAGAGTGTCCACTGGCACAGACATCCTTCAGAACCAAAGCACACGGGTATAGGAAGAGCTAGATGTCGCCTAGTCCAGCTCTCTTATTTAGAAGCCAGGAAAATGGAAGCTCAAAGAACTTAGGAGACTGGGGGAGGCGGTGTATGTAGCCAGAGCTGGGGGAGGTGTTATATGCACTCAGAGCCAGCCAGAGCTGTATGGTCAGCATTCACAGTGGGGTTGGGACTGCACGATAAAGTTGCAATGACATTCAGCATGACGGGGGAGCAGGCAGCTGCCATTGCGCTGAAGTAAAACCCGGGGCGAGGATTGCTGGAAAGCATTGGTTTATTAGTTACTTTCCTTATCGCCGTGGCAGGATGCTCGACAGAAAGAACATAAAAGAGGAAAGATTTCTTTTGGCTCGTGGTCTGAGCTATCAGGGTGGAGAAGGTGTCACAGCAGACAGATACATAGTGGGAGGAGCCAGAGACTGCCGGCTCACCTCTCAGAGGAGCATGGGACAGAGGGATGGGGATGAGGGGTGATGGGGAGGGGAGGGGAGAAGCAGGGTGGGGCTGCAACCCTTAAAATCTGCCTCCAAGCCACCCACTCCCTCCACAGAGGCTCCCTTTCCCAAAGTAGCTTCCACAACCTCCTCAAACAGCGTCACAAGCTGGAATCAAGTGTTCCAACTCACGAGCCTGTGGGGGACATTTTTTATTCAAACCATAATAGAGACAAACATTAAAATCCCAGGGTTAGAGATTTGGGTCGATGCTTGTCACACACACATGAGGACCTGAGTTCAGATCCCAAACATTCACACAAAAACTGGATGTGGCTGGGTAGCAGTGGCACACACCTTTAAATCGGTGGTGCACGCCTTTAATCCCAGCACTCAGGAGGCAGAAGCAGGAGGAATACGCTGAGTGAAGGAGGACCGGCCAGTCCAGTCTGTCTGACCCAATGGACACTGAGCCTATTTCTCCAAGTTGTTTTTCAAGGTCCAAGGTCATTAGGTATAGAATGATCTTTAAGTGTTTCCTGGCCAAACCAGGATTAGGGTTCTTAGGATAGTCTATGAATTATCTTCACTTTATTTTCTGAAAACAAGACAAAGCACCACCAGGAAGGTGGCAGGGTCGGGACCCAACCGTACACACTCACAATCGTGCTGTCTGGCTTATTTATACACAGGATGGAAACAACCTCATCTCAGATGTAAGCTGAGCTCTGCACTGCCAAGCCGGTGTGCCAAGCAAGCGTTGGAGGGAGGGGGGGCTTCCCAGAAGCAGGGACTCTGCAGGGAGGTCACAGGCAGATTCCAGGTTTTCTGTGGCATTAGTTACTGGGGCAGCTGTGTCCTTAGGACTATCAGCTTTTGGTTTCTCTGCAGCACCGTTACCCTTGTCCGTGCATCCCCAGGGTTTACAAGTGTCTGACATCACACCCGAACTCTCCCGTGAGTCCTGGGACCTCATATTTGCACGGCAGGTACTTAACTAACTGAACCTTCTCCCGAGTTCTCCCACTACGGGCATTTTGACTGTGATCCCACTGAGAGACCATGCCTCAAAAGTCAATATAGGCAGCGCCTCAGGAGCAATACTTGAGGTTGGCCTGTGGCCCTCACATATGTATACACAGAGACACATGGGCACACAGACACACACACACAGCATACACACATAAAATAAATTAAAAATAAATAAAATCTTTCCATGGCTGGGATTAACTGAACAATGAGAAAACTCCCAAGTTTCCATTCTAGACCTCCTGCTAATTACCGCAGGAGGCTTCTTCCTGTCAGTCTTTCGTTAATTATCTCGAGGAAGTGCTTCTGTGGAGCAACATTCGGTGGGATGACTCATCTGACATAACTTCCTTCATTTTCTGTCCAACTGGAAGAACTCCAGGAGGTTGGACCAGCCATGAAGTAGTTCCAAGCGTCCTACGCAGCCCAGCCGAGGGGCTGAGGCTGGTGGGGCTGTGCGCCTTCCTGCTTCAAGATAAGAGCGGCGTTCAGTGAACTATGAGAACAAATCCTGATGACTGAGTCTTTTTCATAACTGACGAAAGAAGGGGTGAGTCAGGGGCAGGAGAGATGGCTCAGTGGTTAAGAGCACTGGCTGCTCTTCTAGAGGACCTGAGTTCAATTCCCAGCACCCACATGGTGACTCACAGCCTCCTTAACTCCTGTTCCAAGGCATTGGATGCCTTCTCCCGGCTTCCTCAGGCACCGCACATACACAATGCACAGACACTTGTGCAGACAAAACATCCATACACTGGGCATGGTGTTACACACCTTTAATCCCAGCACCTGGGGACAGAGGAGTTTGAGGCCAGCTTAGTCTACAGGGTGAGTTCCAGGACAGCCTGAACTACTTAGTAAGACGTGGTCTCCAAATAGAAACAAAACAAGGACAAAAACAAAAGAAAAAAAGAAGCAGGTGAGCTGAGCGCTGGCCTTCCCCTCCCTCTGCTCCTGACTGTGGGTGTCATGTGACCAGCCGCCACACGTCCTGCCATCAGGACTGCCCCAGCCGGAAGGACTGTAGTCTTAAACTGCATGACAAAGTGAATCTTCCTTACATTACTTTGGTCAGAGCAGAGAAAAGTGACTAACATAATTGCTAATCTGAAAATTTGAACATCTCAGGGGCCTAGTGAGGTGGTGCCGTGGGTGAAGGTGCTTGCTGCCAACCCCAAGAAGCTACATTCAGTGCCCAGAACTCACACCGTGGAAGATGAGAACTGACCCTACAATGTTATCCTTTGACCCTTAACATGCACAACATACACACTCACACCTACCCACACGCACACGTGGGCACGCACACACACACTCACACCCACACCCACATGGGCACACACGCACACACTCACACACGCACACACTCACACCCACACACATGCACACGTGAGCATGCACACACACACACACTCACACCCACACCCACATGGGCACACACGCACACACTCACACACGCACATACTCACACCCACACACATGCACACGTGAGCATGCACACACACACACTCACACCCACACCCACATGGGCACACACACACACACTCACACCCACACCCACATGGGAACACATGTACACACACCCACACACATGCACACGTGAGCATGCACGCACGTGCACATATACACATACACACAGAGCCTGTGTGGTGGTCAGAAGACAACTTGCAGGAACTATTTCTTTCCTTCGACTTGGGGGTTCAAACTCAGGTCATCAGGTTTGGTGCCAGGCATCCGAGGAGCCATCTTGCTTTGTAATGTGAATATATTATATTGCCTGAATATTTAACAGGGGTTTTCAGGCTGGAAGGATGGTTCAGCTGTTAAAGGCTAGGCTCACAACCAAAAATAAAAAAGGATTTCTCTGTCTTTCTTGGCTTAAAGTTGCATGGACACATACCCACCAATCCATCTTTCTCTAATTTATGTCAAGCAGAGGAACGGCTAACTGTGAAGCAGAGAGAGAGGGCAGCAAAAATATCCTTTCAAATGTGCAGGCTGCATTCTAGGTAGAGGCAGGAGGATTAGGAGCTCAAGGTCATTTTAAGGTCATTTTTGCCTGCCTGATGAGTTTGAGGTCTTCCCAGGATAAATAAAAGTTTGTAAATAAAGGAGGTGTGGGAGGAGGGGAACAGGGACTGGAGACGTGATTTGGCACTTGTTGTAAGGAGAGGTGGGGCCCACTTGTTCTTCCTGGCTGCCTCGCTAGCTTACACACGAAATAACCACACAGAAACTGTATTAATTAAAACACTGCTTGACCATTAATTCTAACTTCTTATTGGCTAACTCTTACATATTAGTTTAACCCATCTCCATTAATCTGCATATTGTCACGTGGCAGTGGCTTACCAGAGATTCTACCGGCATCCACCTCAGACAGAGGATCCATGGCTTCTCTGTGTCTCTGCTTTCTTCCTCCCAGCATTCAGTTCTGTCTTCTCTGCCTATCTAAGTTTCGCCCTATCAACTAGGCCAAGGCAGTTGCTTTATTCATTCATCAATGAAAGCAACATATAGACAGAAGGACCTCCTACACCAAGCACTGAAGATCACGGACTGCTCTTGCACAGGACCAGGACTTAGTTCCCAGCACTCACATGGTGGCTCACTACCATCTGTAACTCCACTGCCAGCGAATCAATGCCTTCTTCCGACTTCTGAGGGCACCAGGCATGCATGTTGTGCACAGACATACATGCAGGCAAAATACCCACGCACACATACATTTTTTAATTAAGAAACAACAGGGGGGCTGGAGAGATGGCTCAGCAGTTAAGAGGACTGACTCTTCTTCCAGAGGTCCTGAGTTCAATTCCCAGCAACCACATGGTGGCTCACAACCATCTACAATGAGATCTGGTGCCCTCTTCAGGGGTACAGCTACACATGCAGGCAGAGTATTGTATTCATAATACATAAATAAGAAACAACAGAAATAAAAAAAATTAGAAAACTTTCAGCACACCCTCCCCTAATTACCCTAGCGGAAAGACTCTCTGAGGACTGTGATTCCTTGGGCAGCACCGTGCAATGACCTGGGGGTCTGTGCAGGTCAAAGGATTCAGCTAGGGTTAGCACAAGGCTCTTTTAGGGCCCGGTGAAGACATGGCTCCCTCTACTGCTTTTCCAAGGAAAACAAGCCAGAATAACAGCACAGATCAATAAAGACATCACACAGAAAACAGGAGAAGAGATTTCACAGGGCGGGGGCTGACGTGTTTTCTTATTTATGGCTCGCAGTAGGCAGGGGACAGATGTGCTGAGGGCGGTCGCAGATCGGCTCCTAAACAGGGTGCATTCCGAGGGTCTTTGGAGAGGCTGCTTCTCCCACGATTGACACTGTGACAGGTAACTGGAAGGTTCGGGGAAGTTGGGAAGGAAACAAGGGTTTTTCCTAAGGAAGGTAAAAAACAGAGAGGCAGCTCGGGACTGAAGCTGCTGACCCCGTTCCTCAAAAATAGATCCGGCACCACAGGAACCCAAGCCTTCTCAGAGCCCCCCACAAACACCTACTTCACGGGAGAAATGTGTTTTAAAGATCACAGCCGTGCCATTCGCTAGCTGTTTGGTCACCAAAGTGTTTCTAGAAATGGAAAATAGCGATTCAGCATTAAAGATTTAGGAACGTCTGTTGACATATTAAGGAAACAGCCTCATGGGAGAGCTGACAAGACTCCCAGAAACATCACCAAGGGAACAGTGACGCAAATGCGCTTGGTTTTCACAGGCTGGCATGCCGCCAGGCTCCCTGCCTGATGGCTGATGTAACCCCGTCCCTATCTAGGTTAGCTTGCTTAGATAGTGCTGGCAGTGCGCACAACTGCAGTTCAGCAGCAGGTTCCTTTTGTAGACCAGAGCAAAAGGATTTTATATATTAAAACACGCGCGCGCGCACACACACACACACATCCTTCTCTAAATCCTGATGTATATATATTGTATTTTGAAAGGGGGCAAGGCTGGAGAGATGGGTCAATACTTAAGAGCACTATCTGCTCTTCTAGAGGATCAGGGTCCAATTCCCAGCATCCACATGTGAGCATCCAGCTCATAGCCATTCAAAGCTCCAGTTCCAGGGAACTGACACCCTCTTCTGACCTGTGTGGGACTAGGCATGTATGTGGTATACAGATATACATGCACACATTTTTTAAAGGAATCAAACGACAGTGTAAATCACACCTTCGCAGACATGGCGTGTCCTCACAGAGGCTGGCCAGTCATCCGCAGAAGGCATTGCTATTTCACAAATACCAGCTTTTAATATTTGCTTAGCCCACCTCGGGAATAAGAAAGAGATTGTTCCCAGCTGAGCTAAATAATGCTGGGAGAAAGCACAAGATATTAGTTGGGAAATGTGAAAATAATGATTGTTTTCATTATTGACTCAATGGGCTGAGGCCTATGGAACCTGTGCTAACAGGATCACTGTTTTAGGAAGTCTCTTTTTTTTTTTTCAGAGACCACCGATTTCCAGTGATTTCAGAATCACTAATGAGACTCGTAATTGTACGCATTTCCATCAGACTCGGATTGGATGCGGATGCCCTGGCTTCCGCAGGGTGTGAAGGACCACTTTGCACGTCCGTTCTCAGGCTTGGCAGTTTTAACTTTTCAAGAACCAACAAGAAGACTAGCTTTTCAAACTTAGTGTTCATGATGCAGTTTCTCTCTTCCTAGGTTATGCCAGGACTGAGGGACCCGTGTTGTCTTTGAAGGCCAGTAGCTGAAACATGGTTGGCTCCCTGGCCTTTAGAGGTCAGAGGGCGGACAGCAGGGGAGACAACAGAGCCAGGCTGAAAATACAGTGAAAGGGCCTGAGAAGACAGGATAACCTCGCCTGAAGACACGACACTGAACTCGTCCAGGTTTAGAGTATATTTCCCCCTTTCTTCCCTTCCCCCTTCTCCCCTACCACCTGTCCTTCCTTTATTAGTTAGTTAACTAATTAATTAATTTAGGCTAGCCTCAAACTCGAGACCTCCCAGGTGTTAGGATTACAGGTGCACGGCACCACCCACAGGTTAACCCATGTCTTTGCTCTGTGCGTGTGTATGTGTGTGCGGAGGCATTGGGAGGTCAGAGGTCAACCTCAGATCATTCCTCAAGTTGCAAAACCCAAATAAAAACAACAAAAATAACTTCCTGTAGCCAGGCATTAGCATCAGGGCACCTCTGGCCAGACTTCCCGGGGCATTCTCAATCCAGTGGCAAACAGAAGAGGCAGCTGGTGTCCATTTCTGCTGTGTCCTTGTTCATAGTAGCCAACCTATGGTGTCAGCCCAGGTGCTGGGCAGCAGAGGCATGGACAAAGAAATGTGGTTTATCCATATAATGGGTGTTCATTGGCAATGGAGAATGAAATTGGGAGTTCCAGGAAGATGGCTAGAACTAGAAATCATCATTTTAAGAGGAAATCAGCCAGACTCAAAAAAGTCAAGTGTGAAGTGTTTCATAGGAACACGGAAAAACCAACCAACCAACCAACCAACCAACCAACCAACCAGCAACAACAACAAAAATCCCAAACCCAAAAGAGAACCTGGCGGTAGGAGAGGAATTACGAGGGAAGGCAAGGGGGTCAGGTGGGAAAGGGAAGGAGGGAGGACAAGAGAGGATGGAAGAGAGGACAAGCGTGAGTGTGCATGTATACACTCCAGTGAAACCTTTCGATTTCTCAGGGCACGCGAGTTAACAGCTGTAGCTGAAGAGCCTGTTCTTGCACACTTCTCCCTGAGCCTTGTCACACTCCACTCCGTGTAACTTACTTTAGTGTTTATGACACACACATGGCTGCTTTCAGAGTCCAAAGCTTTCTACACCTTCTCTCTCGGAAACCACATTTCAACCTTTCTGCACACACGGGTCACTCCTGACACCCCATCTTACACCAACCCCACCCACACGCAGCACACGGGGGAAGTGAGGTGCCCATCAGACGGGTGCCCCTTAAATCCACATCCATATTGTGATTATTTTGTCAACAAAGCTTTTGCTTCCTGTCTCCAGATATTTTTTTTCAGTTTTAACAAAGCCCTGGACACAAGGGTCATCTGTTATGTGTGGATTTGCTAAGAAGTAGGGAGTATCATGGCCATTACTTATCTACATATCCTTCTTAAACTGCCGTGTGTTGTCCATGTTTTTATGAACATGGGACATACCTAGAGACATACTGTTCATGCATCTTGGCTGTTTTACATTCAAGATGGGCTAGGAATATAGTACCAGTTTGTTGTCATGGTTTTCCAAAGCAAGATCGCCAGGCAGCTGCTCTGCTTTCTGTTTTACCCTTTGCTGTGTTGTGTGTGTGTGCACCTCCGTCTCATGTATAATCTGTACATGAAGACTTGAAGACCTTCAGATCTAAAATATCAGATTCTCCTGAAGAAATCAAGGTGTCCTCTCAGATTCCTCGAGACCTAGGATGAATTTTTGTTGTTGTTGCTGTTGTTGTTTTTCGAGACGGGGTTCCTCTGTGTAGCCTTGCTATTCTAGAACTCGCTCTGTAGACCAGGCTGGCCTCGAACCCTCAGAGATCCACCTGTCTCTGCCTCCAGAGTGCTGGAATTAAAGGAGTGCACCACCACCACCTGGTTAGGATAAATGTTTATTTCTTTATTTTTTAAAGTATGTATTCATTTTATTTAGTTTATTTATATGTATGTGTGCATCTGTGCATGTGTGTGCACTGTCCATGGAAGTCAGAATAGAGCATGGGATCCCCTGGAACTCGATCCACAGTGCTTGTGAGCTGCCTGACCTAGGAACTGAGCTCTGGTCCTCGGCAAGAGCAGTGTGGGTTCTTAACTGCGGAGCTGTCTCTCCACCCATAGAACGAATCTTTATTATACTGGTTACTGTCCCCTCACTCTGACCAAGCACCTGACAAGAAACCGCTTGAGGGAGGGAGGGTCTGTTCCTGCTGCCGTTTGAGAGGATACAGTCCCCAGGCATGCAGGTGTGGAGGTGGGCCACGCCTTGGGGGCAGGAGTACACACAGCTTTTTCACACCTCAGTGGATGGCCAGGAAGCAGAGACTTCAGATTACTGTCAAGGCCACCTGTCATCTTTGGGAATTCCTCTCCTGCAGTCCTTCTAGGTCCCTTGTCCTGGAGGTCCTGCAACCTCCCTCAACAGTGCCATCAGCTCCGGAGGTTGAGGGGCTGGGGGACAAGTGTCCAAACACACAAACCTGGGATGGTAGAATGGGGAGGGACTTGGACATTTATCTTGATTCCGAAAGATGAGAGAAAGACTTAAGACTGGCTCAAAAGTCTTCATTGTTTCTAAACCTCAGCAACATCTGGATGACACAGCGCTTTCGGGGGCTGAAGGCTTTAAGGTGTCAGCTCCTAAGATAAGGCAGCTCCCTCGTTCAAAAGACTTGCTTGCTTTTCTTGGAAACCACACAGCCCTAGGCTGACATTACACTGATTTAGAACCCGTGTAACAGCTCACTTCTGTGTGAGCACTGTGTGTGTGTGTGTGTGTGTGTATGCGCGTGTGTGTGTGGTGGGGGCTGGGTATAGTTTGGGAGAAAGTTAACGGTAGACTCTAAATACCATTTTTTAAAAAGGCTACTTGTCCTTTCTAAGTCAAGTGAGGGAAAGGCTGAATAAGGAAATCCAGCCAGTTTTCCTCACTTCTTCCTGCTTTACGGAATCTTCGCCTTTATAGAGCACATCTGTTGATTTCTTTTCAGGGAAAAATTATCCCGAGCAATCCATAGCCTACCTCATGTTTTCAGAAATAAACACCTCCTTGAGAGCTTCTAAGAAGTAGAATACGGAGATGGGGGGGGGTTGTCCCTGGGGAACTTCTCGTCCTCCTGTCTCTGCCTCATGACTGCTAGGGTACACCACCACACCCCACTCAGGCAACATAGTCTGCGAGAGCTTGTTGCTGCTCAACCTACACACACACACACACACACACACACACACACACACAAAGTATTTTAATTTTATGTTCATTGATGTTTTCCCTGCATGCATATCTGTGTGAGGTTGTCCCACAGACAGTTGTGAGCTTCATGTGGGTGCTGGGAATTGAACCTGTGTCCTCTGGAAGAGCAGCCAGTTCTCTTAACCATGCAGCCTTCTCTCAGCCCCTGCTCAGCCTAGTTTAAAAAGCAAGGGCCAGAGATGGGCAAGACAGCTTGGGGGGAAGAGACGCTTACTGCTAAACCGACGAACTGAGCTCAGGTCTCCCAGAGGACAGAGCACCATCAAGACCCCTGACTCCTGGCTTCCTTCAACTTCACAACAGAGGTGCAGGAACCGGAGGGGAGGAAACAGGGAGGCTGTGTCTAGCACAAGTCAAGAACAGGCAGACCTTTGGCATAAACAGAAAGCAGGTCAGGAGTTTTCTGGAGCCCTGGCTTTTTTCTTCTTTACAGAAGCACAAGCCTGTTAACTGTTTCTAGTGAACTAGCTCTGGGAGACAGTCCAGGATGGGAAGGAAATTCCCTTAGTGCTGGGACACCCTCTCCCACTCTTAGGGAACGTAGTCAAATGATGCTTCTCCAGCAACGTCAACCACTGACTCCTGAAGGAAAGGCAAAGGAGGATGGGATGGGAACCGGGCAGGGGGAGGGAGAATGAGAAAAGGTAAGAGAGAAACAGGTTAAAGGCCGTGCTGAGGAGTTACCCTAGAGAAAGCACCAGCCATGGAAAGTAAGACTGAGTCCCATCATCCCTCCAGTGAGGCCCCGCTTTCCCTGGCGTGGTGGCAAATGCTTGCAACTCTAGCCCCTGGGGAGCCGAGGCAGGGCAGGAGAATCAGTGAATTCCAGACCAGCCTAGACTGCATGAGACCCTGTCTCAGAAAAGCAGCCAGCCAGCCAGTCAGTCAATAATCAATACAGCTCCAGGACATGCTACGTGCATGTTCGTGACTTTCTCCCACACTCATGTTCCATGCCGAAATCTCCACAGTGAGGTCTCCTGGGAAGGTGATTCCGGCCCGTGTCAGAACACTGCCTCACGTAGCAAAGCTGTCTCATAATTACGAGTAATTGTCCTTTGTGGCCATGCTGGGAGGCCAGTGTTTCTGTCCTCATTTAGGAAGTCAGGGTGCAGGTCACAACATGGTGTCAAATCCAATGTCGCTTTCTGAGTTCTGGGCTTCTTTACACCCTGGGAGGAGGACGATGCGCAAACCCCCCGGTGCAGAGGGAAGCTGAGGTTAGTCTGATGGGATGGCACGGTTGACCTCATCAGCTCTTAGAACATCTCAGAGTTCCAGTTTAACAAATCGTATGATCACGCATGTGTGTGTGTGTGTGTTACATGTGTGTGTGGGGACATATGTGCAGGTATGCACATACCTGTGCATGCACATGTGGAGACCAGACGTCAATGCTAGATGTCTTCCTGTATCACCCTCTACCCTATTTCTGAGTCAGCGTCTCTCGATGAACCTAGACCTCACTTGAACCAGCCACGTTGGAAGGCTAACAAGATCACAGGCGATTCTCTGGGCCCTTTCAGCTTTGGGGCTACAGATGTGCACAGCCATGGTGAGCTTTACTTTGGGGCTGAGTAACTGAACCCAGTTCTCACACTTCCTTGGCAAGTTCCCTACCAAGTAAGCCATCTCCCTGGCTCCAGGGAGCATGATCTTTCAAGTCAACAAAACTCTCCAGAAAGCAAAGAGAGGGAGTAACTATGAAGCGTTAGGGACAGTTGTTATTGGAAGGTTGTCCAGACGCCTGCTGGGAGCATAAGGGCCCTCGCTGTACTGTCTCATCATGGGCTAATACGATTATCTCATGTTGGCTATGAATAATGCCAATCCTAGGCTTCTGAAGAAGAGGCGTGGGGCTGCCAGCCTTTGAGAATGGCCCTGGGCAGAGTCTGAGTAATCTAAGCCCATCTGAATCACAGGAGAAGGCCTGCTGGTCTCAGTTTGGGATCAGAAAACACATGAGGCAAACACTGCCTCTCTAAGCCCTGGACGGAGGCACACAGAGGCAGAACCTGGTGAGAGGGAGGCCTGGCAACTTCTCTCTTGCCTGTTTTTTCTTTGACCAGCTTGGCACACCTTCCCAGGCGCATCTCCCTCTTTAAAATCTGCCTGTGTGGCACATTCACACTCTCTAGGGCTATGAGCCAGTCCTCAAATATAGGTGGTGTCTCCTGAGGGGGCTGGCATCGCAGGCCCATGGAGACAGGTTTGCTACAGGATGACTGGCTGGAGTCATGGGTTCTTTTAGTCCTAGTATTTAGGAAACAGAGGCAGTTGTATCTCCACGAGTTCAAGGCCAGCTTGGTCTATATAGTGAGTTTCAGGATCTCCAGGGTTGCATAGTGAGACTTGTCTCAAAAGTAAATCCCACATAAAACGACAAACTAAAACCCGGGATGGCTGAGCCTGTCTCAGACCCGATAGCTGCCGTTGCTGAGAGTAAGCAGCCTTCATGTCATTTCCCCAGCCCCCAGTCCGCCTCCCTCCACATTCCTGTATCACATGGTACTGCTTCTCCTAGCTCACTATTGGGCAGTCTCCATGATTCGAGACATCCTTCTTCTCTAGAATTTCCAGGAAACACAGCAGCCTACCACACATCACACTTAATGTAATTTCAACCCAAGTTGGAAGCCATTTCTCCCAATTCAAGGAAAGTTATGAACTTGGCAGCCCCCGTGGAAAAAGAAACACACACACACACTCACACACACACAGTGTGGTAGTGGATTGTGGATTTGCAGGGAGTGTTTCTCATTTGGGTTGTGTGTATTTCACAAAGCCCAGAGAAGAATTAAGCCCCAAAAGCAACTGCTCGGAGAGAGAGAAACTCTCTTGTAATTCATGTTATGCATAATGGATTTGGCAGGCCTGAGCACAGAAATTTCCAGAAGTGTTTGCGTGGCAGTGGTTCTTAGCCAATGCACATTTTTTCTCTGTCCTGGCCAGCTGCCCAGCCTGCAGAAAGAGGCTCGTATCTCCACAAGCTTGGCCGGCTTCACTGTCGCGTTTCCAAACTGCATGGCGGCGTCCGATGAGCTTATTCTTAAGTGCCAAAAAAACTTCTGCTACTTATATTGTTACTGAACACTAGACGTGCTTAATAAAGAGCCCGCGGAGCCAAACCCTAGGCTAATCAAATAGCCTGTCATTAGCATTTTCTAAAAACCGAAAAATTCAGTGGGACACCAGATCACTGTTTCCCTTTGTTTCTTTCCACCCCTATTCCTGGAACCCCAGAGGAGATAGGAAGAGGAGGGGCAGGGAAGCGGCTCTGAACTGGCTGCTTACCCCCCAACTTCTGAAATATATGTGAGAAAGTTACACCCTACACATACCCCACGCACACATACATGCCACACACGCGTACACAAACACACATACACACACAAACTCGTATAACACAAACATGCCCCATATACATGTCACACGCATACACTATACACACATACACCACACATGCTACACGTACACACCACAGATAACACCCGTTACACACCTACCACACACATATCCCATATACACACATACATACCATATACATACATACACATACTGTACACACAAACACATACATACCACACACACATCTACATCTCTTACACTCACTCTACAGGGACCCTGCCTGCACCGGGAAGAAAGACTGAGTCTGAAATATTCTGGAATTTGACCTTGAAAGAGAAAAGGAGGCAGGAGGGCAGCGTGGGGACTTGGCAAAGTAGAGACTGTTCTAGGATTGGGAGCTGCTGCCGGGAGACTGGATACTTGGAGCTTCATCAGAGACCACAGCTGGTATTCAGTTGTCCAGCAGGGTAGCCTCTCCCCGTGCCTCACTCCTCCCTCCCCTCCTTTTTCTCCCAGGGCCCCACCCGCTTAGTCTGTCCATCCCTCTTTTAAAGCTAACATGAACTTATTTTACCTTTTATTTTGAGACAAGATTATACTAAATTGTCAGGTTTGTGGCCTTGAACTTGTGAGCCCCCTACCTCTGGCTCCCGAATGGCTGGAATGGCAGACCTACACCACCAGACCTGGTTTCCATGTGGAGATTCTGAGGTCTCTCTTCACAAAAAATCTCCAAGTTCACATGTCTCATTCTGTGGCTAGTTTTTTTTGGGGGGGTCCCTTTGCTGATTTCAAGAGCATTCCTGTAAGACCCCACCCACCCAGTGCTCTAGGAACTGACACCCCGAAACTTCTGAATGCCTATCTTTCTAGTCTCCCCAATCTCACAGCTCTGAGAGATAAAAAGAAACATTCCCTTTACTCCCAGATTGATAGGTGACCCTCACAGATAGTGCCTGGTGTGTCAGAAACAATTCCAGTGAAAAATGGAAAAGACAAAATCAAGTAGAGACGGCATCTTACAGTAAGAAGCTAGGAGCTAATAACACGCTTGGAAAATGGAGCTTCTGTCTTAAGACAGACTCATAAACAGAGGAGCAAGAGAGCCTGCTTGGAGAGGGTTCTCTGCACGACGCTCTTATGCCTCGGGCGCCACATGCCACGCCAAATTAGGAGTGCTGAGAGCACAGTGTCTACCCAGTATGGAAGCCATCAGGGCTAAGTCAGGTGCTGGGCTACTCAGCTAGGGAAGGCTTGGGCAGTGCCGGGTTGGATGAAGTGGCCGTGGTGCTGTTCCGTGGAGCTGAAGTCTATCAGCCTTTTAAATTTAACAGAACAAAACAGTGTGTGTGTGTGTGTGTGTGTGTGTGTGTGTGTGTGTGTCTGTGCGTGCGTGCGTGTGTGTGTGTGCAGTGCATTGTAGAGGTCAGAGGTCGATGCTGGATGTCTTCTATCACTCCCCACTTTATTGTTTTTGAGAGTCACTCATTAAATCTGGAGCTGACTGGCCAACAGAACCCCACCCCCACGCCATTCTCCACTCCCTCCTGACCCCAGCACTGGGGCTATAGATGTATGATGTCACACCCGGCTTTTGTGTGGATTCTGGAGATCCGATTTTTGGGTTCGTGTTTGCACTGAAAGCTCTCTACCCACTGAGCTGGCCGGCCAGCCCCTCTCCTGCCACTCTGCTTTGCGCGTCCCTTGTGTTTTACACTTCCGATGCCACCCTGATTATGGAATTGTGGGGGTGGGGGGGGGAGTATTGTTGGTTTTTGTTTTTGACATACCCTAGAGTTATTTCCTACAGGAGAGCTTCAGAGAGGGCTGAAGACCACAGTCCCAGGTCTGGGCAAATGTGTGAAGGGTTCACAGATAGCTTTGGAGTCCTTCATTTTCTCTGCCTCTGTCTGGGCAGCGGAGAGGAAAGGGCTGGGCCGGGAGAAGGTCAAGCAAGGCAGGGCTGTTTTGTTCTCCAGAACAGAGCAGAGAAGACCAGCAACACCACCCAGGCAATGCTCTGTGGAGGCAAGTCAAAAACAAGAGCCAGGAAGCCCATCTCCTTGGAGCTGTTTATGTTGCGTAACTCAAATAGACCCAGCAGCGCAGAGCTCCTCAGTCAAGCCAGACAGAGGGCGGCTCCCTCCCTTCACTGCGGGTCGGAGAGGGCTGCTTCAAAACAACAACAGCCTAATTCTCAGGGACACGCTGTTGCCACTCAGCAGGACATCCTGATTGAGCAGTCTCAGCGAGGGCTTGGCAGGGTCCTTATCTTCTCGAGCTGACCAGGAGCAGAGGGATGAACTCCAGAATGGGAATATGCATGCTGGCTGCCCTGGGCACTCAGGGACTGCTTTCTCAGGAGTCCAGCCCTCTGCAGCCTTGTGCATCTGGCAGTTGACAAGGAGTCTCTCTGTGTGTGAAAAATGAATAAGAAAGCCAGGCAAGAGGAGGAAGAGAGTTCAAGGCCCGGGCTAGAGAGATGGCTGACTGTGGAGTGCTTGCTGTCCAGGCCCGAGGACCTGAGTTCAGTACCTAGAGAGATGGCTGACTGTGGAGTGCTTGCTGTCCAGGCCTGAGGACCTGAGTTCAGTACCTAGAGCCCGTTTTGGGACGGAGGGGGTGGGGTAGGGAGCAGCTGTGGCAGTACAAACGTAATCCTAGTGCTAGGAACACTGAGCCAGGAGGATCTGTGGGGCTTGTTGGCTAGACAGCCCCGCCTACTTGATAGTTTTAGGCCAATGAGAAACCCTGTCTCAAAAAACAAGGTGGATGGCTCCAGAGAATATCTGACGTTGTCCTCTGACCTCCGTATGCATGTGTGCTTATGTGCACATGGATCTGTACATACATACATGTGAACTCTCACACACAAGAACATGCATAACACATACATGTTCTACAGGCCAACCTGGAAAATTTAGCGAGATCTTGTCTCCAAATAAAGAGTCAAAAGGGAGGCTAGAAATGTTTCTCAAGAGTGAAGGTTTATCCAGCACACAGGAAGCTTTTCGTTTAATCCCCAGCACTCCAGCAAAGAATACTGGTTACTGACGGGTAAGTGAGGGCAGGCCCCCAGGCCCAAAGCTGCACAGAGCCAACCCTGGAACTGAGAACAAATGAGAACCCAGGAGACCTCTTACATCAACACGCTGTCCCTGAGGATGGTGGCCCCACCATAAGCAGGGAACAAGAATAGAATGCCAGATGAGAACACAACCCTCAGAACAGGCAGATGGAACCGGCTGCCAACACTTGTCCTGTTAGTGGGCTGTGCAGACATGGAGAGAGCATTTTCTCTCGCGGGCCTGTGTTAAAAAAACAACAACAACAAAACCAACTTTCGTCAAGGCTGGCTGGGAAGAGGATGAGAACCATGAAGCCTCTTGTGTCTATGCTGAGGGGGTGTAAACTCACTCTGTGATTTGATGAGGCTTGATCGGTGCCCCCACCCTCCCTACGCCTGCTTGGGCTCCCTATTGTCTCATCAAGTTCATGACTCAAGTTTAATGGCAGCCAGAGAAATAAACACGGCTCCTTTAAAATGTGGTTCAAAGGTTGGGAGCTCAGCTTAGCATTGGAACCCTCATCTAACCTGTGCAAGGCCCTGGATTCCATCCCCAGCTTCGCTACACTCCAGAAGCCTTGATCCCTGGGAGAGCTGGCTGGGTGCCCACACAGGACGAGGGGAGGGAGCATTACATCCTCTGGGCTCTGACCCCTTCTCTACGGATGTGTCCCCGATGACATTTCTCGTCCAGCTTCCTTTTTCTCAAAAGTAGTATAATTTCTCCCCACTCCGTATGAATAGCTAGGAACTACACCAGCAAAAATCGCTTTGAAAACTTGGCATTGAATTCTGCATTCAAGTTCAAGTGTTGAGTGATCCCCTCTCTCGCCTAGCCTGCCTAGTGCAGTCCTCACAGCTCGCCTTTAAATATCACACTGACAGACAGCCCTGCAGGGTATGAAGCTACTCTGCCCGGAAGACGTGGAGGGCACCTCCAGAGAAGCTGGCTTGGAGAAACCTCTGAAGTCCCTACAAGTCCAAACGTATGTTTTCGGTAGAAAACAACAGGTGATGAGCTGCCAGGCTTTGGAGTTGCCAGAATCTACCCATGGGCACCTTGAGCTTGGCACCCTTTCCCTGGAGGAACTGCGGGTGAGCAGATCAACAGAGTGGGGTCAAGTTCAAGTCTACCTCAATGAAACTCTGGGGATGCCTTCCTTGAAAAACAACCTGGGCAACGTGATAGCTGTTTAAGGAAACCAAAGAGAAGGGTCCCCCGGGAAGCTCCCCCTGGGACTGCTCTGCCTGCTGAGTGCTGCAGGTGAAGAGAAAGACAGGCAGCAGGACTTGGGAGAGCCAGGACCAGGTGAACTTGCTAATTAGCCAATGAGCAGAGACGCGGGCAGGCTGACGTGGACTCTGGAAAGAGCAGCGTCATTGTAACAACAGTGATTATTATTATAACAGTGTAACAACACTGTAGGCAGAGGGCCCCGGGGGTGGTAGATTGCTTGTGGGCCGAGACCTCCGGTCAGAACCTCCACCATAAAACACCCACCAAGTTGCAGCCCTGGAGGTCTTTCCTGTTGCTTCATTTGGGGTGTTTATAAGCAGAACAAAAATGAAGCGTAATGGTAGCCAGATAGATAGGCGTGGATCCTGGGGAAATGGTTCGTGGGTAGGAGCGGTGACTGCCAACTCCTGATCTCAGTCACTGGAACCTCATGGTGGAAGGAGAGAGACAAGGCTCAACACTTGTCCTCTTACCTCCCCTCGACCCTCACGGCATTTACATGCCCCACAAAATAAATGAATGAATGAATAAATATCTAAAAATTAAAGTCTGATTCACAGACTGGGGCCATGGCTCAATGCGTAAGACAGCGCTTGCTGTGCAAGCAAGAGGATCTGAGTTCAAATGCCATTGGCCATGCAATTGGTGGGTCTGGCTGCTTGGGACTTGGGACTTGGAGGACAGACCAGTCCTGGGAACTTGCAAACCAGGTGAGAAAGGTAAAGGAAGTGATTTGATGTCATCTTCTACACTAGTGCATATAACACACACACAATTAAAAATAAAATCTAATTCATGGATCTGCCCCCACATAGCTCAGGGATAGAGCACCTGTCTAATTTGTGCCAGGCCTTGGGTTTCATCCCCAGCGCTGCGGGGGGGAGGGGGGAATATCCAGTTTATTATACAAGTTCTCACCCTCGTGACAAGTGGGTGAAGGGACCGTAACAGCAAAGATGGGAACCATAATGTGCTCTTGGGAATTCAAACACAGGCTGCAATTAGCCAAAGCCACTGTCTCTGGGGCAGGCTGGGAAATGTCTTCATGAATGACACTGGACTTAAACTCCTGTCTGGACAGCTTCCTAGCGGGCTCACCTGGGCTCCTTCACTCCCCTTTCAAGACTTCACTTCTTTCCCCGCCCCCACAAGCTGGAGTTCAGGATACCCACTTTGGGGGGGGGAGGCTGCAAGGACTGCAGTTGGAGCACCACACTGGAGTTGGAGCACCACACTGGAGTTGGAGGACCATACACTGTAGTTGGAGCACCACACTGTGGGTAGAGGACCATGTACTGCAGCTGGAGCACCATGCACTGCAGCTGGAGGACCACACTGTACTTGGAGCACCATGCACTGCAGTTGGAGCACCACACTGCAGTTGGAGCACCACACTGCAGTTGGAGCACCACACTGTACTTGGAGCACCATGCACTGCAGTTGGAGCACCACACTGTACTTGGAGCACCATGCACTGCAGTTGGAGCACCACACTGCAGTTGGAGCACCACACTGCAGTTGGAGCATGACACTGTACTTGGAGCACCATGCACTGCAGCTGGAGGACCACACTGTACTTGGAGCACCATGCACTGCAGTTGCCACATGGAGGGCTGAAGTTGCATGAAGATGTGGCCTCCATTCTTCTGAGATCATTTGTGCAGAACTAAGAAGCTATTCTGCCGTTTTCCTCCTGAGAGGCTGCTCCAGACATGGCTGGGAGGCTGTCCCTTTAATTCACAGCACCCACTACCAGGGTCTATGGTGGCCAGAGCTGCCTCCATCTTCACCGGGGCTTAAGAGACTCTGGCTTCCAGAGGGTTCTCTTCCTCCTTCCTACCCCTAGAGTTCTGTCCAAAGTAGGAAGCAGGTAGTGAAGCCTTAGACAGAGAGCACTGGAGGACAGACAGACACAGAGAGAAGACAGCTCATTTCTTGTATTCTTTCTGGATGAATCCCCAGACTGAATCAGCCTCAAGCGAGTCCCAGGCCTGCAGCAAACCTGTCTGGCCACGAGGCTGTCTCAACACGCCATTTGCAAAGTCAAGTTTGCAGTATGAATTCTGATCTCCCTTCCCTTTCTTCAGGGATTCACAGATGGACTCTCAGCGGCCCTTCCGCTCCAAGCCTCTGTGGTGCTAAAGAGTGAGGTCACTGCTCTGGAACACACCATCCTGTCAGAACAGGCCCTCCAGGCAGTCAGCCTGCGGCAGGGCCAGCGGGGTGGGCCGTGCTGGCTCCCGAGCCTGCCCTGACTTACGTTTCTCCTCGGCACTATTTTTGGCAGATTTTTTCCATCCTTGCCCTTTATCATAAGCCCATTGGGCAAATGACAGCAGGGCTGTGAGCTTGAATGGGCTTGTTTGACAGGCGACTTTCACCCCATGAGTGGTGGCTGACTGCTACAAAGGGAACCGTGAGGACAAGGGAGCAATTCCTTGCTGTGATTTGCTTTTGAGTTGAACAAGTCTTATTTCCACCTCCCTGGCTGTGAGGTGTGAGGGAAAGGTGGGATCTGTCTGTGTATTTGTACATGCCAAGGCCCTCTTTGCTCTGAAGCCCCACCCTCTGGGCACTGACAGACAACTTGAGGGGACATCCCCAAAGTACAAATGATTGCATTCTAAGAAACTGCTGATAAACTTCTCGGGCTGGGAGACTTACTGAGTAAACATGAGGACCCGAGTTCAAATCCCCAGAAGCCACGTGAGGAGCCTGGTGTGATATTCATCTCTGACTGCAGTACTCCCACGGCAAGATGACAGGTGAAGACAAGAGGATCCCTTGAAGCTCTTGGGCCAGCTAGGCTGGAATATGCAGCAGCAAACGGGAGACCCTGTATCAGACCAGGTGGAGGGTGAGGACTGACCCCAAGGTGTCCTCCGGCCCCCGTATTTGGTCTGTGCTCAAACACATGAACATGAAAACACACACGCGCACACACACACTTACAGCTTCAGCAAAGACCAGGAACTGGCTTAGACAGAAGCCTCGTATTCAAAATCCCCAGCATTATCCCCCAAGGCTCGTTAAGTAGAGCGGGAGTGGGTTTCTACAAACCCCCAAAGTAGGAAGATCTAAGGCAGGGTGTGGTGATGTATGCCAGTAATCTTAGCTATTCAGGAGCCTGGGGCAGCAGGATTACAAGTTCCAGAGCAACCCGGGCTCTGTAGCTACACCTTGTCTCGAGGAGGGCGGGGTGGGAGGGACGACGACAGCGACAGAGAAGAAAAAAATGTGGAAATTCTGAAGCCCTGGATAAAACAAGTCCAGCCAGGAAGATGAGAATAGGTTTGCAGAAGGGAGAGGGGAGAGGAAGTTCAGACTCCCTGCTGGAGGCAGTGGGTGTGGCCTCGCTGCAATCCCCTGGGGAAAAGCCTAAACTCAGAAAGGCCAGGGCAGGCAGCCATACACTGTGCAGCAGCAAGGAACTGTGATTCATAAATCTGCCCGGGAGAGCCCTAATCCCAGCCCTTCATCACTTCCCTCCCTGCCCGCTACCATGCCACATGGTGTGACCACCAACTCTTCTCTCTGGGAGTGAGATGCTGTTGATGTCCCAAAGACTTTGTCCTGTTCCTTGCTTGGACTAGTAATTCTTTGAGGGTCCAGAGGATGGCCCAGTAGTCAAAGTGCCTGCTGTGTGAGTTTGGACCCCCTAGACTTTATAAAAAAGGCAGACATGATGGTTTGCCTTTGTAATCCTACCGTGGGGAGGCGAAGACAGGCCATCCTGGAGGCTCACTGGCGAGTCAGCTTAGCCTAACTAGGGATTGATTCTAGGCTCAGTAAGAGACTCCGTCTCAAAAAGATAAGAAAGACACCCATGGATCCCTGACCTTCTCACACGTTCACACACATGCATGTATACCCACAGGCATACAGGAACATGTTTAACATATAATCACACACACACACACACACACATCTTTCTACTGAAACAAGAACTGGCTTTTGGCTGGAATATCTTAAAGACTTTTGCTGATCGTCACCTGTTTTCAGAGGCCCTGACAAGATCATCCAGGGCTATTTTTCTTCAGGTTTTTATTCAGAGGGCCATGTCTGTACTCACTAATGGGGCACCAGGAGCCATGTGTGCCCCAGCTTCTGTCCTCCCAGGCCTGTGTACCTACAAAGGCACAGTTCTTCCTGGCCAACTGCCCTCACCCCACTCTTCTGTCCTTTCAGGTCTAGGTCCTCCTTCTCTTCTCGAAGCTGCTGCAGGCTGCGGGCACAGCCAGTGCTCAGCCACCTCTGAGTCTACAGTGCTGCCTGGAGACGGGATGGGGAGGAAGGGCCACGGCAGGATAGCAGATTGGTTCTGTCCCTGTGGCCGTGTGGGGGAGGGGTTGGCTAACAAGCTTGACTCTTGCATATGGTAGCCACACACTCTTCCACTGAGCTGCACCCCAGCTCTATGAACCAGACTTCAAGAGATGGGGTCAGACTCCTCCTTCCTCCTTATCTCAGTTCCTGTCCCCTGAGTGGTACCTGGGCTTGTGTTCAGAGCAGGGTGTCTTTTCCAATACAGAAGGTCCTGGACAGAATCTAAGGGACCGTCCCGAATCAAGACAAAGATTCCTTGGGCAGCAGACTCAGAGCCTCCTGACCAGCTAGGGTATGGTGCCTGGTGCCTTGAGAGGCGTTCTTGGTCTCGGGGCTCAAGCTTCATTTCTCGAACTCTCTCCACTCCGAGAGTTCCTGTTTTCCATTTGTATGCATGTATGGCAATGTCTTCTTAGATGGTAATCAGTTTTTAGCGTTGGACTGAGCGGAGCCAGTGAGCTGCAGTGTGTAGGGATGGGAGAGAGAATGATACTTCCTGGGCCAAGCTGGAGACAGATGGACATCCAGACCTCTAGCCGGGGGGCTGGAATTCCAGGTAGCATCAAGGTGACAGAGAGCATGCTCAGTTTCCCTGATTGTTAAGAGGTGATGGCGTGCTTACTGCAGCATTTGAAAAATCAAACATCCAGACATATGAAACCCATAAAGTGGACTTGACCAATGCTTCTCGCGTGGACTGGTGGCCCCTGGCTCTCAGACTCTGTAGTGTCGTCCTGTCTGGCCTCCTCCACTCACAGGAAATGTGACGTAGGCCCAGTCCCTCCAGCCCTCTGCTTATTTGTTTGCGATAAGGAGCCTGATGCAGTCTCACTGGCTGTTGTGAGAACCCACACGATGGAAGACATGCATATTCTCAAAGCTCTGAGGCCCTACTTGACATGGTTGCTAAAGCACCTGGGAGAAGGTATAGGGAGGGAGGGAGTTCTCAAGTTATTGCAGGAGAGTTGAGACTATTAATTCATTAACCTTCCATTTCTGCAAAGGGATACTTGAATCTCTTTCGAAAGGTCTCCGTACTAGTTACTTCCCAGTTGCTATCACAAGATACAAAAGCCACTTCAGGATAGAAGGGCTTGTTCTGGCTCACAGTTTGAGGGTCCACAGTGCATCAGGGCAGGAAGCCATAGTTGCAGGAGCGGGAGGCAGCTGGTCATGTTGTGTCCACAGTCAGGAAGCAGGAAGAGATAAATGCCCATGCTCAGCTGGCATGAAGCCTGGGGCTCTAACCCATGGGGTAGTTCCCTCCGTAGCTGAGGTGGATCTTCCCACCTCAGCTAGTTCAATCTGGATGACTCCTTGGCCCCTAGATGATTCCAGATTCTGTCGAGTTTGTGCTATTAACCATCATTTCAGTAAGTTAGCTGTGACTTAGCCGTTGTGGACGATTGTATGTTCACTTGGCTGGGTCGTAGTGCAGATACACCATCACGCATTGTACCTGGTGTTTCTGGAAGGCATTTTTGGATGAGATTAACATTTAAATCAGTGGGCTTATTCCATCTGGTGAAGGCCAAGTGATGTCCTCAGTAACGGAGGCATTCCGTAGTGCATGGCCTACATCTATAACCTGTGTATTCCCCGTTGTCTGGCCTGCCGATTCGCCCTATAGATCTTCCCCTGCTTCACCCCCACACCCACATACTCTGGAGAGCCTTGATGGACATACCATCGCCACCTGGCATCCTCCACTAGCTCTGGGGTACAGTCTCAGTCACCACGAACGTGAATTCTACTATTGCACAGCTGGGCCTAAGCTTTGCTTCCTTCAGAATCCTCAGCACACCCTTGAATGGGGATCCTGCCCAGAAGAACGGTTCACACGCATCACCTGGGGGACAGGAAAGCAATGAAACTCCCAAATGACTTATAAATTCATGGTTACAGAATCATAGAGTTTGAGGATCTGGGAGAGGTCTAGTTGGCCATTTGGTCACATGGATCCACACTCTCTCATCTGCAGTTCCTATTATGGAGCCCCAAGTGGGTGCTAATTAAGAAACTTAAAGGAAGAACAACTTTCACCTGAAAGCAATATTCATTTTGCAGTATATCTCATGGGTTCGTTAATCATCATGGACATCTGGACATAATCCACCCACCCCACTATACATTTATCTATCCACCCACCCCTCACTCCAATATAGCACTGAGGCAAGCATACAAAAAGTATTTATGGGTTTATCCTCCCTGTTCCTTCTTTCTTTCTTCTTTCTTCTTCATTCAGGATACACGGGCTGCTATATGGATATGGGAGCAAGGCCACTTATATCAAGGCTGTGATGCTTCGGGGACTCTCCAGACCCCTCGGGAGCTACGGCAGGTGCCACCTATGCCAGGCTGCAGAGCCTTGGCACAGCATAATATTAGAGGGAAACCTGAAGATGTCTAAGCTAATTCAGGGGAGAACATGGCCCTTCCCTTCTCTTTGTAACCTGCCAATGACAGGACAGAGGGTGATTAGATGGAGCTGAGGGTAAATTAAATAAGCCACCCGTGGGAGCCGATGGCTCCTGTTTCTTGGGACCTGTTGGAGGTCACTGAGTGAACCATTACCTCTGACTGTGAGAGGGACTAAGCCCATCTGTGATCGATAGTGAAGCTGTTTTTTTTTTTAATACAAGCTAGGTTAAAGGTAATTAAATACTGTGTTCCAGGCATATAAACTGATCCCCACAGGAGGGAAGGAATTAATTTAATTCCACATGCAAACCCCACCCAGGTCTCCCCACAGCTCCATATAATGGACTGAGTGCATGATGAAGAAAGAGAGAGGGAGAGTAGAAAATTGTATTCCAGATACTAGGTATTAAAGCCACCACACTTATCAGGAGCTTGAACTTGATGGGCCTCAAGGCTGATCCGGTATGGCAGACCCAAGCTTCTCTCTCTGCACTTTGGTTTATTACACACAATCTGTGCAAGGGCTGTTTTCTTCGTTAATGGCAATCCTGAATCACTGTCTGTTTCTCATCTCCGCCTGCAGAACAGCCACCCAGAGCAAGGGCTGTGCCATAAATACGGGCCCCATAAAGCCACTGTGGTATAGATTTGCCTTTCTGTGCGCGTGTGTGTCTGATTCACGGATGCGCTGGCAGCCTTCCAGGCTGGAGGAGAGGGAGAGCGCATCCAGCAGCCTCACTCTCATCTGTAATACGGAGAGACTCATTTCCACTTCACAGGCTCAGCTGAGCTGTGTGTCTCGGAAAGACAAATCCCAAATGTGGCCGGCGGGCGGGCGGGCAGGAGGTGGAGGGAGGGAGCGAAGATGAAAGTGGGAAAGGATTGCATTTATTAAGCTGTTTTTCTTTGGGTGAAAAGAAGTATTTATCTGTGATTTCATATATCATGTGAGAGGTGGCTTCCTGCCAGTTTCCAAGATGCCAAACAACCCACTGACATCATATGCTAAATATAGTCCAGCTTTCTCTGGGGTGAATAAATGAGGCTGCTTCTGGAAAGGGGGAGGCCCTTCTCTGCTATGTGTTGATTATGGTCAGGCCGTCAAGCATGTGTAGTCAAAAGCATAGTGTTCACGTCCAAGGAAGGATGGGGAAGGGGCTGGGCATCTTCAAATAATTCTGCAGGTGGCGTTTTTACCACCTCCCCAGGTCACTAGCTGAGTCTGTCGGATGGTGAGTGCTTCTATACTTGTAGGACACACTGGTGTAAGTGTGTGTGTGTGTATACTTGTAATCACTGCCCTGTCCTCCAAATAGCACGGCTAACCTCTCTAAAGGTGAAACAAAAGAATAAAGATAGACACGGGAGTCCCTGTATGGCCAGGAACTTCGCAGAGGCTGAGGTTGGGTGGAGAAGGGGCAGGGTTTGGCATAAAGGCAGCCAGGGCTGTCTGTGTACATTGAAAGTTTGCCAGTAAGGTCACCGTGGACGGTGACTGGTGAACCAGTCCAGCCGGATCTCAGGAACCTTTGATACCCTCCCCTAAGGAAAGCCTGTCTTGTCTGGGACTTGTCCTTGTGTGAAGCCACCTGAAAGATAAGATTGTACCCTCTACTGGCGCCATCCTTTACGCCTACCCTACAGTCTAGCGTGGCAGAAAGATGAAGCCATCCTGGAGGCTTCTAGTGCCCAAAGAGGGGCAGCTGCAAGGAGGGGCGTGGGGTGGGGAAGACAGGCAAAAGAAAATCCACGCAAGGAGACGGGGAGAATGCTTCCAAATCGCTCTTCCTGGAAGGCGCAGCATCCCTAGGACGGATTCTCTTCACAGTCAGGGATAGACTAGACATGGTTACTATGGAAACTGGTGTAAAAGGAGCAAGGAGAAAGGAGTGGCTGACTAGAGAGAGGGAAGGACCAAGGCAGCAACATCAAAGGGGGACACTGGAGAACCTCCATGTCTGATGAGAAAAACAGCTTGTTACTGTCCTAGAAGGGGTCAGGGGTCACCGGGCACCTAGATCCTTTCTCTGGAAACCTGTGTGCCAAGCCCTCTCTCCCATAGTACAGCCCATCAGCTGGGGAAGAACTTCCAGCTGCTGGGGGTGGGGAGGGAGAAGGAGGGCTCAGCTCTGCGGTGGTCAGTGCCGTTTGGTTTGCACACAATCTTCGGGGACAGGCTTAGAGAGCAGGTCATTTTTCTGTGTCCTGATTTCATCACGTGCCTTCCTCCCAGGCATGACGAAGCACCTTGCTCGGGAAAGAAGCCATAGAATTGCTTAAAGCCAAGACATGATGGCGTCGGGAGTTGTACAGACCAGGGAGAAAAAAGTGAACTACCCGGCGGGTCCCTGAGCACACCCTGGAGAGAGGAGGAGGCCAACGCCCTGGTCACACCAACTTCACTCTGTTTCACTGTGGTCATCTGAGGGGCGGGAAAGGGTGATTGCACCCCCTCCAGCTAGGGACAGCCCCTCCCCCCCCACAACTTCCACCCTCCCCACCCCATCATTGCCCTTTGCGCTAACCCACACACAGCCCTGACAACCCACTGTCCAACTGAAACGCACAAGCTGCACAGATGGGCTTTAAATGTTCCAGTAGCCACAGCTGAAGGGTAAAAAGAGCGAACTGAATAGCTTTTACTTAAAGTCTTTTAAGCCAGTAAATCCACAACTGCTTTTGTTTTTGCAGTGTTGGGGGATTGAACCCAAGGCTAAGCAAACACTAGACCATGGAACTATAGCCTCTGGCACAGAGGTTTTTAACGAGATGTTTCAGATTCTTTCACAGCGTGTCTTTGAACCCTGGTGTGTGGGCTCTACCGGTCAAGTATCCGGTGAGTCACATGTTAGGTGCTTCATAGCCAGGCGGGGCTCCTGTGTTGGACTGCAGCACAGCTCCAGAATTTTCCATCCCAGTGACGGGCAGCATCTAGAAATAAGGAGACAGGAGCGTGCGCTTATCCTATGGCCATGAGTGGCCAGGCTGGGTATCTTCTGAGTTGAGACAGCACCCAGCTTTCTCCCAGGAGTGAATCTTTGCAGTAAGACAGCTTCAATTCTTGAGGCTCCAGGGGCTTTGTGACCATTGGGAGAAATGGATAGCCCTAGGAAACCAGAGCTGGGTTAAAGGGGTGGGAAGGGGACAAACCGCAACAGCACCTGTTTCTTTAGGCTTGGTGGGAGGTACTTTAATCCTAAAGCTGCCGGTGTCCTGTGTAATAGCATCCCCAGCCCACAGTCCAGGGCTGCTCAGATGTTAAAACACTCTCAGAAGCGTGTCTGATGACACAGATCTGTAACCATAGCAGCTTGGGAGGCTGAGGCAGGAGGTTCTCAAATTTAGAGGCTGGACATTGGCTTTCCCTCATTGTGCTTCTGGTCACTGTTAGTGCTCGCAAAGTCAAATGTTAGCATCTTCCCTGATGGCTCATCTGCGCATGCGCAGCGCATGCCCAGCACATTAGTGTGGAGAAAATGCTAGAGCTTCCCCAGAATCCCGGAGGCCTTGTCAGTCTTTGGAGGAGACGCTCTTGTGGCAGCTCACTGCCCCCAGGACCAGTAAGCACAGCAAGCAACACCAGCTGAGGGGGAAAGGAAAAGACAGGGAGTCGCTCCTGGTCCAGGGGCAACTGAGAGGACACACTGCCGGCATGGTGATGAGCCTCCAGCAGGCCTGTGCCACAGCATTCCCAGCTAACCCGCTGGGCTTCGAGCGCCATTAGCAGCCCTGAAGATTCAGACACTGACTCCCTCGGCAGGCCAGACTGAGTCCTATGTTTTTCCCTGTGGATCACGGGGCCGTGACTTCTCCGTGGGCTTCTAGCTTCACTCTTGGCTTTCCCCTCCCTACCAGCTGTTGCTAAGAAGGGAAGATGCTTTTCTTGGCCAGAGTTCTGTTTGATTTTTTTTCTATGAAGACAGGATCTCATGTAGTCAAGGCTGCTCTCCCTAGCTATACAGTGGAGGACCATGTTGAATGTCCTCTGGCAGAACTGCAAGCACTCTCAGATATTGAACCCTCCTTCCAACTGACCTTGAACTTCTGATCCTCCGCCCGCACCTCAGAAGTGTTGAGATTATAGGCCCGCACTGCCTGGTTTACATGGGTCAAAACCCAGGGCTTTGTCTGTGCTAAGCAAACCCTCTATTAACCAAGCCTTATCCTCTGCTCTGATTTTGTCTTTTGAGGCAGAATTTCAGTCAGCCTTGGCCGGTCTGGCACTTGCTATGCATGAAGCCTGTTGAATTCCTGGTCCTCCTGCCTCAGCCTACAGAGTACTGTGATTCGATTCCAGGTGAGGGCCATTGAGCACAGCGAGGCAGGGCTCTGCTGAGTTTACTTTCTCTCTTGCAATCTCATCTGGCGCTTTCCCCAAGCCTCGCAGATTAGAGGCTCTCTGAAGGGCACCTGTTGTCCAGGTTCTAGCGTATACTCCCAGGTATAGTCAGTCCTGGGCCCTGACTCTTTGGGTCCGCTGGTCACCTGCCCTGTTCAGCCTTCAGTGGCCCCACAGCAGGCCGAGAGTCTGCCTGAGCAGTAGGCAAATTGAGAGTTGCCCTCCTTTCCCAGAAAAGAGTGTTGTGGCATTTAAGACAACGAAGGACAGGCTAGAGTAGGCATTAGCCTGTGGCCTCTGATGTTTTGATCAGAGGACAGGAGCTGGTCCAGAGACAGAGATGCCTGCCCATTGGCGTCTTGCCAGTGAGCTTGGGGTTACTGGGGGCTGGGGAGTTCGGGGGGGGGGTGTTGCAGAAAGAAATGAGGGAAGAAAAGGGAGGCGCCATGTCATGACTGATGAATGCACGTGTGTGCTGTTCTGATAATAAATCCACTGGCTCTCTGGGACAGAAGTGGGACAGGGTCCTGAATGTAGTGTAGGCCAGTACCTTGGTGTAGATACTTCTGGCTTAGCAAACACCTAACAATCTGATTAAGGGAAGATGGGCTGTTTTGGCTAACGGTTTCCATCCAGGCTGGAAATGGAGAGGCGTGGTGATAGCAGCTGGGGACCACGATTTTAAGAGTGTAAGCGCATGGGGGTGTTTCACATTCAAATGAGTATAGTTTTCATGGTTTACTTCTGCCATTACGGTGACAGCAGGGATGCTGCTGCGGTGGTGGTGGTGGGGGCCCTGCAGATGGCTCCTAGGAGCCCTGCGTCCTGTATGTTTGTGCTGAGTATGGAACTGGCTGTGTGCACAGGGTACCCGAGACAGCGTGCTAAGGTGGAGGTTGAAAGATATCCGGCAACACTAGGAATCCCGCTCTCCCTCTGGAACTCCCTCTGGAATCCTGACCATCTCACATCTTGAGGTTTTCTCCAGAAACAGGAATCATAAGTGACAAGAGTCAGTTGTGAGGACACGAGTAGTTTGGCTTTCTAACGGCGTAGGATATATTCCACAGCAAGCCAAGGCACCGCGAGAGCCATGTTCTCTTGTGGAAATAAGGAAGAAAGGTCTGGGCATGGGCACAGTTAGTAGAGTGACTGCCCAACATTCCTGAGGTCCAGCCCTGCCTAAACCAATTGTGGAACATGTCTATAATCCCAGTCCTTGGGGAGACAGAGGCAGGAGGATCAGAACTTCAAGGCCACCTGGACTGTGTAGTAAGTCTAGGGATAGCATGGGCTCCGTGAGTCCTATCTCAGAAAATAAAAACAAAAATAAGGAGGAAATGAGTGAAATAGTGGCATGGATGAAATATTGGAAAAGATGGCCAGGCTTTTCCTTCACCGCTGGAAAACTTTTTTATGTGGGTAAAACAAAGAGAACATAGGCTATAGTGAACCTCAGAAAGGACCTCCGTTTCACTCGACAATGAATCAAGCGGTGTTTGACGGGTTTGATGAAGGCAGTAAGTCACACAGAAAGAGCCTGGCACGTGAATAAAGCCCAAACCACAAATCTTATTAAGGAGCGTTTTACATATAAAATACGTGAAATGCGAACAAAATTTAGTAGCAAAAGCAAAATTAAATATTTAACGACACAATTAAGTCTTATTAATGGTATGTTCTTTATTTTGCTGATTAAATATTCAGGAGAATTATCATCTCTTTCATCTTTATTACTTAGGCGATGTGTTTTTCATAATTATTTGTTAGGTATTTTCATTAACATTTGATGAATATTAATAGTTAAGATAAAAAACAGTTTTTATTTCTGCGGTAATGACTTTATGGCGGTCACAATATATAACTAAGTGTGTATAATGTGCTCCACTTGTGAGCCAGTCACTGGGTGGTGGTGCCGCCGAGCAGTGGAAACCTGGCTCTTTATGGTGACAAACAGCAACCATCGGGCTCGTCCATTATTTATTTATTTATTTATTTATTTAATCTGCTCCTCTCATAAAGCTTCCTTGCAGGAGAAATATGAGCTGCGAACTTACAGCTAAAACTCGTGAGTCGGAGCAGGGAGACAGGGAGACAGCTCCATGGGTAAAGAGCGCCTGCTGTGCAACTGTGAGGGCCTGAGTTCAGATCCCACGTAGGAGCTGGGCGTGGCCGTGTGCATCTAGAGCCCCAGTGCTGGGGTCAGAGACAGATGAGTCCTGGGTAGACAGGGCAGCTGAAATGGCAAGATCTGAGCTCAGTGAAGAGACCCTATCTCAAAAACTAAAGTGGAAGACATGATACTAACCTCTGGCTTCCACATGTGCCAACATGGGCAAACACATGTATATATATATACACACACACACACATACACATACACACACATGCAAATACGCATACACACAGTGTACACAGAAGCCTTGTACACACTCCCTGAGTCATCGTATATTTTTGAAGATGTATTTTTTAAAATTATGTGTGTTTGTATGTGTAGGGAGTGCAGATGCCCTCGGAGGCCAGAGAAAGGCTTCGGAGCTCCTGAAACCACAACGACAGGCTACTGTGAGCTTCCCAACATGGGTACTGGGACTCTTGGTTCCTTTCTAAGAGCAATACATGCTCTTAACCGCCGGGCCACCTCCTCGGCCCCCTACCTGGTGTCTTAAGATACAAGTTGATTCCCAGTCGGCTACTGATGGCCTGTATGTCTTTCTATCATCCTCACTGGGTCTCATAGTTTAGCCCTCCACACGACGTGCGGCTTACAGTGGCTGCACAGATATTTGTTTCCTCCTGGATTGCATGACTGGAATACATATGGGTGACCTGTCTCAGTCATGTAGTATTGGAAGAGAGCAAACTGGGATGAGCCCAATAACATGCTCTAAGGATGGAGAGAACATGTGTGATCACACTCCCCGCACCGCCAACATGGCCACCACGAAGAGCTGGAAACTTCCTTTATAGTGGGCAGTGCTATGGACAGCGGTCAGTGAAGACCACCAGGCTGACCTCAGGCTCTCCAGCATTCATCTGCAATGTCTCTTCTAGCTGAGCCACAGTGAGACCGTTGTTTACCACCTGCATTGCTCTCGCACCGTATTTGGCTCCCTGTAGAAGATGGGTAGACTATTCTCACCACCTGTCTCTGGTTAGGGGCAACCCTCCAGGACTCTCCATAACCTCCTCCTTCCTCCCTCTACTGTCCACTAACCAGAGCTCCAAAGAGCTTTTCCTACCACTTCCCCCGTGGCTGCAGACCTTTGGAGGAAGCTGCCTCTACATTCAGGAGCTAACAGGGCCCAGTGAGTCACCTCCAGCAGGGAAATCACTGACAGTCGCTGAGAGCATTTCTAGGTTAGTTCCCCTCCCCACCCGCTGGGCTCCTGAGTCTTCAGAAAATAGAGGCACAGGAACTCACAGGCTTGGGAAGAAATATTCTCAGACACTGTGGCCAATTACACGGCCTCATAGGGTAGGGATCTTGCCTGCATCTGAAGATAGGGTGATTTCTAGCTGGAAACTGGTTTCTTGGTGTGTCCTCAACCAAGTGGCTGGTGGCTTGAGCATGTGATGGTGCAGTGGGAATATTGTATCTGGATCTGGGGAGATGGCTCAGCCAGGGAAGGGCCTGCCTTACAAGCACAAGGACCTGAGTTGAGCCCCCAGAACACACACAAAAGCCAGGCATGGTGGTGCACACTGGCCATCCCAATGCTGTGGAAGTAGAAACAGGAGGATCCTTGGCATCCACTAGCCAGTCAACATCGCCTATTGGTGAGCTCTAGGCTAGCAAAAGATGCTATCTGAAAAAAAAATAAAGTGGATAGGGCCTGAAGAGTGACATCTAAGGTTGATCTCTGACCTCAAATATCTCATATATGCAGGAGTGCACATGAGAGCACACACACATGAAAACACACACACACACACACACACACACACACTGCTTCTTCTTTCTCCCTCTGACAGAATGCTCAGAGCTTTACACTGGGACCTCAGTGGGGAGGAGGTCTGCCCCTCACATCACAACAACAGTGTCTGGTAACTGCTGACTGCTGGAAGGGACAGGCATCTAGCTGGACTCCTGCATTCTACAGTTTTGACTTGAGCGCCCAGCATAGGGCAAACTGGCCACTGCTAAGCTGCTGCCCCACACTCTGGCCTGGCCTAAGCCAGAGCCAGTCATCTGAGCTTGTTTCCTGATGTCACCACACAGTGAAAGAATAAACCTTAGACGACCAAGGAGCTGTGGCAGCTTGGGGCCTTGTGATGCTACTGGCAGTCCGCTGGGGCCTCACAGCCTGCCTGGAGGCAGGCACGCACAAGGGCTCTCAACAGCAGAGGGAATTAGATGCTCTCTCACGCACACAGCTGTGGCGGCAGCTCGGCTCTGCCCCTTCTGGACTGCCTCGGGGAGCTGCGTGCTTGCAGGCTCCCTTTGGGGTTCAGAGTAATAGATACTGGCCCCATTTAGGAAGCCCTAGTCCTATTTTTAATACATATTTTTAAAAAATTTTGAGACAGGGTCTCAAGTTTCCCAGGCTGGTCTTGAACTTTCAAACCTCCTGTCTCAGCTTCCAGAGTCTCCAGGATAGTATGCCTGTGATTCCAGACACAGCCCATAATGAACAGACAGATATATGAGAGATACCAGATTCCGTCCTTAAACTCCTAAACTGAGCTAAAGAATGTATACATGTGTTTATAATTCCTGATGATTAATACTAAATCCCCTCCCCCAAAAGTGGCACTGACTTATACTAGTTCAAGTTTTGGAAAAGATGATTTTGCAGAAAACATAATTATTTCTATCACCATTTTGGACAACTGAGTATTAAGGTTGGGCTATATAACAAGTCAAGGGCTAGGGTTACCTTCATAAAGGTCACGGAGGTCAGGAGAACACTGTTGTAATGCTTTATACCATATATAATTTATAATGTATAATATGTAATATTTAATCGCATTTAAATTTCACACTGAAAAGAGAACTCTTTGGGTGTACACGTATGTATGTGTAGATACACACACATGCTTATCTGTGCATGTTCACACCTGTGTAGAGGACAGAGATCAATGCTGGGTGTTTTCTTCAGTAGTTCATACATGTAGTTCATACAGTAGTTCATACATGTTTGGGTGTACACGTATGTATGTGTAGATACACACACATGCTTATCTGTGCGTGTTCACACCTGTGTAGAGGACAGAGATCAATGCTGGGTGTTTTCTTCAGTCGTACTTTGTGTTATTTTTTGAGTCATGGTCTCTCACTAAATCTGGAGCTCATGAATTCAGCTAGACTGGCTAGCCCCAGGTTTTCTCCGGTTTCCATCTTTCCAGAGATGGGCTTACAGGGTGTGCCATCTCACAGAGTCCCGGGGATGTGAACCCAGGTTCCCATGCTTTACCGTCTTAGCCATCTCCCCAGCCCCTAAAGAGAGCTGCCTTGTCCCCCAAGTCCAGATAAGGAAAGGGGAACTCAGAAATCCAGCCCCTGATTCCTCGCTATTTCCATGACAACGCGTTGAGCAGGGTCACCTAGCTGCTATGTGGTCCAAGTCCTATGTGCAGCCCTGATTCTCCAGCAAGTTAAACTCTGCAGACACCGAAATTTAATGTTAACCACACTGAGGTCCTGAAACCGCCTGTATATGTGGAAGGTAAAAACAGACCTGCAGTTCTGCCCTCTTTCCCTGAGAGTAAGGGAAGGGATGGGACTGAGGATGAGAAAAACAGCTTCGAGCCTCTGAGGATTGAGCAAGGTGTAAGGGTGAGTATGGTATGTTCCGGCTGAGCTGGCAGCCCTCCAACCCTTGACTCAGAAGCAGGCAATCCACTCTGGTTTCCTTTTCTGGTTGCCTCGCTGATCAGCCACGGGGCAGGATGCATGCTGAGGCAATGAAATTTGGGTGACAAGTCACCCCGGGGGAGAAGCAGCTACTCATGGGCTGAGTCACGGCTCTGGTGCAGGTATTGAGTGATACACAGTGGGAAAAATGCAGAGCTGTCTGCCAGGCTACGGCCAGAGTCCCAGAAGAACCAGGTCTCCTGGTGACCTGACACTCCCTGGAGATGTGGAAACAGAGAATGAAGATGTCTCCGTGAGACCTAACTTCAGACCTGATTGGAACAAAATCAATCCCAAGGATGCATGGACGTGAGACACGGAATGCCCAAGGGTGACAGCAGTGACGAGGCTGGGAAGCCCAGCCTAACCCTCCCTAGTTTACGAACGCTGGGTTTCAGACACTGTTGTTTGTTGATTTACTCTTTGGGGGGCTCACCACCCAGCTCCCAAATAAATACGTAGACACAAGGGCTTATTATTACTTATAGATGCCCGGCCTTAGCTTGGCTTGTTTCTAGCCAACTTTTCTTAAATTATCCCAACTACCATTTGCCTCTGGGCTTTTTCTTTTTCTTACTTCTGCATATCTCAGTTCTGCTCTTACTCCGTGACTGGCCTCTTCTTTTCTTGCTCCTTCCTCCTCTTCCCCTTTCTCCTCCTATCTAGTCTCTCTGCCTGCCAACTCTCCCCATCCTTTCTCCCGCCTTGCTACTGGTCATTCAGCTCTTCATTAGACCAATCAGGTGTTTTAAACAGGCAGAGTTAACACAACTTCACAGAGTTCAGGAAATGCAACATAAAAGAACGTAACTCATCTCTGCCTCATTAAACAAATGTTCCACAGCAGAAACAAATACAACGCGTCTTAAGATAATATTCCACAACAGGTTACAGCTCAGCGGGCAGAGTGCTGGCCTAACACACACAAGCTCTTAGCATCCATCCTCAGCACCAAATAAGCCCGACTTCATGGCGCACACCTGTAATCCCAGCACTTGGAAGGTAGAGGCAGGAGGGTCAGAAATTCAAGTTAGTTTTCAGCTTGAGGCTAGCCTGAGCTACATGAGATCTTGTCTTGATGAGATAAAAATAATAATAATAATAATAATAAATTTAGAAAAATCCACGGAGCCAGTGAGATGTCTGAGCTGGGCAAAGCCCTTGCTGTGTAAGCCTGGAGCAGCCCCTGGAGCCCACCACAGTGGGTGAGAGAGAGCTGACAACCAGAGGCCCTCCAACCTCCACGCAGGCACCCGTCACAAACACAGACACCTATGCTAATAAATAAGTAAGCAGAGAGGTTAATAAACTTAAAAAAAAAAAAAACCACGAATGAAGATCTTGGTAGAATCGCAGGTCTGTATGCTTCTATATCCCTTCCATAGCTGTCATTGACGACACCTGCGCTGTGTTCTCTGCAAAGGTGAACTGTCAATCAACACGTGCAATGACGAGCGGAGACAACACGCTCTCCCGGCCGCCCTGCTCATTCTACCGACACACCGGCAAGACCCCTGAACACTGACCCCCTCCCAGAAAGACTGGTTGACCTCGGGAGGATGATATCACTCTCTGCTCTTGGATAAAACAGGACCAATGATGGGTACATTTGATCACTTGACCAGTCACCAACACCACTGTCCTGCTTAGTCATTCTGAGTCCTCATCATCTTCCCCCTCCCAAAGCTCAGCTACCTTACGCTATGAGTTAGGGAAAATCCGGAGATGGGCACCGTGCATTCCGCACCCGCTTTGTGATCTATATACCCGTGGCGGCGGCGGCAGCAGCCACAGCCAAGCCCTTTTAATCATAGTACTGTGTTTATTTATCATCTAATCTCTGACTGACTACCGACACAGGCTGCGTATCCTCTTCTTGTAAATCGGGAGGTTTTCTGACCTGCCGCGGCCACACAGGTCATAAGCAGGAAGCTCTGGAGCTCACCCAGGAAGATGTTCCCAGAATCCTCCAGGGTCTTGCTTTATTTGCCAGTGCCATGGACACTGCTGCCCTGTCCGTCCGTCTGTGTGTGTGTGTGGGGGGGGGTGAGCATGAATGCCTGTGAGCGAGCAGACCAGTGGACCGATCTTGGGGCACCCTTCTTCCTCAAGTGCTGTTTGTCATTTGTTGTTGTGTTGTTTGTTTTTGTAAATTTTTTTTCCCACTCTGTAGCCCTGGCTGGTCTGGAACTCACTAAGTAGACCAGTCTGGCCGTGAATTCACAGAGACCCTCTTGCCTCCGCTTCCCCAGTGCTAGGTACAAGCGTGTGGCACCATGCCTGGCTACCATTTGCTTTTTGAGGCCAGGTCTTTCACTGGGACCTGGGTCTCTCCAGTCAGGCTGGTCTGGCTGAGCAGAGAATCCAAGGGATCTGTCTCTGCCTCCCCAAGGCTGGATGACACAGTGGGTCCTGAGGACTGAGTCCAGGTTCTCCTGCTTCCAAGGCAAACGCTTTCCTGACTGAGCCGTTTCCCCCAGCTGTGCTTTGTGGTTCTTGGGCATCCTTTGAGAGGGAGAACTGCCCTTTGCCTATCCCATGGATTCTTTTGGGAGGCTCTTGTCAGTAATCATCTGGCCCTCAGCGATGGAGGCTGGCTGAAGAGTAGGCTGCTCAGTGAGAACTCCTCCTGGCTGGGTACATGTTCATGTGGAAGGAACTTTCCCCCATGAGTAGCTTGGCAGGGTCTGTTGGGGCTGTGTTCCCATCATGAGCAGTGGAGGGAGTGTGAGATCTGTAGGTAAAGAGGAAAAGAAGGAAAGAAAAACAGGAAAGAAACTGGGAAAGGAGGATGGTACGTGGCCCTTGGGAATTTCTAGTTCCAGAACAAAGACCCTGATTTGATTCTATTTGTTCTCAATTGACTATTGTGGTCATCCCAGCACTTCCAGCAATAACACACACACACACACACACACACACACACACACACACACACACACACACATGCACGCACGCACCTGAAATGAAGTTATACCACCTGGGCTAACAATTCTTCAAAGAGTCATAAATCATCTAACAAAAACCCCAACAGCAGGTATGAGAAGCCTTTCTGCAGCAGAGATCATCACATAAAAATACAACTGGTCACAACCGGTCACAATGCGGACGTCTGCTCCTGGGTGCCCAGCCCCAGTGGATATGTCTCCAGTTCCTGCACCTGAGGATCATAGACCATCTCAGAGGCAGAGAGAGGAAGAGTGTAAGAAGCAGAGGACCCGAGAGTCCGCTGTGAGATTGTGTCTCCTAGAAAAGACAGACAAGCCTCACCCACGATTCTGCAGCAATCTGGCCGCCTACACGAGACCCAGGAATAACAGCATCAGTACAGGGGCGAATGTGGAGTGGGGAGTCTCGCCGGGCCGCATCCCTAAGTGGAGAGCTACAGGCAGCTAATGGCTGTGGTGGAGAGGAGAATTAGTCTTCCCCAAGGAGGAGCCCTGTAATTGGCGACACAATACCCAGTGGTCAGCCCTGAGATCATGTGCATACAAGCCATACTGAATGGACTCAGCGGGCTGCCTTTACATATTTATGCATATGTATGCAAAATAGTAAGAGCAGAAGAGGCCCTGTACTTGAGAGGGAGTAAAGCCAGGGCACAGTGGGGGTTGGATGCAATTCGAGTGTAAACTAAAATATGAAAAATAGAAGAAAAAGTAAGCAAACTCTTCCCACAGATCCCGTCTTCCTCTCACCCTTTTCCCGCGTTCAGTTTTTGTTTCCCGTCGCTTTGGTTAGTGTCTTCTGGGGTTGTTTGTGTTTGTTTCTGAGACAGGACCCACCATGCAGCCCAGGCTTGCCTAGAATGTCCAGTGCTCCTACCTCCGCCTCCACAGAGAGTGGGGATTTCAGGTGAGCCCCACCACATGGGCTACCCTTGGCTTGATATATATATATATTACATTTTAGTTGTTTTGCATGTGTGTGGGGGACAGAGAACAGCTTTAAAGGAGTCTGTTTTCTCTTCCGCCACGGGGTTCTGGGGGTTCTGGGGGTTCTGGGGACTGAACTCACTCAGGTCAGCAGGCTTGGTGGCAGCTACCTTCATCTACTGAGCCATTTCGCTAGCCCCACTCTCGACTTTTTAAAAGATGGTGTGTGTGTGTGTGTGTGTGTGTGCGTGTGTGTATATGTGTGCGTGTGTGTGCGTGTGTATGTGTATATGTGTGCGTGCGTGTATGTGTGTATGTGCATATGTGTGTGTATGTGTGTGTGCATGTGTGTGTATATGTGTGCATGTGTGTGCGTGTGTATGTGTATATGTGTGCGTACGTGTATGTGTGTATGTGTGTATATGTGTGTGTGTATATGTGTGCGTGTGTGTGTATATGTGTGCGTGCGTGCGTGTATGTGTGTATGTGCATATGTGTGTGTATATGTGTGTGTGTATATGTGTGCGTGTGTATGTGTATATGTGTGCGTGCGTGTATGTGTGTATGTGTGTATATGTGTGCGTGTGCGTGCATGTGTATGTGTATATGTGTGTGCGTGTGTGTATGTGTGCGTGTGTGTGCATGTGTATGTGTGTGTGCGTGTATGTGTGTATGCGTGTGTGTATATGTGTGCGTGCGTGTATGTGTATGTGTGTGTATATGTGTGCGTGTGTGTGCATGTGTATGTGTATATGTGTGCATGTGTGTGTGCATGTGTATATGTGTACGTGTGTGTGTGTGTATATGTGTGCATGTGTGTGTGCATGTGTATATGTGTGCATGTGTGTGTGCGTGTGCGTGTGTGTGCATGTGCATGTGTATGTGTATATGTGTGCGTGTGTGTGCATGTGTATGTGTATATGTGTGCGTGCGTGTATGTGTGTATGTGCATATGTGTGTGTATATGTGTGTGTGTGTGTGTGTGTGCATGCGTGGTGGCCAGGGAGAGGGTGTATCCTCAGAGGTCTGAAACATCAGATCCCCTGGAGCTGGAGTTACAGGCAGTTGTGAGTTTCCTGACACCAAATCAAACTCAGGCCCTGTGCAGGAGCAGCAAGTGCTCTTTAACATTGAGTCATTTCTCAGGACCCCGCTTTGGGATTTATTAACAGCCTACTTCCGCCCAACCCAACCATCGAGAAAGGTGAAGGGGACAGAAGTCTCTCTCTATCTGACTGTCTCTCTGTCTGTCTGTCTCTCTCTCTCTGGGACACTTGGTAAGACGTCCACCTGCACCCCTCTTGCTTCTGTGTCTGCTCTGATGTTCACACTCTCAGACCTTGAGGATTAGAACTCAGGTTCCCAGTGCAGTCTGAGGCTGCTCTCCAAGTTCTGCCATCTGCTTGTGACATTATGAAGCATCACGGTGACGCTAGTAGCCGCCCACACGGCAGGCACCTTCTTAGGACCGTCCCTCCAGTTAGTTCCACAGTGCTTCTATGAGGTAAGTTCCATTTCTGTGTCTCCTTGACAAATGAAGAAACTGAGGGAGAGAGATGAGTCATTTGCCTGTGACCATCTGCTGACAAGTGGCAGGCTGAGGGCCCAGCTGCCTGACTGCATGCAGACCCTCTACCTCCTCCCTACGGCTGAGGCCTTGGACCCTCAGGCTTCACAGACCTCAGCTGTGGGTTTCGTACCTGCTGTGCTGAGCCCAGAATCCTAGTTAAGAACATCCCCCACTAGTCTTTCTCCAGAAACTTGGAACCCCAGAAACTAGGTGACATCACAGGCCTTGTGGTGATCACCCCTCTGGTCTCTCTTCAGAGGGGACCCTCACTTTTCCAGCTGCTGGGTCAGTGACCATTGCGTGGGTCACAGTAGACACCCTTTCAGGGTTTGTCCTGATGAGATCCATCTGGCTAAGGTCAGCTTCCTTTCCAGGGAGAAGCCCACATCTCAAACTTGCTCAATCAAAGGCCCCAGTGGGGTTCTCCTTGGGAGATGGACCCCACCCTGGGACTGAGTGAGGCTCCCTCCTACTGCCTCTCAGAACCACCCTCCCTCTCCCCAATCATCTTCTTTCATCATTGACAGCTCCAAGCACATATCAGTAAATGTTCAAGAAACTGAGTGTCAAGAGTCCAGCCTAGCGGGGCGGTGGTGCCTTAACCCCAGCATCCAGGAGACAAAGGCAAGCGGTTCTCTGTGAGTTTGAGGCCGATCTGGTCTACAGAGTGAGTTTCAGGGCAGCCAGAGCTACGCAGAGAAACCCTGTCTTGAAAAACCAAGTATAACATGGAGACTCGGGCAGAACGTGAGCTTGAGTCTCCCTGGATTTTCCATTTTCCTAACAACGGTATTTTGGCTGTTCTATCTTTGGCATGAACTCTGTGAAGGGGTCTTGCTTGTACCTCCCCAAAACAGCAGGGTGATATTTCTAGGTCAGGCCTCCACTTACCCTGCCCATCTTTCTCGCCCCAGGACGACCTGGAACCATTCTGTTATCTCATTCCTGTGACCCTCTAACGTGTTGGGCAATGGGACCGTCTCAACTGCAACCACATGAGACACACAACAGACAGACCCAGGAGGATTCTTGACTGTGTGGATCTCCTAAAAGAATCCCTAGGGTGTGGTCTCAGGGTTCAGTCTGTTTTCTTAGCTCAGATCCTTGTGCCTTCCATGCTGAGGTACCAGAAGTTTTCTGTCAGCCTTTGGCCTCTTCCTCTTGTAACTGGGTAGCTACCTTCCTATAGGAAGCTGACGTCAGAGCATCCCCTCTCCCCTGCTCTTTGCTTCACACTCCCCAGTGTCCTCCATGACTTGCATGGCCTCACCCTGCACATCTGGGCCTGCACCAAGAGGCTCTGAAAGGGACCATTCTTGGCCAATGAAGCAGCATTTGCTGTCCTTGGAATAAGGCTCATTCTCTTTCCCTCTGACACCTTGTGCAGGACGCTCTTCTCTATCCAGAGGAAGATCTGCCGAGAGTGAGGACTGTGGGCCTTCCATCCCTCTACCTAGGCTTTGCTTCTATGATGGCCGTCTGCTGATCGGCAGAGGGGAGAAGACATCCCACCCACCTCCACCCAGATGCAATGTCAAATGCACGGCAGGTCCCTCTCACCTGGTTACAGTGGTTCCAGATTTGTGGGGAGCCAGACGGACCTAAGACTGTCTCAGAGGCCCTGATGACAAAGGGAACTTTAGATTTGTGCTCTTGTCCAGAAGTAGACTGGCCAAGGCTGGTCTAGTATTCAAAGGAGTCCAGGTTGTGACTTCTGGTGACCCGGCTCTTGTCCCTGGGCTGTGGTCACCGATGTCTGCGGTATCCTGTGTTCTTTCTGGCAGCATTGTCTGACTTAGATCTCTAAGGTCATTTTCTCTCTGCAAACGGTATATAAGATGCACTCATCCTTCTCCTCCTCCTTCTCACTTTTTTCAAGACAAGGTTTCTCAGAATATCCCTGGCTGTCATGGAACTCATTTTGTAAATGAGGCTGGCCTGGAACTCAGAGATCCACCTGCCTCTGCCTCCCAAGTGTTGGAACTTAAGGCGTGTGGATGCTGTACTTCTGAATAAACTTGCTTGGCATAGCCATCCCCTTATGTAGGACCTCATGATCCCAGCTATTGTCTTCTTTAATTCTCATCCCTGGTCCTACTTCTCAAACGCCTCACCACTCAGGGTCCTTATTCTTGTGGGCTTGGGTCACAGATCCTCTCTCCCTACCTTCCCATCTGTCTTTATGCTCTTGAGATAAAAAACAGCTGGTGCCATGTGAAGCCATCACTTCATGATAAAACAAAGTAGAAGAGGATGTGGTGATGCTCTCCCCTAAATCATATCTCGGGAAAGGAAGACTAAAACAGAAGGTCCGGGCTGGGGGACGACTTGATGGGCAGAGCACCTTCCGTGGAGCTTGAGGGCTTGAGTCCAGCTCCCAGAATCCACGTAAATGCCAGATGTGGTAGCGTGCATCTGTAGTGTTTGTGAACCAATGAGAGAATCAGACGCCAGTTGGCTGGTGTGCACAGGGGCAGACAGCAAAGAAACCCTGCCTCAAATGAACAGGAAGGACAGGGCATGTATGCCCATACATGGGCCATGGCATAAGCACGCCTGCTCTTGCACACAGCAACCTCTCCTGGCAGAACAAAACTGAAGGCTGACCTTTCAGCCACTGTCGATTTAAAAGTTAAAAAAAAAAAAGGAAGAAAACTAAGCTAAACCTCAAGTAAAAATGAGGTCACTGCCTTCACCCGACAAGAAGAAAAATGGTGATTTTGAAATGTTGATTTTCAAAAAGTGGCTGAACCCAGGGTAGAAAGTGGCCGTATAAAAACACAGTGCGGGGCCTGTAAATCAGACCCAAGCAATGACAGACACACTGGCAGATCCTAGAGAAAAAACCACAGTGTTCCCGAAGGAAGCTGAGGCCCCACCCCTCCCCCCCCCCCCCCCCCCCCGGGCTGACAAGACTCTAGGGATGCTAGCCACCTCAGCCAGGCAGCTCGGGTCACTGTCTTGTCCTCTGCCGAGTGCCCAGAGGCTCAGCTTTGCAGACAGTGATATCATTATGTCATTGCCCAGACTGGGGGGAAAAAAAGCTGTCTTGTATTCAGACTTATTTTCTACTTATTTCCTTGGAGCCTTGTTCCCGTGGCTAATGGCTGGGAGCTTCTGGAAGGTGGCGAAGCTTGGCTTAGCCTGGAGAGAAAAGGGCAGGTTCAGAAAGAGCTCCAAGATCACAGTGGGGAATCTGACTCACGCTGGACCTGTGCCTCCTTCTCTGGGCTTTTGCCCTCTGCTTGGTGTAGGGAAGCAGCTCGCCAGATAAGCGGCCCTGTTTTAGGGCTGGCTGTGGCATTCTAGAAGGCCCTGGTGGTGAGGAAGGCGGGTCCTGTCTTGTCCACTTTCCTGTAACAATGAAGTCAAGACTGACACAGGAGCTGGAGAAATGGCTCAGCTGGTCAAGTGCATGCCTCGAAAGCACGAGGGCCTGAATTCTACCTGCAAACCCCACATTAAAAACCATGCTGCTTTCTTGTAATGCCAGGACTGGGGAAGCCGGGACAGGAAGATCCTGGAGGTTTGATGGTTGGTCAGTAGAGCCTAGTAGGCAAGCCCCAGATCCGAGGAAGAAGTCTTGAAAACCACACACACCCTTACACACTCCCCCCCCACACTTACACACTCCTCACACACCCTTACACACTCCCCCCCCACACTTACACACTCCTCACACACCCTTACACACTCCTCACACACACCCTTACATACTCCTCTCACACACACACTCCTCACACCCTTACACACTCCTCACATACCCTTCCACACACCATTACACATTCCTCCCACACACACCCTTACACAGTCCCCTCACAAACAACCTTACACACTTCCCACACACACCCTCCACACTCCTTCCACACAACCCTTACACACTCCTCCCACACACATCCTTACACACTCCTCCCACACACCCTTACACACTCCTCCCACACATACCCTCCACACTCCTTCCACACAACCCTTACACACTCCTCCCACACACCCTTACACACTCCTCCCACACACCCTTACACACTCCTCCCACACACACCCTCCACACTCCTTCCACACACCCTTACACACTCCTCCCACACACACCCTCCACACTCCTTCCACACAACCCTTACACACTCCTCCCACACACACCCTCCACACTCCTTCCACACACCCTTACACACTCCTCCCACACACACCCTCCACACTCCTTCCACACAACCCTTACACACTCCTCCCACACACCCTTACACACTCCTCCCACACACCCTTACACACTCCTCCCACACACACCCTCCACACTCCTCCCACACACCCTTACACACTCCTCCCACACACCCTTACACACTCCTCCCACACAAACCCTTACACACTCCTCCCACACACACCCTTACACACTCCTCCCACACACCCTTACACACTCCTCCCACACACCCTTACACACTCCTCCCACACACCCTTACACACTCCTCCCACACACCCTTACACACTCCTCCCACACAAACCCTTACACACTCCTCCCACACACCCTTACACACTCCTCCCACACACACCCTTACACACTTCTCCCACACACCCTTACACACTCCTCCCACACACCCTTACACACTCCTCCCACACACCCTTACACACTCCTCCCACACACATCCTTACACACTCCTCCCACACACACCCTTACACACTCCTCCCACACACCCTTACACACTCCTCCCACACACCCTTACACACTCCTCCCACACACCCTTACACACTCCTCCCACACACCCTTACACACTCCTCCCACACACATCCTTACACACTCCTCCCATACATCCTTACACACTCCTCCCACACACCCTTACACACTCCTCCCACACATCCTTACACACTCCTCCCACACACACCCTTTAATTCCGTCTCCAGCTCATCCCTCCCCGTTCATCTCCTTCCTCCTCTCCCTGGGGGAGACTGCCGGGCCTGGACCTTGTCTCTCTCCAGTCCCTTCCCATGGAGGGTCCCTAGGATCCCTCCGTACTTTTCTGTCGCTTGCTCGCTAGCTCCTAAAAACACCTGGAATCATTATCCGTCAGGGGTTCGCATCAGTCTGACATTTCTATATCTACGGCAAACACACGCTTTCTATGTTTCGTTTTTAACACAATTATGTTTGTACAACCGTCAGAACTGCTTGAACGCCTGATATGTAACCAACCATGTTAGTGGATGTCGGTACGGTCAGAGCATGGAGCTCCACACAGGGAGTGCTGGCTGTGGCTGCAAAGGTAAAAGAAGCTTAAATTTTAAAACACCAAGCAAAATTACACATATCGCTTAAAAAAATGTCCAAATTAGAACCCTGTTGAGAAAGACGCGTAGAAAAAGACCAAGCATAATCATGTGTTCTTAGGACTTGTGTTTGACGTTGAGAGAGTTGAGTCTGACTGACTTACAACTTGACAGGGTGAAGAATAACAGTGGAAAGAAACCTGGGCTTGTCTGTGAGGAACGCCTAGATTCTGCTCACTGAGGTGGAAGCCCCTCCCCCTCTGTGGACAGTGTCATTCCATACAGGTCCCACGCTGAATAAAAGGAAGAAAGTGGAGCTGGGAATCAGGGCTGGTCTCTCGCTGCTTCCTGTGGGTTCCCTGGGACCAGCTGCCTCACACTCCCGCTCTGCCTTCTCTGTGATGACTGCACCTACACATTGCCTACACATTGCCTACACATTATGCCTAAACTAACCTTTCCTTCCTCAAGTTGCTCCTGCAGGGCATTTGCTGCAAGAACAAAACAGCAATGAGTATAGAAAATGCTGAAAAATAAAGTATTACTTCCCTCTGGGTTTCCCTCATTTTAAAAATTATTAGAGATTTATGTATTTCATAATGAAAATTTTTACTCCTTTAGAATTCATTTTTTTCTAAAGACAGGAAAGATAAATTTGGGCATAACTTAATTTGTAAACTCTTTCTGGTCCCTACTTCCCAACTCTGTGCTGTTGAAGATGAAAGTCACCTGGACCTCTATTGGCCTCCACCAGGGCACAACCGGCACGTTAAAACATCAGGCTTTGTCCTATCAAGTAGGAGGGAGTATTGGGAAGACCCTAGTGTCTTGAGGCTTTCATGTCAGCTCCGTGAACAGACTATGACCTCTCTGTTAGGGGAAGGCTGTCAATCACAGATTCCCCAACAGACCTGGTACCCCCGCTGACTTGTGGAATAAAATGAAAGCCATTCTGACCAAAAAGCCCAGCCCCTCCCTCGGTGCCTATGTCTAGGCACATTTGGGAACTCTGGTTTGCCTTGAGGACTATAGGGTGGTGGGGTGGGGGGGTGGGTGGACTAATTACCAGCCTGGCTTTGCATGCTCTTCATCTGTGCCTGTCTTGTTCTGGTTTTTGGTGTGTGTGTGTGTGTGTTTCTGTTTATGCATGTGTGTATGGTATGTGTGTAGTGTGAGTAGGTCAGAGGACCATGTCAGATGTCATCCCTCAGGTCCCATCCATCCGTTTCTGAGACAGTGTTTCTCACTGGCCCGGAAGTCACCAAGTGTGCCAACCTGACTGGCCTGTGAGTCCCTGCTGCCCGGTGCTGAGACTATAAGCACGAACTATCATCCTCAGATGTATTTGTTTGTTTGTTTGGCTTTTTTGCATGAGTTCTGGGCTCAAGTCCTTATGCTTGCAAGGCAAACATTTTATCTTTTGAACTATTCCACCCCCCCACACACACACCTCATCTCTTGGTTTGGTTTGTGTGTCAATGTGGAGGGCAGGAGAGACTTAACCTGATAGGAAAATCTCTAATCCTACTCCCTGCCTTCTTACCTTTTTCCCCTTCTCTTGCCTCCCTCCCTAAACCCTATTGTTAAGGTCAAAGGTGAAATGTCTCCCACAGGCTCCTGTGTCGCACACTTGGTCCACAGCTGGTGGTGCCACTGGGGGGCGCTGTGGAACCCTTGGAGCAGGAGACATGATTGGTGGAAGTTACTGGGGCCGGTCTTGAGCAGGATAGACTGGCTTTGCTTCCAGAAGCAGCTCTCAGTGTCCTGACCACCAAGATGTGAATGGGCTAATCACAAGCTTCCACTGCCACAGATGGAACTGCATCAACAGCCATGACCCCCCCAACCTGCTGGGAAACTTCCAGCAACAACAACAAAACGTTCCTCCCTGAGCTGCATCATCAAGCATTTTGTCAGTCACCGGAAAGTAGCCGGTGCTCTCCAGACGGTGCTGAGCACAGAGGAATCAAGATCAAATCAGGCATGACCTTGGCCCTCAAGGAGTGTGGGCTCCACTTCGCAGTGAGACTGCTGCAGCCTTGCGCAGTGAGACTGCTGCAGCCTTGCGCAGTTGACGCTGGTCAGGAATGCAGGCCCTCAGGCCTCTGGGTTTTAACAGGTCCCTCAGTGGGCACACGAAGGGCGAGGTGGGCTGACTACGGGTTGCACAGGAGTTGCCTAATTTCTGCAAAGCCTAACTATTGATAGATTCTGGGTCAGCACTAGTATCCAGCGTCCATGGACAATCCCAGCTTATTACAAATTCCACCAGAGTCTATGTGACTGTCACAGGATTCCCAGACACAGTCATGAGGACAGTGACTGCTCAAGGGGATGGAAAGTCCCTGCACCTGCCCAGCTCCAGCCTGGGAGGCTTAGTGGAGGAGCCAGCAGGAAGGGACAGCAGCAGAAGGGGAAGTGGACATCTGCTCTGCAGAGGCTTTGCAGGTGGCGGAATATGGCAGTGGCTGCACCAGAGCCTGGGAAAGCAGGTTTGGGAAGGACGCCTTCCTGGTGGTCACGTCGGTGACGCACATCTTCCTCTTAGGCTCCAAACACCAAATGACTCTGCTCTGCCTCCTGGCCGTGTGTGGTATCTACACATGATCACTGAGGAGAGGAAGTCCTTTGGGGCACTGAACATGCCAGAAGCCCAGGGGCAGCAACTTCCATTTGTTTCTCATACTCTGAAGAAAGAAGAGTTCTTGGGACTAGCATGGAATTTTGTTTATTATTTATTAATGGTGTGTGGTGTGGTGCGTATGTGTATGTGTGTGTGTGGTGTGTATGTGTGTGGTGTGGTGTGCGGTGTGTGTGGTGTGTATGTGTGTATGTGTGTGGTGTGGTGTGTGTGGTGTGTGTGTGCATGTGTGGTGTGATGTGATGTATTGTGTGTGTGGTGTAGTGTATGTGTGTGTGATGTGTTTGTGTGTGTGGTGTGGTGTAATGTGTGGGTGGTGTGTTGTGGTGTGTTGTGTATGTGTGTGTGGTGTGTATGTGTGTATGTGTGGTGTGTGTGTATGGTGTGTGTGTGCATGTGTGGTGTGATGTGATGTATTGTGTGTGTGGTGTAGTGTATGTGTGTGTGATGTGTTTGTGTGTGTGGTGTGGTGTAGTGTGTGGGTGGTGTGGTGTGGGGTGTATGGGTGTGTGTGTATGGTGTGTTGTGGTGTGTGTGTTGTGTATGTGTGTGGTGTGTGTGTTGTGTATGTGTGTGGTGTGGTGTAGTGTGTGTGTGGTATGGGGTGTATGTGTGTATGTGTGGTATAGTGTGTTGTGTGTATGGTGTGTTGTGGTGTGTGTGTTGTGTATGTGTGTGGTGTGGTGTAGTGTGTGTGTGGTATGGGGTGTATGTGTGGTGTAGTGTGGTGTGTGTATGGTGTGTTGTGGTGTGTGTGTTGTGTATGTGTGTGGTGTGTGTGTTGTGTATGTGTGTGGTGTGGTGTAGTGTGTGTGTGGTGTGGTGTAGTGTGTGTGTGGTGTGGGGTGTATGTGTGGTGTGGTGTGTGTATCGGTGTGGTGTGGTGTATGTGACATGTATGGTGTGGTGTGTGTGTAGGGGTGGTGTGTGTGTATGTGGTGTGGTGTGTATGGTGTAGTGTGTGTATGTGGTGTGGTGTGGTGTGTATGGTGTAGTGTGTGTGTGGTGTGGTGTAGTATGTGTGTGTCTGTGTCTATGTGGTATGTTTGTGTGTGGTGTGTGTGTGTATGTGGTGTGGTGTGGTGTGTATGGTGTAGTGTGTGTGTGTGGTGTGGTGTGGTGTAGTGTGTGTGTGTCTGTGTCTGTGTGATATGTTTGTGTGTGTGTAGTGGTGGTGTGTGTGTATGGTGTGGTGTAGAGTATGTGTGTGGTGTGGTGTCTGGTGTGACATGTCCAGGCAGAATGACCAGGAATGGAGACTGGAGAGACAGAGTGAGTTGTGTTGCCAAAGACCTCAGTTCTGACGTGGATGCGGATCTGCAGGGCTAGAGGAGACTTTGCCTCAGTGACATCTTAAACCAGGGTTCCCTTTCACCCAGTGCAGGTGGAGCATAAAAATACTCCCCGTAGGCAGATTTCCTGCCGAGGGGAGGGAGCGCTCAGTCCTGGGAAAGCTGTTTAAATAAAGACACATCAAGTGAGGGACAGCGAGGCTTCACCAAGTTTCCTCACCCAGAGTCATCGGGGTGGACACTGTGCCAAGCTGCCTCTGGGGAAACTGGAGGGAAGTGTCACCACCCTCCAGCCCACATAGGGGGAGGTGAACCCAGGGAGAGGGAAGCTCCTCAGTTTCTCCTGAGAGGAAGCCAATAGGCAGAGCCAGCCTGGCAGCTGCCCCTGGGGTGACATGACCCTCTTCTGCAGAACCCTGCCCTCCTGCTTCCTGCAGCAGCCGCTGGGGCACCTTGCCCATCCCTCGGCCAGCTTTATTTTCAAGTTACCCAAAAATAACAGCATTTGATACGAGGGCTCTGAGGCTTTGGCTGTGGTCATGCTTCTAAATTCTTGACTCAAGGACTGTAAATGAGAACTAGCTCTCTCTCTCTGTGTGTGTGTTTCTCTCTCTCTGTCTTTCTGTCTGTCTCTCTCCCTCTCTCTCTCTCTTCCTCTTCCAGTCCCTTCCCCCAGTCAGACTATTTTTTTTTCCTTCTTGAGATTGGGAGAACCCCAACCAAGGGCTCAGGGCTTAATGGGCCACAGGATATTAATAGTGGTGTTGAGACCGTAACACAAGGCTCTTTGTACCACCCTTGGGGGTGGAGGGAGCTTCCAAACAGCACAGAGAGCATGCCAGCGTGGGGCTATGTGTGGGGTGAGTCCTGCCTTGCTGAGCAGGGCTACATTCTCCATTTGTCCACTCCGCATTCCACATTCCATGGTGAGGATCTATTTCCAGCTTCGCGAGTACACAAGACACCCTATTCATTAAATGCATGCTGGGAAACATTCTTCCCTGCGACATTTGTGTGCTGCTGGGAGCTCACAGACATTAAGCAAATGCAGGCAGTGTGCAAGCCAGGACCTGGGGCTCTGGGCTTGCTTCTCTTTGCCATTTGCTCCTCTTTTCCATGTGTGGTAAATTCCCTCCTCTCGTCCCTAAAACGGGAATAAATACACCATTCATTGAAGGTTGGCTCGGAGTGACAGGTGACATTGGTTTGCAAATGAAGAGAATTGGGCTGGCTTGTCACCAAGCCGGACCATCTGAGCTCAGTTCTCTGGACTCACCTAGTAAAAGGTGAGAGAGACAGTTGCAAGTTCTCTGGTTTTTATACACACACACACTCACACACACACACACATACACACTCTCTCACACACACATACACACACATTCACACTCTCTCTCTCTCTCTCTCTCTCTCTCTCTCTCTCTCTCTCTCTCTCTCTCACACACACACACACACACACACACACACTGAGATAATAATGGGATAAAACAATGTTAAGAGGACCAGAGAAATGTCTCAGTGGTTAAGAGGACTCGCCATTCTTGCAGAGGACCCAGGCTCGGGTCCTAGGACCCATAACAGGTAACTCACAACCACCTGTAATCCTAGCTCCAAGGGATAGGATGTCTCTGGCCTCCAAGGCCCTCTGAATTCACATGCAGGTACCCACACATATACATATTACATACACACATCATTACATATCATATTACATATACACATCATTACATGTACATATTACATATACATACTACATAATTAAAAAATAAAGAAAATCCTATTTTTAAAAAGAAAACGAAGAGACTCAATTCTTGCTTTGAGGCTCTATTTAAATGGGAGCTATTATCTTAATTAAACTACATTTTCATCATGGGGCCAGTTCCTTGATGAGTTAAACGGAAGGAGCCAAACGCTCCATTAATTTGCTACCAGTGGTATTTGGAGAGCCAGGGGCTTCGGGAACACTAATTCACTGTGACAGGGCTGAGTTCCACTTCTGGGTGACTGTGGTGAGCCTTGGGTGGCATTACAAGGGATGTCAACCTCTCTGTGACAGTAACATTCATCTGCTCCAACAGAAGTTCTGTCACCCCTCGGGAAAGGGCCAGGCTGAAGGGCATGTGACTTAGCAGCTGACAAACGCAATCATTCTCAGAAGCCGGTGGCCCAGTGAGTGCTGGCTACTAAGAACTGGGGTTTCAGAAATAGAAAGTTAGAGCTATAAGCCTGTCAGGCAGGATCTGGAGCTTCAGGCACGGCAGACATGCTAGGGCCCTCAGGGGCAGCCTGGAGGCAGGCCCCGAGTGTGAATTCTGAACCTGTAAGGAAAAAAATAGGATTCCCCAAACAAGCAGGAGCCTCCTTGTTTCATGGGCCTGTTCTCCCGCAAGATCTACCTCCGGGCTGCTGCTCTGTGCCTTCCATCATGTGTGCATGTGGGGTGTGTGTGGAGGGGCATGTCTGTGATAGGAGAGCATGGTATGTGGATGTGTGTGTTGTGTGCATGTAGTATGTGTGTGTAGTAGGTGCGTGTGTGTGTATGTGTAATGTGTGTGATGTACGTATGCACGTGTGTGGGTGTGGAGTATGAGAGTATGGGGTGTGTATGTGTGGTGTGTGTAGTGAGTATGTGGTATGTGTATGCGTATTGTGTGGTCTGTGGTAGGGTGAATGTATGGTGTGTGTGGAGGGTAGGTATGTGGACATGACATATGAGATATATATGTGTGGTATGTGGAAGGTGTGTGCTATGAGTTTATGTGTGTGTCGTATGTGCATGTGCTTGAGGCGTGAGGTATGCGTGCTGTGTGTTGTATGCATGGAAGAGTGGGAGGAATGTGTGTGTCATGTGTATATGTGTATGTAGAGTATGGTGTGGGAAGGTGTGAAGTGTGTTATGTATATGTGTGCTGGGGGTAGAATGAGTGTGAGGCATGTGTATGCATGTTGTATATGTGTTATATGTGTGTGTGGAGGGTATGAGGTGTGTTGCATATGTATGTTGGGAATATAGGAGTTAGAGGTGGAGAGGGTGTGAAGCATATGTATGTATGTATGTATGTTGGGTGTACAGGGGGTATGAGGTGTGTATATATATGTATATATAGTGTGTGTGTTAGGGGTGGAAAGACGTGTGAAGTATGTGTATGTATGTTGAGTGTACAGGGGTATGGAGTGTATATAGTATGTTGTGGGCTGTGTGCCTCTACCACCGTGCACCGGACGCCGGGAGCAGAAGATGGAACTATTGGAGACCTGGCCTCCAGCTCTGGGTACTCAAGGGCAAGGCACCTGGCATGGAGTCCGTGCCCTGTGGGGGAAGCCCTGGGCTTGCCCTCTGGTTTGCTGTCTGTCTAGGCCACAGGTTAATGAGGGCAAGACTGACCTTCTCCATATTACAATGGGCCCATTGTATGAGTCACCACTGGCTTTTTTGGTGGACGGAAGCGACTTAGGAAGGAAGGGTTTATTTTGGCTTACAGTTTGAGCATGACATGGCGGCAGGAGCATGAGTTGGCTGGTCACGTGACGCCCACAGCCAGAAAGCAGAGATCACGTGACACCCACAGTCGGAAAGCAGAGAGAGATGGGTGCAAGTGCTTGGCTCATTCCCCTTCTTGCTTAGTTAGGATCCCCATGGAACGGGGCCTTCTACATTCAGAGCGGATCTTCCTACCTCAGTCATCCCGACCTAGAGACGCTCTCACAGACACCTAGAGCTTTGCTTCCTCCGTAACTCTGAAGTTAATGAAGACGAGGCAATACCCCCATCGGATGGTATTCATCCTGAAGCACGAAGATAAGAATGAACATATTTCCTTCTGCCCCGTTTCCTACTGGTTTCTCTGAGGATCAGGCTAAGGCTAATTCATGAACCGCCGAAGAGTCCCTAATGCGGCAACCTTTGATAGGCGCCCCTGGCCTCCGTTACCCCTCCCTCCGCTCGCGCTGCTCCTTCTGGGAATTACCAGGACAGAGAGCTTCGACACCTTCTACCTTCCTGAGTCCTGGTTCAACACAATCGCCCCTCCATTCATTTCATAGCCGTGGTAGCAGCTACTTGGGTCGGCTTCCATCCATGCCTTCTCACGTGGACTGGGAACTTTCTGCGGACCTGGTCCCTCCTACTCCCTCTGTCCTGGTACACAGCATAGCACCTGGGCCACATGAGTGGCTCTGTCATGCGTGTTATGCAAGTGAGTATGTAGAGGAGGGAGCTGGCAAGCCTCACCTGTATGCACACACCAGTGCAGACCTACAGGCTGAAGGACTGGGGGGCCCCCTGCCTACATATCCAGAGATGAGGCTGTTGTGTGGTTCCTGACCACGAGCTCTGTGATGGCTTTGCCTCTATGACATCTTTCAGTCTAGACCCCCTGGTCTTCTGGACCCAGAGTTTCTGGCTCAGTCCTTCCTTGTCTCATTTTCTGCGGGATGCTACTAGGTGTGGCCCGCCCACCCAGGCTGAGCCCAAGGAGTGGGGCTTAGCATCATGTTATGCACACTTACGCAGTCATGTGTCATCCTCACTCTCGTAATCTCAGGGTCACCATCACTGAACCTCCCTTTCCTGTCAACAGCCTAATGAACCCTCTCTTGCAAAGGTCCCAGTCACCCTCTGAGGCAACACCCTGAAAACAGGGCTAATGGACGAGGTGTCCGTGGCCTCAACTGTGATGTCTGTATAATCTTTACCTATGTCTCTGCCACAGTGGGCTCCCTCCCATGCCACCATTATCGTGGGCCACTGAAGAGATGCCACGCCCCACCCACGTATCAGTCCTGGTCCCAGAAGGCCCACGTTATCCTGCACTTCACACTGTTTCCCGTTACCTCTCGTTGACTTGGAACTATGCATCTAGCAGACTCCTCCTTCTTGAGCCCCCAAATACTCAGCACCATGTTCTTTGTGTGTGTGGAACATGTACGTGTTTGCGTGGTGTGTGCACACGCTACTGCAGATGTCACTTCACGTGTGTGTGTTAGGTTGGTGTCTGATAGCTTCCTCTAAAAGTCTCCACCTTCTTTTTCGAGAAAACGTCCCTCAGCAAACCTGAAGCTCTGGTTTGCCCATTGTTAAAGTTAAAGCCTTTTTTTTTTGTTTAAACAGAAAAAGGGGAAGTGATGTGGGAGTGTCATATATCAATCTGTTGATTTCATTGGCTAAGCAATAAAGAAACTGCTAGGCCCATTGGATAGGCCCACCCTTAGGTGGGTGGAGTAAACAGAACAGAATGCCGGGAGGAAGAGGAAGTGAGCTCAGACTCCACAGCTCTCCTCTCCGGAGCAGACGCAGGAGAGACGCCATGCTACCTGCTCCAGAGAAGACTCACGCTATGAAGCTCCGACCCAGGATGGACTTAGGCTAGAATCTTCCCGGTAAGCGCACCTAGGGGCGCTACACAGATGATTAGAAATGGGCTAAATTAATATGTGAGAATTAGCCTAGAAGAGGCTAGATAGGAATGGGCCAAAGCAGTGTTTAAAAGAATACAGTTTCCGTGTAATTATTTCGGGGCATAAGCTAGCCGGGCAGGCGGCTGGGTTTTGGGGACATAGCCCCGCCGCCACGCCCTTATTACTACAGCCCATGAAGTCAATGCGCCCCTCCTCCCAGGGTTGAGGTGATACCCACACACCACCACACCTGGCTTTTCCACGGGTGCCAAGGCTCTGAACCCAGGTCCTCAGTGTTCATTCTGCTTCACCACTGAGTGACTACCTGACCCCTTGATGCTAACTTGTGTGTCTCCTGATAGTCTCTCCAGGGAGCCATCTTTCATCTTTCACTTCCGCTCCACTTCGACATGCCCTGTCTGAACGAGGCCACCTGCCACCTGCCACACTTGTTGGGTCTGTAGCTTAGCGTTCGCGGAATTTTCAGACGAGATTCTGAGTTCTGATTTTTATCTTGCGCTTCCTTCCCCTGCCTGCCAGGAGGAAGACTGCTTGGGAATGATGCAATACCAAGGACTCGGCGTGGACCGATCTCTGCAGCCGGGAACTGATCCAAGCATCTCACACATAGCTTGTGCATAGAAAGATTGGGGTTTCAGTGAGTATTTTTGTTTGTATTTGTGGCTGACTTTTTTTTTTTTTGGTGTAGTTTTTGTTTGTTTTGGGATAGAGTCAGTTTATTTTTTCTTTTTCTTTTTTTTTTCCATTTTTTTTCGAGACAGTGTTTCTCTGTAGCTTTTGAAACCTGTCCTGGAACTAGCTCTTGTAGACTAGGCTGGCCTTGAATTCACAGAGATCTGTCCACTTCTGCCTTAGTGCTGGGACTAAAGGCTTGCGCCACCACGCCCAGCTGGGATAGAGTCTTTTTTAGGCAGTCCAGGATATCCTGGAACTCACTATATAGACCAGACTGGCCTCAGACTCACAGAAGATCCACCTGTCTCTGCTTTCTGAGTCTTGGGATTAAAGGTGTGCACCACCTCCCTCTGCTAGCAGGCTTTACTTTTGTTCATGCTTTTCCTTCTTGCTCCTGCTTCCTTCATGGCCAGCTCATCTGTCCGTCAGGCTACAGAACTGCTGGGTCTTGAAAACTCATATCTAAAATCCCCTTCGCCTTGCATATAGCATGATAAATGCTTGTCAAATAAATTAGTTCATGAAACATCTGGTGTCTAGAATCCTTAAACACCCACGATATTTGTGTTAAACACCTCCCTTTTCATTCTTGTGTGCATAAGAACAGTGGCTCACACAGGTGCATACGGAGGTCAGAAGTTGACGTAGATGCCTTCTGTATTGCTCTCCTCCTTATTTTTTGAGGAAGGGTCTCTCCCAGAACTTAGGGCTTACCGATTCACTAGACAGGCTGACCAGAAAGCGTCTGGGATCTTGTCTCCAACCCTACACCATGACTAGATTGGCTGACCAGAGAGCATCTAGGGTCTTCCTGTCTCCAACCCTACACCAGAAGTTACAGACACAGGCCACTGTGACTGGCTCTGAAGTGGGTGCTTGGGTTCCCGATTCAGACCATCACCTGACCTACTGAGTTATTGTCCCAGTCCCCTGCTTCCTCATCCTTAACTCCTAACTGTCAGCCTGCCTGTGTTCCTGACTCCACGCAGTGTCTGTCCCTGCGTTAGTGTTTCTCCTCCCTCCTTTGTCTCTATGGGGTCTCATCCAGACTCTTCAGATCCCCTTCAAAGTGATTATTTGGCTTTTAAAGCATCCTCCTGTGAGCGAAAGTCCCATGATTTTTAATTGCAATTATTGGAATTATCATATTTGCTATATAGCAGGAGGCAATCCATGGAGAATAATCAGTGAGATGTGTAATTTATGAAATGACCTCTGTCTGCTCTAAGAAGAAATATTAACACGTAAGTGAGAGATGAGATCACAGCTCCATGTATTATTAGGAACTCAAAAGTGTCTTCAGACACTTGTAAAGCTCCCCTTCTCTTCTGGATGGCAACTTCAGAGTCCAGGTATGTGGCCTGAGCCTGGGAGCATACTGCATGGACTTGAACCCCAACCTACACCTCTGCCTGGGCTGCTCCTGGCAGTACTATCACATGACCGAGCCCTGTGTAATGTGAAATCACTCTGCCGCTTGCTCAGCGGGGCTGGAGAGCCCCCGAGAACATCTAAATGCAGGGATGGGAAGATGGCTCAGTCACTAAAGCAAGAGAACATGAATTTGGATTCCCCAAACCCGCAAGAAAAAGCTAGGCATGGTCGTGCACTCTAGTCACCTCAGTGCAGGAGCAGGGGCACAGAGAGGAGGATCCCGGGAACTCAGTGAGAGATGGTCTTTAACATTAAAGCAGAGACTGATGGGGCAGCTATCCGATGACCACCTCTGGCTTCCACGCATGTGCACACAGAGCCAATGAAAGATAAGGAAGGGACAGAGGGAGGGAGGATGGAGGGAGGGAGAGAAGAAGGGAGGGAGGGAGAAGAAGTGAGGGAGGGAGGGAGGATGGGTGGAAGGAGAGAAGAGGGGAGGGAGGGAGGGAGGGAGGATGGGTGGAAGGAGAGAAGAGGGGAGGGAGGGGGGGAGGGAGGGAGGGAGGGAGGGAGGAATAAAGAACCCAAGCACAAGCCAGGAAGAGTGGGCAGACATGCTCCCCTGGATGCTTAGGTCTATGCACATGGTTTAAAGCTCGCAATCCTTAGTTCTTTGTGAGAACAATTCCACATCTTACTCAACACAGCCATCACCATAACTGATTCATAAAAGCACAATTGCCTAATCAACGGGCCAGAAGCACAATGCTGTGAGCGTAGGTCCTCTCCCCATCTAGAGATCCCAGGCTGATCATGCGAATTCTTTAGTGTTGCTTTTCTGGGGAAACGGGGGAAATAACAAGAGAAACCCGTGACTCCCACGTTCGTGAACCCCACCGGAAGAATGGGGCCGGGCCAACCCATAAGCCAGAGACTTAGAGAACGCACCTCATGGCATGTCGTAACTAACGCTTCCTGAACTTTCCATTCTCTATGCATGAGATGAGGGACCAAAACCAAATCACTCTCAAACAGTCAAAAGAATAGGGCGAATTTCACCTTGGCAGACAAGCCCGAGCGCCACACCTGGTCACCGCGCCAACAGGTGTGCCTGGTGAGAGAGAAATGTGTGCACAAGGAGTCCCTCCTTTCCGGTAACGGCGCCCAACCTCCCTCTGCTGGCATCCCCAAGCAGATGTGTGCCAGAGACTACCCTGACAGGGCGGGGCAAAAAGGAAGATGTGTAGGCAGGGAGGGCCAGAGGAGCCATCTCCAGCTTGCTAAGATATGAATCCTGTCACCTCCACTGCTGGCTTGTTTTGTTTGTATTTTTAAACAAAAACAAATTATAGATGAGAATCTAGGAGGCAGCCCTCTCCTCTGGGCTGCTCCGACATGTCCGTGGCACATCCGCCCTTCATTCTTTGTCCCTGCCAAGGCACCGTAACCAGGTCTTTATGAGTCACCCTCATGCTTCCAGTAGCTCCCAATGGAGTCCCTGATCCCGTGAATTCAGCCAGCACAGCCTCTGCCTCAGCCTTTGACTGAGCGCCAGGGTTACCACCCTGCCGATCCTCACTTCAGGGAACACCAGCTGCTGATTCCAGCAGGAATGACACTTCCATGCCCCAGGGTAGACCTTTAGCTAGAGGCAGGTCAGGAAGGGATTGTTAGCGCATGGGCACACGTAAGCCAATCAGAACAGAGATGATCAGGACCTGGCCAATCAGAAAGAAGATAAGAGTTCTGCTCCATTCTGGAAGGATGTCTTGGAGTTTAGGCGCCACAGGGCCGGAGTTCATTCCCCTCTCCATGTGACATGACCATCACCACCACGAAGCCCAGTTGCCATGGTGACCACCAGACAAACGTGGGTCCCAGTCAAGGCCATAAAATACGGAACAATACGGTGCTATCTGGCTCTGTGGTAATGTGGTGTTAATATTTCCCAGAGAAAGAGGCCTCACTAGATGCTCCTCATTCCGGTCACTACTCCCTCCTGCCATAGCTGTGTGTGTGTCTGTTTGTATATATGTGTATGTGTGTGTGTCCCCGCTCATGCGCTAGATTACATAGGAGGTAGAAGGGTTGACTGTGGGTGGGGACTCTTCCATGGTGCAGCTGCCCAAGGTAGCCCATGACCCTGAAGTCACTCACTAGTTCTCCAGGCTAGACATGGGTGGAATCCTTCCATTGGTCTGTTGATGCCTCACTTCCCTTCTTTTCAGCATTCCGTTCTGTCTACTCTGCCTACCTATTTTCTGTCCTATCAAAGGCCAAGCAGTTTCTTTATTAACTAACTAATGAACGCAACAGATAGACAAATGGCCCACCTCCATCATCCCTCCTGGTCAATTTTGAACAAGTTGTTTTCCTCTACCTTGAGACAGGGTCTAATGTAGCTCAATCTGGTCTGGAACTAGCTATATTACTGACAGTGGCCGTGAATGTCTGATCCTCACCTTATTTTTGAGTCAGGGTCTCTCAGTGAATTTCAGGTCCACTGATTGGCTAGACTGGCTGGCCAGTGAGCCCAGAGGTCCTCCTGTCTCTGAGATTACACTGTGTACCACCACACCCAGCCTTCTGCATAGGTGCTAAAATTCAAACCCAGGTCTTCAGACTTTCACAGCAAGCTCTTTGCCAACTGGGCATCTCTCCGGCCCTCATCCTTTACCTGGAAGCCGGGGCATGGAGGGAAATATTAAGTGAGCCAGCAAGTGAAAGAATGAACCACAGTGAGCAGATGTAGGTGTGGAGGATGCTGTTTCTCCGGTCTCCATCCTTAAACACGCCATCTCTTGGCTGCTCCGTCTGGGCGATGGAGAGTCTCAACCTCATCCCGTTGCCACACCACCTCAGCAGACACCGCAGGAGAAACACCTGTGACTAATGGGTGGCCGGGTTTGACCCCGACACCCTGACTAAGTTCCTTCTCGACCTACAAAGTTCTGGTTGACCCACTCTTCATGACTTCCCATGGTTTTTCTGGATCCACCGGCTCCGGGGAAAGGATGCATGACTCTTAAGAAAGTGAAAATTTTGCAAATATAACATCTTCACTGAAGTTCATCTATCTAGTGAAAGGGTTCTTCGGTTCCCCCATAGACTTCTATCGCTTCATTGTTTAATATTTAATATTATTTTATTTTAGTGATATTTATTGACCTCTACATTTTTCTCTGCTCCCCTCCCTGTCTCTCCCCTCCCCGCTTCAATCCTCCCCCAAGGTCCCCATGCTCCCAATTTACTCAGGAGATCTTGTATTTTTCTACTTTCTACTTCCCATGTAGATTAGATCTATGTGAGTCTCTCTTGGTCTATATTGTTGTCTAAGTTCTCTGGGATTGTGGTTTGTAGGTTGGCTTTCTTTGCTTTATGTTTAAAAACCACCTATGAGTGAGTACATGTGATAATTGTCTCAAAATAATGTTTTCTAGCTCCATTCATTTTCCTGCAAAATTCAAGCTGTCGTTATTTTTTTCTGCTGTGTAGTACTCCATTGTGCAAATGTACCGCATTTTTCTTATCTATTCTTTGATCAAGGGGCATTTAGGTTGTTTCCAGGTTCTGGCTATGACAAACAAAGCTGCTATGAACATAGTTGAGCACATGTCCTTGTGACACAATTGAGCATCCTTTGGATATATACCTAAAAGTGGTATTACTGGGTCTTGAGGAAGGTTGTTTCCTAATTTTCTGAGAAATCGCCACACTGACATCCAAAGGGGCTGTACTAGTTTGCATTCCCACCAGCAATGCAGGAATGTTCCCTTTACCCTACATCCTCTCCAGCATAAGTTGTCATCAGTGTTTTTGATCTTGGCCATTCTTACAGGTGTAAGATGGAATCTTGGAGTTGTTTTGATTTGCATTTCTCTGATGACTAAGGATGTTGAACATTTCCTTAAGTGTCTTTCAGCCATTTTCGATTCCTCTGTTGAGATATTTAATATTTTTAAAAATACAATATACAACCTCCCTCTCTCACAACTACACAAAGGCAGTCCTTGCTTTTAAAGTCATACATAAACAGATAAAGATTGCTGTGTTGGCTTAACGCTAGGCTGTCTATGAACACCTCTGAGTAGGGGTTAGTTTTAGAAAAACATTCACCTCCTTTATTTGTGGTTATATTTTTCATTCCCAATAAGTCATTTCTTCTCCGAGCTCACCGGTGAAATAAGATTGCACACAATTGGTATTGACACCCAATGATACCTTTGACCCCCGTAGGAGGCAGCCTGTGGGAGTCTATTCTCTAAGAGCGAGGACAGCAGGGGGCGCCCTGATATCCAGGGTTTCAGAAGGGACTCCTTGTTACCCATGTTCATCTAAGGATGGAGAGTGTGTGTTTGGTGTTACCCAGCACCCTGTGGGCACACAGCCAGTGCTTTTTCAGGGTGGATACATGAAGATCAGAACCCTGCCACGGTGACTGCTCCTTGCTGAGGCGACTACACGCTGCTTTGTTTTGTTCTGTTTTCATAAAGACGTAAAAGTAAACAGGATGCCCTGAGATGCTCTTGGTCTACCAAGATTTCCCAGCCCCATGTGGTGGCTGCTATGTGCATCAGGGGCAATACAGAGGTGTGTTCCCCTGGGAACTTAGCTTCAGGTCTCAGCAGAGAACTCTATTGTGTCCCCATGAAACAGCCTCTGGCTCTAGACACAGTCACAGACAGGGAAAGAGTAGAATTTTTCTCCCAGAAGTTTGAACCAGGAAGCCTTCAAGATTCCTTGATAAAACATGGGGCGCTCCCTTTGGTTTCCATCACCTTTGCCTCGCAGTGTGTGAGCAGAGTCTTCGGGCAAGTTGTGAGCAGGATTCCAGGCACAAAACTCGTCGGTGTCCCGGCCCTGTGCCACCATCGCTGTTGAAGCAATGGCAAGTTATTATGTCATTCAGGCCTGAATAAGGGAGGTCCATAACTTGTTGGGAGAAGCGCAATCTGCTCCAAGGCTGCTGAGGGAGAAATGTCATCACACACACCCTCCTTATTCCTTCTAAGACAGAATTCACTGTGTTGGGCAGGCTGGTCTTGAACTTATGACCCTTCTGCCTCCAAAGTCCTGGGATTCCAGGTATCCGCCACCACACTTGACATAATGTCATTTAAAAAAAAAATAATAACACGGTGATTTTTTTTCTTTTTGGGGGTACTGAAGAGCGTTAAATTGAACAACTCACAAAAAGTCATAAATTAACTGTGTAGCACCTCAAACATATTCTCAGTTTAAGTCTGTTGCACCATCACAGTTCGTCCAAGGGAAAAGCCCGCTGACACAGCGCCTGATCAGACCTGGGAGCTCCTGCACCAACACGTCCTGAGGTTTGCTTCCCAACTGCACTTTGAACATGGTCTAGCGTGGGTATGCTCTCTTGCACACACGGATGTCCCTTAGACACGCATGTTTACTGCACCAGCATGGAACATTTGACTTATTATAGCTACAGCCCTAAAAACCCGGCATGATGGTTTCCAAAAACGGAGTGACATTTGGGCGGCTTTTGTCCGGAGCTTTCTGTAAACTTCGCAAATCCCCCCCCCCCCGCCCCCCAGCACCGGCTGACGGCCTCCAGCAGCCGCGTGTGACCCTGGGGGCCCCAGGCGCCGGAGCCCCTCTTGCCAGACGAGCCTTTGACTTTATTTGGTGCAGCACGCGCAGCCCCGGCCTGCGCGCGCATTCCTGCGGGCGCCAGCTCACGCGCGGGACGCTAATTTTAGCGCGGCAGCTGGCGCGCAGGGCGCCGCCCGTGTCGAGGGGCGGGGCCTCTGGAGTGGGGCGGGGCCTATCGAGAGGGGTGGGACCTGCTGAGTCGGGACGCCGGACGGAGGCGTGGAGTGAGAATTGCCGAGTGGGGCGAGATGGGGCGCGCAGTGGGCACACCAAGCGTTTCGTTTACCCCAGCAACCTCCATCTCCCGCGTGCTCAGCTGTGGCCCCGAGTAAGTTAGGGAGTGGAAGACCTCCACGCGGCGAGTTCAATTCCCTGTGTTTCTCGTGGGCCTGACCCCGTTTTTTGTAACAGTGACTAGGGCTGGCTGCGCTGGAGACTTCCTTGTAAAACAACAACAACAAAAAAACATCAGCCTTCAAAACAGCCACGCAGAGCTAAAAAGGGAAAAAGGAAAGGCCCAGCCTGACCCCGCCCCGTGCGACCCCGGCTCCGCGATTGTGCGCAGATGCAGCAGAACGAAGCCACCGCTTTGATGCTCCGCCAAAAAGCATGGCCGTTGTACGCTGCACAATGCATGCTTTGTGCGCATGCACGTCTGACTGTGTTCCTGGGTCAGAGAGCTGCGGTGGCTCGGTATATAAATTCTAGGACACTCCGTTCTCCCGTGTGGGGAGTTAGCTTCAACTCTACCTTTCACACCCCTGTTAGGTAGGAAGCCACTGTGTCCTTGGCCCAGAGACGGGGTCTTTCCACGGTTGGCTTCGACCCTAAGTTCACAAGTGGATCTAAATTGGGCTGTAGCTGGAGGTGCCTGCTCAGGGGTGTTAAAGGAATGATTGCATTGCGCACACCCATATGGTGCTTATTAGGAGAATAGTGTCTCTAACGACTGTGACCCGCCTGTGAAATTCTGATTTCAGTTGAATGTGGGGTACAATAAATCTTTATCTTTTATCTCTCAAAAGGCTAATTGAACCTTGTTGGCAGCACAAGGAACAAGATGGGGTAAACAGGTTCCAGCCTAGCGTCCCCACCCCAACCACTAGCAACCTTTTCCCTTATAGCAACCCAATCCAGGATGGCTCGGAGGTGCTAACTCAGGTGGATCCCAGCAGTCCTTACTATGCTTTCTGCAGATCTCGATAGCATACTTGAAAAATCATAGCGTAAAAGAACATAATTTGTGACTCACTTAAAAAAAACAACCATACATTAAGATAAATGGAGGCCCTTGGCTGTGCTGAAATGCTGTTTCCGTTTTATTTTCCTGAAGACACAGCCACACATGTGCACAGTTCAGAAGCCCCTGAGCTGCTGCAGGAAAGACGTTTTGTATGTGGCAGAGAAATCTGCAGTGACCTAAATATTTGCTAAGGTTGTTACCTACGTGCACACCCAACAAAATCTGACTCCTCGGTGTCTGCTGGCTGTGCCCTGGTGAGCGTCTGAATGGTTAAAGCGGAGCTGCTGACTCCTTTAGAATCGCTAAGTAAGAGTGGTTGTGGGGTGAGATCTCCAGATTATGTAACAAGTTATTTTGCCCAAAATGTACACTATATTTAGAAATATTCAAATGTGGCGGTATTACACTATACAGGGTGTTTTAGCTCGTGGTGAAGGAAATGCTGTGTGTGTGTGTTTACCATCTGGGTTCTGTAGCCCCATTCCAAGGCCAACCTGTACCTGGTGCTCGGGTTTCTCACTGGGAGTTCTGTCAGCTAGGTCTCTGGATCTAATCTCATGGAGGAAGAAAACGCCCACTACCTGGAGGCGTTCCCTCCGGAGGCGAGTTGTTTGAGCTGCTGAGTTAGAGGGCCAGCCTATGTTCTTCCCAGACTAGTACTGAAGGTGCTATCATTGAAGAAACTTATACAACCACAATAGCCATTGTTTTTTTTTTCATTCAAAATAAAACACATTTTAACCAGGTGTGGTGTCATGTGCCTTTAATCTCATTGAGGAATCAAGGAAGCAGAGCTCTTTTGAGCCAAGGCCAGCCTGATCTACAAGCAAGCTACACAATGAGACTGTCTTAAAAGAACAGCCTTATGATAATGTGTCTAAATAACTCGGCATCATTATCTGTCTCCATGGTGCTTTGGGCCCAATACCTTTCTTGTTGCATGTTTTATATTGCTCAGTCCCACCAAGAGACACACCATGTTGTGATTTAAACACACACACACACACACACAACAATCCTACAATTTTATCTTTTTTTTAAAGCTGTAATAAATCAAAGGGAAGTGGTCTGAAATCAGGTTGACACGGGGCAGGTGACGTATCGATGGGTTAAAAAGTTAAAACCCAGGGCCTTGTGCTCGCCAGGCAAGCACTCCACCACCACGGACTCCTTCAGCCCCGTGCGTTTCCAATCATGATCAGCAGGGGAGTGTAATACCAAGTATGAATTTACCTGGGGGTTCAGAGATATTCATTGCTAATCCATAAACCCAGTCGTTCCCAACTTCCTCTTTCCGAAATTATAAACTATGTTTTATTTTTGTGTCTCAACGGAAGGGGTTTAGCTAGGCTGAAGTGCAGGCTGCCCCCAGACACAGGAAGGAGGGACGTACGTGGTTGACAGTCTAGGAACCTTGCATTTCTGTTTGTACTTCCTACGTAATTCTGCTCCCGTGGGCCTAAGCAGTAGCACAGTGTTAACCTCAGTCCTGGATCTAGAACCCTAGATGATGAAATGGGTATGAATTCCCTTCACAGAGCGTCTGGCCTTGGCCTATGACCAAGGAAGGGCACGTCTTCTCGTTTCCTATGAACAGAAGGCAAGCTGACGAGGGTGACTTGGGACAAATGGTAGCTACCCAAACTCAACGATCAAGGATTCCATGCATACTTAGTCATCAGGAAGACGGGCACTTCACTCTTCACTGATCAAATAAAAATGTTTATAAATCATATGCAAAAAGACCAAGTAATGGACACGTGTCTCAGAACTAGGATTCCCAAATTCTTTAAACTCTTCTTCCTTCCCATATCAAGAATCTAAGTTAACTGAAAACACAGGATGTGATCCTTGACATTTGTCCATGGAAGGTGCTTCTAGAAGATTGTTAAGTGACTTCTGCAAGAGTGTCACTAGCATTTCAAAGAAAACCAAAGCCAAGTTTAACCTTGCTATTGACCTCATCATTAAATGAAGAAGTCACTTTTACTGTTTTTGAAAAAAAATACATCCGGTGAAGTACTAGTGGCAAAAATTAAAAATATGTAGGACTCCCCCCGCCAAAGATGTTGCTGATGTCATCTTAAGATGTACAACTTTGTATAGTCTAGCCTTGAACTTCCTATGGCAGGAGGCTTCCCAGTCACAGGTCAAGAGATCAAAACGTGTGCCCTGTGGAAATCCCATACTGCCTGGAGATGGGCGCCAGTTAAACACACCTGGGGCTTCCCAAGAGGCTGGACCTCCCACTCCACTCCACGGCTTTCCCAGATGCAGACCCCAACCCCACTGTCAGGGTGCTCTCTATGACCCAAGATGGTGGTTCTCACAAAACTCTTCAAAGGGCAGATCCAGGTGGAGACAGACAGGTCAGTGTCCTTGGCGTCTGCTCCTACCAACCCCTCCTGGAGAGTGGCAGGCTCTCCAGCCAGTCATAAAGCAGGTGCTTCCCAGATGACCTCTGCTCAGCTGTGCCCCTCCCACTGTCCTCTCCCTGGCTTCTTTCTCTTTCACCTCACTCTCCAGCAAACCCAACCGCAGCTCCATGTGTCCTTCAGTCTAGCGAATACTGACAGCCACCCTACTCTTGGTTTAAAAAATTAAAAAAGGCCTTGGAAAACGTTCAGTGCTCCCAATTTTATTTTTATTTAATGCTAAAAGAAAAAAAAAGTACTGTAAATCTGACACATGACAGAACACAGGTGATATTTCCATAGCATGGTTTTAAAATATAATGTTGATAGCTAAGATTACACTTATTTCAGTAGACATGAGTTTCATCATATATAGAAAAATTATCACCTTCAACTTAAAAAAAAAAAAGGAAAAAAAAAGAGTAAAGGTTAAGAGGTGGCACACGTTCAAAATACTTGGTGGCCAGGAAAGAATATATAGAAAAGCTGTAAACCGTGTGTACGTTCTCGTAACTTCAGAGTGAGGCCACATGAAAGACACTAACCAGATCTGTTAAATTCTCTAATTTGTTAAAGCAAAGAGGGCCTGCTGCCAGCCCATCCTCTAATATTCTGAGCATGAAAATCAAGGCTGGAATAGTGCTGGGACTCTGACATCATCTATCCAGCTGTGGACAACATCCACAATGTCATCCAGGACGAGGAAAGATCATCCCAGGTCCCCAAGTGAACGGTTTGTGAGTAGGCCAGAGAAAGACTCCCCCCACCCCACCCCACCCTCTCCAGGACAACACTCTGGCTACACAGTCTTCTGAAGGCCACCCCAGGCCGGGCAGATGCACACAGGCCCTTGATCTCAAAGTGCACCCCCCTTTAAAACAGGTCAAGTTTTGTCTCCTTTGCCAGGAGCACAGAAACCACAGGTGGCTTCTTCCGCAGCTGGACAGACTTCCCCCATTCGGCAGGATGGTTCTTTATTCATGTTTTTGGAGAGCTTATCTGCGTTGAGATTGCAAAAGATACAGACAGCCGCGGCAAATTAGGTCAAATGACTAATCTAGTCGTAACATCGATGAGGTCAAATTCCAGTTTATAATAAAGTGCTTAGAGACACATTTATACTACAGACCATAATAGTTGGGTCCTTCACAAACGTCTTTACGGGCAGATGAACTGACGTGTGTGTGTGTGTGTGTGTGTGTGTGTGTGTGTGTGTGTGTGTGTGTGTGTGTGTGTGTGTGTGTGTACATCCGCCTCAGAGACCAGTCGGATCTCAGTCACAGTAACGACGAACTGGTCTACCACGCAAGCCTGTGTAACATCACAATGACTGGTAACAAGAACCTGGAGGACGTGGCGCACTCACAAAAAAAAAAACACAAGAAATACTGTATTTGGTTCAGGGTCACTGGTTTTTGAGCATTAGTAACTTGACTACTACTAAAGAAACTGCCTTTAAAAAGAAAAAGACCAAGTAACTAGAAATGATCAAGCTGGTTAACAACCTGTTTTCAAATGAAAATAGAATAGAAAACAAAACAAAACCAAAAAACACCATAGTAGACTTAGAAGCCATGATTGAGCCTACAAGGCCAAGTTACAAACACCTGCGTGTTAGGGTTTAGGGTAGTGTTCCTGTTGACATTAAAACCAAAACAGTACAAAGAAGGGGGGGGGAACCAACCCACAAAAACCAGCATCACCAAGGGGCGACCACTACTAACAACTAATGACCTGTTGTTGTTTACATCAAAAAACAATCACCTCACCAACGCCAAACAGTGATCAAAGAAATTAGTTTACAAAAGGCTTTGAGAATAGTGGGAGAGGTGGGGCTTGCTCATGTAAAAACCCTTCCTGTTGGTAGCTTTCGCCAGTTTATCCTTCTTCCAGAACAGTTCTAGTGACTTAGTACTTCAGACAGACCTAAGGAGGAAACTGCAGGCTCCCCCAGTGATCTACGCCCACAGGCCCCTGTCAATGCACACACCGCACTAAGCACCCAGTACAAACCGGTGTACATATCGTGACAACAGCAATGGCCGCAAGAACAGGACAGGTAAACGAAAGGAACAAACCAGAACACAGAACAGCAGTGAAACCGACCCCACGAGTTCACCTGGCCTGCAGCCGTCAAGGGCTCTGGCATGCTGGGAAAGGCTGCAGCTCAACAGCAGCAAGGCCATCTTTGCACACCACCCTTTACCAGGCAACTCTTCCTACAGCTGGAAAACAACCGTGGGGCAACCGAGGAGCATGCAGCCTTGAGAGCTTACAACTGGTCACGTGGGCAGAGTGAACACGGGTCAATTTGCCTTCAGTAAAAAAAAAAAAAAAAAAAAAAAAAACAAACCGAAAACCTCCCAAACACAATCCTGCAGACATTTCAAGCAGCACCCGTGACTATCAATATTGCAAGAACCGAACCATCAACAAGACAGGATTCGCACCCCACTTCCCCACTGAGAGGACCTGCGATGTGGGTGGCATCTCCAAGGGGCATGCCCTTCTGGTAAAAGGTGCCCTCTTTTCTCTCACTCCCTTCCTTCTCCAACTGACCTCCAGCCTGCAAGGGGCCAGCAATGAGGAATGACAAGACAGTAAGGCAATCTTACAACGTCAGAAAAATGTATTTGGCTTTTTTTTTTCTCTTTTAAAATAAGTGCATACAAATACGGCTAGAAGCATTTGTTTGCCAAGTGCTCTTTAAAAAAAAAAACAAAAACAAAAACAAAAAAAAGCAGCCAAGTCGCAGCCTACATAGAACGGCAACTGTCACCAGGAGAGTCAAGCAGACAGCCTAATAACGTTAACAAAAGAAGAAAATGCCTTTTAAAGTACATACCTTTTGTCGTCAAAAAAAATATAAACACAATGTATTCAAAAAAATCAAAATTATACAGCCATGTTTATGAAGTCTACATTTCCCTTGTCTTGGATATATATATTTATATATATATATATATATGGAGATTTATATACAGTTCAAGAAGTTTAAGGGTAACCGTGGGCTTTCCTGATGGCAGAAAGTCACGAGTCTCTCTCTTTCTTCACTTTCACGTCTCCGGCGAGGATGGTGGCAATCTCTCCTTGCATGAAGGCCCAGGGGACATTGGAGCCCACCAGAGGGCACTTCTCCCCGCTTGGACAATAGACCTCTCCACTAGCGCCCTGCTGTTTAATGCTTTGTCTGGAGCAAGGGAAACAGAACTTGTGCGAAGGGACAGACGGGCACTGCACAAAGTGGGTATCCTCCAGCCGCTCGTGGCAGAGGGTGCAGCACAGGGGGGCGCTGGCTGCCAGAGAGGAGTCTGGGAGGCTGGCAGGGTGCACCGGCTCCAGTCCTCCTGCGCTGCCAGTGGCCTGGCCCCCCACCTCTCTGGGGCCCAGCCTTCTTTGGTTCATAGAGGAGGGAGAGGAAGGGCTGCTGCTGTTCCTCCGGGTGGTGGAGTGAACCTGGGTGGCATCTTTCGAGGCGTGACTGCCCCCCGCATTGTCTGCTACTAAAATCAGGGCTGCCATGGGGGACTGGCCATTCTGAGCCGCTTCAGGCGGTGTGGTCCGGTTGGAATGAGGAGAGGCAGTAGGGGGTGGTGGAGACACAAAGGAGGATGTAGGGGTGATGGGGATCTTGAGCCCTTCTGTGGAAGTGGACAGCCAAGGCTGAGCCTCGCCATTGATCTTAGGGGGCCCGACTTCCCCTTCCGGTTCTGGAGAAGGCTTCCTTTTCCTTGCTGTTCTTGCAACTGAATAGAGACAGGCATGGAAGAAAAGGAAAATTAACGGAAACGCACCCATAGAGACATTTCCCCTCTCCCAAAACACACCTCGTACACAAGTTCTGCACGCGGCTTCTAACACTCCCTCTAGTAAGGGGCTTGGAGCCTGCACACCACTTCCAAGTGAAGCCAAGTCATGCGAGCCTGCCTGAAAGGTTCCAACCCCGAACCGGCGCATGTGACTGCTAACGTCCCCGGCAGGTTAAAGGGTGACTGCTGCCCTCATGCTCCCATCCAAGAATGTGCTGGGGAAGGAAAACGCCGTGTCTCTCTGCCTATCAGCCCGCTCTGACTCATCCCTGTTGTGCTGGTTCAGCAAAGGAACCACGTTGCCACTCAGCGCTGGTTCAGCCTTAGGCCGACCAGGAAGTTGGCTGTTTGTTGTTTCTGGGCTAAGGCAAAACCGTGCAAGAGTGGCTTCCTCAGCACACACGCGTGCTCACTGTCTCCAGCCTCCACGCCCTCGACCCCTTCTCCCCTCGCCCCACAGCCGCCCCTACCTGCTTTAGACCCGTTGGCCCCGTTGGCCTCGAAACCCAACAACCTGCCTGCAGTCAGGGCCGGCTCCTTCTTGAACTTGCTCTCGAAGGGCCCCGAGTGGCCGTGCTGGTGCAGCGCCAGTAGCGTGTCGCGCACCGTCTTAGGCCTGCTGGCCCAGTCCTGCTCCCCGGGTGCTCGACCCTTGCCTGCACCGTCGGCGCCGAGCTCGCTCGCCCCGGGCGCGCCGGATAAGCTGTCGGCCGGGCTCCGGTGCGCGGGCTGTGCCTTCTCCTTGCTCGGCTCACGCGCCTCGTGCTCCGCCGCGCCCGACACCGAGGCCGGTCGTTTGTGGGTGCCCAGCTCGGTGGGCTGGGCGCCCAGGCCCGATGTCCCGCTCACCGCGGCCAGGGTGGCCGCGGCACGGCCGCTCAGCCCCAGCGCGGCGGAGCCGTTCACCAGAGGCACCAGGGTGGGAGGCACGGCGTGTGCCCGCCGCGGATTCGGGCTCTGGCGATTCAGCTCGGGCGGCTCCTCCAGCTTGGAGAAGCCGTTGGGCACCAGGATGCCGTTGGCCGGCGCCGGCTGAGGCGCAGCCGACTGCGGGAGGCCTGCACCCGCACGCGTGCCGAAGTCGGAGGCCAGGCGCGAGGCCCGATCCGGGGCCAGCGGGTAGCGCTCCATGGCCTGAGCGCGCGCGGCCTCTGCGCCCGCGTGGCCCAGCTGCGGCGGCGGCTGCAGCAGAAGGTCCTTGGCCGACAGCGGCGGAGGCTTGGCGGTCGAGGGTTGCGCGCCGGTCGGGGAGCGGCCCTCGGAGAAGCAGCCGTGAGCACGCTTCAGCTGGCGCGCCGTCTCGATGACGAACTCCACGCGGTCGGCGCCCTCGTAGTTGACGCAGCCACGGCACACGGGCTCCGTGAAGTCCCAGATCATGGCCCAGGGCATGCGGGGCAGGTCACACAGGTAGCACGACTGGCGCCGGGACGCGGCCGCCACCGCCACCGCCGCGGCCATGTCCGCACAGCCCGCTGCGCCGCAGGAGGAGCCGGGCGAGGAGGGGACGCCGCCGCCCCCTACGGGCCCCGTGCGCGCGCGCCGGCCGGCCCAAGCCCGCGTCTGCGCGACTAGCGGCGGCGGCGGCCGCAAGCGAGGAGGCGGCGGCGGCAGAGCCCGGGCCGGCGCGGCGCCCGCACGGCGCCCCCGGGGCACGAGGGGCGGCGGGCGCGCGGCGGGGCGCGGCTGCAGGTCCCCACGGGCGGCGGGGCGGCGCGGCGTGCGCGGGGGCGGCGGCTCGGCCGGGGCCGCGGGCTCGGGCCTCCAGACCGGGGCGAAGACGGGCCGCGAGCGCAGCAGGTCGCGGTGGCGCCGGGCGCGCAGAGCCGCGCGGGGGACGGGGGACGCGGGGCAGCCGCCGGGGCAGCTCAGCCCGAGCGGCGGGACATGCCGCGCGCGGCGGCGGCGGCGTGCAGCTCGGTCCTAGGCCCCGGCGCGGCCGCTGCACGACACCCGGTGCAGCTCAGCTCCTGCGTCGCTGCTCTCGCTGCTGCTACCGCCGCGGCCGCTCCACTTCTACAGACTTGATTCTTCGACAGCTCCGCACGGCGCCTGCGCGGCCCCCTCCCTCCCTGGCGCGCGCGGCCCCGTGCGCCCGCCCTCCCTCCGCGCTCTCGCGCGCGCCGCCCTGGATTCTTCCCTCTCTCGATCGCGTGCGCGCAGGGACTGGAACGCCGCACGGGTTCGCGCGGCCTCGGCGCTGCAGGTGTGCGCTCACCCGTGGGGGGGGTCCCCGACCCCCGCCTACCCAGCCAGGATGCCCCACCCCTTGACCGTGTCCTTTTGATTAAATCGTGCAAACTGTTTTATTTTCCACGCAATGTCACTTTGTCGTTTGTTTATTGGCAGCTTCCCGGGCATGGGATTTCGAGCATAGCAAGGCGCACTTTGGACTTTTTCTGAGTCTCACTTGGCCAAAGCTGAGCGCGCGCGCGCAATCAGCACGCTCTGCCCTGCTTTGGTCGAGGAAGCAACACACGGTCGCTGCCCCTTTAAGTTTCACAAACTCCGGATGGCGGCCTGGTTCGCTCAGGCAGACCCGGCCTCCTTTGCGCGCGCACTGAAGAGACGGTACACAACTCAAGCTCACCAGGGCCCTGGGCGCCGCCGCCCCAGCGTCTTATGTAGGTCCGCGCGGTAAGCGCGTGACGTGGACAAGGGACGCCGCCACTGCGCAGTCTCCGCACCGACGTGCCCAGCGCCGCGGGCCCTGAGGCCGAGCCGAGCTGGTGCACATTCCAGGGAGCTGGGCTCTGCAGCGCGCCGCGTCACTGCGCAAGCCCCGCCCCCGGACTCTGGCTTGCAGGCCCTGCACCCCCCCTCCCCCCCCAGGGCCGAACTTGGAGTAGGCAGGCCCGGGCGCCCGCTACCCCCGCTGTGCGCCAGGGGCGTTCGGCTGGCTGGTGCACCTGGCTCTCCGTCGTCCCACCCGGCTTAGTCCAGTGGGCGCAGACGAGCTTGGCCGCTTCGCTTCGCTGCTCCCTTCCAAGGTGGGCAGTGCGGGCTGCCCAGAGTGGACGGAACTCTGAGATGTCCACTTTTGATGGGGAGCAGGGATTGGTGTGTGCCGTCTGTGGTCGATCGCTCAGGCTGACCCTCTCATTTGGGACCTACACACTCAGTTGTCTTAGTGTAAGCGCCGCTTTTGTGGTGAACAACACAGGCCCACTTCTCTCCCCAGGACTGGAATGAGCTGGTTGAGTGTGGGAAGAACAGGGTACTAATTACATTATCTTTCCTACAACTGGATTGGAAGGTGGAAAGGGAGGGGGAAAAAAATCCAGCTGACGTTTCTCTCCAGTTGCTGCTATTGAAAATGCCAGGCTGCTTCAAAGAATAGCCACAAGAGGAAACACGCCCCATAGAGAAGCGGCTCGGGGAACTGCTTAGAGCACAAGAATAAACCTGTTGGAGATGGCACAGAAAGCTTAATGCCAGATGCCAAGGGCGTCCACGGGCTAACCTTGAACGTCTCTCTCGGGGCTTTCCAGAGAAGGTACACCTGTGTCTAGGGCCTCCCCATCTCCCCTTCCAGTCATAAGCCGGCCTCGCCCTCTCCAAGGCTGGAATGGGGCCTACCCGGATCCATTCCCAGAAGCAGCTGGTGCCAGCTGGTTTGGGCACCTGCTCCAGGACCTGTCAGTCTGGTCACTCTCTTCCAAGACCCTGTGCCACTCATCTGAGCACGTGATCTTGCCCGTGGAGATACTGAGTGGAGATGAAGCCGCCCTGACTGCAGAGTTATCTCAGTGCGCTAGGAGATGACCCACTAGGCAGACACCGAAACGTTAAAACAAAGCAGAACTCTGCATACAAGCGTGGCCTGATTATTCTCGCTCCACCTGCCAGCGGCCCTCGATGCCCTCTCCAGGGAAAGCCGCCACTACCGCCCAAAATAGAATTACTGAGGTACAATGTCTGCCTTGAGAAAGGCTAAGTGGAGCTTTACTTCTCCAAAAGACCGGCATTTCCTTTGTATTTCACACCACTGGCTTCATGTCGAAACTCAGCTGTTAGAACTTCCCCCTAGAGATGCCTGCCTGCTGGAAAACGGAAAGACCATTTCAGACTGGGCTGTCCACCATAGAAAGGAACCTGGATCCACGGGGTTAAAGCAAGTTCTGGATCCAGGGCAGCAATTCCTTATACTGTATCAAGAGCCTTTGATGCTGCCTGGCCTTTCATGTAACTCTGGAGCAGTGTTTCTTTCTTTCTCTCTTTCTTTTTTTCCTTAATCGATGTATGCTAAGTAAACATAGCTTTGTTTCTGTCTTCCACCCGCCCGCCCTCCCTCCCGGCACAGACCGGAGCTGGATCCTGTCCAAAGTGGCTGCTGGAGTTACAGCCTGCCTCCTCCACACACAGGAGCGGGGTTTCTAGGGTGAGGCAATGCGTCTGCAATTCGCACAGACAAGGCAGGAATTGTAATTGTAGCTCACCATGTGACGACTTATGAAAGAGGAAGTTGGTATGTTTTAGTCACGTAGACTGCCCTCTTGCTTAAGGCTCCGGGTCCTCCCAGAAGAGTCAGGATGAGCTTTGCTACTCAGAGTCAAGGTTACCAGACTGGCTGCAGCAAGTGTGTGTGTGTGTGTGTGTGTGTGTGTGTGTGTGTGTGTGTGTGTGTGTGTGCATTCTTAAATGGACAGGCAGGCAGATGCAGCGGGCTGAGACGGCTGCTTAACCAGAACGCTGGAACCTTGTGATTTGTCTGAAGAACTAAAGGAAAATCCTCTGCAGGGAGGGGCTCTGTGGAGACAGATGTGCAACGGTTTTCCTGGCTGTCATTCCTAAGATTTCTTCTTTTAAAATAGAGATCTCAGTTTAGGGGCCAAATGCTATTCTGTTTGACAGACACGAACAGCAGTTTGGGAAGGGATTCTAATGCATAGTTCCACAGGTGAAAGAGCTGAGCCCACACTCAGAGCCTAGGACATGAACATCTGAGCTCTGGATCTACCCTCTAGGCCTCACTGCAGTGAGGTGCCCTTGTGCATACCTGGAAGCCATATGCCCACTGTCTGCAGGGCAGGGAGCTATGAGAACACCCACATGGAGTTCTACCTTCAGGACCCCAGCAGATTATGGGTACCTTCTGCCATGGCGTTCTAAGTTTGCCAACTTCACCCTGTATCCAGATGTGGATTCACAGTGTCACTTCTATACAGTGCAGCTTTCAAGGACAATAATGGTGAGGCCTGGAGGAGTTGGCCCAGGGGGTCAAGCACCTGCTGCACAAGCCTGAGGGTTTGTGTGTGAGTCACCAGAATCCATGTAAGCTGAGCACAGTGTGTCCGTAATCTCAGTGTTTCTACAAGACAGAAGGCAGAGCTGGGAGAATTCCCCCGGAAGTTAAGGACCTGGTGCACAAAACAAGGATTGACAAGAGACCCTGTCTTAAACAAGACGAAAGGCCAGGATGGGCACCGGAGGTTGCCCTCGTTACCCCGCACTCGTGGGCATGGGCGCACACGTGTGCGTGCAAACACACTAAAACAGAAATGATGTTGAAAGCACAGTGAGGCTTTCCCATTTCTGACCTTTGCATCTGTGAAGGAGAAAATAAGGTGGCCACATGTCACTTGTGTCTCTGTGGGTGGCACTGCCCACCTCACTGATGCTGGCTAAGTGTGGTAAAACCAGAAGAACATGCTAATGTGAACGCACTTCTGAACACTGTAGACATGACAACAGAAATGAACCTTCTAGAACTGGTTCAAGAGCTTTTCTCCTTACATGCGTGAGACAGTTTCACTGTTCTTGAGATGCCTATTCCTTTTCTAGGAGTGCTTTCCCCCGTTTGACCTCCCCTGTGCAGAGAGGACATTTGGTATTATAGAAGGGCTTGTGTGTGGAGGGTGTAAGAACCAGATCCAATCACCGGGGCTTATAAACACCACGTCGTACAAGCCAAAGCTGCTGTCACCAGCCTGTGTGTCTGCATTTGTACAGCTCCCCATCCAAAGCAAAACTGGGGTCTTGATGTAAGTTAATTACTGGCTGTGCTGGAATTTAAAGAGCCAAACAAACAAACAAAAAGATTAAAAAAAGAAGTAGGGAAAATAGACAAAGAAGAGATTGAGGTCACACCCTTGCTCAGTCTACAAGGAAAGGTTTCAGGAGACCTGGAAGAGATTCAACAGCCTTGGTGCCAGAGCCCCCTTCTATTGACTTTTTGAAAAGAGCCGGAGGGAGGGCTCTTGGCTGCCTGTGGGTTTCATATATCGTGAACACACTGGCTAGAATCCTTTGGAAGATAAGCAGTAGGAAGGTGTGCGGACAGCGTTTGAACATATTAAAAGCCCAGTATCCTCTCATTAGCGTTCTGGCTTAAAAACAAACATTTCCCACAGTCATATTCAGTATGAAGGACGCCGAGATAACCAAAACCTGGTCCAGCTCTGAAGGTTGCAGATGGTAAGTGATGTAAGTGATGCCGTGGTCTTTCTTATGTCTCTCACAGGGACATGTTAAGAGACTCTTTCAAGCACACGTGCTATCCTATAGGCTGACAAGGTGGCTCAGTGGGTAGGGTGCTTGGCTGACAAGCCTGATGACTTGAATTTGGTCTCCCAGAACCACATGGTAGAAAGAGAGCTGTGACTCCCAGAGATTGTCCTCTGACCTCCACATCCACACATGCACCATAGCCTGTGTGTGCGCACACACAACACATGTGTACTCACATAAATAAATACATAGAATATGTTTTGCAGGCCAGGCTTAGTGGATCAAGCCTTTAATCAAAGCACTTGGGAGCAGAGGCAAGAAAAACTCTGTGAGTTTGAGGCCAGCCTGGTCTGCATAGTAAGATTCCTGCCACAGAAACAGAAACAAAAGAGAGTTGCAAATTTGAGGCCATTAGGCTGCATATCCCTATCTCAAAACAAACAAACAACAAACCAAAATACCAGAAAAACATCAAAATTATAGCTGCCAATAAAGTGTTATGGTCTGGAACATGCGTTTGCTTCTTCCACAGTTTCAGGGCCTAACAAAAGAATGTTCCGATTTCTAAATATAAGCAAACACAGGAGCCAGGTGCAGTGACATGCGTCTGGAAACCCATCATACAGAAGGCTGAGGCAGGGGGATCACGAGTTTGAGGCTACCTTCAAATTACATAGAGAAACTCAGTCTCAAAAACAAAACAGGACAAAAACAAAGAAGGCAAAACAAAACAGTTAAGCATTGCTTGTATCTCTGTAAGAACGGGGCGGGGTTGGGGGGATTTCCAGTACAATTCACAAAAGCCTCAGACCAAGAAAGATTAATATTCACGACAAATGAAAGTTACAGACAAGTGACAGTTGCTTCGAGTCCAGGTCCAGTTGGCAGATCACGTCCTGGCCTTTATCTGCCTTAGACAAAAAATTGCTGCTGGCCATAAGATGAAAGATTCTGGGGTTACTTGGGCGGTAAAGTGGTTATCACATTCACCAAGCTGGAACACGTCACCCCAATTCTTAGTGACGTTTCTTCCAAAGCGGAGACTAGACTCACAAAGTTCTCTTCTCCTGTTGTAAGATTCCAGTGCTGACCCCTTAGCAGAGAGTGGGCACCCGGGTGCTAAAGAGAAAAAAAGCATAAAACCACCTAGGCAGTCATAGTTCTAGAAGTTCACGGTTAGGAGGGGGTTGTGGGATCTACCAGGAAGATAACGCACACAAACAAGCTCTCCGTTGTTGTCGGAACTTCTCTTGAAATAGAAGCTAGCCAGTATAAACTAGACTGACTTTTATCTTGACAAGATAAAATGTATTTTTGCAAAAGAATGCCCTTTTGCTGCAGTGTGTGGCGTTTGTGACAGAGTTCTGCTGGCTTAGTTACTCACAAACTTAGTCAAAACAAAAACAGCGGGGTGCGTGTGCGTGTGTGTGTGCGTGCGTGTGTGTGTGCGTGCGTGTGTGTGTGTGTGTGTGCTTTTTTAAAACAACCATTATGAAGCTAGAGAGACAGTTCAGTTGGTAAAGCTGCACACTTGTAACCCTAGCACTGAGGAGAGGCAGAGGGACCCCTGAGGCTCACTGGCCAGCCAGCCTGTTATGATTGGCAAGCTGTGAGAGACCCTGTCTTAAAAGAAAACCAAGGGAGATGGTACCTCAGGAGCAACATTAGAAGTTGACTTGTGGCTTTCACAGGTACACACATTGCACTCACATTTATATCTATATGACAGGCACACATATATACATGCAAATGCACACTCTAATTATTTTATGTCTTGGGCATACATTCAAATGTTATCTTCCATCTCAAAGTCTGGAAAACCACACAGTACCATTTTCTTCTTCAGTACTCGTTGGAGACAGAAGACCCAAGTCAGTTTTTTGTTTTTCTTTTCTTCTTTCCTTTCCTTTCTTTTTTTTTTCTTCCCAAGACAGGGTTTCTTTGTATAGCTTTGGCTATCCTGGAACTTGCCTTGTAGAGGAGGCTGGCCTCGAACTCACAGAGATTCGCCTGTCTCTGCCTCTCAAGTCATTTTAAGAAAGTCGAGAGAACTCCATGCCAAAGGAAGTGAAATTAAAAGAGGAAGTTTTCTTTTATTAATTGTGGTGTCTCTGTAGGAACCAGTACCTCCCTTCATGTGATTCTAAGGGAAGTGCAAGCCACGGAAAGAATGGACATGGAACCCAACCGAGGTTCATACAAGGAGGGAGAAAACCTGTATGGGTAGCTCTCCCAGGCCTGGATTCAGCAAGCAAACCCTGCTCCAGAGAATGGTGGCATATACTCCCCTAGAGTGACAGCCCGGGAGAGCCTGTTTACTAAAAAGCTTGTCACACAGGGAAAATGCAAATCTAAATGAACTTTGATGGACTTGCTGGCAAGCCTCCCAGCCCTTCCAGCAAATTCCGACGCCAGGAAGTTGGTTTTGAAGCATGCCTGGGAACTGCACACATGAGGACTTTCTGGGTGTTATCATCTTGTACATTACAGGGAGGCAGATTTGAACTGTGTTCGGTGTCTCCTCTGACTCCGTCTATCTCTGTCTAGTTATCAGAGCAATGTACCATTCTCCATGGCTGTGGCCATCCCTGGCCCTCGCCTCTACGGAGGTGGTAACTGAGGCACCAAGGCTAAAAGGGATTTGTCTGGAAACAGAAAATACGTAGTTAAGCTGTAGCTAACATTCAGATTCCCAAACTGGAGTTCTCTCTTTCGTTCTCTGGCGGCTATACACCTATTTGTATTTTCTTCCTGGCTCCTTTATTTACAGGTATGTAAATATCTTGGTAGAGACTGGGGGACCCAATCTGCTCATACCGCCGCTGTGAGATGTGGTGCAGGCCACTTGGACACCCCTGTCCATCGTTCTCCTTGGGTGGAGGAGGATGGCCAGTCCTGATGTCATGTCTCCCCTGACCTCTCAGATGGCCGGTACAGACAGTGGGATACAGAACATGAAAAACCCAAGCCAGGCATTCTTTTTACCCCTCAGGGGATCTCAGGCAACACAAAGACCCTAGGAAATGTTGGCCCATTGCCTGGGGGCACTGTGCATGCCAATGAAACTGTGAGGTTAGATGGGTCCGAGATCCTCACATCCTTGGCGAGCACGGTGTCTGCAGGCTTAGGCTCAGGGTCCAGCTGAAGAGATGCAGAACTGCCTTCTACAGTGAGTTTAAACCAAATGGGCAGCATCAAGCATCCTGGGCCTTATGGGAAGAGCTCATGTCTTTGTGTCTATGTATGAGTTTACATGTATAGGTATATAACGTTTGTGTGTGCACATGTGTGCATACGTGTTACGTGCATGCCTGTATGTGGAGGAAGCTTGAACCAACTTCAGCTCTCCACTTTCTCTGGCTGTCCTGGAACTCACTCTGTAGGCCCATCTGACCTCCAACTCACAGAGATCCGCCTCCCTCTGCCTCTCAAATGCTAGAATTAAAGGCCTGCGCCATCACTGCCCGGATTTCCGCCTTATTTTTCCAGACGAGGTTTCTCACTGAAACTGGAGCTCTCCCATTTGGCTAGACATGATATCCAGTGAGCCCCAGAAGTGTTCTCCAGGCACTGAGATAACAGGTGGGCACGGCTATGCCCAGCTTTCTTTATATGGGTTCTTGGAGGCGGAAGTCTGAACTCAGGTCCTATATTTGCACAGCACACATTTTTTACTGACTCTCCAGCCACTCAGACCGCTCTTTCCACAAGAAACTGCATTATTTACATCAAGTATACATGAATCTACACATGTATGTAAATATGAATTTCAACATACATGCTTATCTATACACAATTAAAATTTTAAAAGTTTATTCTTTGAAAATTTTACATGTGTGTGTGTATATTTTGATCCTATTCACCCCCAGTTTCCCTTTTATCTCCCTTCTCTCTCACACAACTTTATGTAAATATATTTACTCTAATTCATGTTTGTGTGTGTGTGTGTGTATGTGTGTGCACATGCATGCTCACTTGCTTTGGTGCACACGTGGAGGTCAAACAGCAGCTCTCAGGAGCTGGCTCTCTCTTCCCTTCATGCAGGTCCCAGGAGTCAAACTCAGGTCGACTTTTTACCCTGAGCTACTTAACCAGCCCATAAATATGTACCCTATAAATATATGCATATCTGATGAGCAACGTGTCATAAGCATGCTACATCAGAAGCATAGATGAACACAGATCAGAAAAGAGACCCTCAGTTGGTGTTAGGATATGTTGGCTTCACGCTAGAACCCTGGCCTGGCAGCCCACACTATGCCGGAGGACGATCCACGGCGCTGCAAAACAGAACAACAAGAGGCCTTTCAGTCGCACAAGCAACAAACAAAAGTGGGTTCTGTAGGCCACCAGGCGGGCATTCCACTGGCTAGGTCGGCAGGATGTGGAAACTTGTTTTGAGGTTTCCACGGGCATTCCCACCCAGGATTTTCCTGCTTCATATCTGTGGCCTCTTTGGGGTCTGCATCCTGAATTCATAAAGGACCTTGTGAAAGTAAGGGTTCAGGTATTCGCCTCAACGATCTTCTCTTGATGAAATGTTCTGTTTGTTACAGTCCTAGGTGGTTCTCATTTATCTGGGTGTGATTGTGGGAAGACAACATACTTTCTTTTTTTTTTAAGTTCTGTGTTTCAGAAGCTGGGGGTGGGGACATATTATGGGTACAATTTGCTTCATTTCAGCTGTTCTTTAGAAATCAGAAGGAGACATCTCTGTGGCTTGTCTCAGAAAGGTCACTTCATGTGCCTTCACAGACATGTTCCAGAGTCAGGGCTCCCAGATTCCTTGAATTCACAGGGTGGAAAAAGTCTCAGCAGACCACAGCTGTAACAGGAGACATTTCTTTTAAAAGCCTGGAATGCCGAAGCCCTCTCCGCCTGCAAACATGTCAGGACAAGACTTTCTGGGACACTGTCAAGTGGTTTGGGCTCCAAGTTCTACATTCCGTACTTTTGAGGTTGTTTTCTGCTGGCCAGCAGCCTCCAGATGATTTTCATGTGGTGGGCGCCCAGGCCAACCTCCTCGTTCCAAGAAACATAACCCTGCTCTGTACAGTGTCCTCCGCATTTTAGCAAAGATCAGGGGATGCTGGGCTTTTTGTTTTTAGTTTTTATGAGTGTGTGTGTGTGTGTGTGTGTGTGTGCCTGCGCGCATGCGAGTACCAGCATGTGTGAATGCAGGTGCCTGCTGAGTCTGGAAGAGGGAGCGTGAGATCCCCTGGAGCTGGGATTTCAGGATGTTGTGCGCCATTGACACAGAGCCACCAGACATGGGTGCTGGAACCTGACTCAGATACTGGAAAAGAGCCGCAAGCTCACTTAACTTCGGAGCCATCTTTCCAACTACCCTTCTTTCAAGACGAGGCCTCCTGTAGCTCAGCCTGGTCTTGAACTCACAGAGCAGATAAGGATGATTTTGAACTCAGAATCCTCCTGGCTTTCATTTCTCAAGTACAGATTACAGGCACGAGTTACTACATCAGGGTTTGTTTGCTCGTTTCTGTTTTGTGGGTTTTTGTTTTGGTTTTGTTTTTATTTTCACTGCAAAATAGGGGTGGAACCCAGGGCCTTGTGTGTGTTGGGCAAGCACTCTCCCAAACCCCAGCCCTCGCTAGGGTTATGGTTGTCAGTCTGTGAGCATCATCACCGCAGTTCTGAACAGACAAGGGCTTCAGCAGGGGAAGAGGGAAGAACAGAGGGAAGGGTAAGAAAGGAAAGGAAGAAGGAAGAATTCCATGCACCCCTCAAGAAAGGGACATACGCTAGATGCAGGCCGTTTCTCCTGCCTCACAGAGCCCTTCAGTTGCTTGAGGCTGGCATTCAGGGACTGGAAAACCACACCGCACGAGCTCATCAGTGCACAGTGTAGCCCAGACCTGCCTAAATTAAACACCAGCTCTCTTGCCCTTCTGCCCCCCTTACTGTGCCTGCAAAGAGTTCATTTCAGAGGCGCCACTATCTGCAAGACCCAAACAAAGGTAGTTAGCTCTAAGCCCTGTCCTCATTTCGTGATTATAGACCAGGCCTGAGTGACTGGTTCAGCGCTTCCTGCACCAGATTCTCAGCCCAAACACAGGGCTCGTGTGATGACTGAAAAGGAAAGCCTTTTCTCATGGAACGTTGGAGGATTATTATTATCTTCCATTTTTATTTCGACAGGGTTCGCTGTGTGTCCCAGGCTAACTGTGAACTCACCATGAAGCTCAAGCTGGCCTCAAACTTGCAGCAATCCTCCTGCCTTAGCCTCTGGAGTGCAGGGATTACGAGCATGTACCTCCATGCCGATAGAAAATTATTTTCTAATTATTTTGGTGTGAGATTTCCCAGAGATTAAGTCAGCAAGGACCTAGTCTGACAAAGGACAACAGGACCGGAGGGAGGGTCAGACTACAGGGGTCCTTTGAAACGGTCCATTTTGCAGACTAAGAATACAATTTGTCAACCTTTCTTATCACAGTACATACATTATGCTAGTTTGGTGAAAGCCAACACAGCCAGCAGGCAGACGAAAAGTCAGCTACATCCTCGAAACTTTCCATAGGTTGTATAATTGAAATAATTCCACAACGTGGTTTCGATACTGGAGATTGAAAACTCTTGTTTGTGAAGTAAGATCAGAAATCCTTCAGTAAGGATGTCACTGGCCACGGCACACTGCTACACTGGCCAAGTCCAAGGCCATAAGGAACCAACAGTCGAGTAGAAATAAGACCTGTCGGGGTGACTTAGAGGGTAACCCACCAGATACATAGCACCGTGTTACCTCCAGCTGGGAGGCACTGAGTGCAGGTCCAGCGCAGTCTCAAGAATTTGTGGAAATACTGTGATTATCTCCTTGCTTAAACATTTCGTGAAAGCAGCAATCCAGAAAGAAAGTGGAAATCGGCTGATTTCCTCACATCGTTGCTTTTGGTATGTCTGCCTTGGAAAATGCTCGATTGATCCCAATGGCACATTTCCTGAGCTGACCTGACCATGACTGGGCTCTCCCATTGATAACTGTCAACATCATGAGGTCTCTGTGAAGAGTCTGAACGGCTTTAAGATTGATTCGCTTGGCCGTGGGCATTGATGTTGCCTTTGGAAATGTGGCCATGTGACAGTCTGGAGGAAGGGTCTGAGCAAGCAGGAGTGCAAACGGGGGCTGTGAGGGAGGCAGCTGAGAAATGGTAGTGAAGGGGAGGGAGATAAGTGGGGGCGTGGCGGTAGGAGAGCCGGCAGGACCGTTCAGGCGTGGAAGTGGAGCTGGGCGGGGGGGCTAAGTCCCATCCCCAGAGTCCATGTAAAAACTACGGTATGGTGGCTGGAGAGACAGAGGAATTCAGACACCTGGGGCTCCTTGGCCTTCCACCCCTAGCCTACTTAGCAAGTTTCAGGCCAATAAGAGACCCTGTCTCAAAACCCAGGTGGACACGCCAAGGTTGATCTCTCATTCCATATGTACGTGCACACGCCAACACATGAACACGTGCTGCTGCACACGCACATGGCATCACACCCTTGCACACGCACATGGCATCACACCCTTGCACACGCACATGGCATCACACCCTTGCACACGCACATGGCATCACACCCTTGCACACGCACATGGCATCACACCCTTGCACACGCACATGGCATCACACCCTTGCACACGCACATGGCATCACACCCTTGCACACGCACATGACATCACACCCTTGCACACGCACATGGCATCACACCCTTGCACACGCACATGGCATCACACCCTTGCACACGCACATGGCATCACACCCTTGCACACGCACATGGCATCACACCCTTGCACACGCACATGGCATCACACCCTTGCACACGCACATGGCATCACACCCTTGCACACGCACATGGCATCACACCCTTGCACACGCACATGGCATCACACCCTTGCACACGCACATGGCATCACACCCTTGCACACGCACATGGCATCACACCCTTGCACACGCACATGGCATCACACCCTTGCACACGCACATGGCATCACACCCTTGCACACGCACATGGCATCACACCCTTGCACACGCACATGGCATCACACCCTTGCACACGCACATGGCATCACACCCTTGCACACGCACATGGCATCACACCCTTGCACACGCACATGGCATCACACCCTTGCACATGCACATGGCATCACACCCTTGCACATGCACACAGACACACACACACCTTCATGTGTATGCGGGCACACACATGAAGTGTGGAAATAGGCTTGATTTCCTTTTGCAAATAAAACATAACCAATAAGGTGGGGTGCCTTAGACATCATACATCAAGACCCCAGGTCTTCTAGAAGGCTCCAAGGACCCTTAGCTGTGGAAAGTGGCTCCGGTTTCCTGCTTTCTTGGGGCTTCCCAGGATCCCAACCCTAAGCAGAGATCACCAAGTCTGACCCCCAAAACCAAGGTTTATGAATGAGCAAGCAGAGCAAACTGCACCCCAGCGTTGGAGGGTCTTGTCACAGCCTGAAAGCCAGAGTCTGGAAGGACAACAGCGTGTGTAGAGCTTAGGGTGGGTGTCCCGTCCACAGCAGAGAGCCAGACTCACGGCCAGGCGCTGACCGCCCTGAATAAGTCACAGCTGAGCCCGGTCTTAGAACCGAACTGGTCAGGAGCACAACTGTGGTTGTGAGCTTCCTTGTATTTGATGGAGAATGCATGCCGGCGGTAACTTTCTCCATAGGCACTTCACATATTTAAGTACGCTTGTGTTTATTTTTCTAACAAATGAGGAAAGTTCACTTTGCGTAGTCACAGCCCCCACAGCCCCACAACCTGAAACCTGACTTTGCTTAGATAGCAGAATCTCCCCCTGATCCAAGACTCCTGCTAACACACCAGACTCCACAGAAAAGCCTCCAAGACACTCCTTGGCAGAGTAACTGAGAACATTCTGGAGAGTCGACGACCAGAAGAAAACATGGCAGCAGAGGCAGAAGGAAAGAATGCTCCAAGGCTGAAGGCAACGGTACAGCCCAGCTCCCACTAGGCGAGACAGGTATCTGGCTTCTAAGACACCCTCCAGTCTCTTTGGACCTAGTGAGAAACATCCTTGGGTACCCAGGGGATGTGGGCACAGAACAGCATCACAGTACAATCCGAGTCCAAGATCAGACCCCAAATCTGCTCCCTCTCCCCTCTGCTGGAATGGTGAGGGGAATTCTTTACTCTTGGAATTCGTGAGAAGGCAGCTTACTCCAATGTCTCAAAAAAAGAAAGAGAACAATCAGAAATTTACAAATCACTGTGGGAAGGGTATTTTATAAAGCATCACACATGAACTCGGGTGCGTGTGTAGTCATGGCGTGTTCACAGCTGCGTGTGTGCACGCTCATGTCCAAGGAGGCGGAGGGGGGAAGCCTGGTGGCCAGATCTATCATTTTCTACCTTATTCTCCTGGGGTCAGGTCTTTCACTGACCCTGGAGCTCGACTGGAACTCAGGGAGCCCCATCGATCCTCCTGCCTCTGCGCTCTGCAGCACTGGGGTCATACTATACCACATGCAGCTTTTCTGTGTGGGTTCTGGGGATTCCAACTGAGATCCTCATGTTTGATGGCAAGCACTCTTACCCTCTAAGACGTCTCCCCAGGCCCTGATGACATTTTTGAACTTTACCGTGGCAGAACTCAAAGCTGTGAAGGCAGACAGCCTAAGCGTCACGCGTAGGTCCCACAGGAAGGTTGACGTTTGCAGAAAAACACAGCCTCGAGGTTTCCATCAGTACCTCTCTGCCAAGGTCATTTCAAAAGGAATGGGAGGGGGTGCTTAAGCTTTTCCCTTTGTTAAGTCTTCATAATCATACCTGCAACAAAAGGGCTGTTTGGATCTGTTACTGAGAAAAGGTATAATTGACTTCCAGAATATTCTTTTAGGAATATGGTACCCTCTGGGAAAGAGATAATCTAGTGTGTAGCCCCTCAGCCTTTCAAATGAATACCTCATATGTCTGAGATTTCCCTTAGGCTTAGCAAAAGAGTATCCTAAATTGTGTGTGTGTGTGTGTGTATGTGTGTGCGTGTGGAGATCAGGCCAGAGGACACACACCCAGGTGTAATCCATTGATTGCTATCCGCCTTAAAAACATCTTTTCTTTGAGGCAGATTCTTTCACTAGCATGGAACTCACCACACAGACAGATTGTGTCAGCGGGAAGGCGAGCCTTGGGGAGCTGTCTCTGCTTCCCTGGTGCTGGTAGTCCAAACACACACCACCACTCCTGGCATTTTTCACATGGATGCTGGGGATTGAACTTATGCCTCCAGGCTTGTATGGCAAGCACTTTATTAACGGAGCTACCTCTCCAGCCCCTCTAAACGGTGTTTGTTTTTAAAAGTACAAGTGGCCTGGCAGTGTGGAAGACACTCGCGGCTGTGTCGCAGAGACGGCTGGGGGTCTTGTCCCTGCTCTCAGCCACAGTACAGGTAAAGCAGCCACCACTGAGTCAGCTCTTCAGCAGACATGCTGGTCTCTGTTGGCGTCTTCCATAGAGAATTTGCCCTCAGTTTTCTGAAGCTGTGGCCCCCGCTGAAAGAACAATTACCGCAGTCCCAGGAATCAGCACCATCACCCATTTATTACAACAACCGCCCCTCCAGGCTTGTTTTAGTTTTCCAAGGCACAGACTTTCACTACCAGGGAGGAGGCCTGTAGAGACAGACCATCACGAAGTTTGGTTAAGGAGGCAGTATGTCCCAGCCCGCTTCCCAGATGAGTGTTCCCTCTTAGGCACTCCAGACAAAAACCAATGGGGAGCTTGGTTTCTCACCATATACTTCTGGGCTAGGCCAAAGCAGGCATCTCTAAGGATAGTCAGTTAGTCCTCCATACTCTCTGGTCCATGAAAGAGCTGACCGACAGGGCCTGATTTCACAACCATCTCTAGGGAACTCCCCCGAAAGTCAGCCATCTGCTTCTTGAGAAGTCCCTGGATACTTTTTTCTCATTCTGAATATTTCTTTTCTGTCTGTTTTTTGTTTGTTTGTTTGCTTGCTTTTGTTTTGAAATAGTACTTTGTTGTTGTTGTTGTTGTCTGAGACAGGGTTTCTCTGTGTAACAGTCCTGGCTGTCCTGAAACTTGCTTTGTAGACCAGGCTGGCCTCAAACTCAGAGAACTGCCTGTCTCTGCCGCCAGAGTGCTGGGATTAAAGGTGTGCACCACCACGCCCACCATACTGTGAGTCCTAATGTTCAGTCTTTTCCTGTGTGTTCACTCTGTGTTGGCCCCTGGCCTCTCTGTATCCTGCAAGCCTTACCCTCCAAATTGGATGCTTCAGTGAAGTTGGCTCCTTATCCATGGACTCAGTGTCCATGGCCCCAGCATCCACACAGGGGAAGAGGAGAACCAATCCTCGGGCTCTCCTCTGACTTCCACTGTGTGCTGTGGCAAACACATGCACACAGGTATAAATAAAAAAATGTAAATTTTTTTAAAAAGTAGATTCGCAGCGTTACAAGAAATTATACCAAGATCGTGCATAGCCTTTCGCCAGCCCCCTAGAGCACGGCTGTACAATATCTCAGTCGGGATGCTGACCAGCCCCCTAGAGCACGGCTGTACAATATCTCAGTCGGGATGCTGACCGGGACAGTAATAATGGGCATCATCACCATTGCAGCCACCCTCATGTGGCCTCCCAAAGCCTCCCTTGCCTCCTGCCTTGCTCCAGCCCTCTCTCTTCACTCTTGGCAACTGGGACTCTGTTCTTCATTTGTATAATCTTGTGTCGTGTGTCAGCTTTGAGGACCTGCCCTTCCCCATCCCTGAGGCTGCTGTATGTTACTAGATTGCTCTTCCTTCTCGGGTGGACCCGTGGGGTGGGGATACGGTGGTGCATTGGTCGTTTCACACACAGGTTGTCACAGCTCCCGACTATCACACCTCAGGCTGCTTATACACACACAGCTACATGCTTTTACAAGTATTTCACAACTATTTTCTTTCTGTCTATAGCTTGTCTTTTCTTAGTGGGTTCTTTCACAGGTCAGAGGTTGATCAGTATGGTGAGGTCACACATTTAATCTTTCCTTTAACACATCATGGTGTCAACTCGTATCTGTTTTTCCTTGCCTTAGCCATCCAACCGGCATGACGACACACACGTTTAATCTCAGCACTTGGAGACAGAGGCAGGCAGATCGAGGTGACTTCCAGGTCCACGTGGTCTAAATGGAGAGCTCTAGGGAAGCCAGCTGCTCTCTCAAAACAAACAAAAACAAACAAAAAACCCTGCCATCACGTCTTCCTGTATTTCTTTCTGAAAGTTTTGATGGGTTTATGTTTTAGATTTAAATTTGAGATCCATTTTTGAGTCATACTTTGACCATGATGTGAGGTTGTGGTTGATGGTCTTTTGTTGTTGTTGTTATTTGGTTTTGGTTGTTATTGTTTTGCTCTTACAACACCAAGGGGGGAGGGGCCAGGGGCTGAGGAGACGGAGAGAGGCTCTCTTTCCATTTCGTGTCTGTGTTAAGTTTGTCAAAAATCGATCGAGTGCGTGCTCGTGTGGGTTCTCTGCTCTGCTCCATTGATCCGCACGTCTGCTTCTCTCCACTAATGTCACACCAGCGTGGTTACTATAGCTACGTGGTCTCCGCTAAAGTGGTTCTTCTCACGCTTTTGTCTTTCTCAATTGTTTGAACTATTTTAGGTCTCGTGCTGCCCCTGTAACTGCAAGAACAAATTTGTCTACATCTATGAAAAGCCGCCTGAGAATTTTTTCTTTTTTTAAATGGAGATTGCATTAACCCATTAAGTTAACTTAGGGAGAAGTAACACATGTGTGTGTGTTGAATCTTATAAAATATGGGCACGTGTGACTCTCTGTTTCCTCCCTCCCTTCCTCGTGTGTGTGTGTGTGTGTGTGTGTGTGTGTGTGCTCATGTGCAAGTGGAGATCAGGCGGCAGCTGTGGAGAAGTCGGTTCTCCCATTTCTTCATGGAGCCAGGTCATCTCTGTTTCTGGGATGTTGTTTTGGGCTAACTGGCTCACAGGCTTCCAGCAGTTCTCCCGACTCCACCTCCCTGCCCTGAGATGGGAAATGCGCGTCACCACGTTGGCTCTTTACATGGGTTGTGGTGGCCAAACTCGGGTCTCAGGCTGGCACAGCAAATGCCTTTACTCTCTGCACTATCTCATCTCCCACCCCCCAGACTTTTTCTGAGGCAGAGGTTGGCCAATTACATAGGCCAGGCTGGCCTTGAACTCATGGTGATCCTCCTGCTTCTGTTTCCAAGATGTGGGGATTACAGGTGTGAACCACTATGCCCAGCTTGATTTTTTTCATTAGAACTTTGAAATTCTCGGCATGGAGATTCTGCACACATTTGATTAAGTTTATACCCTAGCATTTTATGCTCTCTGGAGTGGCGATCGATGGTAGGTGCACTATGACATTTATTTCCCTAAGGTTTCCTGTTAGTCCACAGAGGGATGACCGAGCTTTGTGTGTTGGCTTGCATCCTTCAGTCTTTCTGAACCCACACGCTTGCATTCAGGTTTCATTTGAAGCCACGTGGAATTTTCTATGTGGTCTTCCATACCATTTCCAGAGAGCTACAGCTAATGTACATCCTGCTCCCCATGAGAGGGGGACACAGTTTTCAGCGGTAAACGTGTTAGCTGCTGGCATCCTGCTAGTTTGGTTTGGTGTGTGAGGGAGCTATGCTGTCCCCTCTCTGTTAACTCGCTCTGAGTTCCTCTAGTGAGTGAATATTGGATTTTTGTCACTTTTTTTTCCTGGTTTTGTTCTTCAGTTTGCTGATACAATGTATTCCATCGGATGACATTTCTAACATTGAACAGATTTGGATAGCGGGAATAATTTGGTCACAGTGCTGCCATGGCAATTTGAATGAAAATGGCTGTAATAGTCTCATAGGAAGTGGCACTATTAGGAGGTGTGGCTTCGTTGTTGGAGGAAGTATGTCACTGGAGGTGGGCTTTGGGGTTTCAGAAACCCAAGCCAGGCCCAGTGGCACTCTCTCTTCCTGCTGCCTGCCAGTCCAGATGTAGCATCCTCAGCTGCCTCTCCAATACCATGTCTGCCTGGGAGCTACTCTGCTTTCCATCATAACAACAATGGACCAAGCCTCCGAATTGTAAGCCAGCCCCGGCTCAATGTTTCCCATTATAAGAGTTGCTGTGGTCATGGCGTCTCTTCACAGCAATAGAACCCTGAGACGTGTGTGTGTGTGTGTGTGTGTGTGGTGTGAGTGTGTAATTCTTCTCGCATGCTGTTGGATTCACTTTGCTCACATTTGTCCAAAGTCAGGACGTCGGTCACAGGGAGCATGTGTGTGAGGGCGTGTCTGACCCCTCCCTCCTCTCTTCTGCCCACCATGAAGGGAGCAGCTTTGCTTCGGCACCTCTGGTTGCCACTGTAATGGTTGACTTTGCTTAGCCACCCCCTCGCGGAGCCAGCCATGAACTGAAGCCAGGAACCAAAATAAATCTTCTCTCCATTGTTTCTGTCAGTAATGTGCCCCCCACCCCCCAAAAAAGGTCTGACTACCACAGGGACAAGTGTCTTGTCTGGAAATATAGTGTGAAGGAGCCTGGTCCTCCATAGTAACCATGATGCTGGGGCACATAGCTCTCAGCACGAAGGAAAAGCCTTCCTGAGTGGGCACAGCCTTCCCTGATTGCCTCTGCAGTGGCCTCCTATTCTGTGCTCTTATGTCTTGATGTCAGCAATGATACATTTCAGAATGTCCTGTGCAGCAACACACACAGCTCTGGGTTTGACCTGACAGGGGGATGGGGAATGAAGACATGAAAGGCACATGCCTGGACAAGCCGCCATCGGTGGGCTGCACAAGCCAGCAGCCCAGGGAAACTCAGCCTGTCTATTCTAATCTCAGCAAGAGGTCTCTGTAGGGGAGGAGTCTCCAATCCCACTCATTCTGGAGGAGGAGGCTGCACACGCTCTCAGTACCAGCACTTGGACTGAGGGAAGGCGCGCCATTTCCAGAGGTCTGAGGCGTCAGCTTCCTTGACGTGGCTATGCTCCTGTCAGCGATCCACATCCACTCAGTACCTCATCTGTTCCCCACAGTCATGGGTTCCTTTATGACTGTGTCTTCATTAGGCAGAAAACACCCTCCCAATGCAAATCACTAAAATGCAAACCAGGCATGAGATTTGTGGCCTAAAAGAAAACTTGTCTGGGCAGGCCGTTCAGATTCAACCAAGGGCAGCCTAGTAGTTAAAGTTAATTGTCAACCAGACTCAACCTAGAACCACCTGAGAAGAGAATCTTAATGAGGGGCTGTCTCCATTGGCTTGCCTGTGGGCCTGTCTTTGAGGAACTGTCTTAATTAAGTTAATTGATGTTGGAAGGCCCAGCCCACTGTGGGTGGCTCCACTCCCTAGGCCAAGGGGCTGGAGGATGCTGGGGGAAGTCCTGAACCATCTAAGAGTGGAAGAAGCTAGCTGAGCACCAGCAAGCAAGGAAACATGTGTGTGTTTGTTCATCACTCTTGGCTGTGGATGGGATGTGACCAGCTGCTTAAAGTTTCTGCCTCGAATTCCCCACAATTATGTAGAGTAAACTAGAATTATAACCAAATAAATAAGTCCTTCCTCTTAGTGAGCCACCACAATTAAATGTTATATTTTGATAAAAAAAAATATCCTTCCTCTTCAGAGCATTGCATCACAGCAACAGACATGAAGAAGGAGGAGAAAACCAGCATCTCCAGGGACAGTGACCCCTGCTGCAGATGTGGCCCCTGCTGCAGAAGAGGGATAGAGAGTGGTCCAAAATGTTGGTGGTGCTGGGTGGCACTGGCTTAGCGCAGAAGCTCAGCACTTCTCTGTTTATGCCACACAAGAGTGTGGAGAGAAAGGTCTGGGGGGGGGAGGGTAATACGCTACAGCCAAGGTTACAGAAAGGGACACACAGAATGTCACTTCTCCCATGGTGCACTTTAGCTAGCCCATTATTTCCTTTGCTCCTAAAGATCCAATTGCGGCTGTTTGAGCCCACAGGGGCTCTCACTCCTTCTGCCGTCTTTGGATGTAGCTGTGTGAACTTGGGCTGACTGAAGGAAGTTGCCACTGTTTCTGTAGAGAAAAGGCCTAGAGCAATCACATCCCGGGTATGGGTTGGGGGTTTGAATGAGACTGTTCTCCATGGGCTTTTGTCTTTAAATGCTTGGTCCCCAGTTAGTGGAACTGTTTGGGGAAGGATTAGAAGGTGTGACTTTGTTGGAGAAGGTGACTCACTGGGAATGCCATTTTCAGTTAATTCTCTCTCTCTCTGTCTCTCTCTGTCTCTCTGTCTCTGTCTCTCTCTCTCTCTCTCTCTCTCCCTCCCCCCCCTCTCCCTCCCTCCTGTGGTTATGGATCAGATGGGAACTCTCAGCACTACTCCAGCATCTGAAATCATAAGCCCCACATTAAATGCTCCTTTTTAAAGTCGCTGTGGACACTATGTCTTTTCACACCAGTAGAGAAGTAACTATGATGGTGGGTGAGACCCAGAGAGGCCTCTACAGACCTCACCCCTGGGACCCATGCATGGGGTCTGATTTGGAAATTAGGTCTCTAGAGGTAGTTAAGGGAAGAGGTAGGACTGGGCTAGAATGGGCAGAGTCCTGCATGACCAAAGTCTTCATGGCAAAAGACGTGTAACAATGGAGACAGATTATACACATTTACAAATCAAAGAGTATCAAGGATTCACACAAAACCAAAAGTTAAGAAACAAGTGGAAACAGATGGACCTCTAAGCCTTCAGAGTGGGCACTGTTCTCCTTGTACCTGGTCTCTCACTTCACCCTTCAAACCTGGGAAATCAACTTTTATTGTTTTTGATTGTTTGTTTGGTGGTATTGGTGGTGTTTTTTGAGGCACAGATTCACTATGGAGCTCTGGCTGTCTTGGATCTCATTACGTAGACCAGGCTGGCCTCAGACTCACAGAGATCCTTCTGCCTCTGCCTCCCGAGTGCTGGATTTAAAGGCATGTGCCTCCATGCCCAGCTGTTTTTATTGTTTCAAGCATCCAGCTTTTGGTAATACATCATGGAAGCCACAAACATACACCACCGAAGAGTAAACACACGATAATATCATCTCCCCCCATCCCCATGTAAGGCTTACAGCAGAGATACCCTGAACAGTCACAGTGACTTGTGACATCATCTGTGGTGGAAGCCAGCACTCCGTAGGTTTGGCATTGGCTCCGTAGATATGGCTGGACAGATGTGGCGCACACTGAGATGCCTTTGGGTTGAAGCAGCCATACCTCATTTACCATCTTCTTCCCTTCGAGGCCCAGGAGTTCTCAATAAATATCAAAGATCTGCTTCACTTGTCTGGGGAACTATTTCTGATGGGTGATTAACTTGCCATCATTTCCCATGAAGATGGAAGTGCAGACAAATCTAATTGGGTGCTTCATCAGAAAAGCTCACTCAGAAGCTGAAAGATGCCACCGGGAGTTTCTCTGGTCCTCGGAGTCACACCCATCAGGCGTGACCTACAACAGGGTCTTGTCTCTTTTTCCTATTTTTTGACAAGGTCTTATGAGCCCAGGCTGGCCTAGAACTGTCTCGTAGCCAAGTTTGACTTTGAACTTCTTATTCTCTTGTCTCTTCTTGAATGCTAGGTTTGTAGAGGTTCATCGTTAGGCTCAGTTTTTGAGGGGTTAGGGATCAAACCCAAGGCTTCGTGCATGCTAGGCAAGTACTCTTACCAACTGAGCAGTATCTCCAAACCTCAGTAATGGGTTTGTTAAAATCTGAAAGTCCCTCTGATGTTGTGAGCCTGACATTAGACACGACTTCAGTTTCTTCTGAATTAGGTGTGTTCGGCCAGTTTTAAAACCAGCCTGCCTGAAGTGGTAGCCTGGGGCTTCCTGCACGAACTCATCTTAACAGCCCTGAAGAGACTCCAGCTGAAGGGTGTCTCCCTCAGCAGCACCAATAAATGAAATAGCAGCAGATGCAAAATCAGCCCCCCGGGGCTCCTGGCGGGGCACAGGGTGCTGGTTTCATGGGCGGAGAGCGACATGAATACGGTTTATAAACTGGGAAGGACAGTAAAGAAGTCAGTCTTCGGTTTATTATTTTTCCTGGTCTGTACCCCACACTGTAACAAACCTAAAGACTTGAAATGTCGTCTTTCACATCTCCTGTCTGGGGCTGGAGAGATAACTCAGAGGTTAAGAGCAGCCCTTCCAGAGGTCCTGAGTTCAATTCCCAGCAATCAATGGTGGCTTATATCTCTTGTTGGTCAATCTCTGACCCAAATGAGGGGTATCCAGGACCACTTAGCTGTCGATTTTTGACCCTGTAGCTCTCTTGGTTGGATCAGGTGTACACCTATGTGGTGAATGTACCAATTCATACGGTCTACTTGTATGAACTCATTTTGTATTCATGTTGGAGATTTTTGTTTTGTTTTGATTCTCAAGACAGGGTTTCTCTGTGCGGCTTTGGAGCCTGTCCTGGAACTAGCTCTTGTAGACCAGGCTGGTCTCGAACTCACAGAGATCCATCTGCCTCTGCCTCCCGAGTGCTGGGATTAAAGGCCTGCGCCACCATCCCCCGACTGTACTAAGGTTTTTAGATATGTTTTGTATAATATAAAGGTAAACGCAAAGCCAAACAAATAAAGTAGAGCAGGATGTGGTGGCTCAAGTCTGTCACCTCAGCATGTGGGAGGCTGATGCAGGAGGATTGCTTCAAGTTCAGGGCCAGGCTCAGCTACAGAGTAAATTCCAGACTTCAGAATTTAAAGTCAGCTTGCTCTAGAGTGAAACCCTATCAAAAGAAAAAAGAAAAAGAAAAAGAAAAGGTAGGGGAGAGAAGTTTATAAATAATAAACTATGCTATGCAGTCACCAACCCATGCTTTCTACAGATTAAATAACAAGTTTCTTCTTACTACATCAAAAAAAAAATACAGTCAAGAGCTGGGGAGATGGCTCAGTGGGTAGAGCGCTTGCTGAGCAGAGCGAGGGTCTCAGTACCCTTGTAAGTGCCAGGTGGACCAGCAATCTGCCTATAAGTCAGCGCTGCAAGAGCAGAGACTGGCGCAGGGACTAGGGCCGTGGGGGACAAGCTGGCTGATTAGACTTGATGACTAGCTAAGCTCCAGGCACATGTGAGAGAGAGAGTGTCTCAGTAAATAAACTAAAGAGTCATTGAGGAAGGCTCCTTTCTTCTAGCCTCTACACACGCATGCACACACACACACACACACACACACACACACACCACCTGTATTTAAAAAAAAACGAAAAGAAAACCCTTATATGAGGTTATCATCTGATATGGCTGAACACTACTGAAAATTATTATTATTGGATTATTTTCATTATTCAACAACTGTTTCTCTGGCTAAATGGCCCTTGGTGTTTCTGATATGGGCCAGAAGGCTGGAAAAGCTATGAAGGAAGATGAGGGGCAGGAGGATTTTCTGATTTCCTTTTGAGCGGAAGGGACTTTTCTCCCCAACTCGCTACTTGCTGTTCTTAGACAGCAGGCTTTCACTTACAGCTGCTGCAGCCCTGGAGGCAGACCTGGCTCCACAAAGCGCATGCCAGTGTGTCCTGGAAGCCTAGAAGGCAGGCCTGGGTGTGTGTAGGGGGCACTGCCTGTGGCAGTGGGCCCTGGGACACAGGAACACTCGGATGAGCAGGGTAACTCCAGGCTGTAATGGTGACCAACACGTCCTCTGGCTTGATGAAGGGAAAGAGGCAACAGGGCCACTGTCCAACCTGATGTGTTATTCCCATAATGGCCTCTAGACACTCTTTAATAGAATTTTAGAAACTGTCTGACAAAGTGCATATAACAGGAGCCATGAAGTGTTAATATTCTCCGGCCCTAGCAATCCTGGCTCTCAGGTGTCTGTCTCTGCAAAATAGCCAGAAGTGAGGGGTGCAACTTATGAATGAGTGTGTGTTCTAGGAAGGGCTCTTTATAAAACAGGAAAAGCTAGAGAAACTCTGGGAACAGTGGAGCCGATCCGAGCCCATCCCTTTGATGGAACGCCAGGACGAGAAGGGAGAAGGTGTTTTCAGACACAGGCGTCGGACAAACACAGACGCTGACGGGTCAGAGTGAGAAAGGCAGACACAACTTAATTTTAAACATACATGAATTTGCATGTGTATGGATGCTTATATATACACAAAAATAGCAAAATGTTAATTCTAAGTGGGAAAAATAAGATTAGAGACAATTATTTGTTTCTTTGCATTGTTAAATATATATTGTATGTAGCTCAGGCTGGCCTTGAACTCACAAAGACCCTCCTGCCTAGTGCTGGTAGTTCTTATACAAACCCTAACAGACAGTGTTCCCAGCAGGCATGTTCAACCTACAGCCACAGGCCATGCGAGACTAAGGCCATCTGTGAATGCAGGGATGCCTGGATGCAGGGATGCAGGCCAACACAAAGTCCTAAGCTTTTAAAGTATGACAATGGGGCTTGGGAGCAGGCTCGGTGGTAAGAGTGCTTCCTCTGCAAGCCTGAGTGCCTGAGTTAGAGCCCCCTGCATCCATGTGAAAAGTTGGGTGCTGTGTGTTCTTGTAAGCCCAGAACTGAGGGTGAAGACAGGTGGATGCCAGCCTAGCAGAATGGGTGAGTTTGGGGTTCTATTAAGAGAATCTGTCTGGACGCAGTACCACCGGGAGTGATAGAGGAAGAGGCCAGAGGTCCTGCTCCGGCCTCCACATGTACTTCTCCAGCTGCACACATGTGCACACCCGTGTACACACGCAATTGTGATGTTTCTGACATTTTCTTCTACCTCTATTGCACATTCTCAAATGTGAACTTGGTAGATGACAGTGTCAAAGGGCCAGACTGTGTGTGTATGTGCGCGCGCGTGCACGTGTGTGTGCATGTGTGTGCGTGTATTTGCGCGCACACGTCATGCATCCTTTGTGACTGGGAGGAAGGCAGGAGGCAACTGCGCCAGATTATGAACCCCTCAGGACAGTCGGAATGAACCAGCGTGTTTTCCATGTCATCTGGGGAGGCAACTTAGGTTTTTCTCTAGCTGTTCAACACTTGAAAGGACATTTGGTGATAACAAGCAGTTTCAGAGGTCTGTCTGTGAGCTGGGCTAAGGGCAAAAGTAAACAAGACTGTGAACGCTTGTCTGTGCTTTATGGATCATCCCTCCCCCCCACGTGCACGCACACAGTTATTTTTTTCTTGCATTCCCTTCAGTGGCTTTTTTTCTGCTTCATTCTTTCAAGAATACAATCCCTTTCACCGTAGCTCAGCTGTTCAGACACCCGACCACCGCGAGGCAGTTCTTAACGTGCACGTGTGCATACTGAGCCTGGGATAGGTCGTGACCCCATGATCTCCTGTCACAAAGTAGCACAAGATTCCTGGTGTTGGGGCTTATGGAGGACATTCTGGAGAGCTGGGCTTAGACACGAGATGAGTCTCCTTCCCTTCCTTGGTCCCCTGTCCACTCTCCTTTCCCTGCTAGATCTTGCCCACATTCATGACTTTTTGTTTTGTTTGTGTCTCTCTGGGTTTGGCCAGGGTCACCTGCATGGCTCTGGGATTGGAACCTGGTGGGTTCACCAGTGGGTACAGCTGAAGAGAATGGCTCTTTACAGTGTGTATGAATCTATAGGATTTTTGTTCTTTTTAGTTGTGTATGTGTGTATGCACACGCGTGTGCACGTGAGTGTGACTGCTCTAGGGAAGGAAAGGAGTCAGATCTCCTGGATCTGGAGTTATGGGCCCGGCCGTGGTGACTGATGGGTGCTGGGAACTGAAGTAGATCCTCCGCCAGCACAGTATGTGATCTTCACTGCTGGGGCATCACAAGCTCCCCACCGTATTGCTTTTTAAAAACTATGTCTCCAGTGATAGGCCTGATGACCCATGCCTGTCACCCAGCCTCCAGGAGTCAGAGGCAGGAGGATCAGAACTTCAAGGTCATCTTCAGCTGTATCTGGGCTATCTGGGACTTCATCTCAAAACGGTTTTCCCCAGCTTTGCCTTCTTTGTTGAAGTCCACATTTCTGAGCTATTTGGGGAACATACAAGTCTGTGCAATGGCTTAGTCTCATGAAGACAGGAATATGTAAGATACGGTCTGCTTTCTCACCCATTCTTCGCAGCATTGAGTGGTCAACTACTCAAATACCTGCACTCTGAGTTAGTCAGAGAGACAGACAGATGGGCAGACCCGCAGACAGAGATAGGTAGATGTTAGTGCCTTGAATTTTCTTTAATTAATAGTTCTGTGGGTCGAGCTGACATGACAGAAAACATTTATCTCCTTCCAGGAGTTTTATGCTCATAAAAATGTCCTACTGATTGAAAGGAATGTAGGATCCCAGAGAAATCACCTCTATATCTCAGCACTCACTCTGGCCCTGCTGCTGACACCACCCTATGCCCCCAGTTGGGTTATCGGGTTCGTTTTCTATGACTATTTCTGTTCAGGATTCTATTGGTCGGCATGGTTTTCGGGTCCCACAGGCTTCCCAGAAGACACAGAACTGAAGATAAAAAATCAGGAGGTTGAGATTCCCCAGCACCGGGGGCCCTTGTCCCCTTGTCTTCCTAATTCACTCTTGTCCCATCCACTCCAGGGCTCTGGGACAGACAGAAGCTGGAAACCTGAGCAGATTGCAGCTGGGCACGTGGGTCCCTAGACTCTGAAGCAGGTCCTGCCCCCACATCTCACCCCTGTTGACATTAGCTATCAGGCGGAGACCAGTCTTGAGGTACACTTTGCAGTCAGCAAGTTTGCCTTGTGTTAAATTTTTACCAGTGGAAATCAAGTAGTGTTTACCCCCAGCTCTGGGGCTGGTTCTGTGCAAACAGGACCTGTGACACTCTTCAGCTCACAAGTGGACTTCCTGTCACACATCTCCTGGCAATGTGTGCTGAGGGGAAAGCTGGGGTGACAGTCAACTTTCCATCTCTGTGACGAAATAACCGAGGCGACCAACTTAAAACAAGAGAAGGTTTTTATTGCCTGCTTCACTTCCCTTGTTGCTGCAACTAAAGATCTGAAAGGAGACAGTTTCGGGATGGGAGGGCTCGTCTCTGCTCACTGTTGAAGGCTCCAGTCTATCGTGGGGGAGGAGGCATGGTGGCCGGGGTGTAAGGCAGCTGTCGCAGTGCCTCTGCCTCTAGGAAGCCGAGTGAGGTGACTGTTGGCGCTCAGTGTAGCTCCTGATCCATTGGATGTTGCTGTACAATCTAGAACTTTCCTCACAGAAGAGCCCAGAGGTTTCTCTCTGAGATGGTTTTCGACCTGTCCTTTTCAAAGATCACACCACATGCTGAAGGGTCTATGACCTCGTGACAGCACCATCCTGGTCTTTCGAAATTGCCCAGACTAGCTTTGAACTCACAGTCCTCCTGGCCCTGGAGAAACTAGGACTCTTTATCGGCAAAGATTTTGTCATTGTTCTTTTCAGTGGCCTTGCCTGGGTTCCCAAAAGCAAATGTTGTGAGCTGGCTAATGGTTTCCCCACCACAGCTGCTGGTGACTGTGACTCTGCAGGCGGAGGACTTTCATCAGGTGTGCGGAGCACCTCCACAGCCACCCCCAGAGACGCAAGAACTGTGGGCCAGCCCTGGATCTCAGAGATTCTACAGCCCTCCCCTCCCAGCCTCCTGCTGAGAGGAGCCTTGACCGCTCAGTCCCAGCAGGGCCAGGGACTCCGGGTTGTGTTTGGACAGATAAAATCTCAGCCACGTGGGCCCTGCAGGTGGCCTGAGGACTCTACCTCCACAGATAAGAAACCAGCCACAGCCACCTCAATTCAAGAGCAATTTAAGATAGCACGCTAATTAAAGGGTCTGTAGGCCCAAGCCCCACGTAGATTTAGATCCAGAAGTTAACGAAGATCAGATGGTGCAGGCAAGCGTTCCATGTAAATAGAACTTGACCCCACACCCTGCAGCTGAACAGTTGTGAGGGATTTTTTTGTTGTTGTTGTTTAATTATTATTTTTTAAGGCACAGGGTAACTTTTACCATCAGATATAGCTATATGGTATCTAATAGGGGAAGTGTGTGCGGTGGGTTAAAGACATCTCATTCACCTAAAACCCCTATAATTTGCCGAAGAAGGTTGAATGACGCCTATGTTTCTTGAAGGAAAAAAAAAGTCCCCAAATGCATGGCTTTCATTTAATCAAATCACTGAGCAGCAAACACCAGCAAGACCACCCAGGCCCCGGCTGCAGCTTTTCCTGCAGAATCTGGTCTTCTGTCATTCTTTGAAGGCAAGGGTTTCATCCTGTAATTAGGGGGTTCCTTTGTTTCTTTAATGTTGGATGTTGCTCAGCCCAGAGTGTCACGGGGAAATCACCTCGTGGATCTTGACAGCAGCCAACACCCAAGGGCTTTAAAGGGAAGGGACCACAAGGAATCTGGGGCTTAGCACCGGCCCTGCCAAGGGGGAAGGGAACAGGGGAGGTGCCCGGACAAGTAACAGGTTGGGGTGTGTGTGTGTTGGGGGTTGGGGGGTGAGGACACCAGTGGCTGTTCTGACTGACGCTTTCAAAAGTGGCTTCCAAATTTCAGCAACAAAGGTTCTGCAAAAAAGAATCACCGTGTTCTGCATCTTGAAGACCCACTTAGTGTCCCTTCCCCAGGCAGCCATTAGGGCTTGAGACTGGCGCCAGTGGCAAGCACCAGGAGCCACCCGGTCCCTTAGGTACTGTGTGGAATTTCTCAATCTAACTTTGTTTAGTTTGGAGGGACATTTTTTTTTCTTTCAGATTTTTGGTCCTAGGGGGAAAAAAATCCCTGTGGTTTCTTTCTTATTCATCCTCTATAATCGCCACTTTGGAGAAAGGCTTTCGCCATTTTCCCATAAAACCCAAACAGGAGAACTCAGAGTAGACATGGCTTGTCTCTGGGCCCCGCTTCCTCTGCCTGCTTGTCTCCACAAACCTCTCTTGGCACTGGGCTTGCCCTTTAGTCCTCAGTGGAACTCTGCTTGCAGACTCTGGCGGGGTGGCTACCTGGATGAATAGGAAGACAGTTGCAGGTGACCTGAGTCCTGCCCATAGGCTTCCGGAAACGCCTTTTGCCACCTCAGTGTGTGTGGGAGAGCGGCCAGTCTCCTCTGAAGTAATCTCGGCGATCCTGTGTCCCTTTTCCTGTGAGCACTTGTATCTCGTCACCCTTCACCTGGTGCTGTCACCAGGGCCAGCTGTGCCACCCCGTGATGTCGATGCTTACGTGTGGCCTTCCTTCCTCAGCCAATGCGCATCGAGGTTTCCTCCCATCTTCCTGGGACTTCTGCTGTGAAGACTTATAAAGAGACTTGAGCCCTATGCTGGGGCTGTCAGACTACCGAGACAGCAGACTCCTGGAAACTGGGATTTCTCTGGGGCTCTTGAGCTGGCCAGAAGGGAAAGGCTGAAGCCTGGTGCCAGCAAGAGTGGGAACTTGTCTCCCAGGAAGGGTTTCACACCCTTCTGAGGGCCTGTCAGCCCCCCTTGCAGGAGTCTGGAAGCCAGGTAGCGATGGGTCAGTGATGGGCCCGGCCACACCCCAGCCAGGTCCGCGTAGCCATGACTCCTCTTGTTCTCTAGTTGATCCTCAGGTCAGGACCCTGAAGATGGACTTGGGGGGTGGGTCACTCAACCTCATGGCCACATTGAATACATGTCCTTTCTCTGCTTCTGTGATTATTTGTTTCTTTAACTGGGGAGGGCTAGCCCCATCTACCTCTTTAAGGCTGCCAGGACCCAGGCTTTGGCTTCAGCTCCCTCCGTATATACTCTCCCTAGGGGGTTTCACTCACCCACGGACGCCCACCTGCTGTGTATTGACATCCCTGCCCCTTGGTTCTTCAGCAGGGAGGTGTCAGAAGTGAGCTGCCTGCCAATCAGATTGCCTTACGGGATTCCACTCCTGAAGTGGGGCGAGTGTGGGCGATTCACTGCCCCTGCCCACCGGGACTTCTGCCATAGTAGCTCTCTACAGCACACAAGCGCTTGTCCAGGTCATCAGTGGGGTCATAAGTCCCTTGCCACTTTTCACTCTCAATACAGGCAGGGGTATTTCCATAATTCCCCTGTGGGTGGGGGTAGGGGCTTAGACAGGCTGGGTCTCTGACAAGCCCAGGAGGGGTGATCTCTGCCAGGTTCTGGCATCCCAGATAGATGTGAGAGTAGGAGTAGGCAAGCCCCAGCTTCTTGCTTCCTAGCTCACAAAACATAAAACATCGCTTGATGCAGCCCAGATGAGGGTGAGAGGCGCGCCTGGAGCTGTTAGCGGCGGTCACCTGTGCGCTGAAAGAATAGGCACAACTCTCAGCAACACAAAGGCCTGGGAAACACAGACAGATGGGGACATGGCTATCCTCGAGGTTGACAACGTTCCCTTGTCATGCTAAAAGCCCCAGTCTCAAGCGTCCTGCCCAGCCTTTCTTGGGTAGAGTCACCGGAGCCTCAAGCACATGCCTATTTCTGGTACCTAAAGAAACATCTGGCAATTTACTAAATTAGGCCAGAGGAAAGCCCAATGAAAATAGTGTCAGCCAGCCGTGTTTGCAGGTAAGGCCTACGTCAGTCAGGGCCCGAAACCCTCAGACCACAGAGTTTGCATCCTCCCTCTGAGAGGACTAACAAGCCACGCTTAGAGAACCAGAGCACGGAATACAGCCAGGATCCAGGATGGGTTCCAAGCAAGCAGAGAAAACCAGTGTGCATTGTGCAACCAGAATCGGGAATCAGTATCCAGGCAAGCATAGACAGCAACGGTGCAGCGTGCAAGGAGAGTTGGCAAAGGCAGGAAACTAGTGTTTAGAATGTGACCAGGATTGAGGATCAATATCCGGACAAACCTAGAGAGCCGCTGTGCAGCATGCAACCAAGACCAAGGGTCAGTAATACCAGGCAAACAGAGACAACCAGTGTACAGTGTGTAATCAGGACTGGGACACAAAGGAGTCCCAGCCAGAGCCACCCAGGCTTGGCTGAGAAACCAGATACCAGTACTGGGCAGGAATTCACCCCACGGAAGCTGTTGCTTCACTCTCTAGTCCCTTAGGCTCCTGCCTTCTGACAAAAGCCAAGCCAAACAGGGCTTGGGGAGGGGCCAGGCTGATCAGCCAATGTCACCTTCCAAGTGTCAGTCTCTGGGCAGAACCCAGGGGCTCTGCAGGTTTTTGCAGCCCTCTGCAGCCTACTGGAAGAGGGTAGATTTCCCAGAAGCCACTAAGTATACTTTTTTTTTGGGGGGGGGGGCTTCTTTTCAGACCACCAGAGGTTCAAGAGGAAGTGGGCAAGTCCATGTCTTTCTGGGAAGTGAGGAGAGGTTTGGCTGCAGGTGCACCCCAGTTGACAGGGTCACAGGGATTCTCTGAGGCGCAGAGCTGAGATCTGTGACCTTAGGCTCCAGGCCACCCACCCCCAGCTTGGGAGGTGAGCGAGATACACAAGATTAAACCCAGTGGGAAATACACACGGGAACCCATGGGCATTTTGTCATCCCACTGACTAGGCCACATGCCTCACCTCTGCTCTGTCCTGCCCTGTGTGTTGTCCGCATTGAACACGTGATGTGACCACACCCCCATCCCTGTGCTGCAGCTGTTCGGAAGGACACAACTGTATTAGTTATTTTTCCTGTTGCAGGGGCAAAAATATTGGACAGAAGCAACTTGAAGTGAGAGCGGTCCTTCCCAGTGGGATCAGTGTGGTGGAGCTCATGGCAGCAGGAGGCTGTGGCAGAGTCACTGGGACGACTGTCAGACCAGGAAGTAGAAGGGCTGGCCTCATCTCATTCAGGGAAGCAGGGCCTGTTTGAGACCCTCTCCCCAGTGACTTACTTCCTCTAGCTAAGCACCCCCTCTTAAAGGTTCCCCGCTTTCCCCAAACAGCACCCTTATCCGGGAGCCGTGGAGGACATTTGACATTCAAGGTAACAGTCAAGTATATCAGCCCTGGGTGGAAACAGTTTCTCCTTCCCCAGCAACTAAATACAGCTCTGTGGGATGTTGGGGTGTCTGGAGGAGGGAGTGAGCAGAGTCAGTGGTGAGGGGAGGCTAGAGCTGACCTGTGCCTAGAATAGGGGTGTCTGGTGGCCAGAGGCCCTGGTGTATCATTGTTTTCATAGGTGCAGTTCCGGCCTCAACCCCCACGGTAAGAATGGATAGTTGGCCCATTTGTCACCTTGGTTTCTCACCCTCCCCCACCCCTGTCCCTAATCAGCCTGTCAGTGGATGCTCTGCTCCCCGGGTGTGACAGGTTTAAGAAGGTAGAAACTGTTGGCTAGGGGCAGCCGGGTAGGGGTAGCTGGACTAGAGACACTGCCCCAGCATCTGGTTTTACTGGTCCCTTGTCCCGTCAGTCCCCTCCGTGTGCTGCTTTCCGGACAGACAAGGGAGGCTCAGTCTGCATGTGGGAGACTGGAGCTTGGGGCTGGCCCTGGAGTATTGCGGAACCTCCATGAGTAAGAGTGAGTAACCCGCTCAGCGCTCCTCCTCGCTGGGCACGGGCACTGACCCAGTTCTGTCTCAACTGAAGGTGGAGCTGGCACCTGGTGCAGGCTGAAGAACCACCCTGATCTGCATACAATGGGTCACTGCAAGCCCAGAGACCCGGAAGTCCTTCCAAAGCTCACACCCCTGCTTCCCAGTCTGTATAGCTGTGCCCTGGGAGGGGCCTCAGCCACCCACTCCTGTCCTGTCTTCAGGCTTCCAAACAAGACTGTTGACATCATGACTCAAGGAAGGAACAAAACCAAGAAATAGCTCCCGAGGTTGCCCCGGTCTTCTGAAGACAAAAGAGGGCTGGTTGGTCTTTCCTCAGCAACATTCCTGGAGGAGAGAAGCCTCATGAAACCCACACGGAGTTGCGAGAACTGCCTGGGGTTACATAAGAAGTCAGCAAGAGCTCCCTACATGAGACTCTTCAGCGGAGCTGCCTGCTAGCTGTGCAGAGAGCCCCACATTGTTGATCGCATGAGCGGTCATCTGTGAACGGTCATCCGTACTGGGAACTGGCGATATTGTGGAGCAGCTGTGACATCAGTAAACTCACTGGTTCACCAAACTAGACTAGGGTAGAAGGTTTCTTCCGTCTGTCATCAGTGACCTATGTGGAGTGAATCCAAGTTTATTTATGTATCCCCAGGAGAAGTCCCACCAAAGTTAACTCTAGATTCTTTACTTGCTGGATGGAGCCAGAGCCCCAGGAAACACAAACCAGGTCTAGGGGACATCACTCTGAGATGCCTGTAGTACTACAATCCAGGGAAAACCAAAACAGAAAATATAACATAAAGGTATTGCTATTGAACTCGTTCATTCAGGGAGGAATCTCTATGTCTTTCTAAGCCAGCCTAAGGTACAGAATGATGACCTCAGTGTCTGATGGAACACAGACCTGGATAAAAATGTGTGCAGTCCTGAATTCTAAGCTAATTCAAGGCTCTGCCTCGGACAGCACTCAGAATAGGGCTTTGGGATTGATTGATAAGAAGGGAAACAACCCCAATTTTCTTGTGGGTGTCAACAGTTTGTCACCTCCCTGGGACAGGTCTGTGGACCAGGAGGCTGTTGCCAGGTACAGGATGTTGCCCATGGGGACCTCTGGGTAGTAGAGGCACCTCTGGGCTGTCTCCCTGTATCCTGACGTGAAATCAGAGCAGGGCTGAATGATGGAACTCCCTGGCGTTGGTGTGGGACGCTCCCTTCCTTCAGGTGCACTTTGTGAAGGAAATGGATCATTAGTTTAGTAACCAAAAACCACTGCGTCCCGGCTGACCATCTCCACACCGGCAAGTGACTTATGCCAGCTGGGGCATCTTACACAGCCATGGCATAGGGTGCCGACCTCATGCCAACCACAGGGGATGGGCACACAGGGACAAGGCTGAAACATTAGAAGGTCTTCAGGGACACTGAGAGCAGAGAGTGAGGAGAGACAGGATGGAAGTGGCCCAGAAGTGTCGGGGCATGCTGGGAACCAGGAGGTCCTCAGGCACAGCGGAGCAGCTGCTTGGGGTGGGGAAGTGGACTCCAAAGACTAAGCTTTGAGTATGTGTGAGAGTCAGGGAGTGTGCAGACTGTGCTCAGAGACGATTCCTCAAGTGTCTGGGAATCAGTGAGTGTGCAGACTGTGCTCAGAGATGATCCCTCAAGTGTCTGGAAGTCAGGGAGTCAGGGAGTGAGCAGACTGTGTTCAGAGACGATCCCTCAAGTGTCTGGGAGTCAGGGAGTGTGCAAACTGCGCTCAGAGACGATCCCTCAAGTGTCTGGGAGTCAGGGAGTTGGTACTTAGAGAGCCCCACATCCTAGTTAACAGTCAGTTGACAGAGCCTATAGTCATCCAAGAGCAAAACCTCTGTTGAGGAGTTTCCTACATCAGACTGGCCTATGGGAATGTCTGTGGGGGATTATCTCCACTCATTAATGGATACAGGAGGTCCCAGCTCGCTGTCAGAAATCCTGGTCCCTGGATAGGTGGGTGATCAGGGGCTGGTGAACAAAACCAGTGAGCAATCCAGAGCAAAGAAGCAAGCAGCCCTTCACAGTTCCCGCCTTTAGGTTACTGCTTAGAGCTTCTGCCCTGAAGTGGAAGACAAGCAAACCCTTTCCTCTGAGTTGCTCTTTGTCAGGGTGTTTCAGTGCAGCAACAAGAAGAGAACAGAACACCCCATGGACGGGTGAAGGACAGGTTGTACCCTGGCCACGCATGCCCTTGAAGAGGTCCTGCCTCCAGGGGTGGGGGTGGGGCAAGTCAGAACTGCTGTAAGAGATGTGGGAGGACATTTGATTGCCAGGACCTGAAGTAGCAATCAGGTGGTTGTAAGCCTGACGTGGGGGCTGGTAGCTGAACTGCGATCCTCTGGGGGGGGTGGGGAAGCCTGACATGGGGGCTGGTAGCTGAACTGCGATCCTCTCGGGGGGTGGGGAAGCCTGACGTGGGGGCTGGTAGCTGAACTGCGATCCTCTGGGGGGGGGGGGGGAGCGCAATGCTCTAACCACTGAGCTATCTCCCCAGTCCCTCACCGTATTTTCAGATGGTCTTTACCTGACTCTCACCAGTTCTGCCAGATTGGCAGTCCAGGCCACCCCGCCGGACACCCTAGGCCCCTTTTTTCCATCAGCAAGCAAGAACCCAGAAGTCATTAGGCCAGTGCTGGGCAGAGGAAGAGTTGTCAGGGATCAGTCTCCCTCAAGGAGATGAACTGATTAACTGAACCCGTGTCAAAGCAGAGGAGACGAAGATGAGATGAAGCCAGACTCTGTGTGGACCTTCCCGCGGTGCCTCGGACTGTAGAGCTCCGGAAAGAAGGAAGAAAAGACTTGCTCTTTAGAGAAGGGAGGAGGCTGTGTGGTCCAGAGTAAGGCCTGGCCACACAGGGAAAGAGCGTGCTTTGTCATTGTAGACTGTTCAGTGTAGATTCAGGAACCCAAATGCATTTCCTCAGCTTGGCGCCATTAACAAGGAGGTGTATTCAACCTCTCTCTCTCTCTCTCTCTCTCTCTCTCTCTCTCTCTCTCTCTCTCTCTCTCTCTCTCTCTCACCGTCTCTCTGTCTCTCTCTCCTCCTCCTCCCTTCCTCCTTCCCTCCCTTAACCACTTACTGAAAATTCTATAGGAGTCTTTGTTCTCTGGATGCTGGACAAGCCTCCTGTATCCCAGGTCCTGCCCACAGGACCCAGCCCAGATACATATATTCTTCCTGGTACCTCCAAGAGGTCAACGCTCGGACACAGAGAGGATGCCTTGCCCATCCTCCGTCTCCAGCCCATGAGACCCGAACCACAGCTGAGTAGGCAGACCAGAAGCGTCATTTCCCAGCCAGCACACCTTTCTCTGTATTCCATTCTGAACTGCACAGTTTTCGGGTGAGAATGAGCGGAGGTGGGGTTTTATTGCAGAGATGTACATGATGTTCACAACTCTTTGAACTTGAGTGTAGATGATGTCTGGAGGACTCTGAGCTTTTTACGGGTTTGTTTTGGGGCCAGACATGCAGTCCCGCCCTCAGAACTCTTGTGGCTCTTCCAAACCTCACACATCACCTCGGGTCCTCACTCCAGTTAAGGCTCAATGACATCAGAGGTTTCTTCTGCCTTCCGTGACTCAGGGCTTCTGAGGAAGGACAGTGTGTTCTGCTGATCTGGTCTAGTTAGAACCATAACCTGTGCTGGGGAGACGGCTCAGGGAATAAAAGTACTTACTACTTCAGCATGTGGACCCAAGTTCAATCCTTAGGACCCACATCAAAAAACCCAAGTATGGCAGCACAAATGTGTAATCCCAGCTCTGGGGAGGCAGAGACAGGCAGACTCCTGGACTCCCTGGCCAGCCAGGCTTGCCTACTTGGTGAGCTTCAGACCATTGAGAGACCTTGTCTCAAAAACCCAAAAGTGTCTAACCTGGTAACATGTCTGAAAAATGATGTCCAAGGTTGTCCTCTGGCTTCTGAATGCATGTGCACATTCACAGATACACCTACATGCACACACCACACACATACTGAAACACACCACACATGCATGTGGACATCACACCTTCATGTACACAAACACATCACACACATACACCACACACAGACATACATAGACACATACTCCACACATATATGCTCACACACATACACACACAGGTATTTACCACAGACACAAGACGCACACACATAGATACACACAGACATACACACACACAGTCATGTACCACAGACATGAGACACACACTACACACACACAGACACGCACATACCACACACACAGATACACACAAATGCACGTGGAGATGCACACATTCATGCACACAAACACATCACACACATACACTACATACACAGACACATATTCCACACATATATGCTCACACACATACACTCACAGATATTTACCACAGACACACAGACACAAGACACACACACATAGATACACACACAGACACACACATACCACACACACACACACACACATACTACACACAGAGACATGCACACCACAGAGACACACAGGCACACACACACACACCACATACACAGGTATGCATACTACACACACCACACAGACACACACCACACAGACACACATACACACACACACACCACATACACAGGTATGCATACTACACACACCACACAGACACACACCACACAGACACACAGACACACACACCATCACTTGTCCAGGGCTGGAAGAATCCTCTTCCCACACGCAGCCACATCACAGCGGTATTGTTCTCTCTGCCCTCGCAGCAGCAGAGGAAGTAGGAGGCTGAGAGCTTTGGGGAAGAAGGGGCCATCAAGGTCTGGCCTGGAAACCTTTCTTTGTAGCTGGCTGGAGACCTCCGAGTGACTTTCCCTCAGGTCAGCAGTCAGCCCTAGCATCCACCCACCCCACCAGCCGCATGCTTCCTGCCCAAATGCCAAGGTTTTCATTTGACCATGACATAATGAGCTTCATAAAATTATAAAACATCTAAATACCACCTTATTCACAGTAATTTCTACTTTCTGGTGCCATCTCCAAACTTCCCCTTCCCAATGCCGACCTCCAAATCACACCAATCACAGCAAGAAGCCACCATGACAACCACTTACCACAAAGAAGCCAAGGAGGACCCAAGGCTGACTCATCTCTACCCTGGCATTGCCAGCTTCTTACCCTGTAGGCAACAGGGAGAGGGGGAAGGAGGAATTCTCACTTCCTGTTCCTAAAACTGGGAACATGAAAATATCTCCGTGGATGGCGGCGATAAGTCAGTTGGGCATTTTCTGCTCTGCAGGCATGAGGACCTGAGTTAGATCCCCAGAACCCCGGAACAGCCAGACACAGCTGTACACATCTGTAACGCTAGCACTTAGGGGATGGGGTGAAGGTGAAGACAGACAGGTCCCAGGCATAGCCAAACTGGTGAGTTCCATGTGGAACAGCCAACCAACAAGATGAAGAATGACAGAGGAACTGAGGGAAAGCTTGTGGCACACACACACACACACACACACACACACACACACATATGCATGCGCACCCTCTGAAGAAGCAGAGGCACACAAAGAAGCTTCCCACACTAGTGGGAAGCTGGCATTGGGTCTCAGGATTCTGAGTTTCCCTGAACCTCCACCTGGGCCTGACCTAGGCCAGGGAGAGTCCCATTTGCCGGTGACCCTCATCTCATAGCTCCATCCAAGAGGACAATCCCATAGTAGCCCTGGCTTTTCCTAGAGACAGCTGGTATTGGCGAAATTGGGTCCCCTGACAACATCCAATTCGTTTATTGAAGTCCTAAGTCCCAAGACACCTCAGAATGACATGACTATATTTGTAAATCGATTTTACTAGGTCATTACGGTTAACTAGAGCCCCTCCCACAGTGCTCTTGTATGTGCGTGCACATATGTGCACACGTATGTGGAGGTCTGCATCAAGTGTCTTCTTCAGTCTCTTTTCATCACTGGACATGAAGCTCATTGATTTAGCCAGGCTGGTTGGCCAGAGAGCCCCGGGAGTCCTCCAGGCTCTGCCTCCCCAGTGCGGGGATTTTAGGTGTTTGCTGCCACGAGGAGCTTTGTATGTGGGCGCTGGGGATGAATCTCAGACCCCCATTCTTGTGTGGTGAGCACTTTACTAAGTGAACTCTCTCCCAGCCTCTGGAACTAGTGTTCTTTTATTTTATTTATTGAGCTCTACATTTTTCTCTGATCCCTTCCCTTTCTACCCTCTCCCAAAGTCCCCTTGCTCCCAATTTACTCAGGAGCTCTTGTCTTTTTCTACTTCCCATGTAGATTAGATCTATGTAAGCCTCTCCTAGGGTCCTCTTTGTTGTCTAGGTTCTCTGGGATTGTGATTTGTAGGCTGTTTTCTTTGCTTTATGCTTAAAAACCACTTATGAGTGGGTACATATGATAATTGTCTTTCTGGGTCTGGGTTACCTCACTCAATATGATGTTTTCTAGCTCCATCCATTTGCCTGCAAATTTCAAGATGACGTTATTTTTTTTCTGTTGTGTAGTACTCCATTGTGTAAATGTACCACATTTTCCTTATCCATTCTTTAGTCAAGGAGCATTTAGGTTGTTTCCAGGTTCTGGCTATGACAAATAATGCTGTTATGAACACAGTTGAGCACATGTCCTTGTGGTACGATTGAGCATCTTTTTGGTATATACCCAAAAGTGGTATTACTGAGTCTTGAGGAAGGTTGTCTCCTAATTTTCTGAGAAATCACCATACTGATATCCAAAGGGGCTGCACCAGCTTGCACTCCCACCAGCAATGCATGACTGTTCCCATTTCCCCACATCCTCTCCAGCATAAGTTGTCATCAGTGTTTTTAACCATGGTCATTCTTACAGGTATAAGATGGAATCTCAGAGTTGTTTTGATTTGCATTTCTCTGATGACTAAGGATGTTGAACATTTCCTTAAGTGTCTTTCAGCCATTTTAGATTCCTCTGTTGAGAGTTCTCTGTTTAGGTCTATACTTCATTTTTTTTTATTGGATTATTTGTTCTTTTGTTGACCAGTTTCTTGAGTTCTTTGTTTATTTTGGAGATCAGACCTCTGTCTGATGTAGGGTAGGCTGTAGCTGCTGTTTTGTCTCGTTGACCATGTCCTTTGCTTTAAAGAAGCTTCTCAGTTTCAAGAGGTCTCGTTTATTAATCATTTCTCTCAGTGTCTGTGCTACAGGGTTATATTTAGGAAGTGGTCTCCTGTGCCAGTGTGTTCAAGTGCACTTCCCACTTTCTCTTGGAACTAGTGTTCTTACAAGGGGAGAGAGCATGGGGGACCATGCACTTCACAGGTTCCCAGAGAAAAAGACCCCACAAGGATACAGTGGGAGACATAGTCTATGAGCAAAGAGACACAGACGTCAGGGAAACAAAACCTTCCGATGCCTAGTTTGGAGACTGCCAGCCTTCAGGACTATGAGAAATGAATTTCTGTTGTTTAACCAGACCAGACTGTAGTGTTTTATCATAGCAGCCCAAGTTGATGAAAGCCCAGTCCGTTCTCATTCTCTTTCTCTGGGTTTCTTATTAATTAATTCTTATAACTTATATCAGCCCATAATTTTTGTCTGTGTTAGCCATGTGGCCTGGTACCTTTTTCAGCGAGGCAGTCACATCTTGCATCCTCTGTGTCTGGGTGACAATTGCAGACTGAGCTTTTTCTATTCCCAGAATTCTCCTGTTCTCATCGCGTCGCCCCACCTCTACTTCCTGCCTGGTTGTCCCGCCTCTACTTCCTGCCTGGCTACTGGCCAATAAGCATTTTATTAGAATACATTGACAGGGTACAAACAATTGTCCCATAGCACAGGGCAGTGGTGATGTATTCCTTTAATCCCAGCACTCAGGAAGCAGAGGCAGGAGGATCTCTCTGAGTTCAAGGCCAGCCTGGTCTATAAAGTAAATTCCAGGACAGATGAGGCTACACAGAGAAACCCTGTCTCAAAAACTAAAACAAAACAAACAAAATTGACCCATTGCTTTCTGAACATTGGACACATTTCATAATTTAGATGCAGAATTTTGCTTTTCCTAAAATTCACAGCCTACCCTCCCATTTAAAATAGATTGTGAGACTCAAATTTCAGTTGGGTATCCTGATGAGTCTGAGTCAGACAGCTTTTCCCCTCTCAGTTACTGCCCCCCCACCCCGTATCTCTCCCCCTGCACCCCACAGCTGCTCTTTCCTACTTGTTGAATACAAATCTAATCATTGTCACTTAAGGTGAGTCCTTGCCTTTTTATCAAGTTTCATTCCTGGATACTTTGTGACACAGTGGATTGTTTTAAAATAGATTGTAGCTTACCTTAGGAGCAGCAGAAATTGACTTTTGTTCTTGCTTTCACATCAAACAGTAGTATGTGTGTGTGCACGTACGGTGTGTGCGTGCACGTACAGTGTGTGCATGCGTGTGTGCATGCATGTGTGTGTGCGTGTATGTGCTTGAGTGCGTATGTGTGCGTGCGTGTGTGTGTGTGTGTGTGTGTGTGTGTGTGTGTAGCCTCCTTGTGTTCCCGCCTCTTTTCCAGCAGTCCTACACACTGGCGTCTGCATCAGGTTTCCTAGTGGGCACCCCAGGTCTGCAAACTCCATTCTATGATCCAGTAGAATCCTGAGTGTAGCGATGTCCTCTATGCATCTTTAGCTTCTTCCCAACCCTAACATTTGTGCTTAGTAAACTGCTTGGCAGCTTGTGGTTAAGAGCACAGTCTTTTCCTGCCTCAGAACCTTTGTTCATTACCTACGCTGTACTTACCCAGCCCCCCACTCAGGCAAACCCCACTTCCTTTTCTAGGCCTTGTCCAAGTACCTCCCCCATCATAACCCACACTCTACCCTTTCAGGCAAGGTGGTTTGCCTGTCTCTTGGAGCACAGGGCCATCTTATGCTAGCCATGCTGGCCTGCATGACCTCTCTGCTGCTGTTCTTCAGGAGAGCAAACAAGACCAAGTTTGCAGAAGTCCTAGTCTGCCCCGGGCCCCATGTCTAGCATGGTTATAGATGTTCTTAGGACAGTCTTACAGGACAGGCGTTAGCAATTCCATTTTAACAGCTGAGCAGATACAGGTCAAGGACCTTAGTAGTTCAGCTAATGAATGATGGAGCCACAAGAGAGAGGCAGGCAGGACACAGGAAGGACAAACTAGAAACCAGGAGGTCACCAACACAACCCATCTCTCCAGACTTCATTTTGTCTAGTTATAAAGAAGGCTCAAAACCGCTACCTCTTGGACGAAGCGTGCAAAATCCCAGAGCGTCATCTACTCTGAAGATCCCTTCCCCATAATTCCCACGATGCTTTGCCCATTCTGGTTCTCAATGCGCTTTTGTTTTGAAGCAGGGAATTATCTAAGGCTGACCTCTGCCCTTAAAGTAGTTATGGGCAGCCAAGGATGGCCTTGAACTCCTGATCCTCCTGCCTCCACCTTCTGAGTACTAAGGTTCTAGGCAGATGCTACCATGCTGGAAACTGAACCCAGGCTAGGTGAGTACTCTACCAGGGGAGCCTCAGCCCCACAGTATAGATTTCTTATTGACAGAGTCACTTCTTCTAACAGCTTAAATATCTATGAGCTGTGTATAAGTGCCTCCTTGTTTTTGATGTTATGACAATACCCCCATTCCCAGCCTTAGCAAAGAGATCAGTCCAGAATCTACAAAGAAAACCATTTCCTCACCCGTCATGACTGGCAGCAATTATGACATACATTTGTGAATGAATATTGCTCACTGTGCTCCAGAGACTTCTTCCCAGGACTTTGTAACCTGGGCTGGGTAGTGCTAGCTAATACTAGCTGCTAATACACAAGGCCAGTGTGCTTCTCCCTCTGGGGAGAGCACAGAGATCTGTAATCATGGCTATCCCTGCCCTTTGGAGGACTCAAACGGTCTGAGAACCTTTGATAGGGTGGTGTCGGTCTTTCCTGCTCAGGCTGAGCCGCCTCGGGAGACAATGCTGGTCTCTGGCCAAGGCGTTTGTTTCTGTGGCGTGAAAATGGTAACCGTCTGGTTCTGGCTTCACTTCCTGCATCTGGCTATCAGTACAATGGATTTGGTGTCTGTGGTGGAGGGGAAGGGGTGGCGTTCTGCGGCTTACTGGGCTACTGCGTCCGTCTTTCCTTAACTCTAGAAAAGCCGTTTTTTCGTCTTTTCTCCTTGCAGTATGACCTTGACCCCAGCCAGCCCACGTTGTCCTTCAGAATAGTCCAGGTCTGCCAGGCTCCTCCAGTCCAACTGATGCCAGAGTTCCCAAGCCTGGCTTCTGCAGTCAGAACTTGCCCTCAGCTATAGCAACCTCCTGTGCACGCACCAACACCCTTTCATCTCCCAGGTGAAACCGCTGACTCTTGGCGGGTTTTAATTCAAGTTGCAACAGCTTGGCTTATGTTTGCTGGGGGCTCGCTAGCTTTCTGTAGTTACCTTTCTCCCACAACTGAGTAGATAAAACCAAGGTGCTTTCTGAGACGGGGCGATCTGCAAAAACAGACAACTGCTATGTTCCGCAGCGAAGGCGATGCTTCTTGGACACGGATTTTACAGATATGCGTTCTTGCTCTGTCTGATTAGCGATCAGAACAGGAGCTGGAGCCAAACCAGTCCAATCAATGGCAGGATCCCCATCCTAGCTCATTCAGTGTCCTTTCCCGCTCCCCCAGCTGAACTCTTCGTAGATGATCATGGTCCCCATTGATCTGCCTGTCCATTTTGCATCCATTAACAGACACCTCTCTGGGTGGCCGTAGATAATTCATCTACTTTAACCAGCCCATTGATTCTGCTCTTGGACAAGTGTCTGTCTTGGAGAAATTAAAGGAAGCCCATGCTTTCTCCCAAGCTCTTCTGCCATCTCTGAGGAAGCGAGAGCAGATCTAGCCTCAAGCTTTGCCTTTCTCTGCCCTCATGCATGGTGTCTTCTCCTTTGATCCAGGATACCTGTGTGCCAATGCATCACCAGTACCTCCAGACACAGAGGGCAGAAGCCAGCCTTCTCTCTATGTTTTACTTTAAGACAGGAATGTTGCTAAGATGTTAAAGCTGCCCTTGAACTCACTTGACAGCCCAGTCAGGACTTGAACTCGCAACCTTCCCACCCCGGTCCTCTGAGTAGCTGGGATGACAGGCACTCATCGTCACATTCTAGGGACCACATTTTATTTTTTAAATACAGGATAGCAAACCAAAGTTCTTAAGTCAAAATGTGCATGTGTTTCACAGCTAAAGATATACACAGTGACAAGCCCCAGTTGCTCGTCTCTTAGGAAGGAGAGACCCCAAGAATCTGTTTAATGTGACGTCTACTGGGTCCTGTTTTTCCCCTTGAAAGATTTTTGTAACTAGCCTTGCATTACAAATTCCACCCAGGTCTTAATCTATACACAAATCAGGATCCAGACTTAGCAGTCCGGGTCCACATGGCTTCAGGGAGCATCCTTATGCATGATTTAAGATGCAGGTAGGTGAGGTGGGCACCTAAATGGAGGCCCAGTGTGTTTCCCCTTGAGTTTGCAGAAGATCACTCTATGATGCCCACACAATGACAGTGTCATCTAACAAAGCGTTTGTCACCAGAGGGTCTACAGGCAGGCCACCAGAGCTGACTATGAGAGGCTATGGAGGGAGGGTAGCAGCAGTCTTGCTTTGAGTGACAGAGTCACACAGAGTGGAGAACGGGGACATTGTTTACATTTTCAGAGGGGTCTGGGTGCCTGGGTAGGCTCACCAAGGAGCAGAGTGGGAGGGCAGAACAATGGAGGTCTGTTTGTGAGCCCCAGAGACATCCCTCGGGGCCCACAGAAATTCTTGGAATGTGATACACTCCTCTAGGAGCCGTGGGGACTGGAGACTGTGGCATCCAAGTTGTTACAATGTGACTCGTTAGTATCCACAGTTCAGGAGCCAGGAAATCTAGTTCAGGAGAGCAACATGAGCTGGGGAGTAGATGGCTTCTGGACAGGGCGTGGGTTCAGAGCCATCCTAGGAGGAATGAGCACAAGTGAGTGTCCAGATTACGCTCCGAATGTGAGCTGTTCCCTGTTGGAGTTCTCAGGCCCCAGCTGGTGGTGCTGGGTCAGAAGGCTCTGGATCTTTTAGGAGATGGGGCCAAGCTGCAGGAAGCAGCTACTGGAGGGTAGTTTCAGGATGTTAGCCTAGCCCTGTTCCTAGTGGGAACGCTTGACCTCTTGGGTAACCAAGATGTGAGGAGTCCCTCCCCCCCCACACCTTTTTTTTTGTCTGAACCTTCCCCTGCCATGATGGACCTGTAGCCTCTAAACTGTGAACCCAAACAACTCTTGCTTCTGGCAGGCGTTTAGTTACAGATACACAAAAGCCACGGCGACACATGAATGGGTGCATTTCTCTCACAAATATCTCCTAGAGTTTAGTTCCAGGCTAGGGGGTAAACTATAGGAACCTAGAGTATAGAAACCTGGGAATGGACTTGGGGACATAATTACAAGTAGGCATACCTGGGAACAGGGAAGGATCCTGGGAAATCTGCTGTTCAGGGGCAGAGAACTTGGTAGGAGCAGAGCAGGCAGTCTGAGAAGGCTGGTGTGTTCCTGGATACTCAGTACAGACATGGTTCACAGGCAAGTGGGTTCAGTCTCTGGGAGTTCAGACTTATAGCTTGCTTGACGCTGTCCCCCAGACCCTGAGGCAGACACTGAGCTGCAGCCCAGCGTGGCCTGGGCAGGTGCTTACACTGGTTGTAGGCAGACCACCAGGGTACAGGACAGAGGCCACACATCTGTCTAGTCTTATGTCGACAGTGTGCGCTATGATTCTACCAATTAAGAGATTCCAGCAGCCATGGTTACCATGGGACTGCTGAACACGCTGGAAGGGATAGGGTCAAGCCACTGTGTGGAGGCCAGAGGAGAGGAGGACAGAGCTTCCTGGTCCTGTAGTCTGCCTTTCCTGGACTCCAATCTTCATCAGCATCTTGCAGTAGCATCCTTTCAACAGGAGGGTTTTGTGTTTAAGATTACATGGGGCACACCCCTGTCATACCAGCGCTCAGGCTACAGCAGGAGCAAAGACAGTTTAAGGCCACTTGGGCGGCATTAGCCAGGCTCCATCGTAAACAGACAAAAGTAAGAGCGATGGGGTTCAAAGAGAGAGCCTTTCACTCTCAGAGAGGGAGCTAAGTGACTTTCCGAAAACCCGGGAAGGAGCTAACAGGCCATGCATCCTTATTCTTCCGGGCCCTCTGGCTCTGACCTAAAGGCCACATCAGTCAAAAACCATCTTTCTAGCCCTCTAAGAGCAGGTTTGGTTTTCCTGACAATACTTCCCACCTATCGTCTTATTTCCTTTTCTAAGCTTAAAGATTAGAAGCCTCAGGGGATTGGCAGGGGTTATTGCAGAGAAAAGGGAGTCTGAAGATTGGACCAGGCTGGGGAGGAAGCTTCCTGGAAGCAGTGCATGATGGGAACCACAGTTCTTCTCCACTGTCCTGGCTGGCTGTCAGTCAGAGAGACAGGGAGGGCAGCCGCACCAGTCCATCTGAGTGACATCACATGAATGATGCCCGTCTCAGGGTATGCCAGGCAACAACTTCCCAACTTCTCATTTTTTTTTTTTTGCTTCAACACTTGGTCTATTCAGAAATAAATTGTGTGTTTTATGATTCCCTGTCACAGTGGGACTGGTGACAGAGGGCTGAGGTCCTGGCTCGTCAGGGGGCTGAGGCAGAGAGCTCACAAGCTTCAGGTCTACCCGAGTGACAGAGTGAGCTCAAGATAATGCTGGGCAACCTAGTGAAACCCTGTCTCAAGACAGAAAGTGAAGAGGATGCTGAGGATGTGGTTCAGGGGTTGCGGGGCCTTGCATGCGAGGCCCTGCGTTCAATCCCAGTATAGGAAGAAAAATGACAGACTTTGCTACCATCCGATCGCTGTTAGTCGGGTCCTACCTGATGGATAAGCTTCCCTTTCTCTCCCATGATTCCGTTCCTCGGCTCAACCCTTCTTACTTCTTTATCTTCCCTAAAGATCATATTCTTTGTCAACAAAATATGACGTTCTGTGGCAGTTTCATTGGAACTGGTAACAGTTTTTGTAATACTTTATTTCTTTCTTGGATTGAGTTTACTTGGCAAATTGAAATAGTCTCAGTTTTTAAAGACTTATTGTATGTGTGTGTGTAGGTGTGCACATATGTGCAAGTGACCTTGGAGACCAGAAGAGGGCGTTAGACCTTTCTAGAGCTGGGGTTAAAAATGTGGGCCCTGGAACGACAGTCCAGTCCTTCTGGAAGAGCAGCAAGCGCTCTTAACCTCTGAATCATCTCTCTGGCCCCCAGTTGAAATTTGTATCCGGCAGTTTGTCCTTTAGAGATAGCACATAGATGAATTTTCTAGAAAAACATTAAGAAGCAGATAACCTACTAAGTCACCAGCTGTAGATTATGGTAATAAGCCACCCAGCAGTGTTCAGGAGTCAAAAGACCCAGATGGTAGTGCAGACACTTTCAAAACTTCCGTAAAACATCAATCACCACGGTAAAAAAGCAAAAACAAACAAACAAACCACCATGGAACTCAGCAAAATTAATAAAGCTTCTCAACTCAGCTTCTAAGCCAGTGTAACGTTGTTGCCAAGCTGTTAAACTTTCAGTGACAGGGCAACCGCAGTCCTGTCTACTATGAAACACTCCTAGTGCTGCGTTAGCATGCAGCTGCGGGATGCCAAATGGCGGCGATTCTGCTTTATAACAAGCCTTGTTCTAAGTCAGAGCTCTGCTAAGATAGCGGTGAAAAGCGAGGCGTGGTGGCACACACCTGTGAGTCCAACACTAGGTGGGTCGGGATTGCAAAGTCAGTCTGAGCTACACGGTGAGACCTTATTTCAGGAGAAAGAAAAGAAGAACAAGAAACTGGTAGTAAACACAGAAGTCAGAGACATTGTTATTTCCACTGTTAATATTATAGATCATTGACACACGCTCCATTTTTTAATGATTGACAGCACAATGGATTTATCTATACCAACCTCATCATGAATACTGGGCTAATTTGTTACAGTATCATCACCAGGAGGCAGACAAACCTCAGCTCCAGTATAGTCTTAAGAAGTGGTTCTCAACCTGTGGGTGGTGACCCCTACATGGGTCACATGGCAGACATTTATATTATGATTTGTAACAGTAGCAAAAGCACAGTTGTGAAGTAACAACAAAAATAACTTTATGGTTGGGGGTCACCACCACGTGAGAAACTGTCTGAAAGGGTTGCAGCATTGGCAAAGTTGAGAACAACTGTGGAAATATCAATCATGCAGCTGTCTTAGTTGACTCTTTGGGGGCCTGGCGTTCAGTTCCCAAATAATCCCCGGGAGCCTTATTATTTCTTATGAATGCCCGGCCTTAGCTTGACTTATTTCAAGCCAGCTTTTCTTAACTTATCATGTCTACCCTTTGCCTGTGGGCTTTTACCTTTCTCTATTCCTGTATATCTTTCCTTTTCTTCTCATTTTGTCTCTGACTGTGTAGCTGGATGGCTGGACCCTGGAGTCCTCTTCCCCTCCTTTTCTTGTTCCTCCTTCTCTTCTTGTTCTTCTATTTATTCTCTCTGCCTGGCAGCCCTGCCTATCCCTCTCCTGCCTAGCTATCCTTCTGTACACTGTGTGAATATGTATTGCTATGATTGGTTTAATAAACAAGATGACTGGCCAATAGCTGAACAGGATAAAGTTAGGCGGGAAAGATGAAACTGAGAATGATGGGATGAGGAAGGGCGGAGCCAGAGTCTGAGTTGCCATCCAGAGGCAGAGAGAGCAGGAGATAAACATGTCATGCTAATAAAGGTACCACCACATGGCAGAGCATAAATAAGGAATATGGGTTAACTTAAAATGTAAGAGCTAGTTAATAATAAGCCTGAACTATTGAGTTAACAATTATAATTAATATTAAGCCTCTGAGTGATTATTTGGGAGCAGGTGATCAAAACAGGAAAACTCTGCCTACAATTGGCCATTCAGCTCTTAATTAGACCAATCAGGTGTTTCAGGCAGGCAAAGTAACGCAGCTTCATAGAGCTAAATGAATGCAACATAAAAATCACAGCACATCTTTGCATCATTAAACAAATATTCCACAGCATAAATGAATGTAACACTTCTTAAAATAATATTCCACAACATCATCATATATTTAGTTTTTCATTGCTTGAAAATCCTTTTCACTTTTATTTTTTTACCTTTTAATTGTGTGTGTGTGTGCGTGCGCATGCAAATAGACTTTTCCACACAAGTGTGTGCAGAGGCCAGAGGTGGACTTTGGTTTTCTTCCTCTCTTGCTCTCCACCTTACTTTCTGAGACCAGGTCTCATACTGAACCTAACACTCACCTTTGCAGCTGGACTGGCTGGCCAGTGAGCCCCAGGGATACACCTGTCTCTGCCCCCAACAAAGCTGGGGTTGCAGCTGTGCACTGCCATGCCTGTCTTCACTTGTGTGCTGGGGATTCAAACTTAGGTCATGTTTGCACAGCAGAACCTTACCCTGTGATCCATTGACCCAGTCCCTAAAAGTATTCCTATAAAATCAAAACTACTTCATTCCCTGAACGCAAGGCTGGGTCAGCATCAGAAAACCGATGCAATTTATCAGGCAGAAATGTTATGGGGGGGGGGGGTAATCTTGGTGCTTACTGAAAAGGCATTCGCAAATTCAAGTTCATTCTCAGTAAAATCTGTGAATTAGAAAATATCTATAAAACCAGGAGCTGGGGAGATGACTTAGTCAATAAGGTGTCTGTCCTGGAGGTATGAGGGCGTGGGCACTCAGGCATATGTGTGTGAGTGTGTGTGTGTGTGTGTGTGTGTCTGTGTGTCTGGAGAGAGAGAAGTGTGTGTGGGGTGGGGGGAGAGAGAGTTCTGAGACAGTAAGTATCTCACTATCAGGCTGGCCTCAAACTCAAGATCCCCATGCACCAGTGTGTCACCAAGTGTGGCCAACTTTGAAGTCTGGGTCATCTATAGAGCACAAGAGGGAAGATTCAAAGGTGTCTTCAAGGTCTGAGGCCGGCCATGGGGCAGAATCAATTGTTAGCCCTGTTGGAGACAGAAGAAGTTGGAGAGCAAGCTGGGAAAGGCAAGAAGGGACATGGACATAGTGCTCAGTGCTAAGACTGGCAAGAAGAAGCAATTACCTGGAATGGTGACATCAAGCAGATTCATGGGAGCAGACCACTGTGCATGGAGAGCCAGTGCGGGCTGTAAAATATCACTGGAGAAGATGTCTAGGCACTGAGAAGCTCCCCACTATGGGAATTATGGTGTGGGTAATGACATCACCAAGAACTATAACCTGAGTCATACGGGAGAGAGAGGGCTCCTAAGCCACAGGCTAAGATCTTCCATAAATGAAATAACCCTGGGAGAAAGGGGTGAGGAATCCAGGAGAGGAAGTCTGTGCCGCGCAACAGGGGTTTCAAAGCCAAGGTCATTGGGGAAAGAGAGTGAATGACCTGGAAGCATTCCTGGGGAGGGTGCAGCACGCACTCGCTACTTCAGACCCGCCACTTCAGGAGGCATGGGAGGAAAAGTCATGTTCATACAAAGGGCTGTAGAGAACGCAGGACAGAGAGTCAGTGGGAGAATCAGGCTCTCCTTGGAGCACCGAGTTGACTGAAGTGACAAGCCAGAGGCTGGGGACTTTGCTGATGACTGGCTATGAGCCCCAGAAGAAGAAGGGGCAGGAGATGGCTCAAGGTCACTGAGCTTAGTGCTGAGAAACGTTTTTGCAGTTGGTGGTAAGTGGGAGATGGGAGCGGTTTTGGTGGTTATGATAACAAACAGGTCCATCCGCCCTACACAGGGTGCCAAGGACAGACCAAAGAAAGGCGTCCACCCCAAATCTAGCGTAGTGAACCAGTGTGTTCAGTGGGGTCACTTCCAGGAGCATGGAAGACTCAAAGGTGGCTGCATCCCTGAAAACCCATCCCAACACAGGGACCACTCACAGGAGCCACATCCTCGGGGCTTCCTGCACCGTCTGCAGAAAGCTCAGCTGGATCTCTTCTCTCCAGCAGCCATGGCTGCTTGTCTCACTTGGGGACGGGGACTTGTGAACCCCGTGACTTTCAAGACTGTCCTGAGACTTGTAAGTTGTACTACTTCCTGGGCCTTGGTGGCTGTCCCTTGGCACAGACTGTTTCAGTTACCAGGGAACGGCACCACCACAATGGGGCGGATGCTCTGCTGTGAATATCTCTGCAGAAATTCGTCCTGTTCTGTGCTGCTCCCCAGACACACTGTGGGAGCGTGGGAGGAACACGTGGAGAGGCATATGTAGCACTCCGTGATGACAGGCAGACATTCATGGGGGATGCTCCAACCCAGGGCCACAGAGCTCCTGGCTACTCCATCCGGTGCTGGAAACCAGGGCTGATTTCAGAAGCTGGGGCAGCACTGTGGGGGGGTGGGCAGGCTTAGGAACTAATGTTTGGGGAAAGAATTTTTTTTTCAGTTTATATTGAGAAATGTAATATGGTTCATGTTTGTTTCAGCAATTTCCCTTCTAGCAAGTGATAATAAGGGCATAAATAAAGATCCGATCAAAGAGAGACATAAATGGCACACGCCTTGACTTTATCCTACGCCACAGAAAAGCAAATAGACACCAGGTATGAGAGCACATACCTGTGACCCAAGAGTAAAGAGGTGGAGACAGCAGAAGGAGCCCTGGGCTCCCTGGGCAGCAGTGAGCTCCAGGTTCATCAGATAGTCTGTCTCAAAAAGAGAGGTGGAGAGTAATTCAGGATACCTGCTGTCAATTTCTGGCTTACACATGCTGGCAGGCACACATGTGTGCACACGTGCATACGTGCATACACAAGACACAGACACACACATACACAGACACATATGCACAGACACACACACAGACATATACACATATGCACAGACACACACAGACACATACACAGAGACATACACACAGAGACATATACACAGAGACACGTACACACAGACACACACACAGAAATACACACAGACACACAGGCACACACACTAAACCAAGGGTAAAAGGAGAAAAGTCTGAATGAGTATCCATACAATTAACCATGTTTTAGAATGGGAGAATTATGAGCTGGGCGGTGGTGACACACGCTTTTAATCTCAGCATTCTGGAGGCAGAGGCAAGATGATGTCTATAAGTTCAAGGCCAGCCTGGTCTACAAACAGAGTTGCAGGACAGCCAAGGCTGTTACACACAGAAACCCTGCCTTGAAAAACCAAAAAAACAAGGGGGGTAGAGGGATCATGACGTTTTTTTTTTCCTCCTTTGTATTTTTCTGTTTCTTCTTTGTTTTGGCACGAGTCTATAGAGAAATTTTTAATGACAAAAGTGAAGGTTTTGTTTGATGCCCTGGCTAGGAATCGTTTGAATAGTGCACTATTTAAAATTAAATGAAGTGAAGCGGTCAGTCGCCTCTGCCTCCTGCCTGCATCCCAAGATGACAGCTTCCCTTCCACACAAGGCTTTATCAAACTGGAATCTCGGTCAGAGAAACCAAGAGAAAAAGAATAACAACAGGAATTACAAGATAAACAATCCTAACCATTTCCAAGCCAGAGGCCAGCATCCCCTTCCAAGGCTGTCTGCCTTGGGAGGTGCGCCCAGAGTCTTAAGAAAAGCCAACTTTTGGAGGCCTGACCTCACCCCCCTTCCCCCAGTTTTTACTCTGAAGAGATTTCTTCCCCAAAAAGAAGAAAGAATTCTCAGTGGAAAGTATTAACTGCTTGGCAAAACTACACAGGCACAGGCAGACAAAGGCCAGTGAAGTATAAATATTTCAGACCAGAACTGTCTTTTGACCCAGCCAGTAATATCTACCCCAGCCGCAGATCTAAATGTTTGGATGGGAATGAGAGAACAGTCCAAGGCTGGCTGGCCAGCTGCAGGGGGAGACCAGGATGCTCAGCCCTGAAGAACGTGCAGACAGATGCCTTCCTAAAGCAAGGAACCCAGGCATCTGACCTTGTCCCTGATCCTGGACCTGGAAAGGTGCTTTTTTTTTTTCCTTGAAGGATAATTCTTATCACACCATTTTCCCCTTCTTCAAATCACAGTATTTACTTATTTAGATTGTAAAGTCTTTAGTCCCTGCCTTCCTCCGGTATTTCATCTTCCTTTTCTTCTTCCTCCTCATCCTTCTCTCTTCCCCTCTCCTCCCCTCCCTTCTCCTCCTCTCCTCTCCCTTCTCTCCTCCCCTCCCCTCCTCTCCTCTCCTTTCTCTTGCCCTTCCTCCTTTTTTCCAGTTCTTTTCCTCTTCCTCCCCCTTTCCCCTCCTGCCCCCCTCTTCTCTCCCTTCCTTTCCCCTCCTCCCCCATCCCCTCTCCTTCCTCCCCCTCCTTGGCTTTGTTGATTTTCATTTCAAACACGGCTACCCTAACGACCAGTATGAAAAGACAGCTTGGGTTTGGGGAGGACTAAGAAAATATGTGTTTGTATCTCAATTACAGTCGTGACTATATCCATTTGCCTAAATTTACTGAATTGTGCAATTTCAATTCATTCAGTCTTGAATAAACTGGTTAGAAGAAAAGATGCTGGAGAAAGGGAAACTTATGGAAGATTCTGTCACTTCAGTTGTCGGCAACTGTGGGAGCTGTTTCGACTCAGCATTTCTGTCCCCGTCTGATGGACACAAATCTGCGTCTTGAGGTCACTCGGCTGGTCCTCTGATTTTCTGAGTGGCTCATGTCTCACACCCTTATCTCCTAAGGTGACTTACTGCTTCGTGCCCACATCTACTCTCTCTGTTTCCATTGGCCCGGCTTCCCTGAAGATCCCACCTGGCCCTAGGTTCCTTCAGTCAGTGTCCTTCCAGTCTGGACTCAGCCTGGCTTGCGTTGTGTCAGGAGCTGTCTGTCCTTCACAAGGAGTTTCTCACCCTCAGATGGTGATCCTGGATAACAGGACCAGATAACTCCTGAGGCGCTAGCCTCCAGCCCCTCCCAGCAGCCTCCTCAGCTGGTTGGTGGTAGGATCTGTGTGTAAGGTTTGGTGTGCATAGGTAGAAGCCAGTGGAGGACTAGTCACTTGGCAAAGGTGGAGGCCAGGCATGATGTGGAGCTGGCTGGCCAGAGGAGAGCGGTGGCAGTGGGGCAGGGGGCCTACAGTATCTGGGGACTGCTGTTGGAGACTATGTGGGCATAGCCTGTTATGAGAAATCAAAACACCTGCAATAATTTCATTTGTAAAAGTAATACTTGAAAGGTTTCCATACCCCCAAATTAAGCAACTCCGCCCACGCAGTAATCCAAGTCAAGACGAATTAAGAATTACAAGTTCATGTTTAATGAGTAAAACGCTCCCGGATGATGTTTTCGGCCTCCGGAGAGGAGGCAGGGGAAAAGAGACCAAAAAACCACATGGCTGGTCTCTAAAGGGCAGTTTAAATATCCTGTAGGTGTGGTCTTGAGTATCTCTGGTGAAGGAGTCACTGTTGGGGAGGGAGTTTCTGAGATGGGGCTGGATTTGGAGAGCGAGAGATGCATAGAGTGTGGGGGTAGAGGTGGAGCTTCCACCCGAATAACACTTTCATTTGTAAACGTGAAAACGACGATCCGGGAGACAGTCGGTGAAGTGCTCGCCTTGCAGACATGGTACCCGAGTTCAGAACTCAGCAGGCCTAGCCACAGTGACAAGAGTAGACTATGTACTGAAGCCTCCGAGACCATGAGCCAAAACAAGCCCTCATTCCTTTGAGTTGGCTTTCTCTGATATTTTGTCAGGATGGAAAGTTAAAACACAACCTTGGCTTCTGGAAGAGCTTTATACACACAGCTCACATGTGCTGGATAAGCACTTATGTACACTGGATAAGCGCTTATGTGCACTGGATAACCACTCATGTGCACTGGATAAGCGCTTATGTGCACTGGATAACCACTTATGTGCACTGGATAAGCGCTTATGTGCACTGGATAACCACTCATGTGCACTGGATAAGCGCTTATGTGCACTGGATAACCACTTATGTGCACTGGATAAGCGCTTATGTACACTGGATAACCACTCATGTGCACTGGATAAGCGCTTATGTGCACTGGATAACCACTCATGTGCACTGGATAAGCGCTTATGTGCACTGGATAACCACTCATGTGCACTGGATAAGCGCTTATGTGCACTGGATAACCACTCATGTGCACTGGATAACCACTCATGTGCACGGGATAACCACTTATGTACACTGGATAACCACTTCTGTGCACTGGATAACCACTTATGTACACTGGATAACCACTTCTGTGCACTAGATAAACACTTACTGCACTGGATAACCACTTATGTACACTGGATAACCACTTCTGTGGCACTAGATAAACACTTACTGCACTGGATAACCACTTATGTACACTGGATAACCACTTCTGTGCACTAGATAAACACTTATGTGCACTGGATAACCACTTATGTGCACTGGATAACCACTCATGTGCACCAATGGGGTAATGGAGTAGAGTGAGCAGCCAGAGCTGCACATTGGGTCTTCTCCTGATCCCTCCCACTGTGCACACACGCTTGGTCAGGCAGGCACACTGATTTGGTATTTTGGAATTGTTCACTCCATCAGGGCTGATAAAACTTTGCAGATATGCAATGAAAGGCACACTGGAGGGCGGGAAAGGGAGTGAGATTGAGTGGGGGAGATGAATCACACACAGAGAAGACACTGACAGACACACACAGACACACAGAGACATACTGACCTCCACAGACATACAGAGACATACTGACCTCCACAGACACACAGAGACATACTGACCTCCACAGACACACAGAGACATACTGACCTCCACAGACACACAGAGACATACTGACCTCCACAGACACACAGAGACATACTGACCTCCACAGACACACAGAGACATACTGACCTCCACAGACATACAGAGACATACTGACCTCCACAGACATACAGAGACATACTGACCTCCACAGACACACAGAGACATACTGACCTCCACAGACATACAGAGACATACTGACCTCCACAGACACACAGAGACATACTGACCTCCACAGACATACAGAGACATACTGACCTCCACAGACATACAGAGACATACTGACCTCCACAGACACACAGAGACATACTGACCTCCACAGACACACAGAGACATACTGACCTCCACAGACATACAGAGACATACTGACCTCCACAGACACACAGAGACATACTGACCTCCACAGACACACAGAGACATACTGACCTCCACAGACATACAGAGACATACTGACCTCCACAGACATACAGAGACATACTGACCTCCACAGACACACAGAGACATACTGACCTCCACAGACACACAGAGACATACTGACCTCCACAGACACACAGAGACATACTGACCTCCACAGACACACAGAGACATACTGACCTCCACAGACACACAGAGACATACTGACCTCCACAGACACACAGAGACATACTGACCTCCACAGACACACAGAGACATACTGACCTCCACAGACACACAGAGACATACTGACCTCCACAGACACACAGAGACATACTGACCTCCACAGACACACAGAGACATACTGACCTCCACAGACACAGACATTGACAGACCCAGATATACAGCACACATAGACCCTGACAGACAGAGTTATATAACACTAATGTACAGACCCAGATATACAGCACACATAGACCCTGACAGACAGAGTTATATAACACTAATGTACAGACCCAGATATACAGCACACATAGACCCTGACAGACAGAGTTATATAACACTAATGTACAGACCCAGATATACAGCACACATAGACCCTGACAGACAGAGTTATATAACACTAATGTACAGACCCAGATATACAGCACACATAGACCCTGACAGACAGAGTTATATAACACTAATGTACAGACCCAGATATACAGCACACATAGACCCTGACAGACAGAGTTATATAACACTAATGTACAGACCCAGATATACAGCACACATAGACCCTGACAGACAGAGTTATATAACACAGAGACACACTAATGTACAGACACTGACACACACATAGACTCTGATAGACACACAGAATAGACACATATACACACACACATGCACATACAAACTCTCATTTAAATTCAAATGTCTGTTCTGGAACTTGCTCTGTAGATCAGGTTGGTCTCAAACTCAGAGAGATCTGCCTACTTCTGCTTCCCTAGTTCTAGGATTAAAGGTGTGCACCACCACCACCTGGCTTCTCTATCTTATTTTTGGAGCTCACCAGGTAGGTTAGATTGGCCAGCCAGCTAGCCCCATGGAGCCATCTGTCTCCTCAGACGGAAACAGACTGTGCCCCTGTGTTCTGCTTTTACATGGGTGCTGACTGTCTGAATTCAGGTCCTCATGTTTGTGTGGCAAACACTCCCCAGCCCCAATTCACAACCCTGGCATACAGACGCGGTGGGAAAGGACACAGGAATTTTGGCTCTGAATCTTCATATTCCAGTTATTCATGGCAAGGCTCATCCCTCATTGCCACAGATAAATAAAACATCAGCTCAGAGTTCAACTTGGCAAGTGGGAGAAATCAAAGAATGGATCTTAGAGGCAAAGTGTGGGCGGTGTCTATTTGTAGCTCTTGTTTGCTTTAAAAAGCCAGGCGGGCAGAATGCACAGCACTAAAGAGTAAAGACAACGGGGACACGGAGAGCCCTAACACACCCGGCTCCGTGGCCCACAGACCTTCTGAACTTAAGACACCGAGAGCCCTAACACACCCGGCTCCGTGGCCCACAGACCTTCTGAACTTAGGACACGGAGAGCCCTAACACACCCGGCTCCGTGGCCCACAGACCTTCTGAACTTAAGACACGGAGAGCCCTAACGCACCCGGCTCCGTGGCCCACAGACCTTCTGAACTTAGGACACGGAGAGCCCTAACACACCCGGCTCCGTGGCCCACAGACCTTCTGAACTTAGGACACGGAGAGCCCTAACGCACCCGGCTCCGTGGCCCACAGACCTTCTGAACTTAGGACACGGAGAGCCCTAACACACCCGGCTCCGTGGCCCACAGACCTTCTGAACTTAGGACACGGAGAGCCCTAACACACCCGGCTCCGTGGCCCACAGACCTTCTGAACTTAGGACACGGAGAGCCCTAACGCACCCGGCTCCGTGGCCCACAGACCTTCTGAACTTAGGACACGGAGAGCCCTAACACACCCGGCTCCGTGGCCCACAGACCTTCTGAACTTAGGACACGGAGAGCCCTTACACACCCGGCTCCGTGGCCCACAGACCTTCTGAACTTAGGACACGGAGAGCCCTAACGCATCCGGCTCCGTGGCCCACAGACCTTCTGAACTTGCTGTGCACAGGCTGAATGGAGAGGAAGCAAAGGATGAGAAGCAAGCCAGTGCATGGATGTCATCTGAGGCCACTGTCCCCAGGAGCATTTTGCAGGGGCTCCTTGGGGACTCTGATGCTCATGTGGAAGAACCCCTGAGCTCTAGTTCCCGTATCTGCTCTTTGTCTCCAGCCCTCACCCCAGGTCTAGAACTTTGACATTTTCAGCTCAAACCCCACTCTTCTGTTAGCTTCTGCTTTGCCTCGTGTGTGTGTGTATGGGGGGGGGGGGGGTCGTAGACCAAAGCACACCTTGGGTATTGCCCCTGAGGTACCGTGCTTGGCCTGGAGCTCACTAAATCAGGATCGCTGGTTGTCCAGTGAGCCCCAGGGATCAGTCTGTCTCTGTCTCCCCAGTCTTGGGATTATAATATGTACCATGGCATCTGATTTCTTTCTTTCTTTTTTCTTTTTTTTCTTTTTTTTTTTTTTGGATTTTCAAGACAGGGTTTCTCCGTAGCTTTTGGTTCCTGTGCTGGCATTAAAGGTGTGCGCCACCACCACCCGGCGGCATCTGATTTCTTAGCATGGGTTCTGGGGATCAAACTCAGGTCCTCATGTCTGTGCAGCAGTCACGTTATCCACAGAGCCTTTCTCCTTACGCCTCTGCTGTCTTGCGTTCACTGCTAGGGGCTCCTCTAGAGCATGGAGGGCCTGTAACATCTGAGGAGCTGTAAAGTGAGACCAAGTGGCCAAAGGGAACACAGGGATGCAGAGGGATTAAAGAAGCCAGGCTGCCAAAGGTAAGCAGAGCCCATTAGAAGAAGGCCCTGACTCCATCCTGAGGACTAGACTTTCCTTCAGCGAGAGCCGGATCCGCACAGTGCCTTTCAGAGCAGCGATTAGGGGGTATCAACTGTGCACAGCTTGTGCCCATGATGGGCAGCTTCCACCAAGGCCTTGGAAAACCCATATCCAGGCAGATGCTGCAGGACTGACTGCTGAACACTGAGCCAAGAGCGTTGGCTAGGGACAAGCAAGCAGAACTTGAGCTCATAGCACCAAAGGGACAGAGCCTTAAGGACAGCTGTGTTCTGATCGCACCGCAGCCTCCGCAGCAGGATGGGAAAACAACAGAGAGGAAAACCAATGAGAAGCCTGGCTGTGCCTGTGGAAAATCCCAGCAAGGCTCTTCAGCTCCAGCCAGGCTCATCCAATGGCTCTTCACACTTGGTGGAGAGGAGCCCCTGGGGAGGACTCAGGACCCAACAGCTCCCGGGTGCAATCAGGAGGATGGGAGTGTGTCTGTTGCTTGAGCAACCCTGGGGCTAAGGTCTTTGGTAGTTGAATTTCTCTGACAAAAACAAGGTAAGGACAGAAGGGATGATTTGCGCTCAGAGTTGGAGGTGCGTTCCATCAGGGTGAGAGAGATATGACGGCAGGGGTTGATGTTGGTCGCATTGCATCTACATGCAGGAAGGAGATGCATGATGCTGCCTAGAGGGATGATGGCGCCTACGCTTTTATGCAGACCAGGAACCTGGCCCGTGGAATACTGCTGTTCACATCTAGTCCGGATCGTCTCACCTCATTTGAAATGATGTAGAAACTCCCTCACAGACCTGCCCAGATGTTTGTCTCCCAGGCGATTCTAGACCCTGTCAAGTTGATAGTCAAGATTGACCACCACAGTCTCTCTGATCAAAGTAAACAGAAGCACCTCTCCGACCCCTGGTCCTAATATGTAGCCACGCCGGCTATGGACTTCAAGTTAGCTAGCCTTGGAGACTCCTGGTGATGTTCTGGGTTGTCCTTCTTGGTGTGACAGGAAGTGAGCATCCCAACCAGGCAAGAGATGATGCCAAGCTAAGTGGAAAATCCACGACATTGGGAGAAAGGAAGAGATAGGGGTACGGTGCTCCATACCACAGCCAGCGTCTCCCGTCTTCAGGACGAATGGCTACAGCGTCTGCACACACTGTAGGTGCAGCTTGGTCCCGGGCAGCTCTGCTTCCCTCTGCGTGTATACAGCCACGCATTGCTCTGAACACACCTGTGTATTCCCTGCATGTCTGCTACTCTCTCCAGTTTGCTATTTCCAGGCTCTCCAGGATGCTGAATCACTATGTGCTGTGTTGGAGTCCAGAGACAAGTTGAAAGGATAGCAAGCCCTTCTATGGAGGAACATGTATCCGTGAGAGAATAGGTGCCTGAATAAAGCCACCGCGTGCCAGGTTGTTGTTTGTTTGTTTGTTTTCTCTTTTGGTTTTTCAAGACAGTGTTTTTTTTTTGTGTGTGTGTAAGAGCTCTGACTGCCCTGGAACTTGTTATGTAGACCAGGCTGGCCTTGAACTCACGGAGATCTGCCTGCCTCTGCCTCCCAGTGCTGGGATTGAAAATGCCCACCACCACCGCCTGGCCACATGCCAGTTTTCAACCATTAACTTGACACAACTTAAAATCACCTGAGAAGAGAGGGCGATCTAAGGAATTTTCTAGATCAGTTTGGCTTGTGGGCATGTGTTGTGTAACAGTTCCCCCCAGATTAAAACATTCCATCCTGCAGGGAAGCTCCTTTAACAGGAAGGTAAGCAGCTTCAAAAGAGTTTTAGGAAGTCCCTGAAACTGACCGGATTTATTATGTCCCTCCCTGCCAGAGTAAACAATAAAAGTTGGTCTCAGAGGATCACAGCCAATCTGCAAAGAAGACTCTGAGGCCAAACCAGCCGCCCGGACAAAGCAGAAACCGGCTGAGCTGCCCTGGAGAGTTTTAGAACAACTGAGGCACCTGGAATGGTCCCTGTCCAAGCTGGTGAGCGGCCTGCAGGCTGTACAGTGTGGGCCAGTTTCCAAGCTTTGTGAGCTGTGGGGTGGGCTTTGGCGACGCAGCTGCCTTTGCATCGTGTCTGCTCCTGTAAGAAACCCCTCACCCATATTCCTGTAAGTAAGCTCAGTAGGACTCATTGGCTCACCAAGTTGGACTTTGGTGGGACCCACATTATGTGCTGTTGTGGGTTCCCTATTTGGCATAAGTAGACATGCGTGTTACATCTCCCCAGGAAAAGTTTTGTCGTACAATAGCATGTCCGTGAGGAGTTGTCTTGATAGTTAATTGATATAAAAAGACTCGACCCATTGTGGGTGGCACCATTCCTTAGTCTGGGGGTGGTGAACTCTACAAGGCAGGGAAAGCAGGCACGGATCCTTTCATCTCTTTCTGCGATTCACCTCAGATGAATGTGATACTTTAAGCTCCTGCCTTGACTTTTCCACAGTGCTTGATCCGGAACCTGGAATTGTAAGCCACGTAAAACCTGTCTTCATTATGCTGTTTCTTACTGGAATACTATATCCAGCAGCAGAAAGGAAGCTAGAACATTATGGAGACACAAAAATTGGAGCATGGGGGACTGGCTTGGATCGTGGAGGGGGTGGGAGTCACAGGCCAGGACGTGGATGGTTCTTGCTGGAGAAGGTAGGGATGACTCTATATGTAAAGTAGATGGAGAATCATCATGGGAAATCTGCAGCCAGTGAACTGTGCGGCCAGAAATGGCAAACAAAGCAGAGGCCAAGGGTGGGAACGAAGGAACAGGGAGCTGAGAACAACAAAAGGAGCTCCTGCCTGAAATAGCCTTTCACAGCTCAGGGGGCCACTAGACAAAGCCTGGGGTTCAGCTGGAGCTGAAGGATCAGGATAGAATGACAAAGGGAAGCAGGGTTAAGATGCGATTAAGATGCTACTGGATACGGACGTGAAATAGAAGGAGTCAGCCAAGGTAATCCTGGGTTCCACGGCTACTTCCTGGTCGGTACCTGGTCATGAGTAACTGCCCTACAGATTAGGGGAGAGGCAGTTTGGAGGAGAAAAGGTAAGGCCACCAGCGAATGGTGAGCTTGCAGTTCTTAAGGTACAGTCAGGCAGACTCAACTGTTCTGTAGAGACTTGGAAATGCAGACCACACCCCCTTCATTGAGTGGATGGATGGATCCTGGAGTCACCAGCCTGGGGCAAAGCACCCCAGAGGTATGCATGCCTGTTTGCCTGTGTAGTATATACATATGTACATGCACGCGTGTGTATGTGGGTGCATGCAAACCTGAAACCATGTGGCTCTGAGTATAGAAAGGCACACAGCTAACTGCCGGAAATGCCTTTCCCAACAGTCCTGCTACCCCATCTTGTCAAGGTGTCACCTAAATCAGCCCTGGAAGGAAGATGGGAAGCCATGATGTCAACTTCCATCCTAGGGCCCAGCTATAGGTTTGTGATGGGCCAAAAGCCATGCCCCAGGCTCGTCTATGACCCTATTGCCAGGAAGAAGGAACCACAGAGATGAGAACCCAGTAGCAAACCAGGAAGGGACTTTCTCTGACTCTCTGAACTCCTCCACCCTGCCTGGGGCAAAGTGTCTTAATCCCTAGCAACATCAAGGAAATGTGCTCCACTGGCCCCGGGCTTGCCTCAGGCTCAGTTCCCCAGAGACACTGTGGAAACACCCAAATACTGAAGGCATATTCTCCGCAGTTTATTACAACGGTGAGGCAAGTTCTTTGCAATTCTGAAACAATTTGTGTTCAAGCTCAAGTCAAAATGGATACACTGAAATTATGACAACCATTGACTGTGTCCTAGGTTCCAACAAGTTAGGGCAGTCGTTCAAATAACTGTGCACATGTGCACACTCCACCAACTGAGCCACATCGCTACCCCTAACAATACTATGATCAATACTTTATCTATTGAGTATTCTTCTCTGGTAGAGACGAGTCCTGTCCTTGTGCTGTTCATCAATTAGTTTCAGGGCTTGAGTGCTTGCTTAACCCTTCTTCTCCCTTGAGAAGATCCTCCAGGTGACAGAATTACAAGGTCAAGCCTCTGGAAGTGATTAGGTTATGAGTGTGGGTGGAAAGACAGCCAGAGAGACCTTTCCTCCTCGTTCTAGGTGAGGTCACAATGAGAGGAAGCCCGTGCCCTGGGAAGAAGGTCTTTGCCAGACTCTGACCGTCCTGGACTCCTGACCTGAGGCGTGCAGCCTTCAGAACTGTGAGCAATACTTGTGGTCCATGAGCGGCCGACTGTAGCAGCCAGGATGGGATGACACGGTCCTCTGAGGCAGTGGTGCAAAGCTCCATCCTCCCTGAGGAGGTGACAAGGCGAGAGATCCAGGGAGAGGGAAGAATGGCTTGTCCACAAGACCTGAGGCTAAGAAGGAAGCCCAAAGCAGTTCCAGGAAGCTCTGGGAAGTCAGTAGTGCTAGGAAGTAGAAGAGCAGAGGTAAGAGGTGGTGTCAGAGGTCAGGGCCTGTATGAAGCTCAGGTATGTGGTCATGTGGGAAGTACAGGGGGACATGCCCCCCAGTCAGATGACTCTGGCTCTGGTCCCGACAGAGGATGGGAGAAGCTTGAGGTGGAAGAGGAGCCCGGGAGGGAAGGAGTGGGGGAGATATGACAGGAAGGCACCCGGGGAGCACCCTGAGAGATGGCTAAGTGTGAAGGATGTGGCCAAGGTCTACCAAGGCTGCCAGGTGTTCCTGTGCCACCTACTGGGTGCCGAACAGGATGCCAGGGATGTCCCAGTTGTCAACCAGATTGCTGACTAACAGCGGCTGTGGGTGACAGTAAGGCACTTCAAGCCAGAGAGACAAAGCAAGAGGTTGATTCAAGTGTCTCTCACCACCTGAGTCATGAGCCCCAGGGGCCTCGTGTGGTCGCCTGGGTGGCTCTGCTTTGGACCTTCAGGCTCCCACTCCTCCAGCAACTGTCCAGGTCAATGAGTCTGCACTGAACTCTGGAACACTTGAGTCTGTGGGCTCAAGCGAATCTTTCCCCTCTTAAGTTCATGTCAGAGCTTTGTCACAGCAGTGATGTAAAGTCCTACGCAGGGCCTGTGTTTCCTGTGTGTCTGCTCCACATCTTCCGGCTTCTCTGATTAAACCATACTGGCCACGCTTTCCTTTGCCTCATTTATCTATTGCTAAGGTACACACAGCAGTGCCAGGCACAGAAACCCTGCTAAGTACACAAGGGTGGGGAGGCAGCCACGCTCAACAAAAGGATTATTCCCCAGCAACAAAGAGTAGTCAGTCTCTGGAGCAGTTCCCTGAAGCTAGGCAGAAACATATCCGGTTCATCTGGGCACAGAGCACAAACCCAGCTTCACAGATTCTCTCTCTCTCTCTCTCTCTCTCTCTCTCTCTCTCTCTCTCTCTCTCTCTCTCTCTCTCTCTTCTCTCTCTGTCTTTCTCTCTCTGTCTCTCTCTCTGTCTCTCTGTCTCTCTGTCTGTCTCTCTCTCTCTCTCTCTCTGTCTCTCTCTCTCTCTCTCTTTCTCTCTCTCTCCCTCTCCTCTCTCTTTCAATTTCCATGACTGACTTAAAGGCTGATTCTAATGAATTGGTCATTATTGGAAGCATGAAGTAGGCAGAATCCAGTTTTTAGCCGTCAATGTCAGCATTTTATTCCTTTGACTGGGTCTGGCTTAATAATCAATTAAGACTTTGGTTAACTACTAATGAATGATTTATAAATTATTATAGAGAAAATCATATGAAAGAAATTTACATAAAAAGAGTAAACATGGAAGGCTGAGGACAATCAACGCGCTAACTGGAATCTTCCCGGGATCCCCCTCTTTGGTAATGGAGACCCATCTGGTTTGACACAGATCCATGGGCCATTCTCCTCCTCTCTGCTTACCTGCTCAGTCCAGCCCTTTATCAAATGACCTGAGAAGATAATGGTACCCAGACCACAGGGAATAGAACACCTTCGGAGGCTGAGTGTCAGTGGCTGTCCTTAGGATGATGTCTATCCTTGGACTGTGGACGACTGGACTCCTAGCTCCGTAAAACTCAAACTCCCCAGCTCCGAGCTTTCTGGTTCCAAATGAGGCAGTGCCGTAGTCTCTCAGACTTGTGTGTTGGAGCACGAGAGCCCCAGTGTGTTCACGTTGAAAGGTGTGGCACCTTTAAGGGGTACAGCTTTCCGAGAGGTGACTGGAAAACTGGGGATTGTTAGCTTCAACGGGGATTGCTGTAGGTCTTACGGGATGGTAGTAAGACCTTGATAAAGGGCTGCCAAATAAAAGAGCAAGATCAGCCTCTTTTCATTGTCTGTCTGTCTGTCATCTTGCATTTGACCATTCCCTTGGAAATGTATGCCTGCCCAGATGTGACAGTCAGTGGATCCATGAAGGAGGGGGCACCTAACTCTGGGCTTTCAGTCTGCAAAGCTGTGAGCTAGATAAACTTCTTTACGTGTAAAGACCCAAGTTTGAATCCCAGCATTCATTTCAAAAGCCAGGCATGGTGGTGTATGCTTTGTAAGCACAGTTTTGAGGAGGTGGCGACAGGCAGATCACTGAGGCTTCCTGGCCAGCCAGCCGGGTCTACTCCATTAGTCCCAGATCTCTGTGAGAGACCCTGTTTCAAAAACCACGATGGGCGTCTCCTAAAGAATGTCACTCCAAGTTGACCTCTGGCCTCCATATGCATCTTAAGACACATGCACATACAGACATTTGCACCCCCAGCCCATGTGCACGGGACTGCACACAAACATCTGATGAACAGAATTTTTAAAGGCTTTATTTTTATTAGTTTAAATTATACTTAGAAGAGTGAATCTGTGTGTGAGCATGTGCACCCAAGTGCAGTACTCCCAGAAGCCAGAAGAGGGCGTTGGATATTTCTGGAGCTGGAGTTATAGGCTATTGGGAGCCTCCTTAAGTTGGTTACTGGAAACAAACCCTGGCCCCCTGAAAGAACAGTATGTGTTCTTGCTCATGGAGCCATCTCTCTAGCTTTGTAGAAACACCATTGCAGGCTTGCTCCGCGGAGAACTTAATTTTACTGCAGTGGGGTGGATCCCAAGCACAATCTCCCTCCAGGAGTCTCCCACAGGCAGAGTTGACAGCTGACATGAGCGGAGCATCAAGACCAGAGGAACTGACAGGCAGAGATCTCCTATACTCTCTCATAGGTCTGTGGAGCCTGGGAAAGGGGTTGCAGGAGCCCAGAAAAGGGCTATGGGACCCAGAAGAGCTCCTAAGTGTCTTGGCATGGAAAGGGTCATAAAACACTGTCTCATAGCATCACACTCGGGGCTCATCAGTGCCACTGTCTAGCTTAGCAAGGGCCAACGCAAGGCCAAGGGCAATCATGGGCTTGGGAGTAAGCTGGTTGGGCTATTTCCACAATTAGCAGGCCAGGTGGCACGTGACATGTGAGGTGAGGTGGAGTGGGCTTGCCAGCTCAGCTCTGGGGAAGTAGAGACGGACAGACACATGGAAGTTTGATGGCCAGCCTGCCTGGGCTACCGAGAGCCCAGCGAAGAACCTGTATCAAAAACCAAAAGAGATGGTTGCTGACCTCTGACCTTCACATGCATGTCCATGTGTGACTCAATACACTTGAAAATCCACCGTGCATCAGTGGATGTTTACAGTCCTATTGTTTCATCTGCATTAAGCGCTGTAAGTTGGTCTTACTTCCCACTACACAGCAAATAAGCTGCTCACATCTTCAACACATCTGATGCGCTTGCGGTCCAATTTTCTGTCAGCCTTCATATCTTCTGACTAAATAATACAACTTTGATTTGCATAAGTTCCCTGGGCTATCGCAAAAAGGGAGGTGGGGCCCATTTCAGTGCACTTGAAAGGATGGGAACGGTGATCCTTCTAAATCACAGTCAATTGCCCAGATTTCCCCTTGAATGAAATTCAGGTACCATTTAGCTCACAAAGATAATTTGACTTCAGAATTTACAGCGGTGCCTCTCGTATGCAGCAATCTTCCTTGCCGTCCCCAGCCCCATTTCCTATGGCTCTCAAGACTCACAATGCTGCACTTAAAAAGGACGGAATCAAGAATAAAATATGATGGAAATCACTGCTGCATTTAAAATGCCTGGGGAAGCTTTGAAAACCAGGGATCATACACCAGACATTTCCCTTAGAGTATCAGGAAAGGGCAGACTTGAGGCAGGGAGGGAGGTAGTCATGGCAGCCCATTTAGGAAATGTCTATCTGGAGTTATGTGTCTCAGATCCAAATTCTCATCACTGTGCAGAGTAGGAAGACCAGCCATGTGGGGCCACACCTGAGGAACCGGAGCTGCTGTGGTGCACGCCGGTACTGCCCTGGCTTGAATGTGAAATGTGCTCCCCAGGCTCCTTCGAACGCTTGCTCCCCAAGCTGGTGGCGCTGCTTTGGGAGGCTGTGCAGCCCTTGGAACATTAAGGATAGGCCTTGAGGGTAAGAGTCAAACCCTGCTTCCATCCCTGTTCGTTGCTTCCTAATCTGCCTGGATGTGAGAAGCTGCATCCAAAGCCCCCACAGCCAGGCACCGTACAGCTCCTAATCATCACACTTTCTCTGCCACGATGGACTGAGATCCCCAGAGCTCCGAGACCATCAAACCCTTCTTTCCTTAAGTTGCTTCTGTTGGACCTTTGGTCCCAGCAATGAGAAAAGTAAGGAATACAAATATATTGGATCCATATTTAGCATAGGCACACAGCACAGCCCAATTGAATAACTTAAAAACTCACGTTTTGGAAATGATCTATAACCTGAAATCTGTTAAACTGTGTGGGAAGAAGGCTGGAGACACAGGTCGATCTATAACCTGAAATCTGTTAAACTGTGTGGGAAGAAGGCTGGAGACACAGGTCGGTGGTACAGGATTTACCTAACACCCAAAACACACTAAATTCAATTCCGGTATCACACACACACACACACACACACACACACACACACACACACACACACACACACGTGAAATGCCCTAAAGACCATAAGAGGAAGCATAAACTGAGTCCTGGAAATCTGAGAAGTCACGGGGAGCAAACCCACAGTGACTGAGAACACAGCCAGTACACAGGGAGAAAGGTGAATTTGTCTGACTAACTGCAAGGGCCCCTAAAACACAGACTGGGATGCTGGGGAGATGGTTCAGTGTGTAAGAATTGTTCCTCCACAAATCCAAGGCCCTGAGTTTGAATCCCCCAGCTCTGGGGGGACAAAGCCAGGAGGATCGCTGGGACTGGCTGGCCGTCAGCCTAGCTCTAGTTCAATAGGAGACCTTGTGTCAAGGAAATAGTGTGAAGAGTGAGAGAACAGGCTGTGTGATGTCCTCCTCTTGTCTGTGTGTGTGCACACGGGCGTGTGCAACTGTCCACTGATGTGTGCATACACACATCACGCACACACACCAAGGGCTCAGTAAAGAATACATACACGAAGGCTTCAGAAGGAATTTTTTCCTTGGGGTTTTGGTCTCTTGTCTCCAGTCTAGTCTGAAGGGAGGAAGGAGTGGCTGCCAGGATGCTAAATGAGAAGCAGCACCAGGGTTTCTTTTAAAACATTCACGTGGAGGCTGCATTTTTCTTTCCAAAGCTCCCTCTATCAGCCAACTTCAGAAGCAACAGCAAAGAAGCCATTGATGAATTCGGCTGAGTCAGTCTGCTCTTGATCTAGTAGGGCCAGGGCACAACGGAAAGCACAGACCGGAATCCCAGGACACTAGAGCCTTGTCTGTCATCTGCCCTCCTGCCACCTGGCACGCCTGATCACCGGGAAGAGGGAAGTGACAGGCCATGCCTCCTAACTCGGGACATCGGATGCCTCTGCATCCCGAGGAGTTCATAGTATCGTTGAGGAAAAAAAAAGTCAGGAAACCAAACCAATGTGATGAGCAGACAAGGAGGGTCAAAAACACGGGTGAGGATGGGAAGCGGCAGCCCACGTCCTTAGTCCCAGCACCTAGGAGGCAGAGGCAGGCAGATCTCTGAGCTCGAGGCCAGCCTGGAAGATAGAGTGAGTTCCAGGATAGCCAGGGCTACACAGAGACACTCTGTCTTGAAAAATCAAAACCAAAGCCAACCAAACAAAAAACCACAGCTGGGTCAGTGATGTTTAGAAGTCCATGAAGTCAAGGTTGTCTGGCCAGTTATAATGAAAGGAGAAAGCCTGACTTCCTGAGACTCAACATGCACAAAAAACGAGTGAGTGGAGACAGTTGCGGCTGGGTTCACCTGTTCTCTAGGACTCAAGAGGCTGAGGCAGGAAGATTGCCCTGAGTGCAAAGCTATCCTAGGCTACGCAGTTACGAGGACCATACAGCGAATCTGTCTCAGGAGCCAAGCAAACAGAAAGTAAGGGAGGGCCCAAAAGGAATGTCTGTCAGGTGTCATGGCCGCAGGCCTCTATTCACAGGTGGGGCAACTTCAGCCCCAGAATGGGCACCTGGGCAGCTTCAAGGTGGCAGGCAGCCATCCACTGTGGAGGACGAAAAGATAACCAAGGAAATTCCACACATTCAGGGATCTTTCTGGCTGTGGTCCGAACGAGACCTGTTGGCAGGGATGTTGAGACACAAAATGGCAAATTCTAGGTAGGGTAGCATCCTGTCTTGAGTCATGATCTTCAGTGGCATCCCGCAAGGCCCATGACAGCATGGTACGGCGGAGGAGATGGAGACAGCCGAGGAGACACAAATGTGAAACCCACCCTGTCAGGGCCTCTGAAGGTCTCCGTTAGAAGCTGACTTCTGACCTAGACTCATCCACAGAAGCTGCGGGCTAATCAATGACATGACTGAATAGGTCACATCAGGCAGACGGAGACGCATTTTCAGGAGATGACTTCTTAAAGGGCAATGTCTGGAAGGATTATCTATTTTTACTGGTAATGGGGATCAAACCTACGGCCTTGTGTTTGCTAGGCAAACACTCTGCCACCAAGCCAAATCCCCAAACTCTGACACAGTCTTGACATAAACAAAAGTAGGGCAGCATACACAAAGAGCTAATGTAGCCAGGCCTGGTGGCACAGGACAGTAATCTCAGTTACCTGGGAGGCTGAGGCAAGAGGATTGTGAGTTCAAGGCTGGCTTAGAACGAAGAGTGAGTTCAAGACCGACCTGAGAAAGTTAATGGGATCTTGTTCCTAAATAAAAGGTAAAGAAGGCTGGAGATGGAGACCAATACTCAACTGCTCGCCTAGAGTAAGCAAGGTCCAGAATTCAGTCCCTGCTGTGTGTGGATAAATAGATAAATAAATAAATGAGCCCAAAACATGCATCTAGACTTCTTACATGTGCCTTGGACTCATAGCCGTCAGACACAGATATCCTAACTACCCTTGGCAGCAGCTAGCCTGGAGCTCTGAGGACGGCACCAGGAACACTAGCAGGGGATTCCCTAGCCTGCAGCACATCAAAGGAAAAGCAGGGGATCAATACCGATGAAGGGAAAAGGATTTATGTTTGGCAGGACTGAAGAGGGACATTCCCATTTGACTAAAGCCTGTCCCTGAGCTCCGTGACCGAGCAGTGTGGCAAGCCTGCCCCATGTCCACACGCTTGCCAGGGTTAAGTTCTCTGTGAATCTCTTCAACGGCAAGGACCTTCACGGGCCTCAAGGACAGCGGAGTGAAAACCGTGGCCAGAGATGAAGGAGGAGTCCCCGCTAGTAGATTTATGCCTGAGGCCCTGTTTACAGTTCCTTCCTGAAGATCAAATAGACTTCACTGTACAAAGATCTACAGACAACTAAGGAACACTGGGGGGGGGGGGGGGGGGGGCGGGAATAGTTTTCTCCAGGGAAGAGATACCAGTTGATTATTCGATACCTTACAGTCAGTCCTGAAAACACACACACACAAAACTTTATTCAGACTCAGAAGATGTGTGTGTGTGTGTGTGTGTGTGTGTGTACGAACGTTTTAACAATTAATGGAAAAAGATGCCATGAATTGAAAAAGGGCAAAGGGTAGTCTATGGGAGGGTTTAGGGGGAGGGAAGAAAGAGGAAAACTATGCAATTATATTACACTCTCAAAAAAAAAATGAAATGTAGACCCCATGCCTTGATTTCTGTTGGTGTTTGCAGGAATGCCCTAACACACTGAAAACATTTCATCATGGGTGTTAGACTGGGAGAGAATCTACTCATTTAAATGTGAGTTGTGCTAGCATGAAAACCTGAGTTTGAATTCCAACACATGTTAAAAAGCCAGGCCTGGGGACACATATGAAGGCAACAGAAGGATCCTGGATCTCTCTCTTTCTCTCTCTCTCTCTGTCTCTCTCTGTCTCTCTCTGTCTCTCTCTGTCTGTCTCTGTCTGTCTGTCTGTCTCTCTCTCTCTCACACACACACACACACACATGTGAGGCTTTGGTACAAAAATAAGAACATGAACTTTTTTTAAAAAAAAAAATCACAGCATAATTTTAATTAAGGCCAAAGAATTTGATGCAAAGAAATAAATGACCAGGCGTCAGCACTGAAACACAGACAAGGTGGGTTTGCAGGGCAGCACTCTCCTTTGGTCTCTGAGACACTGCCCTGCTCTGTTTCTAGAAGGGCTTTCTGGAAGGAAGGGGCACAGTGAGCCTCGGTTCGGGCCCATTTTCCCAACCGTCTATAGGACAGAACACACAGCAATGTCATCAGCTCCAGTCTTGGCCTGGAACGTCAACTTGACCTAGACCCGATGGCGTGTTTTAGCCACAGAGGAACTTGGCCTTTATTCTTTAGGGTTGTGAATCTGCCACTCAGGACTGGTAAATATGCTTGAAAACCCAAACAAACTATAAGGAAATCCTGCATTCTGCAGCAGAAGGCGTGACAGCAAAGTCAAGGCCCCTTTGTCATTGTCTCCTCCGCCAGGGTGGAAGCTGTTGCCTTGGGAGAGAGATAACATGAAAGAGGCCATAATTGCAGGGCAGGTCTCCAGGGCCCGTGAAAACAGGACAAAAAGTATCAAGGGAAGAGAGTTCTGTGTGCTTCAGCTGAGCCAGGGAGAGGAACTCAAAAGAGCAGCCCTCTCTTGAACTTGAACTGGGTGGGTGGGGTGGGGGTGAGAAAGCCCGCCAGGACGAAGGGGACATTTTCAGGAAAAACATGAGGGCGGGAGGAAAAAAAAGACAGGATGATGTCATGTCAGCCAGAGGAACTAGGGAGGCGCATGTGTTTTTTTAAACATATTTTGTGTGGTGGGGCAGGGCAGGAGTGTGAACCAAGAGCAAGTAGACCAGCAAGGGACAGAAGAAGCTGGAAGCCAAAGGGCTTTAACTTAGCTGAGCTCGCAAACCACTTAAAAAAAAATTATCCCAGCCCGGGAAGGAGAAAGATAAGAAGCAAGGACAGCAGGGAAGAATGAAGACACAGGAGGGTGAGGGACGTATTTGGAGGCACTGAAAATCGGAAGAGTGAGCGTGAGACAGTCAGGCCGGAGGATGGGCAGTCTTCCCAACAACTTAACTTTTCACAGCTACCCAGTGTAGGGGGCAGTTGTGACAACAGTGTCCTGACACCCAGGGCAGGAGGGGCACTCAGAACAGCATCCTGGTGCCGTCCCTGGTGAGGGCATCAGCTCTTGCTAGCTCTTCATGCTTGTCTGGGTCTGCACTGACAGACAATGAAGAGGCAGAGGAGGAGGGCCATGAGGGAGGAGGAAGGTAGATGTGGTGGGAAATCCAAGGAATTGCTGAAGTTCAAGTACCAAGATCTAGATTAGATCTGTTAGAGAGAGAGAGAGAGAGAGAGAGAGAGAGAGAGAGAGAGAGCGAGAGAGAGAGCAGATGTGTCAGGTGTCAGTGAATCCACGTCTTGGCTGGAGTTGCTTGTGCTGGGAGTCCTCCCGGAAGTAGGTCTTGCCTGTGTTTGTCACGTGACTACACCTGTACCTGGTACTTTGGTTGTCGTTTTGTTTTGTTTTCAGCCATTTACAGCCAATGGTGCAGCTAGAAATCTAAACAGCAAGTCATTATCGGTTTAACCCCCAATCCAAACAAACTTGGAGAGAATGGCCGTTCTCCTTTGTCCTTGCTTCTGCGGCTTACTCTGCTACGTGATCCCTGAGCAAGTTCTGGACTGGGGAGGATGGACATATTTTACCTCACAGGAAGCAGACCGAGGTGGACGTGCGGATCTGGGGCAAGGCAAGGTAGAAGGGTTAAACAGTTTGGCCATACCTTGTTCTTGTCTTGGGAGCGAGGAGGCTCTCTTGTGTGTGTGTTCCCCATTGGCACCTAGAATTCCCCGCAAACCTGGCAGGGCGCCAAGGTGTTCCTGCTGACATCTGTCACTCACAGGCCCCCTGACGCGCAGCATGGTCGGGGTGGGTACATTTGTGCCTCCCTCTCTACTGAGCCAGGAAAGAACAAATTGTGCCAGGGCGAGCAACCTCTCCTGGGCTGACTCAACCTGGGATAGGAAGGCAGGGGGGGCATCTGGCATTTGAACGAAGCCCTTGATTGTCCCTCATGAAATAGTGACTGCAGCTGTACGGTGCTGGCCTGGTTCTGAGGCGGTCACCCAGGCTGGCTTTGGAAGGCGAAGGCAGTGTGTCAACAAAGCAGTGTGATAAGCAGCAGGCCCTTTCTCAGAGTTAATGTATCTGACGGTGTACCTCTGGGATCCGCTTTATATCTCTCCACAGATCAGTGTGTTTTTATGACAACCGTCTCCATAGCAACCAGGTGTCCAGCCGCGAAATGAATCTGAAGGCTATTCAGTCTCAGCCTGGGGGTGGGGAGGGAGCTCCTTTCACGTGGGCTCAGTGGAGAAACTCTGTGAGGCTGTCATGGAAGGCAGGAGGCCTGGGGCTTCCTTCCCAGGCTCAGCTGGATGTGAGGGACAACATGGTGGGAGAGGTGGTTTTTGCTTGCTTTTTATGCCACATCCGAGCGAGCGGGCAGAGTAAACAGCCAGTCAATTGGAATAGCATGAGCCTACATGGAAGGTGTTGCAGACAGCTTGGAGCCTGGAGAAATAGCAGCAAGCCGGGGAAGGAAGACCAAATGGCAGTTGTCCTGCAAAGCTCAGGGTCGTGATTTGAAGGTTAATATGACACCCAGCAAGAAGGAAGAGAGTGGTGAAGCCGCTTAATCCAGGTGATCCAGACAGGCAATTGCATACGGCAAATTACACAGGCAAGCGGAAGGTTGGGCAGGCAAGGGCAGAGAGATCAATGTTCCCACCTCTATTGGGGACTGAAGGGTTCCCACCTTCGGGGTATCTGAGTGGCCCAGGGAGGGTGTGAGTGACCTGGGGGAGGGGACTGCAGAGGTGTGACTGCAGCAGAATGAGCCACAGAGCTCCATCTTCTCAAAGTGTCTTGCAGACACAGGAAACATCCATCCATGGTTACAGCCTTACTGGCCTGAACCCCATCCCCCCACCTGCCTCAGCCCAATGCACCAAAGCTTTTTATGACCCCCACTTCCACTGGGAATGATGGAGGCTTCTCCTGCTGTGAAGTAATGCCCTGGGGGCCATCTGGACAAAGACACCAACCATGTGTCTGGCAGGACAAGGAAGGGAGACACAGCTGCACCCGCGGGGGCAATGTGAGGAGACGGAATCCAGGAACACTCCTTGGGCGCCTCGTGAAGAAATTTCCAGAAGGGCTCCTAAACAGGCTGCAAATGTCTTTGGGAGGACACACCCTTCCCTGTCATAATCTAAACCAGGGCCGGATGAGGCAGGCGGGTACAGGGCCCGTAGGGGAAGGGCTGGTCTCTCTGCTCTGCTCAGACTACGCCCCCCACCATCCCGAAGTGGAGTTCAAACACGCAGTTGGTCTGCAGGGCCCAGATCTAGGTGTTTCTTGCAGGAAGCTGACCTCCTCAAAGGAGAGTCAGGGGTTAAGTCAGCAACTGCCAGTGTCTGGCAGCAAAGAAAAGGAAACCACACTCCCCATGAATGAGGAGGAGGCAGGAGGAAGGTAGTTCTTTCTTTTTCTGTTTTTAAAGCATGAGTAAGATCCTCAATGTGTTTGAGATTATTTGGGGAATTCTTTGAATAGGTCCCTCAGTCACTCACCGGCAGACCATGGCTATAGAAACCACAGTCTTCCGACCTCCATCTTTATCCTGACCCTCAGGGAAAGGCAGGTTGGGCATCCGGGGGTTGGTGTGTGTGTGTGTGTGTGTGTGTGTGTGTGTGGTGTGTGCATCTCTGTTTAACCATTAATGATTCATAAAACTCCTGGCCCCGACATGAGAAGCCCTGGGCTTGGCATGTTAGTAAAAAATCCTATTTTGAGAGTGTTATGAAACAGAGGTTTTGATATGCTGCCAGATTCATGGGAGATGCCGGATCGAGGGCTCTCAGATGCTGGGGCTGGCCCGGCGGGTGTTATATAAAGCCGTCCTAGGGACTCGGATTGATCAGAGGCTCTGGGGATGTACTGAAGGGGAAAATCTAAGGCAATAGCACAAACCATGAGCCAGTCTCCAAGTCCAGTGTGCTCTAAGGCTAGCAAGCAAGTCAGCGGGCACAGCTTTAACCCCAGGGACCTGCAGCCCTTGCTCGGGTTGGCTGCACTCAGCCTGAGGAGGAGCGGTAGGAAAAGGCACCTTCACAGAAGGGAGAGGAGACTCCCGTGCCTTCCTTCCCTGTCTCAGGCCTCCTCTGGGCAATGTGTAATAAAAAGGAGGAAGGTGACCTCCTCCAGCCCCTGACTGGTGAAGTGTGTCTCCAGGCCACTGTGCAGCTGAAGTACAGGAACCTGAAGTCTGGAAGAATTGTTTCTCCACACTTGGACGCAAAATTCCATACATGAGGTCACAATCCTTTTCTTGTCCAGATTGCCAGCTTTTATGCAGCTTCTGAAAAGCCTATATCAGAAAGCCAAGTGTTATTATTATTATTTTACATTATCATGTGTGTGTACCTGTGTGTGTGCCTATGTGTGCCTGCCTGTGTGTGTGCCTATGTGTGCCTGCCTGTGTGTGTGCCTGTGATGTGCCTATGTGTGTGTGCCTGCATGTGTGTGTGCCTGTGTGTGTGTGCTTGTGTGTGTGTGTGCAGGTGCAGAGGTGTGTGGGTACATGAGAGTATAGGAGAGGCCAACCCCAAATGACATTCTTCAGGAGCTACTGCTGTCTACCTCGTTTTTTGTTTTGTTTTGTTTTGTTTGTTTTTTGAGGAAGGATCTCTCCCGGGGATGGGGACTTGCCTATTAGAGACTGCCTAGCTGGCCAGCCTGTCCCAGATACGTGCTTCTCTCTGCCTTCCCTGTGCTGGGACGACAAGCATGCACCAACATACCTGGCTCTTTTACCCAGGCTCTAGGGAGCAACCTCAGTCTTCACGCTTACTGAGGAGATTTGAGGTTACCATGTCTCCAGCCCTGTTTATTTATTTTCCGTTAAGGTCTCATCATGTGTCTCAAGGGCCGTGAACCCACTACATAGTCTAGGATGGCTTCAAAGTCACAGCAATCCTCCTGTCTCTGCCTCCCAAGGACTAGTATTACAGCTCAGCCAGTTGTCTTAAATTTCCCAGTCTGGAGTAGGAGCGGGAGGGGAGGCTCGCTGAAGAAGATGATGATGCTGGTCAGGGTACCAGCAGGATGGAGTACCAGAAGCATCTCCGAGGAATGCACCAAGCGTCAGCTGGGGTGAATGGGAGGGAGAGAGTGCTTCCTTTCATCTGCCTCTGGCCTCAGGCTCACTTACTGCTTCTTGCACTACTAAAGTAAAAAACCTTCGTTTCTTATTGGAAGGAAAGACTGGCTTTATATGGTGTCAGCCCCCACCCCACCCCCTGCCCCAGCCATGACCAACTTCTCCTTACATAAGACAGAGAGCATTATCTGGAATCCTTAGCTGAAAAGGCTGGGCGGGGGGGGGGGGGGGGGGGGCTTTGTTTGTTGGTTCAGAAGGGGACTTCAGAGGTCAGCAGGCTTGTCAGCCCAGCTACTCAGGAGGCTTAGGTAGAATTGCAAGTTCAAAGCCAGCCTGGGCTACAGAATTAGGTGACAGTCTCTCCCATGAGACTCTATCTCTAAATAAAAAGTAAGGAGCCTGCTGATGCTTCCGAGTCTGTACAAAGCCCTGGGTACCATTCCCAGCATGGGAGCAACAAGAAACCTCACCAGAATTCAGAAAAGACGTTAAAATAAGATGACTCTTCAGCGATGTGCCAAATGGATCGGGCTAGCCTGGGCTACAGAGTGCCCCCTCTCCCGTCCCAAATGAAATACATTCATCTATTTGGGACCCCCAATGGAAATTGATGGATTCCCTTTCCGTCCATGTCTTAAAGGGATTCTGGTGTATGACTTTAAGAGTGCTTGGAGCACCTGCCTACAGACCAAGGGGGAGGCCTGGAGTGAATGTCTGGCCCTGGACAACCTTGCTCAGCCAGCCATGGGCCTGCTGAGCCCATTTCAACTGAAATGAGATCAATACGACTCATTTTTTCTCCTGCTGGCTCCCGAGTGATTCATGAATCAGAAAAGTAGTTCATGAATCAGAGTGGGGGGTGGGGGGACCATTTGTGCAGTCGGCAAACCTCCATTCCTTTCAGGGACCGAGCCGTGAGTTGCATAACACCGCCTGGCACTCGCTAGTTGAAACCAGTCTTTTCGGAAGCTGCTTCTGGCGCTGACTGGCTCACCTATTTTCCTTCTGGAAGGGGAGGAACACAGCAGGTACTGACTGTGTGTCCAGCCGTCTTGGTGGCATTGCCGTGGCAAGGAGGCGTCGATGGGATCTCAGTGTGCCTGCGTGGAACAAACAGCCTTTGACCAGCCTCGGGGCCCCTGCAAACCTGAACCGGAGCCAAGTTCATCTCTCCGTGGAGCTGCTTAAGGAAGCTTGAGATGGGGCGGTTGGAACCCACATCTCTGCAAGGGCTGATTACAGCCTACTAAGGAAAATGAGATTTTTATCTCTCAGGAATTCAGTTATAAAAATAAAATACAGCGTCTGGCTTGATTCAGCTAAATGCACAAGCGCTTGGGTGTTTTTAATTTAGTAGGAGAAAAAAAAAAGCCCGGACAAGAAGAATGACCTAAAATACTGCATTTAAAGAAAAAAGGGAGGGAGAAAAGGGGAGGCTGCAGGAAGTGTGTGTGTGTGTGTGTGTGTGTGTGTGTGAGAGAGAGAGAGAGAGAGAGAGAGAGAGAGAGAGAGAGAGAGAGAGAGAAAGAGAGAGAGAGAGAGAGAGAGGTGGGGGTGGAGGAGGGAGAGGGAGAGAGGGACTGGGAGGGAGCGTGATGGAGGGCTGGGGTGGAGGGGGCGGGGCAAAGAAAAGCCACCCTGCTGGCACTTGAATGCAGAGGGGTGATGTCACCGGAGCAGTTGGAGCGAAGGGGAGAAAAACAACTTGAAGCAGTGCTAATCCCCGTTTGCTGCCCTGAAGGGAATGGACGGTGGCCAAGGCAGGGACTTATGGGAAACCATATAAGGGTGCCAAGCGAGCTTTGCCGCCAACATTAGGAACTGACAGCTTTGTTCTCTGTCACTTGGCTGCCGGCCAGAGGCCTCATTTCAGCTCCACAGCGTGACTACCCTGGCCGGCTGCCAGCCCTGTGCTCAGAGCTCTTTTCCTCCCAGGGCTTTGCTTTTTTTTTTCCTTCCTCCGTCCCTTTGCCAAACACGCAGTGGTTACTATGGCAGTGGAAAAGAAAGTTTAAAACACACACACACACACACACACAACAAAGTAGAGAGGCACGCCTTTATCCAGATGTGCAGCCGGGAGCGGAGAAGAGAAAGGCAGTTAACCTACCCGGTGGGGCCTGCAGGAAGGCGGAGGACTCCTCCTTGCTGAGGCTGCTGCCGTCACTGTTGCAGGGATAAACAGGCCTCACTGTGCACCTTGTGGGAGGGAGTGGGGCTGGGTCCCAGGTCTTGTTTCTCTTCTCTCACTCTCTTCCTGAGGCACTGCAGAGTGCCTAACGCCCAACGGAAACTGTCATGCTTTCCACTGGGCCTGTGTCTGTGCTTCTGAGAAAGCTCCAGGGGGCCAGGAGGGGTGGTCTGGGTACCCTCCTGACACCAAGGCAAACCTAGCATCATGGCTACCATGGCCACCACTGGGAGGGCTCTGTTTACTGCTGTAACGCAATCTAGTGGCGATCCGGCCCCGTGCCCAGGCAGTACGGGGTGCACGGGAGCTAAATAGCCTTTGTCAGGGATGCAGGCCCCATGAGAGCCAGTGTGTCCTTGTTCCCGTGTGGAGTGGCAGCCAGGGGGGACTCTGAAGAGTACATTACCATGTTTTAAATTAGGTTCGTTTTTCACCTACTTAGAAAGTGGAACATCTCCTGGGAGGTGACAGGTCACCACCAGAGGCAAGCCTCTGGGCCCTCGCTAGCCATGGGTTTCTAAGGCAAAGTTTGCTTAGAAGTAGAGATCCCGCTGCCAGGTTTTCAGACCCTCAGGGTCCAGCACAGTTCCCAGAACAGCCTCTTCTGAATCTAGAGAGCATTGATTGCAACAGGGCTGACTCCTGGCCCTGCAGCTGCTAACTTAGGAAGTCCAAGACCAAGACGTGGTTGGTGGAAAGCCTGGGAACCTCCCTGTAAGACACAGTGACTCTTACACTCAGCTGGACCCCATGGCACCTAGAGCGGCCCCCACAGTCTTTCCAGTTGTGTCTTGGCTTCCTATGCAGGCAGTGAAGCAGAGCTGCCAGGAGGGACATGGCCCAAGGTCAGGAGGGAAAAGTTGGCAAGCGGGAGAAGATCCCAGAAGTCCCTGCGCCTGATCCATGCTGCTTTTATCCCAAGCCTAGGCTGCACTTATTAGGAGGCATGCCAAGTCAAAACTGGGTTGTTCGTTATGTTTAGCCAAATAGGGGTCCAGTAGGGGAAGCGGTGGTGATGGGTCCCTCTGAGGAATATTGTGAGCAGAGCAGGTACCATGACGTCCCCCCACTCCTGGGGACACCCTCTTTCTATCACTACCTCCCCATGGCCTGCAAGCCCAGTGGCTGTCATTCTTGCTAGAGACCAAGGCCTCAGAAAGTCAACATGTCAGGACATACTCTGTACAGCAGTTTCTATGCAAAGGAGATCGCAGGTTTGATCCCCAGAGCATGGCAGAGCTCACCAGCACAGTGAGGACGCAGAAGCTGGAAGTCAAAAAGAAACAGACTTTTGTCTCAACTGGGGCAGACCGAGCAAAGGAGCCCAGCAGAACGGAGGCAAAGATTAGAGTGTCGCAGAGGAGACGCGAGGGAAGTTCTGGATTAATAGCACAGCTGCGAGCTGGTCCCCAAACAGAAAGATCCCATATTGACAACAGGGACAGCTCCTGGATTCCACCAGGGCAGCGACCCAGAAGAGCCCCTTGGCTTCAGGACTCATGCCAGCACCCGGCTAGTCCAGGCACACCCCGTGTGTTTCCTGGGCTGACTCTTTGGGGGAAACACTCTCTGGTTATTTCTAGAAAGATCACTGAGCCAGTCAACATCCCTTATACCACATTAGAGGCCTTTGTCACAACATGTCTGAGCCTGTGAGACTCTGTGGCCTCCCATGTGTTCAGCTCTCCCCTAGGAAGGACATGGGAATACACTCTGGGGCTGGATGTCCTAGCTTGCTCCTTGGTTGCCTCCAAGAGAGGTTCTGGGGTCCTGGGGCTGTCTGTGTTCTCTCCAGCAGAGCCTTGGATGGAGAAGGACCAGCAGGAGGAGGAGGAAGCGTGTATGGCGGGGTGAGCCTTGGCCAGGCTGCCTCAGCCGCAGCTACACGGTGCAGGTTCCATGCCCCAGGGCCCTTTCTTACTCAGGATGGAAGCCTCTGGGAGCAGTGGCTGTGGAACACCAGACATCTCCTCTCCTACACACTGAGGTGATTTCCTGGTAGGTTTGTCAGGTGGACAGATGGGCTGAGCCCAAGGGACTTGCCTTTTCTAAGAGAAAGCAAAACTAGATCTGACCATGTGAAGAGAGCCAGAGGTCAGCGTACTTCCTCCCGCCCCAGAGGCTGACATGGAGAATGGTGCCTACAGATGATTTGCCGGGGTTCTCCTGTCATCTTTCTTACTCATGATGCCAGGGTTCCCCTCTCGCTAGAGGCTCGGGTTTCTTGCTTAACTCGCACGGGAGAAACGAATTGTTCCACACCAACCTTGTGCCTGTCTATCAGTCCGTGTTCTGAGGTTCTGTCTCTGCTGCTGGTGAGAGATTTGTGCTTTGCGACCCCAGGTAGGCAACAGTTACCAGTCCTCTCATTCTGGACAAGCCAAGGAGACACATCAGTGGCCTTATCACAGAGAGCTGCCTTGGAGGCTCTAAAGGGGACTTACAGGGATGCCCACTATAGCAGAGCATCTTCCAGACAGCTGTGTTTAATGTCTTGCACAAGACCTTATTACCTGAGGCTCATGCCCAAGTGGGAGGCTCCCAAAGAGCCCCGCTGGGCATCTCCTATAAAAGCTGACCCTGAACCAGACCCCTGGGTAGGAGATGGAAAAGGGGGAGAGACAGTGACTCCAAGTCATGAGTGTCCCCAAGGCTCCACTTGGGTGGTGGAGAAAAGTCAAATAGTGGGAGGTCTTGACCCCATCTCTTTGCCCAAATCCATGCTTTGGGACTTGCCAAATTGCCTAGACCCTCCAGAGTCTACCACTAGCCGCAGTCTCTGCTTTGCAGAAGCTGCCCTTGAGCTTTGAAGGTTGCTAAGACTCTTGAGGGTTAGCAGTCTATGAAGACTCAGGCTCAGTCGTGTTAACCCTTGCATCTTTCTGCTGCTTGTGGTCAGGAGGGGAGCTGTCTAACATACACACACATGGGTCCCTGGGACGATCCTGTATTAATCAACAGCTCATCACATTTTTTAAGGTTTACTTTTTAATGTGTGTGTCGCGTGAATCCATGAGAGTCTGGTAAAGGTTCTCAAGAATTTCTCCAGGTATCAAATAGGGGTAAACACTCCCCGGTACAGAATGGGTTAGGGTTAGATGCTGCCACTGCCGCTGATCCAGATGCCTTCATCCAGTCGTTCTGCCCAGGAAGTGAGGAGCACCAACCAACAGCCAGCCACCTGCTCCACTCTGACCACTCAAGGGACTGCAAAAGCAAGAGAGATAGCGAGAGAGCGAGAGAGCGAGAGAGCGAGAGAGCGAGAGAGCGAGAGAGAGAGAGAGAGAGAGAGAGAGAGAGAGAGAGAGAGAGCCTCTTCCCTCAGCTTATAAACTGTCATGTAGGCCGACAAGACCACACCCTAGGACTCGCTGCCTCAAAAGTCATTGGCTAAAGAGTGAAATCCCACAACGTGTGTGTGTGTGTGTGTGTGTGTGTACGCGCGCATACTGGGGCCAAAGGTCGGTGTTGGGTATCTTCCTCTACAAATGTCCACCTTGTTTTTGGGATAGCTCACTCCCAGAACCTGGATTTTGCTGTTTTGGATAGACTGGCTGACCTGGAATCCCCTGTCTCTGCTTCACTAGTGCTGGGGTTATAGGTAAACATTGCCATGCCCAGCTTTCGGTATGTGTGTATTGGGGGAGCGGGGGCTAGTGATCAAATTCAAGTCCTCACGCTTGTGTGGCAGCTTTAATCATTAAGCCATTTTCCCAGCTCTCAACTCATTGCGTGAATCCAGATAGCTGCTTCCTGACCGCCGGCACCCTGATGTACCTGGGTGCGTATGGCTGTACGCATGGTGCAGATGCAGAAACCCTGCAGCTGTTCAGCTGCTTGTCTAACGTAAGCAAGCACTAGAGGCATGGTTGGCTCTCACACTTGCTTCTCCAGCATCCTCTGACTGAGTCCTTAGGACTACCTCTCTGCACACACCACTCACAGCCTTCCAAGGCCTTGGTTCCTTCCCAGAAGAAATGCATCCCACAATGCCAATGTAACTACATTGATTCTTAGGCTGCCTGGCCCCTTGAGGCTTCTTCAAGCAGCAGGTATCTGTGCCACTGAGGGAAACATGACGGGTGTCACATACAATGCTTCACCCAAGCCATTGGGTCAACTGGGGCTACTCAGAGACATGATAGCCTCTTACGTCTGCAGCAGGGGGTTCAAGACTCTATTTGTGCAGGTGAGTTGCAAAAGGATCCTTTTAAGAATCAGAGTTGCAGGATTGAGGCCAGGGCCTGGATACTCTTACTAGCCAAAAGCTAGTTTGAAGTCTAGACACACAGGAATCTGGAGAGCTTGGACAGGCCACACATACACACACTGTAAATAAGGTAGTCTCAGAGTCATGTGACTCGCCTGAGCTAGCCGCTAGAGCTGAAGTCCACTGTCCTCAAGAAGAGTACCTGCAGAGTGGATGAGTCGATTACCCATTTAGTCATGCTGCTTAGCTGCAGCCCAAATCTGCGGCCATCAGGGCTGCTAACCACGATGTTTCTTGCAGGCACATGCCAGGCCTGCAACGTCATGTGCAAAAGTCCATGCGAGCAATTTCTCTTTATCAGTACGAGAATCATCCCTGTGACTGGCCTAGAGACTTGATGTTTAAGCCCAACGACACTCTGCATGAGCAGGAAAAGGCAGGCGTGCTCGTACCTATACCCTGGGACAACCCGAAATCACATGACACTGCAGGCAGCGTCAAGCAGGACGCACACTAGCCATCAGCTCGGCCCAGCATGCCCTCTCTGTCTGAACTAGGAAGGGCAGGCTGTGGCACGCACAGGGCACATCTAGTCTGTGTCTCCTCACCACCCAGCCCAGGCTTCAGTGCGAAGCTATGAGCCACCCTGGTGCCTGGACTGTGTCTGCTAGTGTTTGGTTCGGGAAGGTGATAGGACTCCAAGGACAGTTATGGGCTGACTTTTGGGGGGGACACTGTCCCAATCACCTGTGTTTGCTGAACATCTCCTACATACCAAACCACACAGAGGGGGATGGCCACATCCAGGACAGTCACAGCAAATGGAAGAAACTCTCGAGACTTCGGGCTTGTTCAGATTTGTAAATACAACCAGGCCGAGTCTTCAGGGGGAACTGGTGCCTGCCCAGAGCAGCCATATAGGGTTAGGCAGGCCCTCGGTCTTCATCCAGTGTCCCCCAGAGACGCTTGTTCCTCTACCTGTCTGTTTATTCTCTGCAGCCCTGGAGGGCCCAACCCTAGGACAGCTTCCCTCCCCAGGAAGTCCAGCTGCCCAAGGTCTCAGTGAGCTCCCCGATGAAGGTGGGGTGGGGAGGCTCCATGTTGTTCCAACCCAGGGAGAGTCCTCTCTAGACCCAGGGGAACAAGCTAAAGCCACAGTCCAGGCCATGCCCCAGGCTGTTTAGGCAGACTGGCTGCCCCAACAGAGTAACTTGGAGGCTCCTGGGATAGAAGGCCCGAAAGCCTGGATGTGCACACTAGAGGGACAAGCAGATCTGGGCAAGAGAAGGGGAGTGACACCAGAGTTACTTTATTTTTGGGGTTTTAAGACAGAGTTTCTCTATGTAGCCTAGGCTAGCCCCAGAGTTACTATCATCCTGCCGCAGACTCCTATGTGCTGGGATGACAGGCATGCACCATCATACCCAGCTAGCTAGCTGACAAGTTAAACCCTGAGATGACAGCACACACCATCACACCCAGCTAGCTAGCTGACAAGTTAAACACTGAGCTCTGCAGTTTTCTAAGTGGCTGCCTTCAACTTTCTATCAGTCATGGGATTCAGATTCTCCATATGTGCAGATGGTGCAAAGCCAAGGCCCCAGTAACACAAAGATCAGACGGGAGGAAGCAACAGAAACAACCAGGGAGGCCGTCAACCCTCCAGACCCTCCAACCAGGGAGGCTGTCCACCCTCCAGACCCTCCAACCAGGGAGGCCGTCCACCCTCCAGACCCTCCAACCAGGGAGGCCGTCCACCCTCCAGACCCTCCAATCAGACCACGCTCTGGCCATCAGTCATGACAGGCAAAGGTGCAGTTCGATAAATCCACTGGTGCCTGCGTTCATCTCTCCCTCTTCCCATTAAAGGAGGATGTGGGGGAAGAGCAACAGGAGCAGAAGGAACATGCCACAATGAAGAAACACGTGTGAAGAACAGCACCCAAGGTGTCCATGCTGACTCATGCTTGGACAGTGACCCACTTTCGGTTCTGAGGGACGATAATGAAAATGCAACTGTCCACTCTTTCTGGCAGCCAAATAAAGAATTGGTCTATTTGTATATACCCTTATCTTCATGTATGTATTCATATTGTCACGCCTCTGCATACGCACACACAACACACATATGCACACTGTGCCTATATGCACACACTACCTCCACCCCTGACACACATATGTGCACACACATACACACACACACAAAGAGATGGGGAGCTCAGGTGAAGATGGTGGGCATATCTCTGAGCAGGGGTCAGTGGGCTTCTTGGCTTCTTAGTAGAGGTGACAGTTGAGCAAGAACTTCAAGTGGGTAAGGGAACCAGCAGCAGGGGCCTCTGAGGACAATCCCTTTAGACAGATGATAGCTCAGCCAGTACAAACCCTGAGGAAGTCGGTTCTAGCTTATTGAGGGAGCAAGGAGGCCACAAGCCTTTGGGGAGAGTGGGTTGGTAAGAGTAGACGAGGCAGTGGCATCGGATCTCCGTGACCGTGGATTCACACTGAGCCATAAGGGAGCCGCTGAGTGGTGCTGGATAGGATTTAGGTGGACCCTCTAGGAGCTGGGTTGAGCGGAGGACACCGGAAGCAAATGAAAGAGCAGTTTAGGGCAGGGTGAGGACAGTGGTGGCCACGTTGGTAAGAGAACCTCTGCCTTCTTGTCTCACCAGAAGCTCTCGCCTCATTCTAGATTAAGCCATGAGGCCCCTTCTTGGCTCCCTTCTTCAGGTTCCTCCTGGTCCACCATCCCCCACTTTTACCTCCGTCTTCTGGCTCCTAGTCTCATTTCCCTCCTTACACAATGGCCGTCGTATAACTTTTTCCTTATCGCAATACGATCACAACGTTGGTCATTGTAAGGTGGACCAAACCTTGGCTGCATAGTCATGGTAACAAAACATGGGATTGTGATGCCTGGGTTTGTGGTTATGGTAACGGAGCTGTTAATGTTGCCAAGTAGGAGAGGCGATCATGGAACTGTCACCTGGAGTCCTAGTCATTACCCTGTGTAGCTCCCAGCTGCCTATGATGTTTGGTGGTGCTAGGCTACCCAGCAGGTAGAGGGTTAACAGAGGGCTCCGTGGCATCATCACCCGTGCTACCATGGGACTTTTTGGTGACGCTGGTGGTTTTGAGCCACCGACACTGCTGGAAATCTCCCTTCCGCGTGTTCCTTTAAATAAGCCAAATAAACTCCTGACTCACTAGGTTGGACTTGGGTGGAATTGTCCTCCCAACTGGGTCTAATGGTCTGTTGTGGGCCCCTTCTCTGGGCTGAATAGACATTGGTTCACCTCTCTGCAGGGAAAGCAATGAGATGGTGGTCCAGGGACGGAACCTGAGAGGCCCCCCCTTATCCTGATGTTGCCAATGTTGGGTATGCAGTATCACCTGGGCACAAGAGACACATTGGTCTTTCCTTCCTTCCAGAGCAGAGGCAGGGAGGCAGCTTGTCTAGGCCTGGCCCCCTCCTGCTCATTTGTCTTGGTTTGTGCTAATGGACTTCAGACTCTTCTTCCGGAGCATCTTTCTGGCCCGTGGCCCTCAGCTCTGCCACTCTACAGGGGCAGGACTGAACCATGTATTTCTTGCTTCCAGTAGCACAGCTCCAAGCTGCTAGCTCTGTGCCCAGGGAACACTCTGTAGTTGTTATTGGCTGGCTGACTCAGACCCTGTCTGCCCACATGAGCCATTCTGGGCAGCTTTTGACTGAAATCTGGATGGAGCTGGTGAAAGTCAAATAAAGAGTCTGGTGCTTCCTCCCTCTCTCTCCTCAGGCCACAGATGCCTCCTCAACACAGCAGGTCTTGTCCCCCCTGTCTTCTTCTCCACTGGGGGCCATGGGCCTCAAAGTGTCCCTTGCTGTCTGTATTCTCAGAGAGAATCCTGGTTCTCCAACTGGTCAGCTCTAGGTATGTGATTGTTATCTTTGCTTTTGACAATGACACTAAATATCTCCCCTTTGCCAGGAGGGAAGCAATGATGTAAGCTGGCTTTCTGGATCTTTCCCTGTCATCCTAGGGGATGATGGGAGAGGAGGGTGACTGTGTAAATTAACAATCAAACAAAAACAAACAAAAAAATGCAATGACTGTGAGGCGATAATTCAGGGGTTTGCTCGATTTAAATATGGACACGCTTGCTAGTCAGGTCTTTCTTCTAAATACCAAACCGGCTTCTTAGGAGTCACCATCAAGGAGAAGGAAAAATAAAACACATCTGTTCTGTAAATAGATGGAAAGTCTCTCTCTCTTTTTTACCAAGAGCAAGTCTGAGTAACTGGCACCTCTGCTGTGTGGTACGGGGCACAGGTGGAAATGCGGTGATGCTGATTTTGCAGGAAGGAAGAGCAAGAGGAGAAGGTGGGCAGGTTTAGCCCCTATCATTGTTGGTGACTCCCAGGACTCTGTAAAGGAGAGCCAGAGGTGGTACAGAGGGGCCCGGCCACTCTGGCATTGACCTCCAACCTGATCGGAGCAGGCTCCCCTTGGCCTTGCCTGCTCGTCCATCCCTAGCTTTGGGTCTTGATAAGGGAAGGAGTTTAAAACAGGGAAGAAAGGGGCTGGGAAGGGCTTTAAGGACTGGTCTGGGGTGTGCAGCAGAGGCTGGGAACACAGGCTCGTGCCTCACCTGCGGCATCGCTGGCCCTCACCCCTCCACCCTTCCGCAGTCAGCTGGTTTGTAGAAGCCTGTAGGAGAACTACCTGCCTTTAGAGCGCCTTTGAAACAAAGGTCAGGTGTCATGGGGAGCCTCAGCCCTCCCTCGAGGAGTATCTAGTTCTTTTGTCTGCCTCATCAATGTCCTCTCCAGGGCTATGCATGTCAGCTCTAAGGAAGGGTATAGAAAAGGAGTTTGTGGATGGAACCCCCAGAACAACATCTCCTCTTCCCTCCTTCCAGGAAACTGTCAGGTGGAGAGAGGCTTCACTCACTCAGGAATGCTTTCCACTTACGGATAAAAAGAGAGGGGAGAAACAAGCACAGATGCGAATTCTGGGTAATGCCAAGTGGCTCCCCTATGGAGCCTGTTGCCATGGCAACACACTCTTGCGATGGACCACTTTGGGAACTGGGTGTAAAGAACTGCAGAGAAGCATCACAAAAGCAGCAACGTGACTTCAGGCCCGGGCTCCTTGTATTTGTGGATACATCCTTTGACAGGTGTGTTTTCCACCCCTGCCCCTGGCTGTGCCCTGCATGTTGAGCAGATGAGAACAGATCCCCAAATGGAAAGACACAACCTTTGTCTTCGCTGCGCTTATACCCTTCCATCATGCACAGAGCCGCTGTGCCAGCCGTCCCTACATGAAGGGTGGGATATTTCCTGTGAGTGTGGTTGCTTGGCTACGTGCTCCTGTGCTCTGTGGAGCCTACGTTTCTCGCCTCACAAAGTACATCTGCTGCCTCTGCCGCATCTGCCCGTTGGTCTCAGAGGTCCTCCAGACCCTCTCTTTGTCGTGACCAGAGAGAAGGTGGACATGCTGTGGGAAGGCAGACTGCTTGCCTTGTCCAGATCTGGGTCAAGTATCTGAGGTGGGAAGGGAGTCGGGGCAAGAAGAAAAGGCCACCCTATGTGCTAGAGTCTCAGAGGTGAAGAGGAGGTGGCCTCAGAGCTTGGTCATCCTAACTGGTGGGTGTCCCATTGCTCCTGGAATGGCCGCGGGGGTTATGAGATCACTGCTTTAGGACAAGTCCAGTTTGTGACTTAATTTTTTTGGAAAATTGTCTCCTGGTGGTGAGACCCTCCCAGGCTATCAGCCAAGCCCAGAAACCCTTTGAGTGCCCCCAAAGTGATGTCAGTTTGAGACAGCTGGGAGAAGGTTGGGGACAAGACGGCAGCCTTCATCTGCCAGTGCAGACCACTCTGTCTCTTAGGAAAATGCGGGAGTCGGGCTTAGGGCTGGTGAGCGTGTTACTGCCTTAGCCGTGACAGAACTGCTTTTTCCACTTTCCTGCGGCTAAATGGAGCGAGCAGTCAGAGAGAAGAGTGGCAGGTGCTGAAGGTCGCCTGAGAAGTCGGGATAAAAGGGACTGACGGTAACTGCCCTGCTATGGCATGGGCAGGCATAGACAGGAGTCATAACCGTGCCCCAGATTGCCTTCAGCTCTCTCCTGTGTCAGGCTCTGTCCTGACTGCTCTATGGCTCGGTTTCATCCAAGCGGCTCAAAGAGCTAACAGAGTCTGCCAAGGTCACAGTGTTAGGAAGTCGCCTGCACAGGATTCAGCGCTCATCACCAAGTTTTAAACAGCATGCACCAGTCCCTGGGGCCACTACCCTGCCTGATGGCTATTAGGAGGACCTAGTGTGTGTCAGCCCCCGCTAGGGACACAGCCAATAAAACAGATGACAATCCCTAGCTCCGTGTCTTAGAAGACGAACAGATCAGAGTGAGGAAGGAGAGATGAGCAAGGGAGGCTGAGGGCAGCATGGGGCTCCGAGGGTTGAGAGGGCACTTAGAGGTAGGGGATGGATAGACAGAGTCTAGCAGGGTAGGGGGGTTCCATATGGAAGGGAAGAAGACAGACGCCTGGGTAGGGAGATGCCTGGCTAGTGGCAGAAGCAGGGAGGCCAGTTTGCTTGAGCTGGATTAAAATTGGGCAGGTGGAAGCCAGAAGGCTGGAGAGGCAGTAAATTCTCTGTAAGGACTGCCACCCTTCGCTGGGTGCCAGGAGCTTTCACTGTGTCCGGAGCAGGCACAGCAACATCTGCTTTGCATTCGTATAGGACCACACGGGCTGGTGTGTGCAGGAAGGAACAGAGGTTCACAGGACCAGCGTCAGCCAGGCAGACAGAGGCGAATCCCTGGCGCTCGCTGGCTAGCCACTTGAGCCTCCTTGGTGAGCGCCACACTTACTGAGAGATCTTGTCTCAGAAAACAAGGGGGAAGGGCCTGAAGAACAGTACCCAAGTCTGATGTCTGACCTCCACATTGCACACACACTTGCACCTGTGCTCACAGCACAAACGCGCGTGCACACACACAGGCACACACACACACACACAAAACCACAAACACAAAGATGCAAGAGTCTACTGCCACAATCCTGGGGTCAGAGTGTGGAAGCTCGGGGTGTCAGCCATGAATCTGGGAAGCAGGAAACAGGTCCTGGGATGACTTTAAGGGACTAACTGAGGTTGGCTGTGAGTTTGGGTGTGGGCTCAAGTAAGGAAGAGAATGAAGGGCAAATACATTCTGAGGCTTGAGTCACTGGAAGGGTGAAGCCGCCCCAGCTGAAGTGGGGGACCGTGGATGCAACAGGTGTCTGAAGAGGCAGCCTGAGCAGAAGGTGGTCGGCTGTGGCCATGTTGAGTCTGAGAATAGACAGTTCAAAAGAGCTAGACATAAGTCTGATTCTCTCTTTCCCTCCCTCCCTTCCCGCCCTTGTGTGCATGTTCCTCTAGGTGTGCATGTGTGTTTGAATACACGTGTGAACACACCAGAGATCAGTCTCCAGTGTCAGTTCTTTCCTTAGGAGTCAGTTGCCTTGTATTTTGAGACAAGACCTCTCATTGGCCCAGAGTTTTCCACGTAGGTTAGAGTGACTGGCCAGCAGGTTCCAGGGTCTCCCTTGCCTCTGCCTCCCTAGCCCTTGGGTTACAAACACATGCCACCATGCCTGGCGTTTCAACTGGTCTCTGAGGTGAAAACTCAGGCCCTCATTTTATTGCATAGCGAGTGTTTTACCACCCCAGCCGACTTTTGAAGTTCAGGTACAAATATCACTGATTGGGGGAACAAACATGGATACCAAGCTTGTTTCCTGTAAGGTGCTTCGTGGATTCTCTGTTGGTCCAGTCTGAAGGACTCCTAACTGTGATGCCCCGTGAGAAGGGAAGGAATCTCACAGAGGTGGGAGGAGGTTGTTCTAGGTGTAATCATTTCTGTTCCAGGTAACCCTGAATACAAGCAGAGAAACCACATGTCTAGGGAGCAAAGTGGATATGAGAAGAATACTTTATCTAAACAGTGAATTAAATTCTCACGGACAGAACTGGAAATAAAAAGGACAATTAACATCACATGAAGTTACAAAAACTCTTGGTACTTAATAGTTAGCTAGAGCTGAACTGGAAGGTCAAAGGGCAGGCAGCACATCCTTCTTCCTGTGAGTGAAGGAATGGGTGAGACAATCACTCTTACAGCTACACACATCAGAGTCCATGTCACCAAACTCCTGGCTAGATGTCACAAGTCTCAGAGGAAAAGGACGGGCTGGCACCTAGTGATTGCCACTGCCATGCCAGCGTGGGGTGTCCCAGGCCCTTTTCCACAGCTCCATTTTCTGATGTGGGAAAACAAGCGTTACCATTCAGACCTGGGATCCACCAAGGAGCAATGGGAGGCACCTGTGGGAAAACAACCACAGAGATGCTGGGAGTGAGCCGCGCCGTTTCAGCTGAAGCCAAGTCCAGAAAGTTCATTTCGAATGTCAAGCACAGTTATCAAACAGAGCGGGGACCTCATGTGACAAGGGAGGGTTCAAGCCTCGGTGGAAGAAATGGGATCTTTGTCATGGAGCTGGTACAAAAGGCCTTGACACCTTGGTCTGTTTCTGTCTCTTGCTTGGACTTTTGATTGTTTATAAAACCTTGAGTGTCATTGCCGCTAACAGCTTCATGACTACGGCCAGCACAAGCTGGGAACGAAAGGGTTTATTTGGCTTCCACTTCCATATTGCAGTCTGTCAGTGAAGGATGTCAGGACAGGAACTCAAACAGGGCAGAATCCTGGAGGCAGGAGCTGATACAGAGGCCTGGAGGGATGCTGCTTCCTGCTTGTTCCACATGACTTGCTCTGCCTGCTTTCTAATAGAAGCCAGGACCACTAACCTAGGGATGGCTACACCCACAGTGGGCTGGGCCCTCACCTATCAATCACTAACTGAGGAAATGCTCTATAGTCTGGCCTATAATCCCATCTTATGGAGCCATTTTTTTTGTTTATTTGTTTGTTTTTCTAGACAGTGCTTCTCTGTAGCTTTGGAGCCTGTCCTGGAACCAGCTCTTGTAGACCAGGCTGGCCTCGAACTCACAAAGATCCGCCTGCCTCTGTCTCCCGAGTGCTGGGATTAAAGGCGTGTGCCGCCACCACCTGGCTTGGAGCCATTTTCTCAATGGAGGCAGATTTCCTTCTCTCAGATGACTCTTAACTTGTGCCGAGTTGACATAAATCTCACCACCAAACATGGGTTCTGGTCCTCACGCTTACACGGCAGGCTCTACCAACTGAGTTATCTTCCCAGGTCTCCTCCAATGCTCATTCATGAGAGGGGCTGAGGGAGACGCACGCCCTTTTTCCTGAGTCCCGGCTTCCTTGCATGTGTCCAGGGGAAATGCCCTGCCGTCATACACAGGCAGACTGTGCCCGACTGACTCTGCCAAGCGCCATGCTTTGAAAATATCTTGAATTTTGTTTTCATAGCTTGTTAACCTTTTCCTTCCTGAAACAAGGCTTGCGTTTGTTCAAGCTTTTCTGCAGTAAGAGGCTGGGTCTGAGTGGATGGCTGCCTCAAGATATTTGCCCCTTAATCTCATTACAAGGGTTTCTCAGTCTTTCATTTTTCCCAGGATCCCCTTGTTGTGAAGCGATTTCCTCTTGGAGCCCTTTCTGCTCTGAGAAGCTGGGAGAGCGAGTGTGTTTGGTCTCGTAGAGAAACGAGGAAAGGAAGACAGCAGTGAAGAACAGAGCCAAGCTCCACAGCACAGGGGCTGGGGAGACCATTCAGTATAAAAGGCTCAGAATGTCGAAGTTCTGCCCACCCCCAGCGCTGGGGAGGTAGAGACTCCCTGGGGCTCACTGATTAGCCTTGCTACCTTAATAGGCTCAGGCCAAGGAGAGACCCTGTCTCAAAAACAAGAAACCCAAGTGCACGGCATTCCTCTGCGTGTGCGCGCACATTTGTGCATACAGAATATACAATTAAGAAGTCCTGGCGTAGAGTAGCGTTAAAATCTCTGCCGCGTGGACCTGGAGTTCTGAATCCCAGACTGAGCGAGGTAGGCGTGAGGTGGCCACCTCACAGCTGCCTCCTCTCTACCTGAAGCGAAAGACGTACAAAACGAATGAGCCCCCGCGTGACAGCTGGTACCACTCACGGGTTTAGAGAGCATCTTATTTCGTCCTTTTGCCCCTCAGATGTTATCCGTCTGCCTGTTTGGCCACCCTGACTAGATTCTCATGAGCATGTGGCATTTCCAGAGTTTTTCTTGCTCTGAACGCCATGGACAAATCCCCACTGAAATTTCATCCGTATGTTCCCGGGTTCATTCTCAGTCCTCGAGGAAACGGAGCCAGCTTCTTGTTAAATTTCCACTCTTTCCCCCACTAAAATGTCTAGTTCCCCTTCTGAGACGTTTCATAGACTGTTTCTGCCAAAACAACGGGACAGAGGGTTCTGGGAATGAGCGATGGAACTGGAGGAAATTAACCAATAAGATCAACAACAGAGCCAGGCCAACCATTGCAGCCTCACCATCCCAGGCAACCGGTACGGGGAAGCGGAAGGAGCGTTTCCTGACTGCCCGTTCCAGTGCCATGTGGCTGCACACATGTTACACACAAGTGCCGAGCAGATGGAGGTCCGTGCCTTGCTTGGATGGTGACTGGCCGGGGTAGAGCTACAGAGAAAAGCACTCTTGGGGAGGCGGGGCCCACATCAGTGGGGGACAGAGTTCTGGAGCAGAGCTGTATCCCCTGGTCTGCTGGTGATTCACTTCCCCTTTTCAGTAGAACGGGACACATGTTAGTGCCTGCTTCCAAGTCCTGCTTTCTTGTGTATCAATGTAAGGATGAGCAGATGTGTGTATATTCATATGTGTGCATACAACACACATGTACATATTTACATAAGGAGATGAATGGACGTGAAAGAAAAACCATCAGACAAGCCTGGGAGCATCCTGAGATGACATATTTTTCTTCCTTCCTCTTCATTATGTTTTCATGCAAAGGCGTGTGTGGGTGAGGGAAGGGATCTAGGAGCCTCATGTCCCGGTGTTTCAATAGCTTCCATCAGCATTCAGCCGGCAGACTGCAACCCGTGTCGGGTGGCTCAGAGCAGTGACTCACTCTGATTCAGAGGGCTCTGAAGACTTCCCCTGGAGCCCCTCACAACTCTCCTTCCTTCCTCCGGCAGTTCTTCACAGTTCAGAGCCCTTTCAGCAAGGACACTGGGAGATCGGAGGATGGGGACCTTTTGAAGTCTGAGACTTCAAAATAGTTTAGTTAGAAGAGCTTTGTCTCCCAAGTGTGAAGACCCGAGTTCCATCCCAAGAACACATGGCTTGTTTCATTGGTTGTTGTTATTGTTTTGTTTGTTTATTTGAAAGAAAACAAGAGACATGGTGGTGTGCTTGTCATCCAGGCTCTGGGAGAGGCAGGGACAGGATGGTCCTGGACACTGGCCAGTCAGCCTAGCCCACTTGGTGAGTTCCAGACCAGAAGAGTCTGTCTCAAAACACAGGGTGAAGATGACTCAGAAAGGACGGCCCACATACCTTTGGTCTTCACTTACACACATGCACATTCATGTTCACTTCTCATACATGTGCACCCTCACACTCGAATACAGACACACACACACACACACACACACACACACACACACTCCGTGTTCGCACCTAAGAGTTTATTCTTCTTTGACTTTCAAGCTGAGAATTCACAGGCAAACTTGGTCCAAGAGAAAAGTATTTGCTAATTATTATCACTGAGAATCCCTGTGTCTGTGTACTAGGTAGAGAGCAAGGATGGAGTAGCCTCTTTCCACTCCTAACCCAGAGGCTGTGACCTAAAAGCTCCCTCCTGGCCCCTTTTAAACCTCCTTTATTGCTGGCAATGACCAACGATGGCCATCATTAGCTAGCTACCTGGCTATTGTTTAGCAGAGAGAAATGAATGTATGCATAAAAATTTTATAGATTCTCTCTCTCTCTCTCTCTCTCTCTCTCTCTCTCTCTCTCTTTCTCTCTCTCTCTCTCTCTCTCTCTCTCCCTCTCTCTCTCACTGTGTGTGTGTGTATGTGTGTACACATGGGAAGACCAAATTGATAACTGTCTGTGTGTGTGTGTGTGTTCACATGGGAATACTAGATGATAACTTCTCTCACTGTGTGTGTGTTTACACGTGGGAAGACCAGATGATGATAACTTCTCTCACTGTGTGTGTGTGTGTTTGTGTGTGTGTGTGTACACGTGGGAAGACCAGATGATAACTTCTCTCACTGTGTGTGTGTGCATGTGTGTTTGTGTGTGTGTTTACACGTGGGAAGACCAGATGATGATAACTTCTCTCACTGTGTGTGTGTGTGTTTGTGTGTGTGTGTGTTTACACGTGGGAAGACCAGATGATGATAACTTCTCTCACTGTGTGTGTGTGTGTTTGTGTGTGTGTTTACACGTGGGAAGACCAGATGATGATAACTTCTCTCACTGTGTGTGTGTGTGTTTGTATGTGTGTACACATGGGAAGACCAGATGATAACTTCTCTTACTGTGTGTGTGTGTTTGTGTGTGTGTGTGTGTGTGTACACGTGGGAAGACCAGATGATAACTTCTCTCACTGGCCTAGACTTAAGCTGTGCTGGCCCAGCCAGGGAGCCCAGAGATCTGCCTGTCGCTCCCTTTCCTCTGCTGAGATTACATGAGGGTGTCACCATGTCCGGCCTTTTAAAGGTAGTGTCTGAGGAGCAAAGCCAGGTCTTCATGCTTGCCAGGCAACCACTTACCTACTCAGCTCTCTCCCCGTCCCCAAAGTTCCCCTTCTAGAGCCCCGGTACAGCACCTGTGTGTACAGTGACTTGAGGAAGACCACCTGGTCCCTTGACCTGGAGGCGGCTTTGGCGAAGGTCGGGGCGAACAGACTAAAATGGAAGCCGGAGGTTTAGTGATGGAGACAGACGTACAAGAAGCCCCATTCATTCAAGTTGTTTGGCAATCTGGCATGAAAGACCGCTCACATGACACGAGGCCGGCCAACTGCTGGGGATATTCCAAATTAGACAGTAAGGTGTGTGAAGAGCCTGGGGCATGGGAGGCCCGGCCCTGCAGGATTCGGCAGCAGCTCTGATGTGTGGCCTCCATTTCTCATGACTGGTCACTGACTCACCGTCCCGATGCAGGCTGCACTGAGCCCGCTTGGAGCAAAGTGATGACTGCGGCACACTCCCTCCGGGCATCCTCTCCTGAGGTCCCTTTTGTTCTCAGCTAGACTCTGGGTCATCATCACAGCCTGCCTGGACCTGTTCATCCAGGACTCGCCCAGGCTGAGTGGGCCACGGCAGGCAGTTAAAAGAGGCTTCAGAGGGCTTGGCGAGGTGATTCAGTGGGTAAGAGTGCTAGCTATGCAAGCATAAAGACCCGAGTTCAAGTCTCCTGCACCCACATACGAGATGCGGTGTGGCTGTGCAAGGCTGGAACTTAGGCAGTGGGAGGAGGGAAGGAGGGGACTGGGACTTGCCAGCAGCTAACCTAGTTTCAAGTGCAGGAAAAGACCCTGTCTCAAGAGATTAAGGCAGAGAGTGATAAAACAGGACACTTTGGCCTGCACACAGGCATGCACATGTGGATATACAACACACACACACACACACACACAAAGAAAATAAGCTTCAGCCTGGAGCAAAAGGCAGCGAGGTGGAGGCCAGAGTGTAGAAACAAGCCATGGTCCTTGGAGGTAGAACTTCAGGAACCACACTCCTGTAGAGATGACTTTGACACACACACGCACACGCACACACATGCACGCAAGCATGTGCACGCACACACAAACCTGTTTCTTCTATAAAATTTTCTATTTTGTTCTTACCGCATGTGATTTCCTTTCTGACAGTGGCCCTGAGAGTCAAAGGAGGACCAATGTCCATACTGACTGGAAGTTTAAGAATTACAGTCCATCCCGGGCGGTGGTGGCGCACACCTTTAATCCTGGCACTTGGGAGGCAGAGCCAGGTAGATTTCAATGAGTTCAAGGCTAGCATGGTCTGCAAAACGAGTTCCAGCACAACCAGGGTTGTTACACAGAGATGCCTTGCCTCTTAAAAAACAAAACAAAAAACCAAAACCAAAACAACAAAAATAATTACGGTTCAAACTCCTGAACCAGACTCTAAGCCTAACTTATTCTAATTCCCCCTCTTTTGTCCCCAACAAGACTGACAATATGTTGGGGATAACATAAATATGAAGTTTTCTAGACAGTACATCTGGTTGGCCATTCCTCCTCATTCCCCATTAGCAAGTGATTAAAATACATCAAAGAGACCAAGGTTAGAGACCTGACTAATCAAATCAACTGTCTTTAGTGCTTTAGGAAATCTCTTAACCTTTTTGGGTCTCCTTTTCTCTCTTGGGGAAAAAGATTCAGAATAACAGTAGTCTTAGTAAAATAATAATAACAACAACAATAATAATAATGGCTTGTTGAGGTCTCAGTTACACTGAAGATAGAGGGACACAATATATATATAAAATAACTTAAAAAGAAATATCATCAAAATATCACATAGCATTACTGATAATGTTTTCACAGCCTTTCAATCACTTCAAAGCAAACAGCCAAACTATTTCCATAGTGACTTTCAAGGAACAATAGTCAACAGGCACCCACCCTTATCTGTAGTTATACCTGTTTTGTGCAAAGTCCGTGGTATCCAAGGCTGAGTCAGCCCAGGTCCTGTGGCTCCCAATGCTGTGACCTAATGCAATTACTCATCTGATCTGAGTTTATATACTTGCCAGCAATACTGGTGGGGTCATCGCTACCTTTGATGCTTGCTCGCAGAGCTGGCAGCTAACTCACCACTTAGGCATGAACAAAGTCATGCCAGTGTCTGAACTTGCTCATGGAGTCTCGTGCTTGGTGTTCGAGGCCCTCTGTAGGTGGACCTTGGTCTGTCTTCCTGCCATGTGCTATTCCTCTCAGTCCGCAGTGTTTCCAGCTTCTCTTGAGAGACGCAGGCTCCTCCCATGGTGTATACGCTCGCCTTCTCTTCATGCTCCACCTTTCCATCCCCTTCCTGTTCTTACCTTTGGCATCCACCCCATGTTCTAATTTCCCATGAGTACGTCAACCAAAGAGGTTCCTTGGCTCAGCATCCCCAGCTACTCTACTGGTGCTCCTGTCGGCCCTTGGTGCAAGTATCTGCAGATGCACCTTATCTCTCCTCTGATGGATGTTGACGGCTACTTTCTGCTTTCAGATTTGAAATCATCTTATTTCCACAGACAAGCCCATCACCCCAGACATGTGCAAACAAGTGTGACCTGATGCTTAAGGACCTCCAAGGATGGGTGACAGTCTGTGGTATACCATCCTTCCTTTAGTCTCTCTCTCATAAAATAGAACAGGTATGGTAGGTATGGTATTCCTATACGGGGCCACCCTGAGTAATGAGAGCTAAAAGCCTCAGATATACCCATCAGCTCAGCAGTGAAGGACCATGAAGCCAGTATTGAATATAGAACAAGAGGCCAACCCAGGAGTGCTGCTGGGTTGTGCTCACACCAGTCTCGAGGGGGAAACTGGGCTATCACTGCCTGCCTGGGTCCTAAACAGTGACGAGGCCGAGTGGCGGGAGGGAGCTGTTCTAGCCTGACCAAGTTGTTCAGCCCCAATGGTGCCTTGGGGAAGACAGGCCAGTCTTCAGGCTGTCCCAGGTTCTCTGTCTTGGTGCATGTAAATTGGGCGCCAATAAAATTGACAGGAAAATGAGTAGATAATTAATAAATCTTTTGAAATGTAAACAGGAGGAACAGGGAGATGGCCGAGTGGAGAAAGCCTTCGCCATGTGGTGGCACATTCCTGCTCTGGTGGAGTCACGGCTCTGAGGTGAGACAGGAGGAAAAACCCTGCCTGGAGCGTCTCAGGACCCAGGGAGAGCTCTACCTCAAACATGAAATGTGAATGACCTCTAAGTCAACCTGAAGTGACCCCTGGCTTGTCTACAGGCCCACCCGATGGAGATGTTTCCTCAACTGGAGTGCCCTCTTCCTAGATACCCACTCTAGTGCCAAGTTGTCCAAACACTAACCAGCATGACCACCTCTTATTCCCCAGTTACTAGTAAAAAGATTCCTGGTTTTATGCTGAGTATTCAAACCTCAGCTTTGCAATCTGAAAGAATGTACTTCATTTCCCTGTGTCTAATATTCTTATATGCAAAAATATATTGTTGTACAAAATGTGTTTGCAAGTGCTTTCTATAGGTGATGGTGTGTGTGTATGTGTGTGTGTGTGTGTGTGTGTGCAGTGCTGGAGTCCAGGGCTCTTCAATGCTATACAAGTGCTCTACCACTGAGCTACATCCCTAGAGATTTGCTTACATGACATGACGTGATATCACATGACATCACATCACAACATATCACATAGCCACCCTAGAAACTTTGCAGTCAAGAACTCTTTGTATACTTCCTGCATCAGACTGAGAATGGGAACACTATTTTTGGATATCTGTCAATTGACAAGTGTTTCATCTTTCACTTTTCTGCCAGTTTGGGTTTTAAGTAGTGCATTTATATCTTAAATTTGTGTGTGTGCGTGCATGTGTGTATGTGTGTGTGGTGTAGTGCTCATGGAGGAAGAAGAGGGTGTTGTATCTCTTGGAAAAGGTGGTTGTGAGCTGCCCAGTGTGGGTGCTGGGAACTGAACCCAGGTTCCCTGCAAGAGCAGCCAGTGCTCTTAACTGCTGAGCCCTCTCTCCAGCCCTGTTAGTGTGGTCTCATAAGCCAAACAACACCAGAGTTAGTATGAGCAGCACAAACTAAGCTCCAATTCAATAAGCAGAAAGCCATGATCTAAGTGACAGGCTCCAGGTCCCACAGCAGACCGTTCATTTATCTTTCCTGTGATCCATTTTGAGTAGCTCTGGAACCACTTTTCCTAGAAAACAAGCGGCGAGTTTATGTTCTATGAATGGACGTATTCTACTTTCACCCTTTGAACCAACGTGCGTTTTACTCAAGTTTATTAAGAGTAGCTGTATTTCTTTCCTATTTAGTGTGTGTGTGTGCCTGCATGAGTTTATGTGCACCACATACATGTAGATGCCCTCAGAGGCCACAAGAGGGCATCAGATGTAACCAGAACTGGAGCTATGGGTCATTGTGAGTCCCTTGATATGGGTGCTGGGACCACAACCTAGGTTGTCTGTAAGAACGGAAAGCATTCCCAGTCAATGTGCCACCTTTCCAGCCCCAAGGGCTGCCTCTCATGAGTTCTTGCTATGCAGTCAGTGGCATACTGGTGAATAAGCTCTCAGAAAAACTTTACTCCTGCTGTTTAGCCTTTGTTGATATCTATAGTGGAAATATTTTCACTGTGATGGTTAGTTTTAAATGTTGGTTTGGTGCAACCTAAAATTACCTGTAAGGAGAGCCCAAACCAGTAGTTGCCTAGAGCAGGTGGCCCTAAGATCATGTTTGTGGGGATTGTCTGGGTTAGTAGTAGATGTAGCAGGATACTGTTGGGAGCTGTGAACCTCCCAGATCCTGAATTTCTTGTAAACAACTTGTTTTCCTCTGCTCTGAGACAGCCTGCAGCTGCTCTGAGCACGAGACCCTCAGGAGTTCCTGATGGCAGAGGAGTAGTTTCTGGTGCATTTGGCTTGGGCGTGGCTATCAGTTAAGGATCCCTATATAAGCGGCTCTGGTACACAATAAAAGGGGCATTCTTGGGGCATTCCTGTTTCAAGGATGACCTGTATCTCTGTCTGTGTGTCTTTGTGTGTTTCAATCTCCAGCCCCTTGCCCAGTTCACAAACTGTATGGTAGCACATAGAGCGCAGACGGGCGTGGTGCACGGCAGGATACAGCCTAGGGAATGGTGCCGCCTACAGAGGGCCCTGGGCTCACCACTTGGACTTCAGAACAAGGAAAAGTAGCTTGTCAGTGCCTAAACTGTTCCCTGTTTGGTTTAAACCATCATGGAACTGCCTCAGGAGTGGCATTTCATCCAGAAGTTTCTACCTGCGCCTTTAGCTGCATATTCTGACCGTAGTGTGTCCTCAGGTTCTCCACCCCTATCCCAAGAACTCTGCAGCCTCTTCTATAGTGGTAGCAAGTTCTAGATCTGGTGTCTGGCCATCTTTGGACACTGAGTAAATGGCTGTTGGGCAGAGAATTCTCCAAGCTGACAGATGCCAGCTGCCCAGGATGGAACCCTGGAAGGGGGCTTTAGGAGAAGTAGGGGAGGTGTGATGCGGTGTCCTTTGCTTTGGACAAAGCAAGGCAGCCTGTCTCCCCTATGTCATACACTCCTGTAGGAGGATACATGGCGGTCCTGGAAGACCGCAGCAGGGGAATCCTTGGCTTCCAGTAATCACAGCCCCTGCCTCACCCCTTGTACGTAGTGATCTCCTCACCAGCTTCACTGTGGGACAGATCCTTGCCGCAAGAAGCGCTCAGAACTCCCTGGTGGGACAACGCCCAAATTCACTGTTGTCAACTTGGAGGTCTGAGAGCCTCTGACCATGGAACTCCCTGGAAGTATCGTTGGCCCTTACCACTTGGACTTCAGAACAAGGAAAAGTAGCTTGTCAGTGCCTAAACTGTTCCCTGTTTGGTTTAAACCATCATGGTGGTGTACACTTGGGACCCCAGGGTATGGGAGGTGGAGACAGGTAAATCCCCAGGGCTTGCTTCAGGCCACTGAGAGACCCCGTCTCCAAAAAGCAGGTGGAGGGGAAAGAATATGATAAAAATGTACAATATGAAACAATTAAACAACAACAACAATAATTAAAAAAACAGGTGGAAAGCTGGAGAGACGGCTCCACGGTGAGAGCACTTGCTGGAGAAGCTTGAGGACCATTTGACTCTCCCATATCCAAGTAAAAAGATGGCGGCTCCACCTACTGTGTCTGTAATCCAATAGCTGGGGATCCAAGCAATGGAGGCAGGAGGATCACTGGGGCTTGTGGTTTGCAACCTAGCTTCAGGTTCAGTGAGAGACCCCTGTCCCGGAGGAATAAGGCAGAGTGTGACAGAGCAGGACACCTGACATTTTCCTGTGGTCTCTCATAGCGTGCAAAGACCACACGCATGCACAAGCACACACGCATGGATGCACACACACACCACCACCACCACCACTAACACCAACAAACAACCAAAACCATTTTTTCTAAGAACAGCTCAGTCTTCATATTTGTTGTTGCTTTAGCATAGCTGGGACAGATGGGAGGGAGCAGGGAGAGGCCACTCATGGCTCTGACAGGAAGTTTACTCAAGGCAGGGCAACTTGTATGGAAGCTTGTCCAGGCATGGCTAGATGAGCCCAAGTTAGCAGAAGCTATCAGAAAACAGGGCAAAGTCAGGGGGAGACTAATCCAGCAGTGCTGTACCAGGGAACACAGGGAATCTTGAGAAGGTGGGGGAGAGACAGCGGCAGACTCAGGCTCAGGTGGTGCTTAGGGTCACAGTACTGCTCTGCCTTCCCAGACCCTGCCCGATCCAGTCAGAATCCACCGTTTTTGAAGCCACTGTTCTGGGCCCAGAATCCCATGGAAAACATGCTCCCTCTCACGTGGGGGTCCTGCCAGTTCCTGTTCCTCTCTTGAGCTCACCTCACCACTTAGATCTGCAAACTTCTCTTCAAGCCTCTACTTTCCTCCCATATGGGGACCAGGGAGAAATTCTGGGTGTCATCCTGCAAAGCCAGTGGGACACAGAGGGGGTTAGAGTGAGAAGTAGAATAGCTGGGCATACAACGGCTGGGGGATGGAGCATGGAAGGTAAGTGGAGAGGCGGGACTCGTGAGAGTGTGTGCATGTTCAGACTTAGGGCTCCCTTAGTAGAGATCCTGTGTGTCCACCCTGGGCATTTACTGCCCATGTGGGAAAATATTTCATCTTTCATGTTGCTTCTGAGTGACAAATATATGGCTGTTGCATTATGCCTGAGTAGTCTTACATCAAAATGTGCCCTCTATGGAGAAAAAAAATATATATTAATTATGTTTTGGATTGACTTCATAGACATCTGGGAGGGTAATTTAAGTACAAACTATACTCAAGTCTCGCAGTGTTATTATTCTTATTTGATTTTTTTTAACCCTAAGAATTTTCCAGCCTGACAGCCAAACCAATATTTGGGCAGATTTGCAGCTCCCTGGAGCTGAAGCCAACCCGATGTTCTGCCCAAAGGAAAAGGTCCAGAATCCTGGAACTCAAAAGTGACACCCTCTCCCTGACTGTGTTCCCTCATCACCTCTGGAAACACTTTTGTTATCTGCGGGCTGGTCTTGGAACCCATGCATGTTTGGGATACTGCGTGCTTCATGGGTACGCAGCTTGCCCTGTGTCCCCCTGACTTGATCCACACAGCGCTGGGCAAATTTTCTTCTCTATGCCATTCCCACTGTTTCTTAGGCCTCCCTGGGGAAGAAGAAAGGCTGTCTGTCAGTGGGTTATCCAATCAGAGAAACCCTAGCTGCCACCACTATCAAGTCCCACCCCCACATCTCTGAAACTGAGCACTTTAAGCATGGAAACCCTGTCCATAGGTGGGTGAAACTAAGAACCCCCAAACTCTGCAACCCCAGTGATGTCCATGCCATCAAGCTTCCTTTGAGTTCTTCATTGTTGTGGAATGACGTCTATATGAATACTACACATATGTTTACATATACAGTGTGACACCACACACACACATCAGCAGCAGCAGCATCACCATCACCACCACCATCATCACCACCATCATCACCACCATCACCATCATCATTGTCATCATCACCATCATTATCATCATCATCACCACCACCACCACCATCATCACCACCATCATCATCACCATAGCTGTACACCCAGCCATCCTAAGAGCACAACACATACCAGTATCACAGCCAGGCACAGATCCCAGGTCCCTCTACATCCCTAATTGCATTTGCTGGGTGACCAGTAGGATTTCTGGCAGGAAGAACATCCATTTTGACCAGGCAACAAAAATACCACAATCTTTTCCTCTCAGTTCAGCACATCTGAGAACTGACAAATCTACACAGAGCCGTCGAAGCTCTTTTGTAAGTCTACAAAACCCAAGTCCATGACCACTGAGTGTTCTGGGGCCTCAGAGTTCATGGAAAGGACAGTTCAGGGAAGGCCCTAAAGGTAGCCCTAGTTAACCTCAGAGAAAATTCTCCTCCTGTGTAAACATTCCCTCCTGGTGGGATGCTCTTTAAGCATGGACAGTTCTAAAGGAAAGCTGTTGAGACCAAGGAAGTGAACAACTCACAAGTCCTAGGAAATCCCCAAATGGTATGCTGCATAAGTCCCACCCACAGGTTATCGAAATAGTAAAGCCAGCTGAGCAAAGAAGGCTCTCTCTCCTGCTGAGTTTCCTGTGAGCCATACAGAGAACTCCAGGGTTCCAGCTTTCATGAGTGATGTCACCCATGCTAGGTGACATCACTTTTTAGTGATACAGCTGCCCTTGAGCTATCTATGCTCCTGTAAGTAATACCTCACCCACACGTCTGTAAGTAACCCCAATAAACTCCTTGATTCAACAAGTTGGACTTTGGTGGAATTATTAAGTTCCCTTTCTGGGGTGAGTAGACAGTTGCTCACATCTCCCTGGGAATAGCGTTTCATACACCTCTGTGCACAGAATATTTACAATAGCTGGCAAAGGAAATGCTGGAAACCAGTATTCCAACCTCCAGGAGTCTGAGCAGCAGCAAGAAGCTCACTCAGCAGAAGAGCTGGGAGCTAGAGACGCCTTTGAGAAGAGGCTGGGGACAGAGAAGCGAGGGACACAACTTCAGATGTCAACTGTAAGTGTGAGGTTTGAAGACCAGAAAGCCAAGAACCTGTTGAAAGAACATTTGGAATGGATGCAAGATGGCAGTGAAGATGTCTTCAAGAGGTCTATGGAATGGTGTCATGGTTTGAATCTGAAAGACTCCACAGTGCTGTTTCAAATGCTGTGACCTGGCTGGTGGAAACGGGTCAAGGGCCAAGCCTTTGAAGGTTCTAGCCACCCTCTGCTTCCTGGTCCACCCCACACTCTTGCAGCCCTGACTCGGCTGCTCCATCACATCTGTCCCATCATAATGGAGAGAACCCTCTGAAACCAGGAGTCCAGTAAGTTCACCCTCCCTGCATTGCTCCTGTTGGGTACTTTGTTGTAGTGACACACGGTCCCTACTAGAAACAAGAACAATCGACATTGGTGGGAACACACACACTGACCTCAAGGAAATGCCCACTTCCTCCTCCTGCACTGCCCATGCCCACCCTCGGTCCTGATGTAAGCTTTCTTCCTGTAGCCTGCCACTCAGCCCTGCTCCACTCCCAGGGAAGGTACCAGTTCCCAATAACATGGTCCCTTCAGTCCTCCAGTCTACTGGATAAGCTTCCTATAAGTCTTCTGAGAGATGCCAAGCAAGGCTGCAGCAGGAACTAAAGAGCTTTCTCAGCAGGCAATCTGGACCAGGAGGGAGGGCCCAACTGGTGGGGAAGTCATCTGGGCAGCTGAGTGTAGAGGCTAAGAGGAGGCACCCGCAAAAGAGGGTACCGACAGCTCCAGACAGGAGAGATGGGCATGGTTGATCCGCAAGATAAGCCCCTGCCTCATGGTCCTCTCTGTGTGTCACAACACGGACTGTTCAGCTGGAGGAAAGAGACCATGGTAGATCAGCCAGCAGCATCAAGGTTGGCGTAAAAGCATGCTGTTCCTTTTGTTACTTGGGAGACCTCAGAGCGTCTCCCCTGATTGATCTTCTTATACCCTGGGCTGGTACTTGCTACCCAAGACTGGCAGTTTTGAAATACCCTGTTATAAATGCACCCGGTCTTCATGACCAACACAGAAAGATGGTTACTAGCCCTGCACAGTGATTGGACTTCAGAGAAATCTGATATATAAATTCCCCACTCTTGGGTATTTTTAACAGCAGCACACATGGACTAAGATACCCAACCTGTGTGCACTGTGACCGAGTAAAAGGGAAGGAGAGCTGGGCACCAGCATTCGTCTCTCTCAGCTTCCTGATTGTAAAGGCTTTGTGAGCAGCTGCCTCACGCTCCCCCTGTGGTGACTTCCCAACCCGATGGACTGTTCCCTCAAACCATGAGCCAAATCAAACCCTTCCTTCGCTAACCAGGGAGATGTCTCGGCTGGTAAAGTACTTGGCTGCACAGGATGAAGACCTGTGTTTGGATCCCCAGCCCCCGTGTGTCTGTAAATCGCAGCGCTGGAGAGGTGGGGACAGGAGGGTCCATGAGGCTCAGCAGTCAGGGGTCTAGCAGAGTCAGTGAGCTCCAGGTTCAGTGAGAGAAAGTGTGGAAAACACAGAAGAATTCACCCTGGATTTCAGCTTCTGATCCATCCGCACAATACAGGCAAACACATACACGGGGGTTGGGGAGAGGGAGGGAGGAGAATGTCAGGATAAATGGAATGTCTTGGAAAGATGGTAAGGCTGGGGGTGGGAGTGGAAGGTGGCAAGAGAGGCAGAGGCAGACACTCCCAAAATACAGATAGGGTTTCCAAACTGACGCATGGTTAATTTGAGTTTGAAATGCCTTTGTTCTGCAGGCCAGAACTTTAGTGTAAACCTGGCCTTGGGCAGCAGCTAGAACGGAAGCAAAGAGTCCTAATGCGGCCGCATTTTGAGCTTCTTGGAAAGAAACCACAGTAGTGAGGGGGTGGTTCTCGGCCAATGTCCCAGAGCCTGGGCGGTTTCTCCTAGTGCTTTTTACCTTAGTTCTTCGAGGGTAGCTGTATAATATATCATTTAAACAGGGGCATGCAGAGAACGCAAGGGGCAGCTAGCCCCTGAGCGCAGGGAAGAGCTGTAGAGAGCGCGCACTCGCTCTCTTTGGAGACAACCATAGATTGAACTGGGCCTGACTTTTTTCAGGCTAGTGATGGACCGCAGGGTCTTGCCCTGGGAGCACAGTGTTCTACCACTGGGCTACATCTGCAGTGCCTGGTTCTCTGATACAGAGCCACTGTGTGGCCCAGGATGGCCTCAAACTCATATTCTTTTGTCCCAGACTCTTATATGCTAAGATTACAGGCATACACTACCAACATGCTGCCTGCTTGTCTTTTTCTTTCTTAAACAGAATTATGTCTCTTTATGGAATGCTTTTTGAACAAATTTTTTTTTGTTTCTCTTTCCCTCCCCATACCCTTTCTACTTTGGGGCCTCCCATTCCCAGAGTCTTCCTTCTGCATTGGGGTCTCCCATTCCCCATGTCCTCCTTCTGTACTGGGGTCTCCCATTTCCCATCTTCCTTCTACGTTGGGGCCTCCCATTCCCAGAATCCTCCTACACTGGGGTCCCCCTTCCCAGAGTCCTCCTTCTGCTTTGACGTTACACATGTCCTTCCCCTTCCCCCATTTCCCTCTTGTGGTCTCTGGTCTAATTTCAAGGTTTCTATCTACTCTCTCACCTGCTTATTTACATACAAACAAACATCAACAGTTAGGGTCTACATATGAAAGAGAACATGTGACTTTGTCTTTCTGAATCTGGGTCTCCTAGGCAAATATAATACTTTCTGGTTGTACCCAGTTCCCTGCAAATCCCATACTTTTGCTGTTCGTTTTGGCTGGGCTGATAAAACTCCACTGTGTGTGTGCCACGTCTTCATTATCCCTCTTTCAGCTGATGGGTGTCTAGGCTGACTGCACTTTTTGCGAGTGTCTCTGTGGTAGGTTACAGAGTCTTTGGGCGTGTGCCCAGGAATGGTGCAGGGGCCATCTGGCTTTCAGTGCGCCAAGCAAGGAAGGGAATCTCCTCTGTCCCTCACTCATCACGACCACTGGTCACTATACTTCCCACTGAAATCTGGGCACTGTGGACACTGTTGAAGGGGGGATTTTGCCACTCACCAGCAAAGAGCCAACCACCTCGTCGGGGAATCTGTTATGACATTCCTAACTGCCTGCAGGCCTTAGACAGAGTCCTCAGCAGGGATGCTTACACCCTCTACACCCGCTCCCAGACGCCAGGACCGGCCTGTGTGCCCGAAAGCAGCTTGGCTAAGATCAAAGACAGAACTTGCTGCGTGGTCTCAGACCCTATGCCAAAATGAACCCTCTCTATGAGCTGCTCTTGTTAGAAAAGTAGCCAAGCTAACAGAGCACCCAGACCCTAAGGAGGAGCAAAGAGAGAAACAAGGCCTGTGGGATCCTCTGACCAGGGTCTTGGAAAGAGACTGCCCCACTGGGCTCAGGTCTCCTTAGAATCTGCTCCCATGCATGCTGCGAATACAGAGGCCCCAGAAAGGCTGCCAGATTTAAACAAAACAAAACAAAAAACCAGGGCTCCCAGTTTAAGTTGCAGCTGGTATGAGCAGATCCTAGTATTACATGGTTCCTGTAAATTATGACACTCAACATACATCTCAACTGAGAAAAAATGATTTGTTTTTTATTTGAAGTTCAGAAATAGCTGAGAGTCTTTTTATTTTATGTGTGCATGCACATATGTGTGTGATGTGTGTGCAGATATGCCCACGCTAGAGTGTGCACGTGGAGGTCAGAGGACAGCCCCGGGTGTCCGTCCTCCTCTGCCTTGTCTGAGGCCAGGTCTCTCTTGTTCATCACTGTGTCTGCCAGGCCAGGTGGCCCACAGGGCTCTGACCCCATGCCCCTGTAGAAGGGCTGGGATTGCAGAGGGAGGAGTTCCTGTATCCAGCTTTTTGTGGGTTCTGAATATCCAAACCGCGACTGCCTGGTGCCTTCTCCCTTATATCCCAAGCGTGGTATATAGTTAGAGTATACACCAATATTTTTTCTTTTAGTATAAGCATCATTTTATAGGAGCTTGGTTTTGGAATCTAAAACATCTCCAGACATCAAAAAAGGAAGTTGTGCTAGCAACCAGAAGGTTTTAGAGATCGCTGAAGGAAAGACAGGGGTGAGCGTGGAACAGCAAGGCTGCAATTGTATCTTTTTTTTCTTTTTCTTTTTTTTGGGGGGACAGGCCCCAAAGGGTGGCGTATCCTGGGGTCAGCCCAGATGCACTCTGCATCTCTCCGAAGAAATAGGGGTGCCCCACGCCTCTCAGGAGGAAGAGGGTCCTTCACCATTTCCCAGGAGGAAGGGGGAGGAGCACCGGCACGCAGCCTACCTTCTCTGAAACTCCCGTTTAGATTCTGGGTCCAACCATCTCTGCTTTAGCAGCAACCATCACCCACAATGCCCCTGGCCACGGCCCAGCCTGAGATTTTAACCCTTCTCCATTCACACAGCCTTCTGACGTCTCTTTGTTCTCCACTCCAACTTCCCACTTCACAGCCCAAGATCTGAAGAGTCGCTCAGAGGTGATGGGGGTGGCGCAGGAGCACTAGAGAGGGGGCCCCCCGCGCCTCCCTGACGGCTCTGGTCCCTCTAGGGTTGCAGTTACCGGATTTTACAGAAGGAACCGCCGTCTTTTCAAAGCAAGCAGATCGGCCCGCCCGTGTTTTGACAGTTTGGCTTTAGTGGAAATATCATTAAACTTTTCGGAAAACAAGGGCTTTGAAACTCAATCTCCGCGTTGTTTACACTCCCCCCCCCCTGCGCGCTCCTTCCCTCTCCCCGCCCCCCTCCGAGTTCTTTTTTTTTTTTTTTTACTTGCTTAGGCACAGTTAATTCTCCCTTCACTTTCAGAGCTCAAAACAAACACCGCGGCTGAGCAGCCAGCCTTCCTAGCCCTGCATAACTGACAGTGGAAAACCTAACAAGTGGGACAGAACCGGCTTTTGATGCCTGGGAAGACAGGCCCCGGTGCAAACCACCCCGGTGAGTCACCTACATTCTGCACATACCCCTCTGATGAGCAGGAAGTGTGGGTATTTTTGACCCGAGGCAAAAAAGAGTATGTCAGAAGTCTAAAGGCTTCCTGGCTGGCACCATCTCCGCAAAGGTGGCCTCAGTACATTGGTGGACCCAAAGTGTCCACCCCCTCTCCCTCTCCTTGCATTCTCTCTGCTCTGGCTCTGTGCTCAGCAGGCCAAGTATAAAACATCCAGAGGAATAAAACTTATAAAAACCAGAAGTGTGTACGTGTGTGTGTGTGTGAGCACGCGTGTGCACACAGATTTTAAAAGAGAAAGAAAATAACGTGGGGGGCACAGTTGGTAGAATGGTTGCCGAGAGTGCAGGAAGCCCTAGCACCAAAGACACTGGGTGTGGCAATGCACACCTCTTGTCCCAACACGGAAGGGTCAAAAGTTCAAGGTCGTCCTCTGTTACCCAGGGAACTCCAGGAGACACCGTCTCAAAAATTAAACAAACAAAAACAAAAAAGAAAGAAAAAAAAGTGGCAGCCTTCAGAGCTGAGGTTGGAGAGAGCAGGGGGCGGGGTGGGGAGTGAGAGTGGGAGGGGCGGGGCACTCGTGATAAGATGTCCCTGTGGGTTAGTGAGGGCTGAGCATCGTGGTCCTTGTTGCCCCTCAGACCTTTGCTGTGGGGAAAGGCCCTTACACCTTACACTCTTCCTCTCAGCCCTGAAAGGCTGGAGAACAAGCTGCAGGAAGGAAGGGGAGAGACGGGGATTGAATTGAACTGAAGGGAAGTTTTTGTTTTGTTTTATTTTGTTAGCATTAGCACCTTTGAGAACAAGCCAAGGTATTGACTGTAAAGGTTCCGGGCTTGGGGCTGCAGTTCCTGGGACCCTAGGGTTCTCTTGAGTCTACAGCTTCTGAAGGTAGGGAGCCCAGAAGACAGAAAAACAATGGGGTTCTGTGGCTCAGCTTTCCAGGCAGGACCAGCAGGTGACAGAGAGGGCTGGGGCATCCTGGAGAATCCATCTTACACTGGTGTCTTCTCACCAAGATTGGGGCTTCCCTGATTAACTGGCCAGTGAGCCCCAAGAAGCTGCTTGTCTGTCATCCCCAGAACTGAGAAGAGAAACATGTGACAAGCCCCTTACCTACTGAGCCTTCCCCAGGTCCTCTCGCCTCTACTTTCAGTGACCCTGAGATTGTACCTTAGAACCTCAGACAGGTCTCAAAGTCAACAGATTGGTGGCCTTAGGTCTTCTGCAACTCAATTTCCTTTATGATGTACTTTAACATATTCCCAAGGCTCTGAGGATGAGGCCCAGGGCCTCTCTGGGGACAGATATTATGGGAGGGTCTCTGCCAGGCCCTGAGATGGGTTCTTGTTTAACCCACCCCTTATTCACAAGAAGAAATGCCCAGATGCCCAGGCACCTAGTACTCCATGCAGCAGAGAAATAACCAGACGGGAATGCAACTGTTGACAACCCCACATAACCATGTCCCAGGTGACTGTTCTAGACTTTTCTTTCAAAGGCATTTAATCCTCATGCCCAGCTCTGAGGGATGAGCGTTGTTACCAGTTGCCCTACACAGAAGAGAGGGCAATGCAGAGCTGACAGTTGGCAGAAGGTAGAACACAGTTAGAAACCAGAGCTCGGCCTCAGATACAACGCACTTAAGTATCAGGATTAGGAAGAGGTAGGGATGCTGCTGCTCTACTGAAGGCCAGCCCCTCTGTGGGGAGAAGATTCTCTCTGTCACACACAGGCTTCCTTCCACAAAGCAGGAAAGGCACGGCATACAACAGTGTCTCTTCTACCACCTTGACAGCATCCCGGCCCTGACTGCACGAACCTGAGCTGAAGCTAAGGATTCGGAGGGGCTAGAAACACACCAGCCTTATGTGCTTGCCTTAGATGTGCAAATGAGCCAGTAGTGGTGGAGGCTGGACTCTGGTTCGTCAGCAGAAGGCATGTTCTACAGAGGACCCTGGGACCTCTCAGGAGAAGAGAGAGAGACAGGTAGTTGATTGCTCAGGTATGTCCCCTTTTGACTCCAGCCCTGTCTACAATACACAGCTGGCCTCTGAGGACCGGACCATCCGTTATCTTGATGTGTTTGATTTTACAACCCCTGCCCCCAAGCAGAGGGAAGGCAGGCCCTAAAGTCTGGTATGGGGCACATTTCCATAGACTGTTCTAGAACTAAATTCATGGGGCAATAGTTGGCAAGATTAACTCTAGACAAGAGAGAGTCAAGGGGCCGACTCGAAGCTCCTTGGGCCCCCAGAGACGCCGGATGGGAAGAAACCAACCGCCAAGTTCCGTTCATTTCACAAGCTCACAGCAAACCCCAGAGCGTTGCTTTGTTGCTTAAAAACGATTTAATTTTTGCAATCGTTCAGAGGGAACGGGTGCCCATGTGAGAGCTGGTGTCGGCAAAGGGGATGTCGGTGAGGTAGAAAGACCGAAGGCTCCTCTCCCAGGAGAGCAGCTAGCAGGCCTGGGGCGCTCCAGAGTCAAAGCTGCATGTGACCTGTCTGTTCTTCCCACTGCAGTCATAGGACCCGGTTCCCTCCAGGAACCAGCTCCCCACTGTGAGACCAGAACAGCCATCTTCCTGAGGTTCATCTAGGAGTCAGCTGCTTCCTCCTCCACTGGATCTGAACTTGGACCCTTGTGCAAGCTCTTTTTCCACTGAGCCTTGGGTCGTCAGCCCGCCTTTTTTCTTGTCTTTTTTTTTTCTTGAGAATTGCAATGGGATGGGGGATACAAGGCCTAATAGGGTAGCAGGAGAGGGGTGGGCTTAGCCTCAGGCAGCTCAGCCCTTGGGTCTATTGTTTAGCTCTGACAGTGACTTCATGTAGTTGGATCTGGCCTGTCTTTTCTGCAAGGTAAAAGCAGTGGTCTTGGTCCTGCGTGGTTGCTGGGACACTAGCATGGGATGATTGCTCTATGAAGTACTTCACATGACAACGGGGCCCACACTAGACTGTGGGAAGGGTTGTTCTCTTACTGTTTTATCTATTACTGCCAGTGTGAACAATGCCCTCAAGGTGGCCTCTCTCAAAGGAGTCATTTACTGGGCGGGAGACTGAGAGACTTCTCACTCCTCATTCTGTTCTGACAAGGATACATGGCCGGGGTGTCTGACCCTTTAAACTCTGAAGCTTGTAGCTCTCTGTAGATTCCTCTGCTTGGGTCCTACAGAGGGGCCAGGCTTCCAAGGCAGCCATCCCTACAGTGTCCTAGCAAGGCTGAGTCTGTGGCTGTGTCTTTCTGAGTCTCCTAAGTGTAGGGGAGAGCCATATTCCCCCAAGGCTGCTAGAGACCAGAGCTACCCAGAGGAGATACTCTCATTCCCACCTTCAGAAGGCCGAGTGTGCGGAGATGACCCAGGTTCTGGCTGTGGCCAAGCACAGCCCATGTGCCCATGGCCTTCCCTGCAGCCTCCGTCTGGACGGGGTGACCAGAGCGCATCAGCTGTGCTCACACTATATCTGCGCATGGTCAGTGGAGTCATGTTTGCCCAAGGGCATTCAGATCACCCGTGTGTCCTCAGCCCAGCTGAAACGACAGAACACCCACATGGCTGGGCAGAGGTCACTGCTGTCCACTGCACAAGGATGTCTCTGCGGGGATTGGCGTGGGAGCCAGGGAAGCTGGGGCAGCAAGAAGGGAGTCAAATCACTTCCTATGAGGAGACTGGGAGACCCCCTCACCCAATCAGCAGACATGGTGGCTTTGGAACCCAATAACGAATATATGACTACAGTCACTCCTGAGGACAGCTGTGACTCCCTTCTGGCCATCATGGCCTCTGCCCTGAGCAACCATGGCAGGATCTTCTTCCCAGCAGTGGATGGACATAGGAAATAATAGCACTTAGTTCTGGAAAAGGAGCAAGGCACAGTACACACAAGTCAGAGGTGAACCACCCTAACCATGACCTCAAATATCCCAAAATAACTGTGCAAAGCAGTGATGGACAGAGGACCGGGGTAGATGAGGACACTGGTGCTAGGTGCTGTTTTGAAAGCTTGCTGCACACAAACTCACCTAATCCTTATCATAGAGTATTGTTATGACCGTCTTACAGACAGGGAAACTGAGGCTCAATAACGCAAGCTTGTAAAGTGAGAAGGAAGTACAGCGGCCTGAGTTTAGGTGATGTGGGAGTCCCCTCTGTATGCAGTGACTACCATTGGTTCATAAACTGGTAGGGCAGAAGAGAGATAGGTGGGGAATACTAAACACTAAACTGAATGCTGGGAGAAAGGAGGCAGAGTCAGAGAGAAACCATGGAGCCAGCCAGAGAGACAGACATGCTGAAACTTTGCTGGTAGGCCATGACCTCATGGTGATGCACAGATTAATAGAAATGGGTTAAATTAAGATGTAAGATTTAGCCAATAAGAAGCTAGAGCTAATGGGCCAAGCAGTGACAGTTTCTGTGTGATTATTTCTGGAGTCTAGGTGGCCTGGAAATGAATAAGCAGCCTGCTACAACATTTAGGGGCTTACAGTCTGTGTTCCCTGTGCAAAACCTTCACACAAAGATAAATATGTGGGCTGTAAAGCCAAGGACAGAATCTAAGCTGGACAGAGGGGTACTTGCCTATAATCCCAGTACTTTGGGAAGTGGAGGCTTGAGGACCAGAAGTTCATCACCCTTGAAGACAAGGCTAGCCTGGGCTATGGGAGACTCTTCCTCAAACATAAAGGATTTGAGCTGGGAAACTTCCCAGCCCAGGACAGAGATGCGCAGAGAGTTTCTTCCCAGTGGAGTAAAGTCAGCTTCCTGTGTTGTCTCCTTCCTAACGCCTCTTTCCTACGAGAGAGCCAGCCCTCGTTCCTGCTCCACAGAACAGAGTCTCACAAGGTTCTGGGAAACAGAGTCTGCCCCCTGTGCCCCCTGACTGCATCCCTGGCCCTAGAGCCAAGTCTCACGAGGTTCTGGAAAACAGAGTCTGCCCCCTGTGCCCCCTGACTGCATCCCCAGCCCTATTGTGCAAGCTTCTATTTCAGCGAGTGTGGAGGTCGCTCTCGCGGTCATGGTTTTTTAACTGCAAAGGAAAAGGAAACCCGTGTCAGAGAGAGGGCATCTTGCCAACCCCACATTCACGTGGCGGTGGGGGGGGGCTCGAATGTGAACTGGGCGCTTGGAAGAAGTCGGGTGCTCGGGGAGGGCAGGGTGGTTTCTGTGAAGGCTGCAATGTGGCAGGGTGGGGACAGCCCCAAGACAACCTGGGGAAAGTGGGGGGTGAGAGACTGTGGAGGTGCAGAGTAAAGGTCGGGGTAGGGGGGCAGGGGAAACAAGAGCAACAGAGAAAGATGCTGGCCCCAGAGAAGAGCCAGGAGACCAAATGGTGTCTAGGTGCTAGCTTCTGAGGCCAGAGAGGTCCTGAGGACACACAGGGCCTGTCCCTTTGCTCTCACTATCTACCAGGTCCAATTGAGTGGCCAGTGGGTACAGGCAGAACGTACTGGGCACACCCGCAGGAGTCCACACTCCAGGCCATTTTTTTCTCTTGCTGAGCATCTTGACTTGAAAGACCTTGAAGCAGGACAGAAACTTAGAACCAGCCAACGACTCACGTAGCTGGCATTAGGGGGAAGCCTGGGGGTAGGGGAAGAAGACAGGTGTTCTCCTGTGGCGCCCATGCTGACGCCATGAGCGCATGCTTCCTCACGGAGAAACGTGGCACGCCCGCTCATCAGTACTGTGGGTCCAGCCCAAGGACCAACCGTTTGGACGAATATCGCATTATCAGGAAGGAGGAAGGACTCTCGGCAGAACAGAGAGATCTCGGGGCTGGAGAAGCTGGGAGAGGGGACAGATCAGAGGTTATCTGCCCAAGCAGCAGGAAGTATAGGCACTGGGGCCTCCGGCACCACAGTGTGCTGTGGAACACTTCCCAATGAGGTCACCATCAGGTCGTTTCCTACAATCACAGGGCAATCCCTGAACCAGCCTGGGAACCATGAGTCTGTGGGTAGTAAGGAGTCTTGCCCTAGCCATCACTCAGCCCAGTTCAGCACCCATTCAACCCACAACCACCAGCCACAGCCAGAACCCTGCCACCAGAAGCCATGTGGCTGAGAGCAGCAGTGTTTCCACGCCGGCGACAGCTCACCAGGTTGTGCACGGCTACACTCTTTGATGGCCTCTGGCCTCAGACTGTGTCCCACTGTCCCTGCCCTCAACCACAGGAGCCAGCTCTTCCTCCAGTGTCAGCATGGAACTCAGCCACGGCTAGGAAGCTGATGCCTGGCGTTGCTCAGTCAGGGTCCTGTCGCTCTCTCCCATCCCTGCCCCACTGCTTCCTCCCCATCACGGTGACCAAACTGGTGACCAAACAAGGGACCTTGTGCCACACAGTCACTGGAAGCCGCTTTTTCCATGGTGACATGACACCTGGATGTACTTCCGTTCCTCCAAAGGCTGCCATGGGGCACCTGGCAAACTGGGGCTCCCGTTCTTGGTGTCTTGAGGCTGAGTTCCAGAACGGAATCCTGACTATGCCACTTCAGTCTCTTGTCCTCTTAGGACAGACAGCACAGCACGACTTCAGATCTGAATGAGAACACAAAGTCCTTCATCCCCATGACGGGACTGGGGCCTTGGGTGACTCCCTTCCTCTATCAGTGCCTGGATTCTCCGTTTATCAAATAGGCTCAGCGAAACGCATGGGGCTCGAAGGGGTTCTGGGTGTGAAGATGCTTTGAAACTCCCAGCTCTGCGAGTCTCTCCCAGTGCCACTTGTTCCACACAGCGGCAGAGGGAGGACCAAGGTGGCTTACCTGTTTACAGTCACGTGACCCTGAACTTTTGTCTTACTTGGTACTTTGTAGTGCTCCTGGGACACAATGTCCACTAGTGACCTTTTGGTCTCTGAACGTGCGTTCCCATGCAGACCCAAATCCATGGCTGTCCTGAACCCAAGGGCATACCAGAGATCCAGTGGGGAGGCCAGAGCGGCCTGTGGGAAGCAGCCTGCATCCAGACAGCCCCATTAGACACTCCTAGCCTGTAATTTGGAGCCTGAAAAACATTAGCTGGAACTTAAAATAAGTTGGACCTTGTCCCCTGGACATTTCAAAGTCAACTGAAATGGTAACCCAGGGTTTAGCCCAGATTGTGTGGGTGTGTTTAGAAACTGGTGGCTTGAAGTCCTCTGGGGGTGCTTGGGGGTCCTGTGATGCCAGGCTCTGTTGGGGTAATCCTAGCTGCTTGGCCTTTCTGGTAAGTTTTTGTTGTTTGTTTTTTTTGTGTGCACAAGTATGCATGCATGAGTGTGTGTGTGTGTGTGTGTGTGTGTGTGTGTGTGTGTGTGTGAGAGAGAGAGAGAGAGAGAGAGAGAGGGAGAGAGAGACTAGAGAATAGACATAGGGCCTTTAGGCAATACTGTGCCTCTAAGCCACTAAGCCACACATCCCCAGTCCTTTTCTCACTGTGTGTGTGTGTGTGTGTGTGTGTGTGGTCTAGAGGATGGACCCAGGGCCTTTGGGCAATGCTGTACCACTGAGTCACATCCCCAGTCCTTTTCTCAGTGTGTGTGTGTGTGTGTGTGCGTGTGTGTGTGTGTGTGTGGTCTAGAGGATGGACCCAGGGCCTTTGGGCAATGCTGTACCACTGAGTCACATCCACAGTCCTTTTCTCAGTGTGTGTGTGTGTGTGTGTGCGTGTGTGTGTGTGTGTGTGGTCTAGAGGATGGACCCAGGGCCTTTGGGCAATGCTGTACCACTGAGTCACATCCACAGTCCTTTTCTTACTTCTTACTTAAAGCCTCGAGTCTCTCTTTATTTCCAGACAGGCCTCAAGCTCACTCTGGAGCCTAGGCAGACTTTGGACTTGCAATCTCCAGCCTCAGTCTCCCAAGTCGCTTGACACTGACCTGTGCCACCAGGCCTGGCTAGGTGAGAGCGTTAAGAAAACAAAGCCCTTTTGTCTCTCGAGATGTTGGCTGCTGCCCAAGTCCCCAAGTGACCCCTCACTAAAGCCACTGTCTTGGTTCAGGCTCATGCCATGCTGTCCCAGCGTGTGGGAGCTCCTGCTTGTCCAGTTGCAAAGTGGGAATAGCGTTCCCCCTGGCAGGGGCTTGTGGGGATTACACAAGGTAACACCCACTGGAGAGGGCTTAGCAGAAGCAAGCCCAGAAGCAGCGTCTGCCACTGCTGCCTCCCAGATGCCTTGGGACCCCGAGGAGGAATCCAGATGGGCTCTCAGATCTGGAAAGTTAAAGAAAAGGAGTTGGACAGTACGGGGCTCGCCTCTGAGTTTGTTGCCCAGTGGCAAGTGAGCTTCTTCCCAGAGGCGCCACATCTGCACTGCACATGACAGGCCTGCGACGCCAGCAGCTGCCAACTTGAACCGAGCCCGTTTCGGATGGGGCTCCAGCAGTGCCAGGGCAGGCCAGAAAGTCGCATGGGAGTACTAATTAGGTCAGTGGATTTCCCAGGAGCTAGAGGCTAGGGTCACAAGATTTGTGTGTGTGTATGTGTGTGTCGTGTGTGCATTCCTTGTGTGCCTGTGTCTGTATGTGTGTCTCGGTATGTGTGTGTGTCTGTCTATATATGGATCTGTATCTGTGTGTGCTGTGTGTTTATGTGTCTTCGTGTGTGTGTATATGTCTCTCTGTGTGTCTGTGAGTGTATATGTCTCTGTGTGTAGGAAGCTATGTATACATCTTTTTCTGTCTTAAGTTCTTGAAGTGTAGACAATGCAAAGAGTTGCAGAAGGTGATCCCGAAAGCATCTCTCCCGCACTGAATTCTCTGCACTTCTAGAGATCCCGTGGAGCTAACAAGGCTGCCAGAAGATTCTGAACTGCTAATGGCCAGGCCTGCGAATGCAGCTCAGAGGGTGGAGTGTTTACCTAGCATGCAGAAAGTCCTAGGTTTAAGTCCCGGCACCATCTGCACCATGTGGTGACACACACATGTGATCCCAGGTCATTCTTGACTACACAGCACATGAGACTACACCTCAAAAAAAAAAAAGGATGCTAAAGGCCAATGCAATGAACCCATTCATTCCTTCAAGCATCTATTCCAGAAGGCGCCCAAGAGTTCGATATAGCCCTGGCTCTTCCATTCAATGACTTGTCTCAAAAACAGAGTGTGTGCCCCCATGAGACAGAGGGGTTCATAGATGGCAGGTGCAGTGTGAGGCCCGACTGCAGAGCCGCGTGTGCTGGGCTCTGTGCTGGAGTCAGCCTCCATGAGAGTGCAGGTCCCTGACCTCTGCTCCCTGACCCTTGGAGGGAGGCAGCTCACCCCAGTGTCCCTCCACAGCAGCCCCACAGCCCTGGGGACTGGATCTGGGCATGACTTCCTTGCTGCAGGCATCTTACAGCTGCCCATAGGCCGGGAGGAAGGACAAGGAGGCGTTTCAATGAGATAACTCCTCAAATGCAGAGGAGTCCAGGCTACAGACGAAGGACACTTGCTCAGGCAAGAAACATTTGGGGTTTGGTGAATTCCGAAGCATGGTCCCAAACACCAGTGGCTTCTACCCTCTCCTACACAGTAGATCCAGGGGGTCAGGGAGCAAGGAGAGTTCCCTCGATCGCACGGACACTTGCCTGGAGTCCACCCTATGAGGACTCAGCTCAGCACCCGACCTGTTAGCAATGGTTAAGCATCACCCGATAGGCTCTCAGCTCAGTACCCCATTCTGCCAACACTCAGTTCAGCACCTAGGCTATCAGCGCTTGGTTCAGAATACATGCTGTCATCACTCAGTTCATGCTAGAGGTACGAAATCTTTGAATGTGTTCACTCATGAGTGTGAGTATGTGTGCTTGTGTGTTTGTGTATGTGTGCAATGTGTATATGTATGTGCATGAGTGTGTATGTGTGTAATGTGTATATGTTGGTATTTATGTGTATACATATGTGTGTGGTATTGTATGTATGTATGTATTTGTGTATACATATGTGTGTGGTATTGTATGTATGTATATATGTGTGCGTATGTATGTGTGTCTCAGTGTGCTGTTTACATGTATATGTGCATATATGTGCATGTATGTGTCTGCATGAATATGTACATATATGTATATGTGTGTATGGGTGCATGTGTTTGTATGTGTACGTGCATATGTGTGTATATATGCGTGTAGTATGTGTGTTTGTGTGTGTATATGTGCATATGTATATATATGTGTGTGTGTGTGGTGTGTGTATGTGTATGTGATGTATGTGTTTGTGTGGTGTGTGTATGTGTGTGTGAATATGTGTATGCTTGTACCATGCTAGGCCTCATGCTACAGCACACAGCTCAGCACCCACCCTAGCAAAATTCAGTTCAGCCCTCATCACTTTGCATTTCCTCTTGCCATACACACACACACACCACCTAAACATGGACACACATACACATACCATTCACTCACCCATACACATACATACCACTTACACACACACACACACACACACCACCTAAACATGGACACACATACACATACCATTCACTCACCCATACACATACATACCACTTACACACACACACACACACACACGCACGCGCACACACGCACGCGCACACACGTTTCCCAGCAGTCAGCACAATAGACCCCTTACAAGGCATAGAAGGCTCCTCACCTAGGGCTTCTGGAAACTTCTGTCACTAGCAGACCACTGGAGGCAATGGTGGCATAAGCAGCTAATGCTAGGACCCCTCCGCACCCGCTCTGCAGTGGAAACCCCCAGTAGACACTCTTGACTGCTTTCCACGCAAACATTCCTCAGCTTGTGGTACCCAGAGAAGTCTAAGCCGAAAGGCCTTTCCCTGTATCCTTCTGCTCCAGCCCCTTGCCGTTCCTGTAACCCAGCCATAACCACATGATAGACAGGCTCCACGGAGACCCGTTTGTACCTGCTGTGGGTTACAGCTGGATGAGGGACCCCCTCCTCATTCTGAAGGGGTTTCACCAGGCAGGTGGGATGAGAGGTTCTGATGCAAGCTTGTCAGGCTCAGGAGACATGGCCAAGGTCTACTCAGGGGGGCCTGCATCTGGCTCCAAGGGCGCTCTGGAGGTCTGGCTAAGACTGGTAGAAGTAATCCTAGGGCTTCCAGTGTAGGCTCACACTGTGTGGTCCCTAAGCCTTTGGATCAGGAGGGAAGTCCTGGGCCAAGGTTCCAGCCGCAGTCAGGGGGCCCAAGTGGGGAATCTCTCGCCGCGATGAGAAAACTTACATAAACATCAGTGGCTGTTTGTGCTCACCTTTGCATATTCATAAGGTTTTCTGGGTACTGGCTGGAGGTTTTACAAAATTTCACACCTACCTCTGTGCTTGGCACCTAGTAGGACCTCAGTAAGTGTGGCCTGGGAATTCCCACTGCGTGCAGTGTTAGGCCCAGCCGTGCCTTCTGAACCAGAATCCTGGGACTCCGTGTGTTCTGCAGAGGAAGCTTGGTTGTCCCCTCACCTGTAACCCGGTCACCTCTTACTCATTGCTGATGACATCAAAGTGTAAGCTGTTCCAAGCCTCAACAGCTTCCCTGTGACTGAGCATGGAGGTCACTGATAATGAATCTGCCTCTGGTCCCTCAGCCCACACAGGCTGCACCCTTCCCAGGCTGTTCTGAGCATCACGATATGTCCCATCTAACTGTCCCTAGAATGTCCTGTCTCCCCCCAGGGAGGATGTCATTCTGTGGACTTGCAGGAAAAAGCATGGAGACTTGAAGTGAGCTGATTTACATCCACCACATGACAATGGGGCTGGGGAGGTGGCTCAGTCATCAAAGTGCCTGCCAAGTAAGCATGGGGTCCTGTGTTTGGACCCCCAACACCCACGTAAAAGCCGGACATGGGGGTGGGCATCTGTAAACTTGACGCTGGGGAAATAGAGACAGGAGGATGAGTAAGATTCAGGCCAGTGAGAGACCCTGTCTCAAAAAAACTGATAGAACGATCTCTGCTACCCCCCCTGTGTGTGTGTGTGTGTGTGTGTGTGTGTGTGTGTGTGTGTGTGCCTGCTAATCACTAATTAGGAAATCACCAATTAGTAAAATGCTCTAGTCTACATACTTGCCTGCAGTCAGATCACATGGGGGCATTTTCTCAATTGAGGTTCCCTCTTCTCCAGTTACTGTAGACTGTGTCACGTTGACGTAAAACTAGCCATCGCACTGATTGATGCAGGTGCTAGTTGAACACTAAATTCAGCTGGATGGTTTGGGTTTTCAAGAAGCCAAAGAAAACTGTGAGATGTGGCCAGGCTTAGCATTTGTAATGGCAGAAGGATGGGCTCTTGGGAAACCTCAAGGAGACTCCTCAGAAGAGAACAAAGGACGAGACACACTAGCAAGGATGTGGGGGGGGGGGACACGTATTCACTGCTGATGAGAGTGTGAACAGGCGCAGCAACTACGGATATCAGTGTGAAGACGGCTCGAAAAGTTACCACTGCCATATGACCGAACATTAGCACTCCTGGGCACATGCACACAGAAGTTACACACCAGCAGAGAACTGGCCTTGGTGTGCATGCACAAAGGAGTGGAGAAGGGAAAGGCGGCACATCCACAGAATCCTGTTTCATCAGTCACTGAGAAAAATGAAGTCATGACAACTGCAGGGAAATGGATGGGATGGGAAGCACTGGTTGAAGTGAAATGGTCAGACTCAAAAAGATAAATACCATGTTTCCTCTCATAGGAGGATCCTTGATAATGATTTTGTTACATAGACACAGACACACAGACACACATAGACACAGACACACAGAGATACAGACAGACACACATAGACACAGACACACACAGACTCACAGACACACATAGACACAGACAGACACACATAGACATAGACACACATAGACACAGACACACAGAGATACAGACAGACACACAGACACACATAGACACAGACAGACACACACAGACTCACAGACACACAGACACACATAGACACACAGACAGACACACACAGACACACAGACACAGACACACATAGACATAGACACACAGAGATAGACAGACACACATAGACACACAGACACAGACACACATAGACACAGACACGCAAATATACAAACATACACATAGACACAGACACACAGAGATAGACAGACATACAGACACATATAGAAGCAGGGGGGACTATAGAAAGGAACATGGTGGGGGACACAGGAAGATGTGGGGAGTGGAATGCGAGAGAGACGAACAAGGGCATAGTACATAGGAAAATGCCATACAGAAGCACGGCTCTATGCTAATTTTAGAATGTTCCTGGGGACCTGGGGTGTGGGGGCAGCTAGCTCCCTTGGGGACCAGAGTCTGCAGAGGTGGAAGCCTTAGCTCAGAGAGGCAGAGAGTCTGTCTCTCACTCTGTTGCCTGGTTTGTTTCTCACCTCTGATTCCACACCAGGGGAAGATAAATTCAGGAGAGAAGGCCCAGGCACCCTCTGAACAACCATCAGGAAGTAGGTGGCTCCAAAAAAAAAATAAATTTTATTAAGAAATTGGACATTTGGGGGCTGGCCCACTTAAAGTAAACGCTGGATAAATGGTAATACCAAACGAAAAGGGGACAATAGTAGACAAGAGGTTCGGGCATTTGGGTAAGGCTTTATCAGTGACCCTTCTTCTAACATAGTGGCCCCACATGCTGCTGCAACTGCAGAGCCTCTGGGCTGTGGACTCATCCAACATCCTGACTCCAGGGCCTCTCCCTGGTGAGAAAGACTAACTGGCTTGTCTTAGATTCTCCTGCTACCAAGGAAACTAGGCAATGTGGGCAATGTATGTGTGTGTGCGCGCACACACACACACACACACACACACACACATATGTATAAATGTTGTGGTTGTTGAAGGGTGTCATCTTTCTTGTTCTTGAGACCAGGTCTCCCACTGGCCTGTACCTCCCGAATCCAGCTAGGCTGCCTGGCCATCGAGCTCCAGGGATCTGCCTGTCTCCTCCTCCCCATCATTGGAACTAGACTCATGTACCAGCATGGGAATCTGAACTAGGGTCTTCATGCTAGTACGACAACTACTTTAGGGACCAAGGTTTCTCCCCAGGACCAAGACACCCTTAAGGGCATTTTTTTTACAAAGCAACCCCCCAAAACTGCAAGTGTAATGAAAACCTGAGGAGCTGGGGTTTTGGAGGCCGGTAACAGCAGGGAGGAGTCTCAGCCTCCTTTACCTTGGCACTCACTGGGTCCTGAGAAGCTGAGCAGCTTCCAGAAGTCTGATATATCTATAATGACAGTAAAGGAATGCAGGATTTGACAAGGACGAAGAGCTTGACCACCCCCAGCGTTCTGTTAGAGCGACCACAGAGGAATGACCCAGAAGGAGTCCAGTAGAACATCGGAGCCATGTTCATGTCAAACCCAAGCTTCTTGGTGCGGGGCTGAGGCTGTGCATGCCAGGCGGGCACTCTCCTTTGCTATCCCCTGGTCCTAAGAAGCGTCTGTGGAGAGTTGTGTCCTTGAGTGGGTGAAGGTGATGTGAAATTAAGCAATCTATTTAGACAATCCATGAGTCAAAGTAGAAGTCACAATGGAAATTAGGAAATGCCCTAATGAAAAGATAATAAAACCAAAACATATCCAATCTTCAAGGATTCAGCCAAAGCTTGCTTAAGAGAAATTTATAGCCGCACATGCGTCAGAGGAGGAGAGGAAGGAGGAGGAAATAATGAGCTGAGCCTTCGAGGGAGAGCTTAATGAAAAGCAGGAAAGGGAGCCTAAGAAGGGGATTAGCAGCAGCAGGAGGAGCTGGGGTGGAGAGCGAGAGAAACGGAGAAAACGACAAAGCCGGTTATTCTTTCTCAAAGATTCATAATGCCGAGACGCTGTCCTGACTGATTTTGCTTTAAAGGACAGAACATGGTAATCAATATCAGGAACAAGAAAGCTACGGCTGTTAAACATGAGTCAATATTCTGGGCCATAAGGACAATGAATTTTGCATTTTAGTTGAGAAAGAAATTCTTTCACAAACTCAGCTTATTAAACTCGCCCCATCTGTGGAGACATATATCTATTAAGAGACAAAAGTCGTAATGAAGAACATTTCCGCAATGAATACTCCAGGCCCAGTGGCTGATTCTTCCAGACATAAATCTTGCACAGTCTTTCAGGGAGTGGAAATCACGGAACTCATCTTTGAGCTGTAGTTACATCAAAATGTGGCAAAGAAAGAAATGGCTAGAGACTTTCATCTCGCGCGGACACCAGCACGGGGTGAGATACTACACACAGAGCCTGACTCTGCAGAGAGAACAAACACATCGCAGCCAATGTGGAAGTCCATCCTAGGACGGCACTCTGAAATCAACCAGCGTGGTGAACAGTGGTGATGGAGACAGCTCTGGAGATCCAGAACAAGCTCCTGCTGAGACTCAAACACTAAGAACAGTAAAACTGGAGAGGAAGCCAGGGATAGAACGAAACAGATTAGATGCATTTAGTAACTGCAGACCTCCAGCAAACGTCAGACTGACTGTTCAATACTGATATGCTCCCATAGCATTTGAGATTTAGGTAGGATGCTATCTGTCTCCACCTCTGTTGTTAGTTATTATACTAACGATTTTAGCCTTTCCAATAAAGCAGAAAAAAATTAAGATATGAAAAGAAAGATAAAATTGTGGTTATTTATATACTACATCATTGGCTATGTAAGAAAAACACAAAAAAATACATTTCACAAAAGTATCAGAACTAATAAATAAATTAAACGAGGGTAGTTGGGCAAAAAAAATTTTTTAATATGTAAACGTCAATTGATGCAACAGAAGCGAAAACAGAATCCAAAAAGAAAATATTGATAAAATGTATTAATATAACACTTGGTCCTGCCTTTTATCAAAAGAGACTGTGATGGGCGAAAGGAAAAGCCATAAACAAGATAAGAACAACATAGAACCAACGAATGTCTCATATGCAGAAAAGTAATCAGCTTCTATAAGGCACCAAGGACAGACAATATGTAGAAAAATGGCCAAATGAGCCGGAGGCGTAGTTCAGTGAGAGAGCTCACCCAACAGGCTCAAAGCCCTGGGCTTGGTTCCAAGCAACCTGTGTGTGTGTGCACACACACACCTAACCTACAGGCACCTGCGTATGCTTGTTTGTGCACATACGCACACACATGTTTTCATGAAGCTGAGGGGCAAGTTTTCTGAGCAGACATTTGAAAGACACTTCTGGTGGTTAGCTCTCATTGTTTACTTGACACAGCCTAGAAAGTCTGGGATTTTCTGCACCAAATTGGCCTCTGGGCATATCTGTGGACCATCCCCGTGATTAAGTTCATTGATGTGGGAAGACTCAGCCCACGGCGAGCGGTTCCATTCGCTAGGGAAGGTGAGCACAAGCAAGCCATTCAGTGAGCCTGTATGTATTCGTTCCCCTCTGCCCTTGATGTGGACCGGGTGGGATTAGCGGAAGGTCCTGTCTGGACTTCCCCACAATGACGGACTGTGACCTGGAACTGTAAATTGAAATAAACCCCCTTTCCTCTAAGCTGCTTTTTATCAGAGTATTTTATCATGATAACAGGCATGGAATTAGAATAGCCTTTACCCTCCAGAAACATCAGAGAGACAGAGTCAAGCATACACTCAGAATGGCAAAAGAGGCACAGTGCTGGTGAGAACGCATATCCCAAGACCCTCGTAACTGCTCGATGGCTGAGAACCCATAGAGCAAATCCATAAAACTGTGTCTCAGTATGCACTGCGCTGGGGGCGTGCATGCTCTGACTCAGGGCTGCCCCTCCTTGGTATGCACCATGCAGACAACTCCACACCAAATGACAGGCACAAGAAGTCTCTAAGAGCCCCTTTTGATTAAGACAAAATCTAAGTATATCCAAATGACCAGCAATAGAAACATGTCTAAATAAATTGATATATTTGCATCTTGCATTTTTTACAACATTAAAAAAATGAATGAACTGGGCCGAGGAGAAAGCTCCGTAGGTAAAGCACTGGATACACAGCACGAGAATCTGTCTGGATCCCCAGGATGTATGAGTTGACAGACGGCGGCCCAGGACTGTGGCCCCAGAGCTCCTACAGCGAGATGAGAGGTGGAAACAGGTAGCCTGGCATTCACAGCAGAGGGTAAGAAAGATTCACTGTGTCATACAAGGTGAGGACCACTACCGGAGGCTGTCCTCTGACTGCCCATGTGTGCTATGGTGTGCACACGCTCATATCACAGATGTATAGACTAAGTCAGCCAATGGAAGCATGTGCACGCGTGTGTCTGTGCAGGCCAGAACTCAGCGCTGGGTATCGTTCCTCAAGCATTGTTCACACTGCTTTGTCTGCTTGATTGGTTGCTGTTTCAGATTTATTTTATTTTACATTGTGAGTGTTTTGCCAGCTTGTGTACAGAAGGCATCAGATCCTCTGAAACTGGAATTACAGGTGGCTGTGAACCACTATACGGGTGCTGGTAACCAAACTTGCATACTCTTAAAAAAATAAATAAAACAAACAAAGCAACTGCTATTAACCACTGAGTGATTCTCCCAACCCTTCTGTCTCTCTAGCCCCACACCTTGTTTATCGAGACGGGATCTCTCATCATGTGGAGCTCATCAGATAGGCTGGTCGGCCGGTGAATCACAGCAAGCTTCCTTTCATAGCTCTACTGCCTCCCCAGTGCTGGGACGCCAGCACACCTGGCTTTTTATATAAGCTCTAGGGACCTGCGTCCTGTGAGTACAAGGCTGAGGTTCTATGTGGTCGAGCCGAGCAAGGGTGGAGGCCGTGCCCTGCTAGGCGCAGCTCTCCAGAGCTCTGCTGACCCTCGGCTCCAACTGCTCCTGCCCGGAAAGAAGTGTCGTTGGCCATCACACAGCTTTCCCTTTCTTCTGTCTGGTGTTGGGTTGGTCCTGCCAGGCAGCAGAATTTGGTGACAGCTTTTGGGTCTGGTTTGCCAGCAAGAACGTTTGGCTGGGTGTAGGGTTTCCACGGCGCGGACGGCCCACAGTCTTGCATTTCTTCTGGGTTTTGGTGATCTCACTGCATTGCCCAAATGGCCTTCAGCATGGGGCGTCCTACAAGTGAGGAACTGTGTGTACCACACTGAGAACGACGATTTCGTGGGTGCTCAGCCTTTGCACTGACTCTAGGTCATCTTCATCTCCATGCAAGGAGACAGCGAGCCCCTCGTGGCCTCCAGGCATTCACGGTCTCAGGCAGGTAAGGCTTGCATGCATGGTTCATTGGCCTGTCTCATTCATACCAATCAGGCTTCTTGGGAACAGATCTGAAAAATCCACCCTGGAGCCATTAAGTGAGGGATGTGAGAAAGGCTGGAGGAACCAGCTTAGGGTGTAAGAGACTCAGGAAGGTGAAAATCCCCTCGGCACCATTGGTCACAGCTGTGTTTGCTGAACCATCTCTGCATCCAGACCACCATCCTCAATCCACAGCTCATGGCCTTTGCTTGATTGGCATTCACTGGGTAGACCACTTATGAGAAGCCCCATTGGTTCCTGAGTGGAAGGAAAGATGAAACCCCCTGCCTTCGTGAAGCTGACATCCTGTGGTATCCCCACCCCAGGGCCATGAAAGCTTGGGTTTCTCTTGTTCTGGCTGCTTCATGGCTCAAAGTGATGTCCTTCATTCAAAAATAAAGACAGTGACACTGGGCTATAAAAAACAAACAAAACAAAAACAAAAAAACCTAGCTTCCCTGGCAGAGTCTAGAAAAGGAATAGAGAGGGACTGGAGAGGTGACTTAGTAGGTAAGAGCCAAGCGTAAGAATCCGAGTCTGGATCCAAGCACCCACATAAAAGCTGGGTGTCATAGCACACACCTGCAACCCCAGGGCCGTGGGAGGCAGAGTCGGGTTGCTCGGGCCTTTCTGGCTGCCATCTTCGCTCCGGGTTCATAGAGACCGTGTCTTAATGGAACACAGTGGAGACCTGGTAAGATCAGGACACTCACCATTGTCCTCTGGCCTCCACAGCCGTGTAACAGGCACACGGGCCCACACATATAACACCATGTATGTACAAATGTAGAAGGGATGAGGGGCTCTCTCAGGTGGGATGGTCCTTCTTTCAGGCAGGGTAGCAATGGTTGGGGACATTGTTAGAAACTCAAGGAGGCCGGCATCTTTAGGAATAATCCTATGTGAAGAGACCTTCAGAGAGTCCTTTCCTTTGGATGTGGCTAAAAACTATTTGGGGAAAAGATACCAAGTGAGCCCAGAAGTATTCGTGTCTACCGTCTTGTTTCCTTGAGCCATGACTTTAAACTGAGCGTGCTCACTGATGCCCATCTTAAAACGAGCATGCTCCAGAGTGAGCCTGCCCAGAGAACTTTCCATGGAGAATGTATGGACTCTCCAGATAAAACCTGTTCCTCCCTCACTCCCTTGTTACTGGGGGGCTTCGGAAATAACTCCCACGGCCTTCTTCCTTACCTGTGATATTAAACCTTTGTCTTCTCTCTTAGTTTTTGGTCATTTTTTTTCTGACCACTCTTTCCACTGTGCTCCGTCCCAGCATGGAGCAGCCATGTGTCCAGAGTAGGAAAAGTATGTCCCAGGGCTCCCGGAGAATACTGTGTTAGAAGAACACCCCACACTACAACTGCTGAAAAGACCTAGGAAAACACACGCACCCTTGGAGAACTGGAAAGAAGTGTTTCATCCGTGGCTGCTTGGCGTCATGGTTTTGGAAGAGGAAATTTAAGGAGATACAAATGGCTGTTCATGTGTTTGTCCCTCCATCCAGAGGTATCAGGGACAAGCCTCACCAGTCACGGAGGTGACTAGCCCTGCACTGAGGGATGGCAGCAAAGCTCTAGCCACCCAGAGCTGAAACCAGTGCGGCCGCAAGAGCAAGGCAAAGGGCACCGCCAGGAGAAGGGAGGTTTCGCCACATCATTGCGTCGTTCTGCTCTTCTGCAACGTGGAGAACGGCGATCTACAGAGTTAAACGCAAGTGGTTGCGGACGGCTGTTCTAATTTCCTTCCATTGCCACGCTAAAACCCCAAGCAAGAGCAACTCGGCGAGGAAAGAGTTTATTTCAGCTTATACTTCATCGCTGATGAAAGTCAGGGCAAGGACTCAAGCAGGAACTGAAGCAAAAGCCGTGGAGAAACACCATGTGCTGGTTCCGGTCCAGGCCCCAGCTTAGCCAGCTGTCTCCGTCCAACCCAGGACTACCTGCCTGGAGAGCGGGCTGTCCACAAAGGGCTGGGCCTCCCAGATCAATTAGACATGGCCGCAGGCCAATCTGATCCAGGCAGTTTCTCAAAGGTCTGTCTTCTCGGATGACTCTAGGTTGTGACAAGTTGACCAGGCTAACAGGATGGTGGGGAACTGGAATGAGGACAGAGAAGGGCAGAAGACACGGGGAGACAGACTAGGTGCGCACAGGGACACGGATTGTGCTACCTTGGGTGAGTCTCTTACGTTCTCCGAGTCTATTTGATTGTCAATAAAATAAGGATGACTCTTGAGAGGTAAAGATGAATGAGGTACAGCGGGTGATAGTCGTTTATAAAATGCCTTGTCAATAAAAAGAAGGAGATTTATTCTCCTTTAATTAATGGATATGACTAACGTTATCCAAGCTGTTGTGAAGATGTTCACATATAACTGCACCCCACTGTCATAGTCCACTCTGGCACAGGCACTGCTGGGTCCCCCAAAATAAGATGTGGCCAGAGAGCCCTCTGATCTACACTCTCCCTAGGCCAGCATGGAGGTGATAAATCTTTTGTATCGACCCAGAAGAAGGCTTTGGCCACAAAGACCAATTCACTATCCGAATAAATCACAAATTGTCCCTGTGGCAAATTCCTCAGGCTACACAAGGCATCACAGTTCTTCAGATGGGAAGGGAAGAGCCTGGCTGGACCTGAGCCCAACTGTGTCCATCCGGCCTGGGAAAGGCGGAACACACCCCAGCTGACCACATGAAACAATCTCTATGAGACACAGATGTCTGGTGGGCGGGGTGCCGTTTAAAAGCTTTCTGTGTCTGCCCCACAGACTCCTTCGTCCCCGGTCTATCTGGCTCAGGGGGCTGGAAGGAGGTGTTGTCGGGTGTCTGGGTAGCGGTGTGCGAGGGCTGGATTTCTCCTAGTGGTCGTTGTCTTCCGTGCCCGCTGAGTGCTGCCGCTTAGCTAGTACTTCTTGTTTAAATTAAACTGAGTTAAAATGAGTTTTGGTTGGGGAACTCCAAAGCTCCCTCGTGAGAAAAAGTGGAAGCACTCGAGGGTGATATGAAATTGAGGGGGCCCATCACTGCACTGGAGTCCTGGGCTGGTGAGCTCAAGGTCAGGGGGTCAGTCCCTTCATGAAAGGAACCATTCATTTCACTCTGCCTTGTGGCAGAAGCCACCCTTGACCTTGGCCATCTGCCTCCAAGAAGACCCTTCAGTCGCCAGCAGGACAAAGTGAGAGGGAAGGACCTGACCCACGCAGACCCATCAACCCCGTGAGAAAGACGACCCAGAATGTCACCCGTGATAATGCACCAGCATCTTCAATTCTGCAGGTGAGAATTTTCCTAATTACGTTAGCACACGCACATCGAAATACAGACGGGACCAATACAGACAATCAGATGTCCCGGAATCGGGGATCACTGAGGCCTGGGGTTTAGTTCCTGAGTTCAGCTAATGGATAGAGAGGAAGTTAAACGGGTGTGATTCACACCTGAGGGCCACGCAGTCAGTTTTGATCTAACCATAGGAGGGGCACAACTGGTGTGGATAGCCACAGCCAACGATAATTCAGAGGCCTGGAGAGATGACTCAGCAGTTAAAGTACCTGCTGCTGCTCTTGCAGAGGAACATGGTTTGGTTCCCAGGAGCCATAGCTGGACACTCACAATAGCCTGTAACTCTAGTTCCAGGGTATCTGATGCCCCCTCTTGGCCTCAGTGGGTACCTGCAGGCACACCACACACACATACACATACACACATACACACACACACACACACACACACACACACAATCCTCCTCCTCATCCCCACAAGGTAGAGAGTCAGAGCCCTGAACAGTCAGCATTCAAAGAAGCTATGGATTCTTCATTTTCCAAGCTTCAGATTTCTCTTCCAGACAGCTTTCCTGCCTCTGCATCCGTGAAGCCATCATCTCTTTGGAGATGGAAGTCTCTTCATCCTTGCAATAAAGGGAGGCTCAAACATCAGTGGGGAAGATCGTGTCATCTGGCTTTTCTGAGGGGCTCACTCCCAGAGCATGCTCCGGTGGGTGGGGACTCCCTTTCTCTCCCCTCTCCAGCTTTGAGGACACCTATGCTTGGCCCATGACAGAGCCTGCAAGGGCCCACGTGAGAAATGGGTCTCTGCAAAACAAGTGTTTGGATGCCTGAGTCACCTGGGAATCCATCTACTGCTTCCAGCAAGCCTTTGTTAGGCATTGAGCAATGTGTGCCATCTGCCTGACCAACGGCTAGCAAGCCACATAGTCTGTCTTCAAGTCCCTACAGTCTCGTGAGTTGGTCAAAGCCGCGAGACTGAATCAGTCACAACTCACAACAGTGCTATCAAAACCTCAAAGCAATATGGTTCAGCAGGGCGTGACAGTTCACACCTTCAATCCTAGCGCTCATGAGGGGGAGGCAAGAAGATCACCATGTGTGAAAAGCCGGCCTGGTGTACGTTCGAGTTTCAGGCTAGCTAGGACTATAGAGCAAGATCTTGTCCTTCTGTCTCCACTCTTCCCAACAATACAGTTCAGATAAGATGGGATTTTATTGTTTCTTCACACAAAGTGGAGAGTGAGCAGCAGAGACGGGCGCGCCTTACCTGTTCTGGCTCTGATGGCCTAGCATGGAAAGGAGAAAAGCAGATAGGATAAATGTCTGTTTGACTGGATTCAGAAACACTTGGGTATGCTTAACTTGCCGTTCCCGAGACACATGTGTCTCAGGACTGATACAAATGCGGCCCAGTTCATTGGTAGATGAAGACAGCATGTCACCATGGCAAAAGGTTGGGCACCGCTGGGCCCTTGGGCAATATTGAGGCCCATCTTTGAATGTATCTGTGAGTGTGCTTCCAGAGAAGATTAAATGAAGGGGAAGACCCACCCCGAGTGTGAGCAGCACTGTCCCATGGGCTGAGGGCTCAGACTGAATAAAGAAGGCCTGTGATTTCCTCACCATCACGGACCGTACCCTTGAACCGTGAGCCAAACAAATCTTCCCTCCTTTAAATTACATACTGCTGGGTATTTCAACCACGACATAAAAAAAGAAAACTAATACAGAGGGAAAGAAAGGTGTGGTTTGTATAACAGTTTCTGACTTGAAACTGTCACTCATGAGATCCAGGAAGACCTTCCTAAGATCACAGAAGCAACGAACCACTGCCGGGGGAGGGGATTCTGATCATCAAGGCTGCCTGAAGAAGATTCTCCAATCTCAGAGCTGCCTGCAAATCTCTCAGAGAGGCCCAAGGTTTAAGCATTTGTGAGTCACAAATCATGAGTCAAATCACCCCTGCTGGGGTGGGCTTTTGTTGGGACAGCTGCTTTCAAGTCACACATGCTCCCGAAAGTCACCCTCCACACACACCCCTGCTAGTGAGCCCAGTAAACTCACCGGTCCAACAAGTGGGATTTGGTATAATTGTTACTTTGTTCTCTCACCAATTGTGTGTGGTGTGTGTGTGTGTGTGCCCGCGCGCGTGCACATGGTCTCCACAGGGAAGGTCTTGCTCAACACGTAGCTTCACCTCCATATAACCCATAGCCATGCTGTTTCTTATGACCTGCAGAAACGTAGGAAAAGGACTTTCCTGAGGGAGCCTTGCTGTCCTTTAAACATCGTGGATGAAGGTGGTATGATGGGGAGAATAAGGAAGGAGGCATCTCCAGTGAAGTGAGGGTGTCGCCAAAGCTCTAGCTGAACAGATGGGGAAGAGCCACAAATGCACCAGGGCAGGAGGTGAGGAAGGAGGAATGGCGTCAAAGCAGGCTGCAATGCTGACCGTGGGGCCAGTGCGAGTGTGTTGCCCTCGGAAGGGAGGAACGGACAGGACTCAGAGGCAGACCAAACTTGATGAGCTCTTAAGGGCCTGTGTTCCAGGACGGTCCAAACTCAAAGTTCTAACAGGATGTCTGGTGTTGCCTCTCTGTGGTGCCAACTCATCGCCTTGCCCACCGTTCTCACAGCTGTGTTGGTGCTGATGCTGACGGAGGAGCAGATGCTTCTCACTAGAGCAGCCCTGGATCCCCTTAGCATCCTCCACTAAAGGAGCTCTCGAGGAAAGCACTTACATGGAGCGTTTACAAGGAACATTCATAGGGAACACTCACAGAGGACCATTCATGGAGAGTACACACGGGGAGGACTCATGGGGAGCACCCATGGAGCCCTTAAGGGGAGAACTTACAGAGAGGGCTTATGAAGCAGCTCAGATGAGGAGGACTCATGGGGCAAACTGGCCTGGACCACCCGTAGGGAGCACTCTTGGAGGGACACCCACAAGCATCCCTCACTGGCAGCAGTACCAGAGTGCTCAAAGGTACCAACATGGCTTAGAGAAACCACTATGCTACTACATGGATGCTTTGGACAAGGCCGTTCCTTAAAATTCTCATCCAGAAATCCTAGGTCCCGTGGAGCTAAGTTAGATCTCAGCCCTGGAGTTCTGCCAGGACATTCAACCCAGACATTACTCTGAAATGCCTCATTCTCCTTTCTTGTTTCCTCCCTCTCATCGCCTTTCTCTGGCTCTCCTAACTTCCATCTCTCTCTCTCCATGCCTGCATGCCCCTCCCTCCTCCTGTCTCATTCTGCATGCTCCCAAGCCTCCTCCTAAGCACCTCTGATTTAAGAGCCCAGTCTTCCGGTTTCTTTCCTGTGCACATGCTCATCCCCACTCCGAGGCTGACCAGCACGGCCTCCCTCTGGGTGCCCCCTTTTCTTCAGACTCTCGGGAGTGCACTGGACCATCTGCTTGGTATGTCAGGTAGAATGTGTGTGAAGGAGTCCATGTCCTGCCCCCTAGTCTGCGCATCCCTGGGATGGGCAGCTCCGTTTTCCCACTGGTGGCAGACATCACTTTTCAACGCCCAACCTTGATCTGTTGGCAAATATTATTGACTGTATCTGCAAAAGAGATCCACACTTGACCCTGCTTCCACCCTGACCAGAGCCAACTTCTGCTTTCCCTGAATTGTTTCTCCAGTGCTGGGATCCACATCCCTGCTACCATCACATCTACTCCCTCAGCCATGCAGCCAGAGGACGCTGCTAACGCTGGAATCGTGTTGCATCTCCACGGAAGGATGGCTGCCACCTCCACCCAAGGAAGACCAAGGGCTCAGGATGGCTTCTGTCTTAATCCCTGTCCTGTTGCTAGGGAGAGACATCACGACCAAGGCAACATTTGATTGGGAGCCTTTTTACAGTTTCGGGAGCTTAGTCCATTGTCATCACTCTGGGGAACCTGGCAGCAGGCAGGCATGGTGCTGGAGAAGCAGTGAAGAGCATCATGCTGATCCATAGGCAGAGAGAGAGAGAAAGAAAGAGAGAGAGAGAGTCTGGCAAGGGCTTCTGAAACCTCAAAGCACACTCACCGCAATGACACATTTTTTCCAACAAGCTCACACCTCCTAATCCTTCTCAAATAGTGCCACTCCCTGATGAGCAAACATTCCAATGTACGAGCCATTCTTACTCAACCTCCACAACCTCCATGGCGTTGGTGACGTCCCTTACCTTCCTCCTCTGCCTGCTTCTCCTCCTCTTGGTTCCCTCCATCTCCAGCCGCTGGCCTGGCCCCGGCCTTTCCCCCGAAGTCTGCTGGACTGGATCTCTTTTTTGCCTTCAGGCTTTGGCTAAGCACCTTGTCTGCAGGTATTGCCTGTCTCACCCAGAGGGGAGGCTCTAGGATTGCAGCCGTGTGTGCCAAGCACTGGTGTTCCCTCTCTGTTTACTGTCTGCTGTTGGAAATAGCTGTCCTCTGTCACCTGCTTCCTCCTTCGTGATGTCAACTGCTCAGTCGCACCTCGCTGTGATGGACCTGTCTTCCAATGGTCTTTTCCCCACGGCCTCCACATGTACCGGTTCACGCTGCTTCCTGTCCTTTGGGTTCCATCTTACTTCCCTGAGTCTCTTCTCACCAGCTCAGCATGCTTATGAAACACACATGGGGTCCTCCCTGCATGCCTCAGAGCACATAATGATGTCACTGATTGCAATGTCCCCTCCAAACGGTTGTCTGATTCTGATGCCTGAGCTCACCCTTCTGGATGAGGATGGATCTTCTACCCAATGCATGATAACGAAGACTGAGATGGGAAGGAGGGGACAGAGGGTCAAGGGTTGTCAAGGAGCACTGGGTGGAGGCAGGAAGATGCTCCCCCAGCACTTTTGGAAGGGGCGTGGTCCTGTGACAGACTGGATTACCAGGCTCCAGAAAGATAGAGAATAAATATGTATTGTGATGTCATCCGGTTTGTGACAAATTCCTGCACTAGGTTTGGGAAACCACATGCAGCTTGAGAGACAGGCTTGCCCTCTGGGGTCTTCACAGCTCCCTAAAGACCCCAGGCCACACCTTGTACTGTTGCCACCTTCCCTACCGCTCAGGCTCAGAGTCCCGCTCTAAGACTGGTTTGTCCCTGCTTCTTGGAAAGCACCTTCAGGACTGATTCGAAAACAAAGAAACAAGCGGTGAGTCCTGCGCTCAGCCCATTTAAAGCAAACTGCCAGATCCAGCTCCAACAACCAACCGGAAGCTGCTTGGGTCTTAGTGACCCCAGTAGAACCTCCAAGCACACACAGGCTGTCAGCCGGCTGTGGCGATCCCCCAACACATGGCTAGAGTGTTCTACATGCTCACCCGGTGGCTGCCTCCCCAACACATTGTCCCAGATGGGAACAGAACTGCCCAGTGTCAGACTGTGGTGCCCAAGCTGCTTTGTGGTAAGGATTAGTATCTTGGCAAGTAGGCAGGATCCGTTTGAACCTGAGGTGACTTCTATCCAGAAATCCCCAACCACTGGTTCTACCTGGGCTGAGGTGTCTGCGGAGCCTTCCAGTACCTTTTCAGGGAAGCGGGCATACAGGGCACTGGGCATACAGAGTCCATGGAGAGCTGAGATCTGGGAATGGAGCAGAAGGCTGTGCCTGGCTGGGGCTCAGCAGGAGCCAGGCGATTCTTTTAGTTCATCATTGGAACGGTGTCTTCAGTGGCCTTGGAAGATTGGCAGCCTGATACTTTGCTCATTCCTCTCCTCTCCTGTTCCCTTCCCTCCCCCTCTCTGTTATGCTCTTTCTTCTCTCCCTGTAGGGAGCTGTGAATCCCCCAGATCCTGAATTTCTGGTAAACAACTTGTAATGCTTGCAGTTGCTCTGAGCACGAGACCCTCAGGAGTTCTTGATGGCAGGAGAGTGGTTTCTGGTGTGTTTGGCTGGGGCGTGGCTGTTCCTATATACGCTGCCCCCTGGACACAATAAAGGGGGCATTTCTGTTTCAAGGATGACCCGTGTCTCTGTGTGTCTTTGTGTGTTTCAATCTCCAGCCATGCCTGGCTCACACACTGTATGGCAGTGCAGAGTGCAGACAGGTGTGGTGCACTACATCTCCTCTCCCTCCCCTTCCTTCCTTTCTTTCCCCTTTCCCCCCTTTTCTTCCAGAAAAGATCTTTCTATACAGCCCAGGATAGCTTTGAACTTACTTTGGTACCCTCAGCTGGCCTCAAAGTTGAAATTCCCCTGCCTCAGAGCAAGTCCTGGAATTACAGATGTGTACTGCCACGTCTGTCTCACTTATCACACACGCTGAACCCATTCTTCATGAACAGTCATCAAGATAGGGAAGAAGGGATGGGTGGGCAAAAACAAATACCAGGCAGCGAGGGGGAGGGGCTTGGGAAGTGGGCGGGGCCAGACCGGGAGGAGCTTTGCTCCACACTTGGATTTTAAGTACATACTAAGGGAAATTACAAAGGGGGTTCAGTGGAGCGTGGAGGCGTATAGATAAGACACCTCTTCCCCCTCTTCTCCCTCTCATCTTCCATCTTCCGTCCCCCTCCCCTCTCCATCTCTTCTTCTCTTCCTCCTCCTTTTGTGGGTAGGAGCACATGTGGGGGGCTGTACCTGTGCACGCATGTGCACACATGTACACATATGTGTAGAGTCCAGAAGTGGACTTTAGATGTCTTCTCAATCTCTGTCCACCTTATTTTCTGACACTGAAGTCCATGCTGGTTAGACAAACTGGCCAACAAGACCCCAGGCTCTGTCTCTCCTCCCAATTCAGCTCTGTGGTTATTGGCGCACACCATAATGCCTGACTTCTACATGGACACTGGAAAGTAGCCCTTCATGCTTACAAGCCAATCACTTTACCCACTGATCCACCTCCCCAGCCCCTCCAACCCTCCCTTTCCTCACTTCCTTCTCCCTTCCCCTCTTCTCTCTTCTTTTCCTACAAACCCCTACCTACACAGCTTGGTGGAGAGCCGACTACAGGTTGGGGGTGAGGTCTCATATGATAGGGCCACCTCTTCATCTTGTGATGACCAGGGAACAGTCAGTCCCTAATGGCTGGGATCTCCACAGGATGGACGGCTCTCAGGGCAGTGAGTATATGGTGGGGGGGGGGACCCAAGCCCTGACTGCAGCATGTGGCATTTCTGTGCCATAAACTCTCCCACCATGGCCGCCTTCCAAGCTGGCAACTGTGAATAGGCTTTGGAGTTGTGGTTGGTTAATAAAGTCAGTGTGAGACAAGGTCTCAAGAGGCTGAACCATCTCTCTAGTTCAGCTCCTCAGCCTGCATGGCCGCCCAGTTCAAAGCAGAGTACTCCCTTCTGGAAACACAGCTAAGGATCGGGACAATTCTCCCTGATTTGCCACCTGCTCAAGTGTCTGGGTACAGTAACCTCAAAGCTGAGTCTCTACACAAGCAGCTTCCCTACTGACCAGGGAGGCCAGCTGTCGAGACATCCCTATGAGGAGATTGGGGGAGTAGGTGGAAAGCCAGGAATCTGGAAGTGTCTCTGGCTCTGCTACTAATTGGTTCAGTGACCTCAGGAAGTCTACCTGATGTCCCTGGGTCTCTCAAGATGAGGAGTGGATGACCTGACCTCCACTCCTCAGGAATCAGTCGGTTAGCAGGCTGCGAACTGGATGCACCCCCATGATTCCTGGAGAACAGGCTTCAGGCTGGGCACTGGTGCAGGGAAGCTGGTTGCTGTGACAGAAATATATCTCTGCTAAGCCAGAGCCAGCCGTCACTTGGCTCCTCTCCCTACACCATGACTCAGCTGGAATTCATGGGCACAGAGGAGAGGTGGACAGAGAGAATTCCAGAAAAACTGTGACAGTCAGTGGTGGGTGGGCTCAGACCCAAGGAATCGAGATGTCTGCCAGAGCCATGTCAATACCTCAGTTTACCACCGCATGGAAGGAAGGCTCTTTTTGGGTTCAATAAAACTGTGTTCAACGGCTGTGGAGTCTATGCCTTGCAGAGGTGCTGAAGAACTTCCTTGAGTGTCCCCCAATGCCTCTCCCATGGGAAGTTCCAACACAGTTCTGTGACTTTGCCTGCAGAAGCTGGGTATGTCTAATACTTCAGACCATGTAGCATGAGAGGTCAAGAACATAGTCTTTACCCAAGATGCTAGACCCTACACTTGCAGGTGAACAAGCCTGCCTTTCTTCGTTCTCCCTGCCCCCCGAGATGCCTTCCCTGACCTGTAGGCAGCATCCTCACATTCTATTTTATGGCATGTCTTCCTTCTATTGGGAGTCAGAGGCCAGGCAGGGTACTGGAGATATTGAAATGCAGAGGCTAGGGAGCAGACTCTGTAGGTAAAAATGCCTGCTGTACAAGTACAAGATCCCCAACATCCACGGAAAAGCTAGGCATGGCAGCACACATCTGTAATCCCAGCTGTGTGGGCAAAGGCAGGTGGATCCCAGGGCATCATGGTGGGTGAGTATGGTGTAGGCTTGATGAGAGACGTTGCCTCAAAAATAAGGTGGAGAAACAACTGAGAGAAAAGAAAGACATGTGATGTATGTGGACACCTGGCCTCCACATTCACATGTATGGGCAAGCACAGCTGTGTACACATGTGCACACACATCCCATAGATCACACACTGCTACTACTACTAATTAATAATAATAATAATAACATTTAAATACCAGGCAACAAAAATTTCCTTCCTTCCTCCGTCCTCCCTCCTTCCTTCCTCAGTCCATCCTCCCACCTTCCTCCGTCCTCCCTCCTTTCTCAGTCTGTCCTCCCTCCTTCCCTTCCTTCTCCTGGTGTTCTTTGGCACATACAAGAAACATGAGGTGTGGACACACGAACTACTCAGGTTCCTTTGTTCATGCCCTTGGCACCATATTTGGGTGAATACACCTTTTCTTTCTTTTTTATAAAATTTATTTAGAATATGCTTTTCGACGCCAAGAACTTCTGATTCATTTTTAAATAAAAAAATATGAAAATTTCCCCAAACAGAAAGGCATACTGAGAGTAATCTATAAACACAGCTTAAGCTGAGCAGAGAACCCAGACCTGAGGAGTTCCGTAGAGAAACTTGGCTTCCGTGAGACATTATTAAGACACGGGGCCCTGGGAGGTGACTGGCAAGGGGCCCAGCTGGCATGGCAGGGCGCAGGAGGGGGGGGGCATGCTCAGTGCAAACATCCTCTGGCATCCAGCATTTGTCCCCACAGGCCAGGATTCCAATTTGTTTCCTGTTTCCAGCTCTCCTAGAAGACATTTTGTTTCCCTCTCCCACCTCAAAAAGCACAGATTTACAAGAGAGTCTTCCCCGAGAGAGGGACCCAGGCATACCCAAGATCCACAGGAAGGAGCAAACATCCTCACCGGGAATTTTCCATCACCGGCTCCCAGGATAAATGGGATTTTTACTTACAAGAATGAGGGCTCCATCCCCACCTCCCCCACCCCTGAATACTTTTAGGTGCTGCCAAGGAAGCAAGAAAATTGATTGTGCATCTGGCCAGCTGATCCAGCCTCAGAAGTCACCTAACCTCATCGTGAAAAGGCCCTCATTTTTCTCTCCTTTAACCAGCCTGCCATCTCCTCTTCCTGGAAGCCTTCCACACAGGTGGGGCGGGAATGGCAGACATGCAAATAGCCGGAGATGCCGGAAGATGCGGATGTACGCGGTACTGTTTCTCCGCCTGGACAGGACTCCTGGGAAGGAAAGACATTTATTTAGGAGCCTGTGTCCAAGGCACTAAAGAAACAAAACAAAGCAGTACACTATAGCACAGATTTTCATATTTTTGCTTGTGTGTATACATCAAAAGACCGGCTTCTCAGAGGCATCTGGATGGTGCCTGCGAAGTTTATCCAAGTGAAAGCATTCTCACGTGCTTCACAGATGCCTCTATTTCTTCCTTCATGAGAGAGAGAGAGAGAGAGAGAGAGAGAGAGAGAGAGAGAGAGAGAGAGAATGTGGAGGTAGACCATATCAGCAGCTCCCTTCCTGAGGGTGAATCACAGCCCTCAGGCTAAACCAGGCAGGTGCTGTGAAATCTGACTGACGGGTCAAACCCAAGGTGATGAGCCTGCTGAGTCTCCTCTCACGCGGCTGGTGCCGCTGAGGTAAGTAATTATGACTAAGTGTGTAAGCAGGGGGGTCTGCACATTGTAATTACTCCCGAGCAAGCTCTTGCAGAGCCCGGGAGTTCCCCCAGAGGCCTGTTTGGGCCATCTCAGGAGGGGGCAAGTCAAGGTGGGTCTTCTCGATGAGGTCAACCCAGAAGAAACTGAATCAGAACTTGTGCAACCGCGTGGACAATTTTGGCGGGAAGACTCAAGTGAAAGTTCTCAGGATCTTAAACTATTATAAAAAACCATTTGAAATGTTCAGCACATCTGTAAACGCCTCAAAATACACAAAGCACCCTTACCTTAGAGCAATCCCTGTGTGTGTGTGTGTGTGTGTGTACTTGCATCCATATGCAGGTGTGTGTAAATGGGTGTGGGGGTCACAGGTCAAGCCCAGATACTCGCAAACCTGGGACTGACCCCATAGGGAGGGCTGGCTGGCCAGCAAGCACTGGGGAATTCTCCTGCCTCCACTCTTCCAGCTCTGTAGTCACAGAAGCACACAGCTCTGCCGGGTTTTTTCATGTGGATTCTGAGGATTGAATTTGGGGCCTCATGCTCACGTGGCAAACATCTTATGACTGAGCTATCTGCCTGGCTCTCAGTGCTTTCCCACAGAAATACAGCATGAGCCACAAGTGTCAGCTAAGATTTTCTAGAGGTTGCACTAGGAAAAGAGACATGTGAGGTTAGATGTCATGATATAGGTAGCCCAGCTGACCTCAAATATAGGACTTCATCAGTCGATCAATATAAAGGTTATTAGTTCTTTAAGTTTATTTCATTTGTATTAGAGATATTTTGCGTGTGTGTGTGTGTGTGTGTGTGTGTGTGTTTCCAGGGTCTTCTAGATCTGGGTGGGTATCAGGCACAAACTGGTTGTGATTCCAAGGCTAGGAGCCACAGGCCAAGTGTGTGAGACACAGTGTAGCTCCGGAGGCCCAAGTTCCCCTTCATATGTGTTGAAGAATGTCTGGGACAAGGTTGGGTTCTCAGAAGTATGTCTGATGGACTGAACTTGTGCTATGGGAAGTTTGTTTGGATTTAAAGTTCTCGGCTGGATATGATGGGGTACACCTAGAATACTAGCTTGGGAGGTGGAGGCAGGAAGATGAAGAATAGGCTACATGGAGAGACCTTGTCAAAAAAAAAAAGAAAAATATAATGTTTTTCATAACATAAAATTTCCAAAAATGTTTTTAATTTTATATGACATTTATTTATGTGCAGGGTGTGCATGTCACACCACGCAAGTGGAAGTCAGAAGACAACTTGTAGGAGTTGGTTCTTTCCTTCCACCATGGAGTTCCTGGGGACCAAAGTAAAATTACCAAACTTGGCAGCACATGCCGTTACTCCCTAGCCTTCTGGTTGCCCACTCCCCAAATTGCTTTCAAGTGGTCCCAGGTAGGTGTAAAGCCTAGACAAGGTGGGTGCTAAGGTGCTCTCGGCAGCACCCAAAACATCCTGACTTAGGTTAATAATTTATTGCCTCCCACAGTGGAAAAACAAATAAGATGAGATTCTGGTCCTGTTTGGGTCTGCTCCGCCCTTTGGGTCGTTCACCCCGGCGTGGGCGAGCATACCTGTGGTCCTGTGCACTCCACTCTGGGCACAAATACTGCCCTCAAGAACAGAATAGCCTGGTGACAGCCAAGGGGATAAAAGCCTCTGAGGCAGTGTGGACAAGGATGCTTCCTGCACGGGAGGCACTAGCCCTGGGTCCTGAAGAGTGGCCGGGAGCCCCTGAGAGACTGGTAGCATGGCACAGTGGGTAGAGACGCCTGCAGCTGCCTGCAGGCAGGGAGACCTGGGAGATTAGAACCGCCTTCAGCAGGCCACACACTGGGAAGGAACCCTGCCACTGGAGACAGATGCCACGCTGTGCTGTCCAGATGAAACACTACACTAATCACATAGATGGCATTTTCTAGTAGCCATGTTTATAAAGGTCAAAGCACACAGGTGCAATTTATTTTTAGATCATATTTTACTGAATACATTTCCTCCAGAATATTATTGTTTCAACAGGTGAGAGTGCTCACTATTTTTTTTCTTTTAGGAACTCTTCGAAATCCATCCCACGGCTGGCACAGTTGTCGGGCTCCATTCGGCACAGCTGTGATTCAACTGCTCCGAGTCACATGGGTTTGAGGCCGCCACGTCTGGCTGCACAGGCCCATATGTGGGTGTACGTCATGAATAGTAACCTCTGCTCCAGCTCTGGGTCCAGAAGAGAGGGCGGGCCAATGGAACGGGAAGGGGCTGAAGATCAACAAAGGAGGCAAAGCTGCCCACCTCCTCCGAGGGACTGGAGATTGGGCAACTGGGTCCTCTAACCAGGGCAGGGCGGGAAGCAGAGACAGCAGTGCCCCTTCCCCCATGGTCCCAAGGGTGTCAGTGTGAATAGTGTAACCAAGAGAGAGAGCCCTGGGGAACATTTGCTAAATTCTGCCAAGTGCCTGGACACCAGATCACAAGGCTGACCCAGAAAAAGAGCAATTGTACCTGCAGGGGAGGCAGGGCAGGCGAGGCCACCCCAGGTCAGCAGGCGCCTCCACCACCACCCCCCCCCCCCCCGCCAGGGAGGCGCGCAGGTGGCCTAATGTGGAAATGTTTGAATGTGGGGCAGAGAGGCACTTGGGCTGGCGGGAGTCAGCCAGGGTGACAGGAACCAGTTCCACTGGGGCGGGACAGTGGAGGACGCTTGCCAAGACCCCGACAACATCTTTCCTAATAAGTCTGGCAGGCTCCAGGCCCCAGTCCCCCTCTGAACGACCTCTCCCCTCCACTCCAGTCTTCTCCAAGGAGGAAGGAAGGCCAGCCAAACAGAGCAGGAATTTGGACCCAGGCCTGTTTTCCCCCTAGCCTGGGCTCTGCGGCAGCTCTGCCAATTGCACGAGGGGGTCTTTTTCCACAATGCTACTCTGAACACTTTGCTGTGCTGGCCACAGTCCATCTGTTATCCTGGGTCTAACTGCTGCATCCCCATCCCTGGAGAGACCTTGTGGGTGTACGCCTCCTCTCCCTCCTCTTCCTCCTCCCCCTCCTTCCCCTCCTCCCCCTCCTCCCCTTCCTCCTCCCCCTCCTCCTCTTCTTCTTTTGCTCCTTGGACAGAAGCCACCCCTTCGTTTTAGAAGGAGGTCACCTCACTGCAGTGGGAGCCTGGAATCACTGTGTCTAGAGCCACCCTGCTGGCTGCGGCTCCTGGCTTGTAGGCCTGCTTGCTCAGGAGAGGCTTCCTAAGTAGGATGTCCCAGCCCCACTCTGAAGGACAGGCACAATGACAACACATGTGTGTTTGGGTTGGGACACTTTGAACTATGACTCCCAGAAAGAACAGCTTGTACAGTCACTATGAGTCTCCCAGCAACAAAGAATGTACCGTAGATTAGGCCTGGCTTGCAAAACATTTTTTTTAAAGAGGCACAGCCCAGTCCTTTTATAGGGTCCTGAAGCAACGGTGGCTAGGTTAAAAAGCACAGAACGCCAGCGTCACCCACTGTTCAACAGTTGGTGACCTTTGATGTCTCATGAGTTCTGTTCCTAAGGTTGGCTTTTTCGGCTCTCTAGACCCAGGTGTTGGTGGAGGTCAGCTGCTGTGGGATGGAACCCTCAGGGGGAGCTTACCAAAGCTGGGAGATGATTAATACGGTTCTGGTAAGCAGAGTTAATCTTTGCTCGGAGCACCCTTTGATAACGGACGGCAACGAGAAAATGAACGTGTTAACCATTAATCATGGGAAACACCGTGAAAATCGGGGTGGACAACAGTGGACTGGGAGAGGGATTCGGAGACTGGAGGGGTCAGCCAGAGAAGCCTGACCAGAAAAGGAGGAGGACAGGAAGCTAGGTGGACAGCTTTAATGTTCATGCGTGTCAGAGCTAAGGGGCGAGCGCGTGCATTTGTGTGTGCACGTGTGTGGGAACACATACGTGTGTGAGCACATATGTGTGTGCTCAAGCACGTGTGTGTGTGCTGCTGTTTGTTTGTCTTTCTCTGCCCCAGTTTCGTCGCTCTGTGAAAATCCACTGGGAAAAACAGCATTAGAAGCATGGTTCATTGCAAGAAAAACTGATTTTGTTGGCCTTTTTGCTCCAGTTTCCCACAGCCGAGCCCAGGACTCATTCCTGTATAGGTGGTACTCTTTGGCTCCTCTGGAAAGCAGGGGGATCCCAGGCTAGAGGAGGTCACTGTTAGCAGAGGTCACCTTGAGGCTGCTCAGCTGGGCCTGAGCACAGCCCCCTGGTTCCCACCCAATCACCTGCCAGGCTCCAGGGCTGCCCCTCCTCCAGGTTCTATTGCTGTCCTGGAGAAATTCATCAGCACCTCAACCCCTAGCTTCCTGAAGCCAGTCCAAGAGTCAGGGGAAAACTCCTGCCTGTTGTAGACAGTCCCTAGACTCCACCAGGGTGGCTTTATCATAACCATGGCTGGCACCCTGAGAGTCTCTGCAGGGCAGAGAGAAGCCTAGCTTGACAAAGGGCATCCCTGGATAGGCACACATTCTTATATGCATAGCAATATGAAGAACTTACAGGGCCTGGAGGCTGAATCCTGTTCTCAGGGGGCTTATAGGCCATTGTGGAGGAAGAGGGGAAGTTTGTAATGGTACTAGAAATGTAGCAGAAACAAGAATTTTCAAAGTTGAGAGGACTCACAGTACCACTGATGGCTGAAGGGGTTCACAGGAAGGGTCTGTCACATCAGGGACTGACTCTGAGGCCAGGTTGGGGTTTTGCCAAGGACAGGTCTAAGTCATCTGGGATGACCTTGAACTCATTCTGCAGCCCAGGTAGGTCTTGGAGTTTTGGTCCTCTGCTTCAGCCCCCTAGGTAGTTGGAGATGGCCCAAACATGGCGACCTCCTTGGTGCAGAGATAGGAAGAAGTTGACAAGATCCTGATGAGGGAACCCAAAAGCCTGAACGAGAAGGGTAGCCGTGGGGCAAGAGGAGAGACAGGCTGCCATGTACTCATGGCCTGGCCCAAAGGCTCTGCTGCGGCGGTCCATGGCAGGAGACGCCTGCCAGGCAGAGAGCGTCCATCTCCGAGGGGGAATGTCCCAAAGTGACCTCTGAAACTCTCTAGTATCCCAGAAATGAGATTCCTGGAGAGGAAGCTTACAGTGGTCCTGTCCAGGTGAACTCTCTCTTCTCCCAAAGTGTTTGTAAGTGCTTCAAACTGGAGATCTAGTCTGAGTTCCCTGACCCCACAGATGAACAAACTGGAGATCTAGTCTGAGTTCCCTGACCCCACAGAAGACCACACAGTAGGGTTTGTGGACTGGCACCAAATGCCTGACCTGCTTGGTGGGCTTGGGGACAGGACTGACCTCTCCAAGCTCCTGATGGGACAGGTGAGGTCTTCCTTTCCATGGGGTCAGAAGGTTCTTGTTTTGACCGTAAGTAGGGTGAGGATCAGAAAAGCAGCAAGACTGCTGCCCAGAAAACTCCCAATCCTGAAAGTTACCTGCAGGCAGCGACTATCTCAGCAGGACACCACTCGGCCTGGTTTGTAAAATAAGAAAAAATCAGAATAGAAATGACCCTGTGGTCCTGACTTCTGTTTCTGGGGATGACAGAGTTCCCCCAGCCTTTCCCACTTCTGCATTTCAAGGCTGGCGTTGGAAGCAGGGGCTTGGTGGGGCTGAGCACAGCCCACATTTCAGCTGGCTTTAACAGTTCCCGGCCTGATCCACCCAAACATAGAGTCAGAGGTCCCCCCAAAGCAGGGGGAAGGGGCCTAGCTAACAAAGCCTCTGCCACTGTACCCCGGGATACCATAACAGGGACTCGGACCTACTGGGCTGTTACACCAACCAATGAGGCCTCTTCCAACTTCCAAGTTCTTGCATCCTGTGACTTTGGGGAACGGTAGGAAGACCCAGGTCTGCATCTCTGAGAAGACGGGGGCAAGCTGGGCAGATTGGTGCACACCTGGAATCCCTTGGGAGCCACAGGCAGGAGGAACCCAAGTTCAAACCATTCTTAGCTACCTATCAAGTTCAAAACCAGCTGGGACCACCTGAGACCCTTTCTCAAAGAAATGCAAAACCTAAAAAAGGAGGGAGGGTATGCCTCTAATCCCAGCACAGGGAAATATGTAGCCTTGCTGTGTAGTGAGCTCAAGGCCAGCCTGGACCACATAGTGTCTCAATCTGCCATGCTCAAGCTAACCCAATCACAGGGCAGAAGGTGGCCGTTTGGAGGCGGAAAAACGTAAGTGGTCCCCAGTGGTTTCAAGGTACAGTAACGACCTTCACTGGGCAGACGTGGCTAAAGTTCCTGTTGGGTCTGACTCCACCCTAAGGACTTTCGCAGCCAAAGCGATACAAAGTTGCCACATGATGAGTATGAGAGGCGCTCGCATAAAAGTCGTTTTATGACTTTGGCCTGGGTTTGTAAGCTGAGCAAATAGAAAAATCTCAGGAATAAAAGGGGCAATAAAATAATTACATAACACTTTGAACTCACTCTAAATACCACTTTTATTTCAAGGCTCTCCATGTGTTTTACAGGCAAGTTTAGAACTGTAGACCTGTCCCCCCTTTTTTATATAGCAGTGAGGAAACTGAGTCACTGGAAAAGTTGGGGATCCTACTGGGTTTGCATCCAGGGAGAACTCTGGGAAAGCCACTCCAGAATACTTAGGGAAGGGTCAGCTAAAGATTCTTCCAACTGACCTCCTCCCTGTCCCACCCAGCCGGAGCCATATCTGGGTGGCTAGATTAGCAATAAGAATACCAGACAGAACCTTCCAGGTTTATTTTCCTGGTGGTGGCAGTGGTGGTGGTGGTGGTGGTGGTGGTGGTGGTGGTGGGTACATGTGTGAAGTGTATGTGTGTTTTATCCGACACATGTTAGAGCTGCATGCACACGCACACATGTGAAGGTCAGAAGATAAGCTCAGGTATCCTTTTTGCTAGAGTCAACCACCATTTTGGTTTTCTGAGACAGGGTACTTCACTAGCTTGGATCTCATCAAGCAGGCTAGGCTTGGCGAGGCCTGTCTTTGTCTCCTCAGGACTGGCGTTACGGATGTGTGCCACAGCACAGACAACTTATTTTTAACGTGGGTTCTAAGGGTTAAGCTCAAGCCTTTGAGGCAAAGCAAGTCCTTTACCAACTGTGCCTTCAGCAGGCTCTGGTCCCTGCACCTCACAGCGCCCTCTCTGTGGTTGGCATCATTGTCCTCACCCTGTGATGTAGAGAGTGAAACAAAAGAAGGAGCAATGCCTTGGTCACCTTCCCCGGACGTGACCTCAGCACCCGAGCTTTCTCTGCCTGGACATAGACATCTTTCTCCAAGACCTTTGCTGAGCCAAGCCACCATGTGTTTCCCCCCAGCTATCCCTCAGTTCCTCACCTCACTGTGTTGAGCAGACCTGCTTGTTTCACTGAGAGTTGTTCTGAAGACAACCAGCTGAAGAGCAAAACCATGAGATGGGCCAGGCAGTGCCAAAGTCCACATGCAGGAGAAGTTGTTACTGTGCTGGGACAGTTCTAATGCAGCGTTGCTTCTTAATTGGTTTTCACTATTCAGAATTTGAAAGCCAGTCTCTTGAATGTGCTTGCATGGGTCCAGGGTTGCACACCACCAGCCTGTCAAAGCTGTGTGCTTGGCTTGTGTGGCACTCGGTCACCCCTTAGAATTGTCTACAGCGCCCCTAGCTCAAAGGAAGCTTGAATAGCTGTTTCCCAGTCCCCCGGGTCAGCCTAGCTCCACTCTGTCACCTCCATGAAGCTCACTGTTGCCTGGGGAAGGAGTGTTGGCCAATGGAATGCATCTAACCAAGGTGCATCCTACTGAGCTTCCAGGGCAGATCTTCGCTGTTGGCATTGGGTATCAGCACCCAGGACAACCTCAAGGACACATCTAGAAAATGGCAGACCCTCTGTCGGCCTGGACTCCAGGGGATGTATAGAGCCCCTCCCCCAGGTCAGGGCACTGACAAGCCCAATGTATGGATTTTGACACAGGTAGGGAATCTGATTCCTGGGGTAGCAGCTCAACATTTAACTACCTATAAAAAGTCAATCACAGTACAGATCCACTGGCGGTTGAATGTCACAAAATGTATAGCAACAGGCATTACCTTAACCGTTAGTAGCTAGAATACACCTTCTCCAAGCAAAGAGCACAGAGGCTCACAGTCACCCCCAACACCTAGTAGAATGAAACCTGAAGCCCAGAAATGCCCCCATCTTCTCCCTTATTAGTAGCCCGAGATGAAGCTCGGCTCCTGTGAGCCTCTTCCTGGATTCTCTAGGCTGGGGGGTGACGGCTGATACTGACTTGAAGCCACCACCCACTGACTGGCCTTGGCTGCGTACTGAGCACTCTGAAGCCACGTCAGCTTAGCAGGAAGCAGCATCATGATGGGCGGGTCTTCCTGTTGAGTACACAGGGTGGGCGTAGAGGGCTCTCCCCGAGCTTAGTCCATCATGTTGCCAGATGCCTACTGCAGGGCAAGTCTTAGCCTCCCTTGGGATGCTGGCAGATCATCCAGCCTCAGCCTCTTTATAGGTGGGATCCCAGAAATTCTGCAACTTTACCATTTTTTTTTCATGGAATGTCACTGCACACTCACTGCCCCCTGGGAATCACCCAGCATGAGCCTATTCTGATACTGTTGAAAACTGACAGAAAATATAAGCTCAAAGTGTAACCCTCGGGGCTGGTGGCTGAGATACGTCACCTCCCTTTAGTATCTTATATGCAAATTAGGTGTCACCCATGGCATCCTCTTCACAGGACATTAGGAAGACCATACCAAATGCTATGGCATGTGTGGAAGGTCAGAGGACAACAGCAGGTGCCAGTCCTCCCCTGCCCCCTTCTTTGATGCAGGGTCTCTTATCTACCACTGCACAGGCTAGGCTAGCTGGTCCATGAGTTTCTGAAGCTCTCTGGACAGATCTCCACTGTCTTCACCTCCCATCTCATGATAGGAGCGCTGGTCTTACAGAAGTGTGAGCTGCTATGTCCCGCTGTATGTGGGCTCTGGAGATCCAAATTCAGGTCCTCAGGCTTACATGGAAAGTGCTTTATCAAAGCAAACCAATGAGCAGCATGCTTCCGTGGTCTCTGCTTCAGTTCCTGCCTCCTGCCTCCTGCCTTGAGTTCCTCTCCTGACTTTTCTCAGTGATGGGTTGTGATGTGGACATGTAAGCATAATAAACCCTTTACTCCAGGCTCCCGCGAAATGAAGTATCTTTCCCACCGTGCCATCTCCTGGGATTAAGGACGTCATCTTTCATCATCTCTATGAGATGCTTCATCTGAAGCTACTGGCAAAGGTACGGATCCTGTTCCCTTAATTAGTGTCCAGTACCGTGACGGGCACCGTTCCTGCCTCTGCAGTATGGCGGTCAACAAAGGGCAGGGCCTCACTTTGTAATGACTGACACAGGAGTTGGGGCTCCACTTCAAGTCCAAGCTGGGGAAGGAACCTGGATGGGAACCAAGGTGCTAAGAGGGGCCTGGGAGAGACGGGGGATGAAGCATGCTGTTGCTGATTTGGCCATAACCATGAAGCCACAGTGTCTGGGATGGTGATACCATTGTGATGCAGGTACATGGTTGTGTTGTGATGGGGAAGCTGGCAAGCATCTCCCGGACCTTTCTCAAGTACCCTCTCCAGCCTCTCCAGCCATTCTAATGATGTAGTTGTCAACTCCGTGTCTGGCTCTGAGACTCTCCGGGTAGTATGATGAGAGAAAGGGGAAAAGGAACCCAACTTTGTGCCCTGTCTGGTTACCACTTCTATAAAAACCAGCAGCTATTCTGACTCATGGCTAATACCAAAAAGGGGATTATCTTAGTTAGGGTTTCTATTGCTGTGAAGAGACACCATGACCATGGCAACTCTCATAAAGAAAACCATTTCACTGAGGAGGAGGCTTACAGTTTTAGAGGTTTACTCCATTATTATCATGTCATAGTGGAGAACATGACAGCTGGGAGTTATGGCAGGGTACAAACAGACGTGGTTCTGGAGAACTCGACATCTTGTTCCAAAGGCAAGAGGAAGTGAACTGAGACATTGGGTGTGTCTTGAACATATATGAGACTTCAAAGCCCTCCTCCACACACTTCCTCCAACAAAACCACACATCCTAACAGTGCCATCTTTGGGGGGGGGGGGCGGCATTTTCTTTCAAACCACCACAGGAGTAAATTGAAATGGTTGCTGTAAACTCACAACTCAACTCAAGACTTTCCAATAATGAGAAAGTAAGCCAAGCAGGCTGGGGCACTACAGCCAAGGTCATGGGCAGGAGCAACCTGGGAACAAGATGGCTCTCTGAGACCCTGACTCAGGAGTCACCCTGTGTTCCCACAGGACCCTTGCTAACCAGAATAGCATGCTGACACCTCCACCCCATCCCCCAGGATCAGTGAGTTCCTATGCTGCTTCTTGTCATCACCCCCCACCACCCAGAGGTACAGGAGGGCTTTCCACCCGGCGGAGCTTGGGTTCTAGGCTTACAGTCTCCTGGAACAGAGGCTAAGGAAGCAGATAGCCTCTTCCATTTCATGTGAGTAGTAGAGCTCCATGTAAGAAAGTCGGAGGGCTGGGGAGATAGCTTGGCAGTTAAGGGCACTTGTTGCTCTTGCAGAGGATCAGAGTTCAGTTCCCAGCACCCACATTTCATGGTTCACAACCACTGACGATTCCAGCTCTAGGTGACCTGACGCCCTCTTCTAGCCTCTGGGCACCTGTTCTCACATGCACATACACACTCAGAGATACACGCAAACACATTCATAAAAACAAAACTTTTCAAAAAGAAAAACAAGTGAATAAGAGTGATGTGTTTACTGGAATATGCTAACAGATTATTCTGAGTTGTTCTACGCACAGAAAAGCTGAGCTCCAGTCTCTTCTCAGTGTGTGTCTTTCCACAAGCCACTCTAGCTAGGCCCTGGAGCATGCAGCTGAGGAGAGAAAGCTTCAGGCAGATGATGGGCATCTGCTCAGCTGCTTCTTCAAAGCGGAGTCTTTGACCTTGAAGTGTGGGTTCCTGGAAACCAGGGGACCTCAGTCAATCCCAAGGAACCAAGTGAAGGGTTTCCCACAGAACCCAGTGACTCTGTGGGGATCTGGCCATAGGAGCCTAGATATGTCTGATCCAGCACATTCTATGGAACAGCTCACCCACTGAGGAGCCTGGAAGTCTGAGCTCCAGCTCAGGCCCTGCCCCTGCCCCTGGCATGACTTTGAGCAGATCTTTCAACTTTCGTGACTCAGTTTACTCACCTGCCAAATGGAGATAATCACGCAGGCCTCAAAGGATTCTTGTACAACTCTAATGAGTATTTATAAAGTGTTTGCAGGAGTTTATGGTTATTTGAGCTGGGAAAGGATTTACAAATTATTCAGAAGTAAACAGTATTTAGAGTCTGGGTTTCCAACAGCCAGCAGGTTCTCCTAAATGTTTACAAGACAGTTGTAACAGGACACACCGAGGTCCCCCCACTCCCTGCCTGTCCTGGTTCCCTTCGCTAACTCCATGACCTGCAGAGTGTGGCTCAGGAGTCCGACAGGATGACTGGGCTCAGACTGTAAACCAGATGCTCTGAGTTTGTTTAACATTTCTTTCAGGGTTCAGGAATGAAGAATTCGGGCTTGGGGAATTGTTTTGAAAGCCTGGTAAACTCCATCCCTCCCCAACTCCCCTTTCCCAGATTTATGTCTGATGTCTGCTGCGTTCATCCAAGGGACTCTGTGTTGCATGTGAGAGTAGCAAACCCTCGTGTACAAAGGGATGGACATTCCTCACAGGAGTTCCGAGTAAAACACAGGAAAGACTAGCGTGCCTGGTGAGCCATCGTGCCGGGTTTCTCCTCACGGAAAAAGACAAAGGAGCAACCAGTGCTCAGGTACAGCGACTTCACGCTGTAACTGCGAAACTCAGGAGGCCGAGGCAGGAGAATGCTGCACATTTGAGGGCCAACGGGACCATGCAGGGGTCCCAGGCCAGCCGGGACAGAGTGAGATTCTGCCTCAGAACAAAACAAAGAAAAGATATGCAAAACAAAAGCAGGGACTGAGACTTGGTCAGTAAAGCATTTGCCATGCAAGCATGAAGACCTAATGTGATTTTAGAACCTGTGTAAAAAGCCATGTACAGTGACCTTCACTTGTAACTCAAGGGCTGGAGAGGCAGAGACAGGATTCCTGGGCTTGCTCACCAGTCAGTGGACCCTACTTGGCGAGTTCCAGGCTGGTGAGGGATACTGTCTCAAAACGAGGTGCACACTTTCAGAGTGAGCTTGGGTGACCTGGCGAAGGAGGGAGCTGTGGACAGAGCAAAGCTCCCTGGGCTGTGATATTAGTGGAATTCATCTCTGGTCTTTAGTCTGCTCTGAAAAGTGATTGCTGTTGGGGTGAATAGGAGCAGGGAAATCGGAGCCCTGGACTCTTCAGCATCCCCCTCCAATCATCTCAAAGGGATGCTGCCATGCCAAACTCAGAGAGTTGGAGCTTCTGAAACCAGAGAGGGGGTGTCAGCAGGAGGAGTGGGTTGCAAAGAGCTTCCCACAAAACTCCGCCAGGGGATGTCTGCCGAGCCACAGGTCTGCTCAGACTCACCCCCACCAGCATCTACTTGGAATCCCCGCCATATGGGTGTGGGACAGGATGTGAGGGAACCCAGCCAGTCTCCTGGAAATAATGATCTAGAGGGGAAATGGAAAATGACAGTCATTCCAGAGCGCCGCTCGGAGCACGGGATGAATAAAGAGCTCCGCAGAATGCTCACAGCCTCGCTCACTAACAGGACTCTGCCAGGCTCAGAAGAGCACCACAGGTGTTCTGCTCCAGGCCAGGCAGCTCCGCCTAGAGTGTCCTCCCTCTCAGTCCCCACTGCTGAAGTCTCCTCTGCGGCAAACCACAGCCAATACCCCTGCTCCCAGAAGCCCCTCTGTCTTTGTTGCACTTCACGCTCTTAGCTAGGCGCTCCTCCCTGGCACCTTGGATCCCGCCACCAGTTCATATTCCCGACCTTGCGCTGCCCCTCACATGAGAGTGAGGGATATGTCCTGCACCCGGTAAGAGCTGTGCGGGTTCAATCTGTAGGGGTTAATTAAATCCAACTAAAAAATGTTATCAGTCAAAATAATGAAAGTATGCAGTTGTGTTTGCTGGCATGGAAGGAAGGAGTCCTAGAGCAATGGCAGCCACTCAGGAAGCTCACATGGGATCAAAAGCTTGAGACCAGCCTGGGCAACTTAGGCAGACCAGATGTCTAAACGAAAATAATAAAAAGAGGAAGACAGGTGAGAAGGTGGGTAACAGCCGAGCCTGATAAGCTGATGTCGTCCCCAGGACCCTCGTGGTGAAGGGAGAGAAGAGACTCAGGCCAGTTGTCCCCTGACCTCTACACAGGTGTGACCACACACACACACACACGTTTTATAAATACACATGCAGAAAATAAATTTTAAAAAGTGAAAATAATAGCCAGGAGGGGTGTTGCTCAGTGGTAGCATGCACACGTGGTGGTGGGGGGGGGGCAAGCTTCAGTTCTCAGTGCTGAGAACTACAAGGATCATGTCACGGAAATGATCAGTGTTAAAAAGCAGGCTGTGACCTAGAACGTGCCGAAAGGACTATTTGTGTCACTGCGGATGTGTCTGTTCCCATGACAGTCTGGACAGGAAGCATAAGCTCATCCAAACAGTCCATTGAAAGGTGTTTAGGTGAAAGGGGGGCCACTTTATGAGCAGTGGCAGAGGGGAAGGGCTGATGACAAACTTGCAAAGTAGGGTCCCACAGGCAAAAAGAACAAAAGGCAAGAGTGTTTCCAGGCCACACACAGGCTTGGATCCTTCTGCAGAGACCGAAGCCAGATCAAGCCATCCCTGCGGTAGTAACGCAGGGAGGCTCTCCTGAGCTCTTCCTGCCCCGCCTTCCACGCTGGACATACAGAGAGGCAGGCACTGGGACCACAGAGAGGTCATCTCTTGGGAGACCGGAGGGACCTCAGAAGGACGCGTTCTACAAGGTCATGGAGAAGTGACTGGGAGAACCGCTCGGTTCGCTCATTGCCCTTTCCACTTTGTTTTCTTTTCACAACGAGTGGATGCTATTTCTATAACCAGGGAGAAGGGAAATAGGCATTCCTCTTAGTTCTCTGACTCCCCAGAAAATCCACTCAGGGGAAACACAGCCTAACAGTGCCCCTTCATATGTTTCTGCCTGCAACCTGCAAGGTTAAACAACTGTCCTGTTGACTGAACTCTTTGGGGCACATTCTAGGCAAGACCCCAGATGTGAAGCTGTTAGCTAATGAGACAGATGCAGGCATGGACCCCACAAAGCCTAAAATCCGGCAGAAAGCTCAGACACAGGTCAGGGTATCGCACGGCAGAGGGGAAAGATTGCGAGGGACAAAGAGGTAGAGTTCAAGGGTATCCTAACCCCCAGCGAGCGTGGCCTCTTCCCTCTGCTGAGAGGAGTCTGGAACTTTTGCTAACATTAGAATAGAGCTGTCCGGACAGACAGACCCACAGATAAGCCAAACCCTCCATTTAGTCCTCCAACTAAGGCTAGGAAACTGAGGATGAGACTCAGCGGAAGAGCATTTGCCTACACACTTGAGGCCCCTGGCCTTCAGACCCAGCACCACAAAGCAAAAGAAAAAAGAAAAATGAAAGAAAACAAGCAGGGACTAAAGAACATGAACATAAGTTTTGGTTAAGTGTCAGTCTAAAGACTCAGCCAACTGAATGAGTGTTTCATTCCCTGCCATGGTTCTGAGTCCTTCTATGCAAATCGGCCAAGTGGCTCTGTATCCTTGACTACACCGCCACGGGGAGATGTGCCTTGAATTCTGCATAGCTTCAACTGTGGCTTTCTTCTATATGAATGGCCTCCACATTCTCAGCTATGGGGATCTTTTTATGACCAGCCCCAAATATGGCAGACTCCCAAGTATCAATGGCTATTGCTGTAATATTCCTCTAGACTGAGCAGAAGAGATGTCCAGGGGATAAAATGCTTGCTGCACTAGTCTGAGGACTGGAGTTCGGATCTCCAGCACCCACATAAGACTGGACATGGTAGCATGTGTTTGCAGTCTTAGTTCCTATGAAAACGGAGGCGGGAGAATCCCCGGAAACTCACAGGTCAGCTACCCCGGCATCCCTAGCAGCACCGAGACCCTGTATTTAATGAGGTGAAAGACAAGGACCAACGCCAAGGCTGTTCTCTGACCTTCACACATGTGTCTTGGCACACACACACACACACACACACACACACACACACACACAGACAGACATATCATCCGCATGCAAAGATTTTTAAAGTACATAGATGAGGATCTATAATGAATTTAGCTCTGTACTGAAATAAATATGCATTTTATTAATTATAGCCATCTGCAAATATTTAAAATAATAGCTCACATGAGTGGGAGGTGTTGCTTATTTAGTTTATACAAACAGTGCACAGTCTCATCTACCAGAGATGAGAGATCTACCCACTCTACCCAATCCAAGTGACTGGGTAGCCTGCCTAGGAATCTGCAAGAAGCCGGATCTTGAGTGAGTTGAAGGAAAGCAGACCATCTGTCTAGAAGTTACCACAGGGCACACCAGTGATCTAGATCAAGACGAATGGAAACAGCTAGTCACTGCTTGACCCTCCTGGGTGTGTGCTTAGGCAAAAGTCGCCATCATAGCAAAACTGGCAAGGTTTGAATGGTGGGGTGGACATCTAAGCTCTGCATCCCTGGAGCAGCTAGGGCTCTGCCTTCTGCCTTCTCACCCCCAGGCCATCAGAACTCATCATTTATACTCTTTGCCCAAGTGGTTGTTTGGAAATGTCATGAAGGAGGATGCAAAGCAAGGATCTTGAGTCTTGGCCTTTTCTGAGTGACATTTCAGGGCGAACTGGGTCACCGGTGTTCTCAGCTTTGAAGGGCTGAAGTCACCTACCCTTGGTATCTGTTGAGTAGTATACAGGACAGAAGGGAAAGTCAGTTGTGAGCTCCGTGTGGAAAGAACACAGACACCACAGGGAACCGGTGATAACAGGGGAGCCGTCCTGACCCGAGAATGAGGTCCCTGTTCTATGTGGAAGCTGCAGTCTTCAGAGTGTATGTTTACACAGGTAAACATGCAAATTGTTTCTTGGTTCAAAATGTCTGCTGCAGGAAGGAAGCAACCAAATGCATTCAGGGGCTGGGGAGCCTTCTGCTTCTGAGAGAAAACTGGCTTCTTGGAAGTGTGCCAGGTTGGATGGAGTGTGGACACATCCCTGTCTGTGACAGAGAGGATTTGAATCAACACAGCAGGATCTAAAGGATTCAGCAGACTCCACGAGAGTCACCCCCTCCCCAGGCCCCAGGAAGATGCTGGTTTGGATTCTGAGCACGAGCCAAGTGTGTTCTACGTTGATTGTCTGTATCAGTCAGGACAGTTAGATGCCTGCTGCTTCCTCTGTAAAAGAAGGCAGCCAGGGGCTAAGGACCTTGCTCAGTGGGAAATAGAACTTGTTGTGCAAGTAGGAGAACCTGGGTTCAAATCCCCAGTACCCATTATTAATAAAAATCAGGTGTGGCCACCTCTGCATGCCTGTAATAGCGGTGATGTCGGAGGAAGAGATACAAGAATTCCTGAGGCTTGTGGTTCACCAGCCCAGATCTGGGTTCAGGAAGAGACCCAGCCCCGTGGGAATAAGAGAGACCTCTGACATCCTCCTCAGGCCTCTGTGTGCACTTAGGCTCACGGACCTGCACTTGTATACATCCACAGACTTACACAGAAAAACAATAAAGGAATCAATAAAAATGAAGGCAGCGAGCACTGGAGCACAACCTTCGTGGTGTTAAGATCTGGAAGGGCAGCACCTTGCCTGTCTGTGCCCCCAAATCCACATTCTGAGTTTCTGTGTGATAACACAGGGTAACCCACTACCACTAACTGCAGTGTTGGCCTCAGCCTCACGTGGAGTCAAAGGGAAAAGATGCTGAAATGAACATAAAGGCATGTTTTGGGCAGGCAAGAGAGAAGGGAGGGAATCCACACACTAGCACAAGAGAAAGAACTCCCATAAGTTATCCTCTGACCATGGTACATGCATCCACCTGTGTGCGTGCAAGGGCATGCTGTGTGTGTGTGCACGTGTGTGTGTGCACGCACACCTCCTCCTTCTACACACATACACAATAAATACAATTTTAAAGTACATTCTCGCTCTAAGATATACAGCAATGCTTGAAGTGTAGCCAAGAAGGAGGACACATGTGAGTGAAGTGCTTACGAGACTGCTGACCCCACGTGGAAACGTGGCCCAGTGGGATCCCATAACACAGCCCGTCCTCCGCCCACCAAGGTGTTAGGTGTCAGCATCTCCTCGTTGTAAGTAATTGCAAAGCCACCAAGATTCCCAAATTTCCACTAGGACTGCCAAGGACGCCAAACGCATATCCAAGTACTTCTGGATCCATCTCCCATAATCTGTCCTCTGCTGCCCAAGCCAAAAAGGAAACCTATTCACAGACCTAGCAGGGATTTTTAGAAACTAGGTAACTACGCACCAAGGAGACATTGAGTGCGTTCGGCCTGCCTGAGAAATAACTGTGACAGAAAGGAATCAATTATGGCCCATCTGCAGTTCGTTAATACGATCCGTTGAAAAAGAGGCCAAATTCACCAAGTCAACCCAAACGTCTAAAAATAGGACCGGTGTGAGCCTGGCCCTGAGCATATTAGGCAATAAAAAGATCCCTACATCTGCAGGAGCGAGAGTCCCCGGACACTTCCTTGCTCTTTACGACTTCTCCACAGAGGTAATTGGGAGTGGAGACATTTTATTTTTCTTCCAGAAAAAGAGAAAAACATTCCATGAGGATCGTCGTGGCCAAAAATAGCATCCTGTGTTCATGAAGCCTCAGCTCAGAGACAGAGTTCACTCGCACAAGTCTGACGTGTTCCAGAGATCGCCAGCATCTCCTCTTAAATCACACACAGAGCGTGTGTCCTCAGAGAGAAGCAGAAGGTTCTAGGGCAGCCATTCCCGAAGTGGGACAGAAGTACTGGCTTTAGGAGGTCCATCAACAGACACCCGCTCTGGGGGAGGGTCGCGGGTGTTGTCAAGAGTGTCAGAATGAAGCCTAACTGGCTCCCCAACCTGTGACTCCAAGTCACTCTTCAGGGTGACAACAGATCTAAGACACATTATGGTTTTCTGTGTGCAAGCTGTTCTCATTTTATAGTGTGGGGGGATGGGGGAGAGCAGCGAGAGGGGAGGAGAGGCAGAGGGAGAGGGAGAGCCGGTGCACACGCGGAGGAGGGGACTGTCAGACAGGGTCTGTCGCTGATCTAGATCCAGGACGGCAGCCAGCCAACTCTGGGATCCTCCCATCTTCTCACCCCACAGATAGACCTAAGTGTACAGCCATGCCTCACTTTTTACACGGCTGCTAGAGACTTGAGCTCAGGTCTTCATTCTTGGTCAGCAGGTACTCTTACCATCGAGCCATCTCCTTGCAGTTTTCCAAACATACTGATAGATGTTCAGCTGGTAGGCAGAGATGCTAAACAGGATATCGGAAGGTGGCCCACACATAGTTAAAAGTTGGACAACTCTATTCAGGGCTGAAACCCTAGGGTTCCTATGGCTCAGAGCATGGCAAATTCGCCTTTGCAGACCAAATGCCCTCATAGCAAGGAGCTGGCAAGGATTTGCACACAAGTTAACCGAGGAAGAGCTTAGCTGTGTCTTGGGAGCTGTGTCTCCTGACACAGTGCTCCTTCAGGGTTACGGTGAAGCTCTGATAGGTGCTTCTTGATACAGCTGAGACTAGAGCACCAGGGACAACGTGGACGATAAGTGTCTTGCATCCTCAGAAGTTGTGGCATCAATGCAATACCACTTGCATTGGGATTTTGACATCCCCTTCTTGTGGAGGTCATGGGGGAAAAGCTACTGTAGAAAGACACTCTGTTCAGCCTGATTTGGGGAGGAAAGAAGTTCACCTTGTCGTGATCAGGCCACCACCCCTCATAATATCCACTAAAAACTTCTTTTAGGTCCACGAGACAGGAAGCGACAGCCCATCCTTCTCCCTCCTCTCTTCTCCCTTCCCTCTGAAATGTTTGAAGTAAACTTCTTACATTGGTTGTGTCTCTTGACTCAAGTCTTAGTCATCGTCCTATAGCTGTGAAGAGACACCAAGACCAAGGCGACTCTTAAGCAAAGCATTTAATTGGAGACTTGCTTACAGTTTCAGAGGATTAGTTCATTATCATAGCAGGGATCCAGGCAGTAAGCACGGAAGGCGTGGTGCCGGAGAAGTAGTTGAGAGCTACATCCTGATCTGCAGGCAGAGAGAGAGAGAGAGAGAGAGAGAGAGAGAGAGAATAGAGGGATGAAAAGAGAGAAGGAGGGAAAGAGTTCAAGTGTCTGGGTCAAGCATAGGCTTTTGAAACCTCAAAGCCCACCCCCAGTAACACACTTCATCCAGCAAGGATACACCTAGCCCTAATCTTTCAAATAGTTCGACTCTTGGTGACTAAGTATTCAGATATATGAACCTATGGCAGGCCATTCTTATTCAAACCATCACTACTGAATTATTTCCTTCAAAAGAACAGGAGAGTGTCCCCCCCACACACACACACTAAAAAAAATAGTAATAGTATCTGGCTAAAGCCTTTTGAAGTTGCACAAGCCATGGATTTTTGCCATGTTGGGAGTCTAAACCTGAATAGACTGCACCCCAAAAGGAACGGCAACCATGTCCTTGAAGGGGAGCCAAGCATCTCTGGTGCCCTGTTCCTTCAGGGAGCTGAGGCTACAAGCACAGGATAGGGCTGTGTGACCCCTTGCTTGGTTCCTCCCATGACCTCACCTTTCGAATATACAGGGGCTTTGACACCAGGCTTGTCCACTTTTAGGAACAACAGGGGTCTGATGAGAGGCAAGCAAGCTCTTCTCACCGGCTCTGCGGTTTGTATGTACCTGAGAGAGGGCAGGGGCAGGTTCAGGGAGCACCCGTTTAGCCCACAGAGGAAAGGAGCAATCTGGTACCTTGGTAATGATCCTTAAACATCCTTGCTTCTGGGGAGAAAGAGTGCAGCCGTCCCCATCGTGGGTTTCTGCGTGGCTGTTAAAAATACCAAATTAGCCCAGACACCAAAATAGTGGAAAAGGAAAAGAAGTCAAAATAACATTTCAGTGTGATTTGCTTTTGTGCAAAGCAGAGGCATTTATATAGCTTGTGTCTGAGCGTGGAATATTTCTGGGAAGACTGAGCCAGACTGTTCACAATGGTTACTTATCCAAGCAGGATGGAGGGCAGGGAAGTGGCTTCTAAATCCCACTTTATTGCCGTCTGTGTGTTGGCCGTTTTTGCCATGACCTATATTACTTTTATAACAAAAGATATTTTGAACAATGGCAAACAATGAGGGCCACGTTTAAAAGCTTGGGTCACTGCCCCAGCAAGACTGAGTCTATGAGACACGTGTCTGAGTGAGCTATTCATTTGCATATACATAATAATCACAATAGATAACACATATCGCACTGTAATCACTATGAAATAGGCTTGCATTAGCATAATAATCAAAACACAGAATGCATATTGCATAATGGCCATTACGAGGCCTATTTAGGCAGAAGCGAGGCGTGGACACAGAGCTGAAAGCAGTTGGAGTGGGGTGTATCTGGGCTCCCCTGGCTCCAGATGGTGAGAGAGCCCCTCTCTCTCTCCCTGGCATTGAATGTCACGCCTACACATCGATTGTGGATCACCAGGACCTCCACACAGTAGCGCTGGAGCTCCCAGGAACCCCCAGAAGCAGACTCATCCATGTCCTCCATTGAACGGATGCAGAGGCTGAGGCTTTGGAGGTTCACGACACTGTCACGGCATGGAGGCTAGCTGTCCAGGCACACCGCACATAGCCCTTTACAGAGTGCAAAACTGTCAAGAGGTTCTGTCTCCCTATCAGTCTGAGATGAGATGGCAATATGGACCACCTCTATCAGGTCCCACCTCTAGGCAGAGGTCTCTAAAGGTGTAGGGAATGCAGAGCCACCATATAAAAGGAGCCTGGGCTCTTGAGCATCCTCCTAGCTAGACAAGGTACGCACACCATGCCATGACTCTGATGTAAAGTCTTGTACCTGATGTTTCCCTAAACAATGCAACAGGAAAAATGCTGTGCTATTAGATCTGTTAGATTCTAAGGGCCAAAAAGTACCACTGAACATGGGGCTACTGCATTTCTATTGTGGAAGCTCATGTTTACAAACAAGACCATGTATCTCTTGTTTATTTATGGCCCCAGCTCCGGGTGGGACCCTGGAGCAAAGTCAAGTGTAGGAACAAGCAGAACATGGGCACAGAGGGCACCTGTCCCCCGTGTTTTCTCCTCAGACACCCTCCTTTTCACAGGGTATGAGCTGAAGGTGAGGAGGGCTCCCAGCCAGTCCAGTCTGTCATAGCCTGCAGTGACCAGTTTTGTCACCAGGCATCTCTGGGCCAGGGAGTACTGCGTGCCCTGGTTTCCCCTAGGAGTCCTCTATCACCTACCTGGACAACTGATCAACCTGGGCTGACCTAACCCACAAAACGCAAACCTTACTCTACCCAAACTACTTGCACGAACTTTTGGCTTACTGGTGACATCCTGCTTGCCTGACACAGTGGCTGAGGTTCGCTAAGCTCCATCCCACAGAGATGCCTACCCCATGTCCCAGCTCTAGCTACATTGCCACCAATGGAGGATGTGAGGAGAAACTGGGTGGCCCGAGAAGGTGAGTGTCTATGAGAAAGTAGCTGGAGATGGGTGGCCAGGGGTCAGGACTGAGAGCAATGCTGTCTTAAGACAAACAGGAGCAGTAGAGGAAGACAGTGAGACACGAGAGGAGCCTCTGACCTCTCCACGCACTCCCCAGGCACCTACGATGCCCTGCACCACTCCCAGGGTCTCATACCTATGACCCTGTCAGATGGAGAGATTGGATCTGACAAAAGATGAACTAACCCAAAGTACTGTGATCAATCTCTAATCCCCTGTGGGTGTAGGGGGTGTAGAAATATCCCCTGTGGAACTGAGAGCCTGGCTCAGGAGATGAGAAACTTGTTGTAGAAGAAGCACAAAGACCAGAGTTCTGGTCCCCACTCTATATAAATGCACATGGTATGGCTTCCCAACTGTAACCCCAAACACAAGGGCATGTGGCTTTCCTTCTACCTGTAACCCCAAACACACAGACCCCCAAGGACCCAGTGTTAACCTCTGCTCTCCACAAGCACACACACGTGCACGTACATACACACACACATGCATGAGCATACGTACACGCACACACACATACACACTTATGCACACACACATGCGCACACATGCACGCACATACATACACACGCATACACACATATGCATACACACATACAATGCACACACACACACACACACATACACTCCTTGGGACCAGATGCAGGATCTGTTTGTTCATCCTGCTGACCCCAGACCCTAGCACCTTCCTAAACTTTGCAGTGTGGAAATCAATTCTGTCAAGGAAAGGGTCCTCTTAGAGAGCCAGGAACAAGTAGACAGCCATCATCTTATACTTGAGGTTCCTAAAACAGCAAAACTCAAACGGAGAAAGCAGAAAGGTGATTGCCAGGGGCAAGGAGGATGAGCCCAAAACTTTGTTACAACCATGGATAGGTACAGTCTCACTAATCTGATTGGGTACAGAGTCTGAGAATTAAAAGACTTGTTTGGCTATGCCTGAAAATCCTTGGGAGGGGACCAGGAGTGAGATTTCGAGCGTCCTAGATGAGCAAGCATCAGCCTTTGGGTTTCCCATTGATTCCTGGTCTGATGACCGTCGCAGCACCCCAACACCGTCTCAGAGGTATTGGTGGTCGGTGCCACATCTACCCAAGGCCTCCAAAGGGTCAGTGAGAACCTTGTCATTGCCCACTGATGGCTCTGGTGAAGACAGCATGACTGGCAAGTATTAAAATACAGAAGTGAACCCGAGCCCCAGGGTAAATGAGGAACTGGCTGGTTGGCGCCAAGAATGGGCCGTTGGAGGATGAAAACCATGCACTTGTGTGGTAAGCCTGGAGGGGTATCTTTGCTGATGTTGTCCACGACCAAATGCCTACGCAAGAGAGTGTTACAGAGAAGCCTCTGACAGCAGGGCTTCACCAAGTTCTGACAGTTTGTAGAGAAATGTCTGTTGGTGGGAACCAGTAAACTCAAGAATCAGGGAGGGGGCGTGGGTCATGTGATCTGGCTCCTTTCAATTGCAATTTCTTGGTTGATGCATTCATAAGACTATAGGAGACACACAGAGGCCTGCAGAAGAAAGGTTTTTCAGAAACATTATTTTGAGACAAAACGATGAATTAAATTGGCTGAGAGGAAAAGATGGGCATGGAATCCCGAAGGGCATGTCTTGATTGAGTGGAATGAGGAGCTTCGTTAGTGGCGTCAGCTTTTGGTTTCCAGCCTAACTTTGTTCCATTCATTCATCCAAAGCTGTTGGCGTGCTCAGTCCTCCACCAAATGTGGATGTTTGCCCCGGGCCCTGGACTCCTCCAGATCCTGAGGATATAATGGTGAACACACAGTACTCATGCAGCTTACACTCCAGTGTGATGGGGGCGAACCCAAAGCACAGAGCTTCTGTGTTCACAACTCAGTGCAAGACGCTCATCTGCTAAGCCACACAGGCTAAAATCTACACTTCAGAGTGCAGAAATACAGTTAGAGTATTCTTTCTGACTTCAGAATATTCCTTGATCCCGGTAGAGTGAGTCAAGACATTCACCTCCCAGCCCAGGGCAGATGTCAAATCCAGCAGGAGACTGGAAAGCTACTGGCAATGTATTGCCCTTTAGGGGTAAGGAGCTGTGGAGCCCCAAAGAAAGGTTTTTGCCAGCCCAGGTCTGTTCACATGTCTAAAGGGGATCTTTGGCGCCTGGGCTTCTTGAAGCACAGGACGGCGGGAAGAGCAGGGTACTGTCGGGATCTACAGAGAGAGGCCTCGCTTTACAAAGCCCCATAGTTAATCCTATCTGTGAGTCTCCTATTTCATCGCCCTGACACACACCACAGAAGCAGGGGAGGACCCTCAAAAACAGCATTTATTCTCATGACCACACAATTGATAGACATCACAATACTGTGGCCAAGCCTTCCAAGACCCTTTCAGAAGGGCTCTACTATTGCCAAGATGAAAGCTGAGGAGAGTCAACCAGGTTTTCCTGGCCAAGCCAAGAAGGGAATCTGTCAGAATGCAAGGTCAGGACTACAAAAATGGCCTACTGCTTGCCAGCACTGAGGAGGCAGAACCAGATCCCTGGGGCATGCTGGGCAGCCAGTTTTTTCCAGAGAAATGCTGTCTTAAAAAAAATAAGGTAGAGAGAAATAGAGAAAGATATTCAGACATGATGTGAATCTCTGGCCTCTACATGCACACTCTGTAGTGAGTGGACACACACACACACACACACACACACACACACACCTCACGTCACTCCCCCAAGATAAAGGGATGAAAAACGCATCACAGATGAACCTCTTCAATGGTGCCTATGTGCTTAAATGTCACCTCTCTGGAATAAAGGAATCCACACCAGGAGGTCTTGCAGTCCCCAGAGGGAAACAGGAACCATCGACAGTGGTTACAACTCTAACGTCCTTTTCCTGGGTACCTCCTTCCTGCAGGGTGAGGCAGGAAGTGGCCTCCAGCTGCCTTCCCTGCCGACTCAGCTGTGCAGCCTTCTGCAGTCCGACATCCTCACTTCCCCACTGTCCTTTGGGTGAAGGTGTTCTCCTTTCCTGGTAAAGCAGACATTTAAGGGGCAGGAAACTCAAGAGCACAAGAGAGGAACAGCAGAGCGGCCTGCGGGCATGGACGGAGGCAGAGTGAGGGCAAGATACAGGGAACCGAAATGTCCCCTCCTTCTGCTTTCTTGTCACCGATGAGCAACACCCTCCGTGTCCACAAAACCCTCAGTGTTTGTTTTTGTAACATCTCGCATTTTGTGCTGAATTAGTACGGCCACTGCGCCCCACCATTTTTAGCAAGGGTACGCGGGCTGTTTCCTTTGCAGAACAGAAGCCAAGTTTCATCTCTACGAAAGCTGCACACAAAGAGAGATGACATTTCCTGATCAGACCAGAAGACCTGCCATGAGCTTAGACAGGGCCTCTGGCTGACTCCCTAAGAAGTCTGCAGCAGCTAGGCAGATCTCAAAATACGCCATTACAGCGGGATCAGACATTCGGGAGAATTGTCATCTGCGGACCTGCTGTGGGGGGAATAAAAGAACCAGCTTTAGCATCAGGATAATAAGTGTGGCTCTGAAGGCGCAGTTGGCATGAAGGGTGTGCTTGCGGGTAGTGAGCACAGATCACGGTGAGTACCAGAGGAAATACCAGCCCTTTGGCTTTGGAGATTGCATGGGAAGTGCTGAAGGGAATGGGTTTGAAGCTTAAATTTACTCATGTGTACAGTTTAGACAAACCCCAAGCCAGTTAACAAAGAGTCTCAATCTGGTAACGCCACAAGGCACTTGGTAGCAAATGAAAAAACCCGCTGTAGAAACCAATTTTCAACCTATGCACACAAGATTCCCAAGGTGAGCCGTTTCTGAAATATTAGCTCATAACTCAAATCTACAAAACACGAGTCCTCGATAAACAAGTCAGCAGACGCCAGGGGCATAGCTCAGTGGTAGAGCAGTTACCCAGCTTCCACAAAGCCCTGGGTTCAACCCTCAACACTACCCCATCCCCTAAGTCATCAAAGAGAGCAGGACTGGAAGGAAGCTCCAGAGCAATCAAATACATCATATGATCATCCAGCCATCAGAAAGAGGTCACGAATTGTGATCAAAATATTAGAATTATAAAGGGGGGAACTAAAATTATGGGAAAAGGGGGCTGAGTCGGTAAAGTGCCCACCACAGCATGAGAACTTGAGTTTGGATCTCAAGAAGCCACTCATGTAGGTAGCACCAGTGCTGGATCAAGGAAGGCCAAGATAAGTGGATCATGGGAACTCATTGACAGGCCAGCCTAGGTGAAAGAAAGAGCTCAGATTCAGAGAGATACCCTGACTCAAAAATTACAGTGGAGATCAATCAAGGAGGACACCTGACGTGGACTGTTGGCCTCCACAAGCACGTGCTCAGAACGCATACATGTCCAGCCACCCATACACACCCCTACATGATCGTGTACCTACAACACATGTGAAACAAAACATTATAAAAAAATAATTCAATTCTTTTTAAAATACCAGAAATGTTTTTAAAGGGACCATACATAATTTCTAGAAGTGAAATATGTGCCAATTGAACATTTAATATATAGGTAAAAGGTCAGATTAGGACTCTTAAGAGAATATGGGCTGGCTCGGAAGACTACCTGGAATGAAGCACAAAAAACCAGCGAGATCACTAAGATGGAAGGGAACCTCGGTGTGCTTTACACAGGAGCTCAAGAAAGGACGCAGGGGTCAGAGTCAGTATTTCCAAAGCTACTGCCTGAGAACTTTCTAGAACAGGGAGAAAAAAGAAATTAGGAAAGCATTGTTATCAAAGGAAAACATGAAAATCTGGACACATTGTAGGAAAAAAAGCTGCCAATGGCAAAACTCAAAAAAGAAAAGCAGAGGAGAAAGAAAGATGAAAAGAGACAGCAGTTCACTCAACGGCAGACTTTTCAGTCCCAACAATAGGAGTCAGAAGTCAGTGGAACATGGAGGCTTGCAGAATGACCTCATCCACTTTACAAGCTAAAAATAGCGAGGAAACAAATAAAGGCTAAGCCAAAGAGCTTGCCTAGGGGCTACTCCTATGTTAGGGAGACAGGAAGAGCTGGGCGCACAGGGTTGTGACCCAGGCAGTGACTCGGAGACACTTCTAATCCAACACTCTGATGTCACCAATTTGAGACTTTAATTTTTGAACAAGAGGTCCCATGGCTGTTTTTCACTGGGTCTTCCAAATCAGGTAGGCAGTCCTATATGTAAGGTCTGAGAAACTGGTTCAACTCAAGAGCGAGCGAGCACTTCTGTGCAGTGTGTGGGTCAGTGCAGCAAACAGAGCAATTGTGCAGAAAATTAAAGACAAGCTTACACAGACATGCTTGATGGGCTTTTCCAGCGGACGGTGCTAAGACCCTCGGTGCACAGGAAGGGGGAGCATGCCAAACACCTTTAGGGACAATGCCAGGAAGAAGTGAGAGTCACCCGGAGACCCAGAGCTCACATCTGCTAAGCCAGATGTCATCCACAGTGTTCCAAAGACCTGAGCATCAAAGAAAAGGCAGAGGACAAGTCAGAGTCACCAGGAAGACAAACGTCTGTCTCAGGCGTGTTGACACACACGCTCGCCATTGGTGTCCCTGTGGTGTCTGAATGTTGGCGTCTGTCAGGCAGCTAGAGACACACAAACACCAGCAGAAAAAAATCTATAGGAAATCACCCTTCAGATGGGACAAGGAGCTGGCGATAGGTACTGCAAGGAAAAGCTGAAGCAAGAACTTCAGTGGTGGGGCCTGAGATGGCTCAGTATGTAAAAGGCTGCTGTACAAGCCTGAGGGCCTGGGTTCGGATCCCCAGCAGTGCAGGGGGTCCAGGGGTGCAGGGGCACGAGCTCGCAATCCCAGTAGTGGGAGAAAGAGACAGGGCTCAGGAGCCAGCAAGTCAAGCCGACCAGTGAGCTCCAGGTTCAGTTTTACCAAATGAATCTGGTAATACCGAGAAGGTGTCTTTAGAAACAGTATCTATATAAAGCTATCTTATTTATTATTTTTTCTAAAGATTCAATTTAATCTTAAATGGTAATGGGGCTGATTCACTAAAGCATTTTCTCACTATTGCCCTGACTTATAATGCATGGATAGTTAACGGTTGTATTACGATTGTGGATGTCTAGGTCCATCAGGCAAAAGGAAGTATTTACACTCAGGGAGTGAGCGTCATTTTTTTTGGACAAACCATTCTGAGCCATAAAATAGCCTTTTACTATGAAGGTTACAACAGAAACCTCTCACCTTCGGTTTCTGTGACTGTGCGGGGAGCAATGAGAGCGGGTGGTCGGTTAAGACCCAGTGAAAGAGAGAGTCAGAGACAAAGTGTGAGGGTCTCCGGGCTGTGCTTGGTGTCAGGGTCCCATTTGCTGCAGCTCTGCAAACAGATTTTCTTAGAACAACCCACAGAGCCCCATCGAGAGGGAAAGTGGAGACTTCCTAGAGAATTTAAGTACAACAAAACGGTAATTTATAAACAGAGGAGTTGGGCCGGGGACACAGCTCTGTTGGCAGTGTGCTGGCTTTATGATCACAGGGGCCTGAGTCTGAGCATCAGAACCCAGGAGGAGAAGCTGGGGATGATGACGAGGGGTGCCGGAATCCCTGCAAAGTGGGTGGTGCCTTTGGACCAACACCCCAGGTTAACATCTGATCTTTACATGCATGCATGCACACAAGCACACACACATGCACACACATATACATACACACATATACCATACACACATACATACACACCACACACATATACATACACACACACATACACACATATACCACACACACACATACATACATACACACACACCACACACACACATACACACACATACACACCACACACACATACCCGCTCTTGCCAGTAGTAATGTGAGTCTATTTTGCACATGCAAGCAGGACCTCTCCCTTGAAAATCTATTAAAATAAATTCCCCCGGTGGACCGACAGTGCCTTTTCTCAGTCAGGACATGAACAAGGTGCAGACGGAAGGAAGATGTTCAGAAAACCATCTTCAAATTTAGCTTTGCATGAGCACGGCCTGAGCCCTGTTCTCCTTCCTCTGCTTGTTCCTCACTCTCGTCACTGTGGTGACATCCTCTGACCACCTCTCTCCTGCCAGAACCAGCTGTGGTTCTCAGAGGTGAAGATACACGGAATGTTTCAGTGAGGGGCCGAGGTGTGGAACTTGCTAAGACAGAAGAACGGCCTTTGCCTCCGCTCCCCTCCTGGGTCCTCCAAGTCTTCTTCCTTAGAGAACCCCTTCGGGTTGGCTCTGATGGCCACGTGCCCACTCTCTCTTCCTTCAGGCTCTGCTCGGCATCTCAGTGTGCAATGACGCTCCTTCCCAGCAGTTTCTCCCAGTGCTTTTGACATGCACTCTTCGGGGAAATAAAAAAGAGAACAAACCTCTTTCTTTCCTCTGCTTCCCAGGAGAGGAGGCTGACCACAGAGGCTGGGGGGTTGGCCGGGACCCAATGCTCTGGATGAACCACATGGATGACTGTTCCCTCCATTTCCAGGAAACTGAACCCCATGAAACAGCCGTCATGCTTTAGACACGCTAGGCAAGCAATGGGCCTTGCAGACTGCAAAGAAAGAGGGGACCAGGGGGGGCCCTTGTGGAGCCCTGGCTGCTGCCCGTGGGAAAGACCCGTGTCTCCTGCACTTCACACGGGGTCCAAATTTCCCAAGTGAAGACCTTCACGTTCAGCTGGGAGATAGACTCACTGGACAGGGAGGTCAATTCTCCAGGTGAGACAGACGTTGGCTAGGCTGGGACATCTCCAGGTGATTACAGTAAACTAATCAGAGGGTAATTTTTCTCTTGTACCCACAGCTTGTTTCTACTCTGGGCACACCTGACTGGGAATGCTCACATCCAGGGTCATATCTGCAGGAGGAATGGTCATTGATTTGTATTATTTACTTAATTTGAATCAGAGTCACATGTAACCCAGGCTGGCCTCTCACTCACTGTGACCTTCTGATTCCCCTGTCTCCGAGAGCTGAGAGTATGGATAAGGCCCACTGAGTCTGGTTTCCTCGGTGCTGGGAATGAAGCCCAGGGATGCTTCCTGTATGTTGGGTAAGCGCTCTACCAACTGACCTACGCCTCAACCTGGTTCTTTTTTTTTTTTTTTTTTTTTTTTAGTGGAGGAAAGTTTCTGCTATTGGATCTGAAGTCAACCCCACGTTGTTTTAGGAGATGGTAAACTATAAATACAAAAGCAGAGACTTAACCCTAGTACAGGGCCCTCCTGGATGTGGATGTGTGACCACAGAGACACACGATACTGCCTGCGGGACCTTGTGGAAGAGACTTCTGAGAACCCTGGCTCCTTCTGCTCCAGCTGTCCCCACTCTCTGAGCAGGCTCCTTGGAGAAGCTTCTCCTTGAGAAATCTGCACATGACTTTTTATCCCAAAGTGGCTGCTGAAGGCTGGACATCACACAAGACTGTGGATATGCTGCCTCTGAAATTTCACACCTGACTCTCTGGTGCCTGTAAAGGCTGGAGCTGTTGGGACTTCCAGTGTGAGGTAATGTTCCCACCCAGCACATACAAGTTGGTAAATGCCGGTCAGTGCACCTTATAATCCCCAGACACTGAACATCGCAGGCTGAAGGCTGACAATAGGGCTTAGTGGTAGAGTGCACAGGGTTCTGAGTTCGAGTTCAAGAACTGTCAGCGATCAGGACATGAAGAGGAGGGAAAGAGAAAGGAGATGGGGGGGGGAGAAAAGAAGAAAGAAGAAGGGGCGGGGAGGACCTAATTATAATCCAAAACTCTCATTCATGTGTGGGAGTGGGGTGTTCCTTCATGGTCAGTCAAGCCACACCCTACCCCTGGCCAGTGTCCCTCTGGTGAGGAGCACGCACGCTGCTCTAGCTGGAGAACCTGAGGGAACTTCACCTTCCCTCAACCCCTGATCGCAATGCGAAAACCAGTTTCCAAACACCCAGGGGAGCAGCAGAACGGTGGGAAGACACACATTCTCTCCGCAGAGAACCAGTCGCCAGCCGGCCTTCCATCTTCATTTAAAGCTCAGTGTGATCTCGATGTTCGTATAAACTCAGTCTGAAGGCACAGGCAAGGGCTGAAGAGGGCGCTCAGTGGATAAAGCCCTTGCCATGCAAACATAAGGACCAGAGTTTAAATCTAGAACCCATGAAAGGGCGCAGTGGGCATGGCCGCTTCTCTGTAGTCCCAGCACATAGGATGCAGAGGAAGAGATATGTGATCCCACAAGGAAGGTGGCCAGCCAGAGCTCTGGGTTCAGTCAGACACTCTGTTTCAATAGATAACATAGAAAACAATCAAGAAAGACTCCTCATATCAACCACATGCACTTACACACACACACACACACACACACCGAGGGGGGGGGGGAGAGGAGGGAAGGTGGTTTTAAATTTTATGCAAAAAAATGAAGCAAGCATCAATACCCAGGACACTGACCACAATGGCTAAGATACAGCATCAGCCTCGGTGTCCAGCAGAAAATGGATAAATGAGAAGGATGTGGGAGGGGCTCAGGAGATGACTCAGAAGGCAAAGTGCTTGTTGTGCAAGCCTGAGTTTGGATCCTCAGAACCTGCATAAATGGCGCAGTGATGGATGCCGGCAGCCCCAGTGCTGGTGGGAGATGGTTAGAGAAAGGCAGAACCGTAGAGCTTGCTGACTAACCAGGGCCGCCAAACCCGTAATCTGCAGGTTCAGTGAGGGACCCTGCCTGAAAAAATAAAACAGGGAGCGTTGAGGAAGACATCTTTCATGGGCTCTTAGCCTCCACACACTCATGAGCACACAAACGTGCTCACACACTCGCGCACGCACACACACAGGCAAGCACACACACATGCACTATTATTATACTATGCCACCTGGTTGTTTTTTTAAAAAAGCTTTATTTATTTATTATGTATACAACTCTGCCTCAATCTATTCTTGCACGCCAGAGGAGGGTGCCAGATCTCATTACAGATGGCTGTGAGCCACCATGTGGTTGCTGGGAATTGAACTCAGGACCTCTGGAAGAGCAGCCAGTGCTCTTAACCTCTGAGCCATCTCTCCAGCCCCCCCCCCACCTGATTTTTTTAAATACATACACACACAAACATAAGCAACAGCCCCCAACAAAGAGCACTGTGGATCAGCTCACACCATTGAGAACCCAACCTTCCATAACATTTAAAGAGGAACCAGAAAATGTTAAGAAAAAGGTTCAAAGACCACTAACTATGCAAGTTTTGTTGAGATGGGCAAAAGATACTGGGACAGCTCACAGTAAAGAGAAAAATAACACACACATACACACACACACCCATCTAACTGAAGAAGTATAATGCAAATCTAAATTGTGATGAGTCCAAGGGGTGAGAGGACAGAGGGCTGGGCATAGCATATGACTCCCCCTGGGGTATCTGGCAACCTTATCAAAATATAAACACACTTCCCTTTTGCCCTAATTATCCTGCTTACTGGAATTTGTCCTTCGGTCGCAGCAGCAGCAGCGTGGACGATCTGCCCTGGTTTACAGTTTGCGGTAGGAAAAGATAGGAAGCAAACCAAACACCTACGGGTAACCGGCGCTGGGCAAGATCAATTTATTGCGTGGCCGTAAATAAGATACTCGAAGGTTGTAAAGATGAGTGAGGACATCTTTATGTGCTGTGCTGATTTGAAAGATGTCCAGGAGAGGCGGCTCAGTGAAAAGAGCAAAGTCCCCCAGCATTCTTCACAGAACGCTCGCTGGTGTCAGCCTTGACGCTGGTGACTCCATTATGGTCCTCACGTGCACTTCTCGGAGCGCTGTGAGACTGAGCCTCCTTCCATTATCCTAAGAGTCAGTGAGTCTCTCCATTTCTGTCAAAGAGAGGAGTCTTGAGAAGATCTCTCTCTCTCTCTCTCTCACACACACACACGTGTCTTGCCTATATTTAATAAAGGTATCCAAAAACCTACCACAAGAAACCCTGTTAGGTCAGAGCTGATAGGAGCAAAGATAAAAATCCATGTTTCCTATCATTTTGAGCTATGAAATGAAAAAGATGAGTTATTGGTTCAAAACCAAAACTGAACTAAATTAAGCCACCCACCCCCCCTCCGTTTCTCACAGTAAGCACAGCATTCTTGTCCAGTACCCGTCCCTGGACTCCACAACTAACCCTGGGGAAAGGAGGCTGAGGTCAAGGAAAACCATGCAGACAAGGAGGCCCAAGAGATCCAGAGGGCTCCCCACACATGGACCAACTTCTGCTCGATTACAAGACATGAGGCCCTCAAAGGGACGGCTGTTCTTCCCTAAGCATGGCCCATGCCCACTTCCAAATGACACTGGCCACTAGCAGGGCCATTTATTCAAACCAGCTTTAACAGATAGCAGGACCCTGTGATTGGCTGAGGAAACACAAGACCTCAGGCCCTAGACGATTTCTCTCCAACCGCCAGTGTGACAGCTGAGTCCACTCTAACCTGCCTTCCTTGTGGGCTGAGCTTTCCCCTGCGTTATAATGGCTTCCCTCCATCTTCTGTGGCTCTCTCAGCCTCAGAACTCAGACGTTTCACCCAAGGGCCCTCTGGCCAGAGCTTTGCTTCTCCCTCTGCAGAAGAGCAATGCTGGCCTAGACACTGCAAAACAAGAGAATGCCCCATCTGAAATCCACAGAAAAAAAAAGCAGCCATTGTCCCAGCAGTCCTGTGAGCTTGTAGCGTCTCCCCGGGATTCTTACAATGCTACCAACTCAGAGAACGTGTTGGAAGTTAGCAAGCAGCTGCCTCAGGAAGAACACGTGGACCATTGCTGCTGACTTAAAGGGAGAAAGCTTAGATAGCATCATGGGGTGTAGGGAACAGGCACCAGGCCTCCGTGGAGCCTTCAGTTCCAACCAGCCTGAGCTCTCCTGGAGGCAGCAAGCTGAGTCGGTTTGATGACACTCCAGGTCCAGGGCTCTTGTAGTGACCTGGGGATAGTGAGTTTGTCTCAGTTGGCAGAGGCCGTGGAGTTCTGTCTCTTGTCCCAGCCTGCACTGCAGAACCTAAGCAAGGACCACTGTCCCAGGGACCCTGGCAGCATTACTGCCCCTTGGAAACGCTTCATGATAAAGAACTACAGAATCAACATGACGGTGACATCACAGAGTCATCTCCTATGTGCGCAGGGAACATCTGGAATCCTTCCATGACAGCGTCTCTTGCACTTCTACAAGGCCACATTTTTTTTTTTACAATTAAGAACTTCAGAAGAAATGACCCAGGTGTGACTCACAAGCTCAATGACCAAGAAAAGGATGAGATGAGTGGACCTCTGGCATCGGTGACTCACGCCCTTCCCAGGAGCGCCAGGGCTCTGTGATGTTTCCCTGATCTTTTGAAAATGTTAAATGTCCATTATATCAAGGAAGACCTTGCCATTTAGAGCAGCCAGACTGCACACAGAAGTCACAGTGAGCCTGCCGGAGGGCAGGACAGTCCCTCACCCGACACACTTGACATTCTACTCCAGGGCCACAATAGAACACAGCCTCCACAGAGACCAGAGTCACTCCAAGAGGAACAGCCGGTCCCATACATGAGGCCCCTCCCGAGAACCACGTCCTGCCCTGAAACTAGCAATGTCCTCCTTCGGGTGGAGTTCACCTGTGTCCACCCAGGCCCCTTCTACCTCCTCAGTGCCTTGAACCAAAAAAGGGGAGCTAAATCCTTCTAAGCCAGGAATACGCGGCTGGTGACATCAGGCAGGACGTGCCTGCAAGTCCTCACTGTAGAGTGCCAGTCTCCCCTCCTTCAGCTCCTTCAGCTCATTGCACAAATCCAAAGTTCCCCATCAGCCCTGGCCCCCACCCCTGCGGCCTGCTACACTTGCCCTGTGCAACTGAGTTAGAATCCTAGGATACCCTCACCTGCCAGTCCTCCAATCAGAGCAGAAGGAAAGAGACGCCTACTGTCTGGGTTCAACTGATGCACACACACACACCCGCTGGGTGTCAGGTCACGTCACTGCACAATGACCGTCCAGTAGCTCTCGAGCATAGTAAGGCTCTGCTAGTTCTCACGGACCACTAGCCCATCCATCTCTCCCACGGGGAAGCCTGAAACTCGAGAACCCCCACTTGTGACTGTTGAGACCTGCTTCTCATGGGTCTTAGATGAAACCCCCCTCAAAAAAATCCCCAAGGAAGGGAAGTCCCGTGTGACAGTTTCAGCCTGAGATACGCTTGACGGATGTCTTGGGGGCTCAGTGGCCAGCGGTGATAGCTAATATTGATTGCCAGCCTGATAGATCTGGATTTACCTAGGAGACAAGCTCTGGGCAGACCTGTGAGGGATTATCTAGAGTATGTTAACCGAGGTAGGAAGAGCCACCCCAAATATGAGTGGCAGATTGCCAGGGCTGAGGTCCTGGACTACACGAAAAGGAAAAGCAAGGGACGGTGAGATGGTCCCTGTGGGGAGAGGTACTTCCTGTGCGATCCTGAGCACCGAGTTCAAGCCCCAGAACACAGGCGACGCTGACAGGAGAAAAAACGGCTCCGTGAGTCTGTCCTCAGACCTCCACACGTACCACGGAGGGGGCTGGCACAGTATGTGTGAGTGTGCTTGGGAGTGGGCACGCACAGTGACAATTACAATGATAATAACAATAGCAGTAACAGCAACAGCCACAACAAGACGCACTGAAGGGGGGAGGTGAGCTGAGCACCAGCATTCATCTCTCCCAGCTTCCTGACTGCAGATCCCAGGTGACCAGCTATTTCAAGCTCCCACTGCCATGGCTTGCCCTCCATGGTGCCCCTGCACTGCGAGCCCAACTAAACCCTTGCTGCTTTAGGTTGTTTTTCTGGGTACTTTGTTGCAACAATGAGAAGTAGCTACTACACCAGCCGATGGGCTCTGGGGAAGAAATTCAAAGACTCTGACCTAATCAGTGGTCGATCCCTTCCTGGGTTTATAGTTTGATGATACTGTTGGATGGTGGGGTCTATTGGAGGACATACGTCCCTGGGATGTTCCCCTGTCCTCTTCTCTCTGCTTCCTGCTGGTCACGAGGTGAACAATGTCCCTCCACTAGATCCTTCTGCCACCCTGCTTAGCCTACGCACACAGCCGAAAGCGATGAAGCTGGCTGTGGACTTTCATCCGTGAAACCACGACCCAAAATAAACTCCTTTCTAATTCTGTCTCGGGCGTTTGTCACGGAGTCAAAGGCTAAGGCCTCAGACAGCGACAATGAGACTCCGGAAGCCCATGTGCTGATGTGTATCCTCCTGGCAGCCTGCTGCCCCACTCTGCCCAGTGCCCATAGTGAGCATCCACTGCCAGAGGGCCCTGGGGGGTCCGCCAGCTTTTACGCTGCTCCAGTGGGCACTTCAGAGCCTGGGAACGAGCACCCCAGGTCCCTGTGATGACTCAGGTGGGAGGGATGGCCAGGCACTTGCCCACGCCAGCATCCCAGGAGAGACACTGGATACAGCTCAAGTGGGGTGCAGGTGAGAACTGCAGCTGCATCCAGGCTGAGCTGTGCCTTCTAGAGTAGCGTGGCTGGGTAGTGCCGACTCAGACTCTTCCGTGTGCTGCTGTGAGTCAAGGGTACCCTCATCTCAAGGCTTGACTGGGCCTGGAGGATCCACACCCAAGAGGCCTTCACGGTTGCCCACCTGACAGGTTGGCGCTAGCCCCTGGCAAGGGACTTTAAGTCCCTCCTACACTGGACTGTCCTTGTGGCGGATGGAGTGTCCTGCTGAGGTAGCAGCTACTTCCTCCGCAGTGACCCAAGCACACAGAGCGGAAGACACCACGTCGACGTGACTCAGAGGTCACACATGGTCATTTCCAGAGTATCTTGTTGTTTACCAGGGTCACACCTCCTCCATGTGGGAGGGGACTCATCATCTCAGTTCTAAGAAGCAGTTCTCGGAAGTACTAGCTACCATGGAATGTACTAGAATGAAGACCTTAGGCCAGCCAGCAATCATTCCACCAGGACCTTGTAGTCCCCACACTGCTCTGCTTCCTTATCTGTGGCTTTCCTTGTGCAACTCAGAAGTTATCAAGTGGTTGTCAAGGGACTCAACAGTCTGCTCAGGAGAGGAGTGGCGTCGGCCAAGTATTAAAGAATAATGGGTCCAACGTTCGCTTCTTCAAATAGATCAAACAGCACCACAGAGGGCCAAAGGTTACCTGCAGCCCAGCCTTTCTCCTTCCCTCTCCAAGGGCCCATTGCAATGCTCGAGCTTAATATAGACACGGTGGCCATGGTGACCAATTATCAGAGGGATGGGACAACTCAGGATATAAAAATGCTGGGGATTTCTCCACGTATTCTTTCAACCTGACCGCTTAGTCTTAGTCCTGAACTTGAGTAGCCCCAGGAGAATCAAAGGAAACAGGATGAGAGTGGATGGCAATAACTAGCCTACGTGATAAACCTGCATACACAGCCTATAGACCACAGGCCCCATGCCATCATTGTGTACGGCACTGTGACAAAATGCCTGGCAAAAGCAACTTAGAGAAGGACAGGTTCTCTTGGCTCACAGTTCCAGGGGACACAGTCCATCATGGAGGAGAAGGCGGTGGGGGTAGGGGGCTAGGGGAAGCAGGAGGGGATTGGTCACATGGCAACCATAGTCAGGAAGCAGAGGCAGACAGGTGCTGGCACTCAGCACGCTCTCTCCTTTTATTTAGTCTGAGACCCCTGTCCCAGCCCAGTGGTGCCACCCACATGCCAAGTGGGTCCTCACACCTCAAGAAACCTACTCTAATCCTTCACAGACATGCTCAGAGCCTTGTTTCCTTGGTGACTCCTGTCAAGTTGATGATCAAGATTAATCACCACCAATGGACTCAGTGGCTGCCCATGGCCCAGGGCTGGGAGCTCTGGTTGGGTATATCCATGCACTTGGCCTCACAGAGGCTTCGAATCTATCGTTAGCTAAGGGACTCCCAGCTGAGAAGGGAAACAGTATTTCACAGAATTCCTTAGAGCCACAACTACTGTTGACTCATCCAACACCAGAGACCCTTCCTTCCTGGATCTCCATGTCCCCCAAAAGACCTTTCTACACGCCCCCACACAGGCTGCCCACAGCTGATCCCAGCAGCCCCAGCCTCTCCATCTCTCTTGGCCTCGTAGGCTGCTGACTTAAACCTATAGACACCCAGCGGACTGTTTCCTCAGGGTAGGGGCTATTTTTTGTCCAGCCTTCCTTAGTCTCTGATCATGTGACTATACCCTCCACCTGGACTCACGTATCTCGGCTTCCCTCTCTCCCAGCAACTGAGAAATCCTCTCACCCTGAAGTAAATGACTTCTAAAACTCCATCCCAGTCCCACCTGGCTTACAAGTGCCAAACCCTGACCCCAGCTCTGATGTCCATGAGCCCAGCTTCCCCGGCCTCTGAAAGGGCCTCGGCCTGCTCCTTCCTGTATCCCTCGTCCCACCCAACCATCTTCTCATGTACAGGGGGCCCAGTCCATCAGGGAGGAGAAGGCAGTAGGGGTGCGGGGTTAGGGGGAGCAGCAAGGGATTGAACACACAGCAGCCCCAGACAGGAAGTCACAACCAAACTCTTAACACTGGCGTTTAAATATAAGATGTCTGTCAGGGGCTCCTGTTTTGAACACCAGGTTCCCAGCTGTCAGGGCTGTTGTGAGAACGGTACAGAACCTTTAAGAGGTGGGACCCAGCTGATGGAGGTAGGTCACCAGGGAAGAGGCATTGAGGGCCATAGCTTCCAATCTCTTCTCTGTCTCCTGGGCAGCTACCTTCATCTCCCGCTAACACAAGCCCCCAGTCGCCATGCCTTCCCCACCACAGTGGCCTAAAATGTCCTAAAATCCTGAGCTAAAATAAACCTGCCATCATTGCAGCCATGAGAAAAGTTACAAGGACATAGCAACAGCCTTTTCCTCTTCTCTTCCCTGTTTGGGGCAGAGTGCCTCGTGATTCACACCCCCCCCCCAAATCATGTGACACTCACAGCAACCCTGGGCCAGGCCAACAGTTCACAGCTTTATAGATTCATGACCCAGCTCCACAGATAAGGAAACGGAAGCCCAGGGTGGCTACGTAAGTCACCTTAAGCTGTACAGCCAGCGGTGGAGTTCACATTCAACCCAAGGCTATAGGCCAAGGCCTTGGAGGACAAACAAGCCTGTGTGTGCAATTATCCGTTCGGTTCGTTAGCATTACCAAACTGTCTCATTGTGAGGATTTTGTAGCATAATTCCTTGTGGGGAAAAAGTTTTCTGACTGACCTTGGAGCCTGGGAGGGAAGATGAAACATTAAGTCATCCTGCCATTAAAATTAAGTTCAATCACCCCTAATGGAATGTCACCTCCAAGACAGCCATTAAAGACACTGGCCTAACCAACTGGCAGGTCCTGCGTATATCACCATTATCCCGTCCCTGTAACAGCCATTTGTCGGAGGCCGAGAGAGCCCCAGGAGACGCTGAGTGCTGCTGTCAATGTCGTGTGGAGGAGAGACATCTGCCATTTCCTCCCATGTTCCATCGGGGCAGCCAGGGACGTGGCAGGAAGGCACAGTGCACTGACACAGATGTCACAGGCTTTGACCTTGGGCCACCAGGATAGGGCAATCGGGGCGAAAGAGGCTACGTCATGGTGTGCTGTGCACTTGTGTGGCTCTCACAGATGCTACACCAGCCACCCAGCTATCAGCCCCTGCTGCTCTCCAAAGGCGTCATGGTGTGCTGTGCACTTGTGTGGCTCTCACAGATGCTACACCAGCCACCCAGCTATCAGCCCCTGCTGCTCTCCAAAGGCGATGGCTCCCGCTTGCCTGCGCTTGTCCGGCCCTGTGTCTGGGGTTTGAGGTGGGATCCCTACTAACCAGCTTGCTCTGAGGAGCTCTTGCCTCTGTCCACGTCAACCTGGCATTGACATGGGTTCTGGGGACTCGAACTATGGTCTAAGGCAGCAAGTGCTTTAAATGCTGAGCCGTCTCCCCAGTCCCCGTGATTGACTTTGATTGACCTTTTTCTAAGCTAGCAAGCACAAAATGACTTTCATTGTGACATTTGGGTGTGTTTACATCATCATATTGTGTTCTTTGCTTTATTAGTTTGACGCATGTAGCTCAGGCTGTCCGCGAGCTCTTTGTTACCAGGATGACCTTGAGCTGATCCTCCTGCTCCCCGTCCTAAGTGTTGGGATTACAGGTTCATGCTGCCACAGCCAGCTTATATTTTGTTCCTCTTTGCCCCTCCACTGCCCCACCATCTGGCTAATGCCTTTATTCCCCCAAAGAGCCCTCCTTCTGCTCCCATGCCATATAAATCCCATTCCCCTCTCCTGTCGCCCCTTGCCCGTCCTCATCTCTCCTCTCCCAGTCCCCTTTCTACTTCAATCCTGCACATCTAGAGAGTGCACATGAGAAAAACACACCCTACAGCTTCCTGGTTTCCTTTGCAGGCCCTTACACCTTTAAAGCCCGGACTTTGTCCTCTAACGTAAATAGACAGGGAAGCCGAGACTCTACTAGGCCGAAGGAAGAGGCCGTAAGCACACCTGCCAGCCACCAGAGGCAGGGCTAAGAAAAGCTGGCTTTCTCCTCACCACGGTGTGCTCAGACGACCACTCTTGGGCAGATTGCTTTCCCTCAGTGAACCCCCCCTCACCCACTAGGTAGAAGCTCTGTGTCCCTAACACTACCTCCTCCTCTGAAGTAGGGTTTGTAAGAATTTAAGAGTCTAGTGTTGGACCATGGGGATGTCTCACAGATAAAGGTGCTTGCCTCTAAGTCTAACAACCCGGATTCAGTCCCTGAGACCCGCTTTGGAAAATGAGACAACCAACTCCTGAATGCTGACCCCTGACCTTCACATGCAAACAGTGGCACACACAGCTCCTTCTGTGTCTGATGTAATAGCATGTCTTTATGTAATGGAAGGTGAGTGTTGTCGGGGCTCAGAATAAGGTGGGGACACTGGGTGTCTCCCCCGAGAGTCTATGACGACCATTCTACACCTTCTTCCCTTTGAGCAGATTATTTAACATCTATGGAGCATTGTTTTATAAGAATCACTTGTAGGGTACGCATTACCTGACCTGTCTCTGGGGATATGGCAGCCATGTTCTTCCCTCTTCCAGAAAACTCCTGTGTACTCTTCAAGATCTGGGGTAGAAGCCACCTCTTCTGGGCAGCACCCTGGCTCCCTAGCTGTGTGAGATGGAGTCCCCTGTAACCCTGGGTACTAATGGTGTGTCTCTGTAATTCAGTGGTGATTCTTCTGGCCACAGGGTGCGTCTTGGGCTCCTAGCTCTTGGGCAAGGTCTAACCCAAGGTAGAGTCTCAATAAATAAATAAATAAATAACCTCATTGGACAAATAAACCACAAAGCCAAATTTTGCTTGCCCTTCACAATATAGCGTATAGATTTTGCTTGCCCTTCACAGTATAACATATAGATTACGCCTCTGAAAATTAACTGAAAGATGACAAGGTTGAGAAAGTGAAGCACAGGGCAGGAGCAGTGGCATCCTGCCCTTCTCTGCCCTGCCCTGCCCTACCCTGCCCTGCTTCAACCGCCTCACTCAATGACGCACCAAACTGGAGAGAGGAGGGTAGGCCTCCTACCCCAGCCAAGTCGTAAAATGTAACGGCTAGAAGCCATGCCCTGCCTTCATGTCATATAAATCCCCACTGGGCCATGCCAGTTGGTGGACTTCGAGCAGAAATATCAATAAGCCTAGGAAAAAAACAGAGGGCAAAGGTGATGTCTACTGTAAGCCAGGTCCTGAGTGTCCAAATTACTGCATCAGGATGGGTGTCAAAGGTCATCTGGTCTACCCTCTGCTCTGTATACAATGCCTCCAGTTCCAGCAGTGACTTCCAGGCACCAAGGGGTTCAAATTCTTAAGGCCTGTGGTTTTAAGTGGCAGAGTCAAAATTTGCTCTGTGATCCCACTCAGGAAGTCATGCTATCAAGTTCAGAGGCGTGATACACCACCTTGTAGACCACAGAGGTTATTCGTGCTTCAGAAAGCCCATGCTCTGTTCCGGAGGAGTGGCAAACCTATTCCACAGTGGGTACAATTAAGGGCCCTTATAATAAAATGCTCTTCTGGCCAACAAAGTAGTTCTCAGCCATCTTTGGACTCCCAGATGTTAGGCGAGGCCTAGCTCAGGGTAGAGTCTCAAAACTGGCTTGCTGAACAAATAAACCATAAAGCAGAATTATAAGAGCGTAGATGAGAGGCCAGAGCCACACACAAGGAGTGGCCCAGGAAAACTGACCCCGGTCTTCATTGGAATCCGACCATGAACTCGCTCCCAAACAAACAGTCATGAGAAATGACTGGGACAATTGGGTTTTGTTCTGCTCAGGTTTGTGATGTGCAATCATGTGTCCTTGTTCAACGGGTGTCCTACCACTGAGCTACATCCCAAGTCTTTGTGTGTACGTGTGTGTGTGAGAGAGAGAAAGAGAGAGAGAGAGAGTCAAACAATACAGCCCAAGCTGGGCTCAAACGCTTGTCTCTGTCTCCTGAGGGTTACACAGTCACAACTGCCTGAGGATCTTCAGTGTGTACTGAGTGTTAGATAATAGCAAGGAATTGTGGTGATTTGGGGACCCTAATGACTATCAAACCTCTGTCTGTGAAATAGGGAATACAGAAACAGACATGATGTTTTCAAAGGCTTTGGGGGAGGCAGACAGATACAGGTGATGCTGGACAGTAATACCCGGATGGCGTGGCCTGGCGGGGGCACAGTGCTTTCCACTCCTGAGAACCTCTGGGGAGCTCATTAAGTAGAGAAGCTGAGAAACGCAATGTGGGGTGGCAGACAGAAGAGGAGGCCTTTCTATCTGGTCTTGGAAGCCAGCAAGATCTCAAGACATGGAAAGCCGGGAACGTCATGGAGTTCCCTAGACCCACAGAGGCCTAGGAGCAGGATGGGCCAGACGTGGCTCAGAAACCCCAGTCAGACATCCAGACAGGTGCCCTGTGGAGACTGAGAGCTGTGATGCTGACCTGTTTCTCAGGGATGTGGAAAGTGCCGACAGCCAAGATCCTGGCAGAGGCCTCATGGGTACTGGGTACTTCGTGCAGGCTGTGGGCGGGTACTGCACAACCTCCCCAAACAATCTATTTGTTTTTGTTCCAGCAAGCCCTGACTCAAGGACAGACCCTTGTCCACTTCTGGCTTTGCACACAACCTTCTTCAAGCTCTGTGTTCCTCCAGAGAAGCCCCCTCCAGGAGGGGCAGCACTGTCCCTCTCTGGGCACTATGGTCATCTTGGGGTTGTCGTTCCTACTGTCTTCTTCAAGACCCTCCGCTTATGAAGAGAAGGCAGGTCAGAGGAGGCCAGTCCAGAGTGGACCCTGAGACCCCTGCCCAGTGGAGAATCCACCTGCCTCTCCCCGAACCCCTCCTACCCATAACCTGAACCTCTCTTTTCCTAGCACTGTCTATGGAATAAAGTGGGGTTCCTGGGGAGTTAGCCTTTGCTACTGCCTTCTTAATGTGGGTGACTCACCCCAGTTCATCTTCCCAGAGACCACCAGGGCCCTTTGCTAGGTGAGGGTGGGGCTGAGAGCCCTGCCACACCGTACAACCACTCATCTCTAGGACTTCAGCTTCTCATTTACCTCCTGAGACCATGGGAAAAAAACGAACCTGACCTAAGCTACAGCACAGCCTTGGCCTTCACCTCTGGTGTATGACCAATGAAAGCCTAGAATCACTCAGTAATTGCCATGGCAACATTGGGTGAGGTGGGCGGTTCCCCTCCCACAAGCTTATCTCTCTCTACTCAGCAGTCCTGGTAACTCACGGCTCAGCATTGCAAAATCAGACAGAAAATATTTACAATGAGAGTTGACCCAAAAAAAGACTTCCATGACATCAACTTGACCTGACCTCCTCCAGGTGAGATGACTTCAGACAGGGGATACAATCTGTTCACGCCTTAGGGAGTCGGGGCAGAAGGGGGTAGGGCTTAGAAGGTGCAAAGAGCAGTAGCCTTGAAGTCATACCTGGGCCTGAGTTCAAATCCTCCTATGCCCAACCCCACCCCTCTCGCCTGGATATTGGAATACAGAGTTCACCTCAGTTTGTGTTTTCACGTCATACCGTTCTACAGACTATACGGGAACTCCCGGGCGGTGCTTCTCAAATGACCGTCTGACCTTTCAGGTTGGAGACAGGGGCTCTTGTGAACTTGACTTGGGAGGTAAGAGCCCTTGGACAGACACGGGGTACAACAGTGACTCCAAGGCAGGCTCCCCTGGTCCCTAAGTTCCTACTGTCCTCCTGATGCACCCAGGTAGATGACACTCATTGTCTCCGCTCACTGTCAGCTCGACACAGCTTAGAGAGACCCGAAAGGAGAAGCCTCAAGGCTCAGAGTATGTAGGTCTGTGCGAGATCGTCTTTATGATGCACTGATGTAAGAGGGCCCGCTGTGGGTGACAACATGTCTCATGCAGATGGGACAAGGCTGTATGAGAAAACCAGCTAAGCACAAGCCAGTGAGGGGGGCGGAAAGCTGAGCCCCTGCATGATTTCTGCTTCGAGCTGCCTCTGGCTTGAGCGTCTGCTCTGACCCTCCCCAAGGGTGAACTGGGACATGGAAGCTTCCCTAGGTGGCTTTTGGTTATGATATCTGTCCCAGCAAGAAAATAAGACTAAACTGGTCACGAATGCTGGAATTCTTTGCAGTGGTCAATAAAACATAACAAAGTGGTCAGCCAGCTTTCCGTGGGGAGCCAGTACATGTCCTGTCCCCTGACACATTCTTATCGCCTCTAGGGTGTCTTCACGTTCCCTTTCCCCAGTTGACTAGCCTGAGCACCATGAATGATAGGATAGCCTCCTTCCGTCCCCAGGTGCAGCCTTCACAAGAGTGCTGTGGTCACTGCGTGCCTAGGCCAAGTGGCCTCACTGCCCGCCTGCCAGCTGAACATGCTGCATCACTGTGGACTGAGGATTTTTCAAGAAGTGTGGGACGCTTTAGACTTCAACTAATTTGAGCAGGTGTGACCCTATATTTCTAGTGGGAATAGCTTTCAAGATGACATTGCTAAAGTGGTCAAGAACCTGAGACTAGATAGGTCAGGAGATTACAAGGAAACCTAATATTACTATCCTGATAAAGGAATATAGCAACAAAACAACTCTTAATGACATTCAGATATAACCATAAATCAGGGCCTTGTTCTGTATTCATCAGAGAAGCGTCTTCTTGCCAGAGGTGGAAACTAACACAGACCCACAACTGGGCAGTGTGCAGAGAGTGAGAGACTGGGAGCACACAGTCCTAAATGGGACATCTGCATCAACGCCCTCCCCTCAAGACTCGAGGGTTTGTGGGTAAGAGGAGAAAGTTTTTAAGAGCCAGAGGTGATGGATGGCACCAGGTCTTCCAGCTGCAACAGGACTGAAGCGCGCGTGAATTCTCAGAGGCAGACAGGAGCAACACACACAGGGTCTGCACAGCTTCCGGAGAGATGGGGTTCCAGCACTGAGGGGGGGATGTGGACATGGGTTCCAAACCCTAACCAGGAAGATATCTGCAAGCAACACCTGTTGGCAAAGAAAAACATTGGTTTTCCGTAATGGAGTCTCACTGAGCATTTCGACCACCCTCCGGGTTGACACACGCCAGGAGTAACTGGCCAACACAAAACAAAGTCAATGATCATTTTCGTGAAATTTTTGGCTCATTTTGTTTGGACATTTTTGTCTTCTTAGTCTTTTGTTTATTTTAGTTTTATGTGTGTGGGGGGAGGGTTCTTGCTTTTCCTGTTGTTTTGTTTTTGTTTGTTTTAAAGATAGAGGGGACACATAAAGTTGAGTGGGAAGGGATGTGGGAAGGACCAGGAAGGAGTTAGGAAGGAGAAAACATGATCAAAAAGTGCTGTATAATTTTTTCAATTTATAATTTTTTTTTTCAATTTTGATGGGGGCTGTTCTTTGAGACAGGGTTTCTCTGTGTGTAGCCCTGGCTGTCCTGGAACTTATCTGTAGATCAGGCTGGCCTCGAACTCAGAGATCTGCTTGCCTCTACCTCCCAAAGAGTGGGGTTAAAGTCCTGAGCCACCACACATGGCAAAAATCTTGGTTGTTGCTGGGTACTATATTATTATTAATAATAATAATATATATAATAATTTTTTATTTTTATTATTATTATTATTATTCTGGATACGTGACTTCATTGGCCCCAAGGGAACACAGCATGGAAACACTGTGCACGTCTACCATGCCACCCTGAACGCGCCCAATCTCGTCTGATCTCGGAAGCTAAGCAGGGTCAGGCCTGGTTAGTACTTGGATGGGAAACACTGTGCACATGCTCTTCAGCCCGCCCTGGTGGGCCCTGCACAGGAGGAAGCCTCTTGTGCATGCTCGGAGGGGCCCAGTACTGGCAAAGATGCCAGAACAAACAGGTCTGTGGACATGTGAGGCCTGGAGCCTGGCTCTGCTCTGCACTCCCCCCAGGGCTGGGGGAATAGTCAGTCAGCACGGAAGAGAAAGGCAAGAGCAGGTCCAGCAGGGCCCTTTCCACTTCCTCCACGCAGCCGAGAGCCCTGGCTGATGAGCTCAGACTTGCCGTTTCACAGCCCTTGAATGCTTGAGTTAGCAGTTTGTGCATCACAAGACCTCATGGGACAGAGACCCCACCAGAGAGCCCTACTTCCTAGCCCAAGAAACTAGTGTGATTCTTCCCTATCCTGAAGCCTCCTGCTGCCCTCCCCCCCCCCCCCCCCCCCGCCAGGCACTAGCCAATGACTCTCGGGCCACCTGCCCTGAGCACTTTCCCTGGCTCCCGAAAAGCCCTCACATCTTCAGCCTTCAGCTAGTGAGTGACCTGTGACTGATTCCCGGTCTGCTCTTCCCTCTAGCTTTTCAGCTTCCTGCAGAGACTGCTTCTCCTACCCTTTGACTCCTTTCTCTACTCTAACCCTAACACAGAGGCTGGCTATGTGATCGTCACTGGCCACAGGTATGTAGACAAAGGGCCAGCCCTTCCACTCCGGCCGGGACAAAGCCTGACTAGTCTTACACGCTCTATTATTTTTCCATTTGTTTGTTTGTTTTCTGAGACAGGATCTCATATAGCCAAGGCTGACCTTGGCTTTCAGCTCCTACTCTTCCTGCCTCCACCTCCCAAGTGCTGTGATTGCAGGCTTACCTGCAGATCTACAGAAGTACCCATTGGCTATGCCTGCTGCTGCCGCCATATTTGTAGCTATGCTGATGGCCAATGAGTGACCCAACCCCAGGTCTGGGACTGATCTTCCATTCTGGGAGCTACAAGAGACAGGGGGATACTGAGTCACCTTTGTTCCCTATCCTCTTTATTTCTTTCTTTAGGAGTGGGGGCAGGTTGTGTACATCTGTGTGCCAGTGTGCATACGTGTGTGTGCAAGCGCATGTACATGTGTGCACATGCACTTGTAAGCCAGGGGACAATCATAGGTCTCATTCCTTGGTTATGTGTGTGAGGCAGGGTGGCCAGCGAGCCTGGGGATCTTCCTGTCTCCACCCCAGTGCTGACCCCTGGCTTCGTGCATGTGCTCTGGGAATAAGACTGTGTCCTTGCCCTTTACCACCTGAGCTATCTCCTCCGCCCTCTTACCTTCTTGCAAAAGCTCAACTCAGGGCACTCACCTGGGCCATTTTTCCTGAACATCTGAGAACACACAGCTGGCTGGTGCATACTTGGAGTACCGTAGGAACCAGACCCACGTCCAGAGCCTCCAGCTCAAGGATGGCTGGCCACAGACACACTGGAGATGCCTCCTGGCACCCCAAGCAGGGGTACATCTAACGATCTGGCCTGTTCTCCACATATGCAGGCAGGCCAGGCAATGCACCCGGGACTGCGTAGCCATCCTTCTGAGCGTGGCTCTAGCCCCCCTCCCAAGCTTCAGAGACGAGCAGCCTCTCTCAGAGACTGTCCACCATCATCAGCTGCCTGTTGGGCACCCCAAATCATTTTCAGTCTTTGAGACTGGCCTTTGAAGAGAGGCCTCGGTCGCATGGACTTTTCTAGCAGAGTGGCAAGTGTCCTGAGAGAGCTGTGTTGGCCAAAAGCAACAGGAAGCAAGAAAACCAGCGGAGAAGCAGAATTGCTGGCCAGCCAGCCATGCATTTTACATCTGGGCATACCCAGCCTCTATACCTCTTAGGGTGGGGAAAAGCTGAATACTCCCTGCCTCAGGGCTCTTCAGTCAGGGGGTCCATGGTACAGAACATGTGGTCCCTAGAAGGGACTGGATAGCATGGTGTAGGGGGGAAGGGGGACCTGCTGGGGCCAGACCTTAGCTAAGGTCAGCCGCTCAGTTCCAGAGCAAGGTGGGTGGGCTCTGGCTGGAGCAGAGGGCAGCAGGGGCTTCCTTCTCCTTCTGTGACCATCTGGGAGCCCATTCGCCATGAGAAGCCAGGAGAGCATAGTCCCGGCCGCCTCACACTGAACATCTGGGGCTCTTACAGGAGTCAAGGCCACTTCTCTAGAGAGTCACAAGAGTTGTGATGGCCTGAGTTGCTGGTCCCCACTGCCTACTCAGGGAGAGCACCACGTTCTGAAGCTCAGAAATAAGGAGACCTTGACTCTTGGAGATAGCCCCACTATTTTGAAGTAGTTTAAGAAGAGAGATTGTGAATTATCTTTTACAATTGAAGGCCCTCTCTAGACCTCTCCAAGGAGGCTATGAAATAACCTTGGCAGTCTCTCTCTCTCTCTCTCTCTCTCTCTCTCTCTCTCTCTCTCTCTCTCTCTCTCTCTCTCTCTGTGTGTGTGTGTGTGTGTGTGTGTGTGTGTGTGTGTGTGTGTGCGCGTGTGTGCAGTTATGTGTGTATACTTGCACACATGTGAGGAGCTGTGTCTAGAGACCAGAGATCAATGTCAGATGTCACCCTCAGTTGCTTTCTACTTTCTCTTTTGAAACACAGCCTCTCCCTGAACCTGGGCCTCACTGCTCCAGTTAGAATCACTGGCCAGTAAGCCACAGGGCTCCTTCTTTCTCAGCCCGTTACCATTCTATCCCCAGGACCGGCCTTACAGACACAGTCACCTCTCCAGCTTCTATGTAGGTCCCGGGGATTGAACACAGTAGCCACCTCACCCCACTGAGCTGTCTCCCCAGCCCCTGTGTATGGTTTCTAAGCCAACAAACTGCACAGCATCCAATGTGTGTAAGGATGGCCTGGGCTTGTCTTAAATTATGAACTAATCAGACGGCTCTGTGCAGTGTGGCTACTCAGTCCTTCAGGCAGCTGAATGCAAAACACAACCATCTTGTTGGGTAATGCAAAAGGCTGTTGGCTTAAACTGACCGCCTCCCACAGCCTGGATAGAAATGGAGGCACAGACCCACCCTGCAGAGACACAGAGCGTGAATTGGGCCTTGCTGCAAGGATGGCCTCCTCCCACCACGCTGGCTTCTCCACTGAAAGGCCCTAGCTGGGCTATGGGTTTCAGAGAACAAGCCCCAAGGGTGAGTCTCCTGGGCATCTGGTTCATCCCATTCACCGAGAACCCCGAGGCCATCCCGAGCTTGGAGGGACATATTCCTTTTTGTTTTGGTTGTGTTTTGATGCCGAGTTCCAGACACTGGGAACCAAATGACATCATGTGAGGACAAGATCCAAGCCCTTCTTACCCACTGGCCTGTGTCGTGCGGCAGATGTTAGCCGGATGACGTCATCCACCAGAGAGTTATGGAGAAGGCTATCATCTCTTGGAACCACGGGACGATCTGTCCCAAGGGGGCACACACAGCAAGTGCAAATGAAAAGCCGGGTGACATTTCGATTTAAAGCTCCGGTAATTTGCAGGTGATGTTTGAAGGAAGTTTGGCACACGTAGAGGCCGGAGCGTCGATACAATGGAAATTAACCCCTCAGCCTCCACGCTCGGTTAGCCATGACCTTCTCTGTTCCAAACTGACAGCAGAAGGCACCCGAAAGGGGGGTGTGAGGCCTTCCCTGCTCTGTGATCCAAGATGAGGTTCAGTCACACACATTTATGAACATCTTGTATGGTGTATCTCTTCTTTTAATCTTCTGTGCAATAAATATTGAGATGATAATTTGAAGAAAACATAAACAAGCATAGCAGTCTCATGCTGGGCTTATTTGAGGCCCTCAAGAGACTTCTGGTGGACAAAACAAAACAGACACACTCAGAGCAGAGCAACAAGGACAGAGGAAGCAGCATCTCTCCGAGGGAGCCTGGGAGGGTCATGAGGCCTAGTCTCTTGCCCTCATGTTGTCCCTCCTCCCATTAAGAAGCTTAAGCCACACCCAGCCACATCATGCTTCTGACTGTCCTAAAATGCTCATGTGTACGGGTGGCCCAGCCTCAGCACACCGTGGCGGCCAGGGACACTTCACACTGTACTGAGCTAGAATGTTATAGAAGGTTGTCCCCAAACGGGGTCCAAAAGGAAACCCTGGGTTTAAGAGAGCCAAGGGTAAGGACAAAGGACCTTTGTCCCCTCATCTATACGGCTTATGTGTGTTACTTTCCTTGTCACTATGGTAACGGACCTAACAGTAACATTTTAGAGGAGAGAGGCTTATTTCGGGCCATGGTTTCAGAGGGACTTCAGCCCATCACATTGGTGGAGACGTGGCAGAGGGAGCGTCCACATGACAGCTTGACCATGAAGCAGATACAAACTCAGAGAAGCCAACTTCTGTCAGCCAGGCCCCGCTTCCTAAAGACGCCACAACTGTCCGAACACTACCACAAGCTGGGAACCCCGCACTTAAGATCTGAGCCGGTGGGGGGACATTTCAGAGTCAAACCATAGGAAGGGTATGTGTCTCAAAATTCCCGGTGAACACTGAAAGCCTTGACTCATACCAAACCTTTTATCGAGTAGGCCCCTTTCTTATGTAAACATCCTTGTCAGTGTAGGGGTTAACAGCAAGCGCTGAGAGCAAAACAAGACAAATATAACAATACTCTCTTTCAGATTCCTTCATGGGCGCTCCTCTTCTTTCTTCATGTGCACCAAGGGGACAAGCCCACAAAAGGAACAAAACAAGATGGTGGCATAGGTACGTTGCTGTAGAGCTGGGCTAAAATCAGCTTCAGCACAAACACTGTAAAACGGCAGCTATCGATCTGATACCCAAGATGGGTACCGAAGGGCTAGTGGGCAGGCGGTGTCCTGTGTGGGAACACTCTATGAAGGGATGATGTGTGTGCCAAGTGGGGCGGCGTGGGACAGCCCAGGATTTCATCATGCCATTCAGAACACCGTGCAACTTAAAAACATATGAACTGTTTGTCTCTGGAATTTTCCATGGGATATTTGTGAACTCTAGCTGATTTGGGGTAGCCAGAACCACAGAGATCAAAAACACAAGTCAAGGCGACACCTACTGTCCTCAGAAAGCTCTGGGTGGAACAGACGTTATGAGAAGGTCAGTGTGGTGGGGGCGGTGAGAAAGAGCTTTGAAGAAAACCTAGGAAAGACCCTGAAGGGCTGGGCTCTAACCAAACCCAAAAACAGCTCACTCTCCAGCTGGTCCTCCTCTCAATCCGGTTCACTTGACTTTGATAATACCTTTTCTTCGGTTATGTTCCATGTGGTGAGTGTGACAGTTGTCAGGGCAAAGTGGGGTCTATTCACCCTCCCCATGGGTAGAAAATGGTCCGTAAGTACTGGAGAGATGGCTCAGCAGTTAAGACCATTGGCTTTTTTTCCAGAGGACCCAGACTGGATTTCCAGAACCCACAGGGTAGCTCATAATAAGCTGTAACTTGAGTTTAAGGAGATTTTATGCCCTCTTCTGGCTTCACTGGGAACAGCATGCATGCGATGTACATGCAGACAAAACATTTAAAAAGACATAAAGAATATATTTAAAAAAAAAAAAGAAAGGAAGGAAAAAGTTGGTGGTAGCATTCTAACAAACAAACAGGAAAAGAAAGTGGCCAATGGTGGTGCAGGCACGGGCCACAGTCCCACTGTGTATTAGTCTTCCTGTCGTGACTCTCAGACCCTGTGCTGACTGAATCCAGAAGCAGAGCTCTCTCTGAGTCTTCAATCTTTCTGAGACGACTGACCCAAGATGTCAAAATACTCCCCAGATCACATTGTCTTTTCATCCAGTTCTGTGACCTTCTACAGAGGGGACCCGCGATGGCCCCTTGCCTGTGAGAAGGGTGTTACCCAGGGTCAGCCAGAATGTCCTGACTGAGGAGCTCAGCACTCTGCCAGCCTTGACTGCTGCCATCCCAAGGCCTTGCTTCCAACGTAAGAGGTAAAATAAGCTGGGCCTACAGGGACGCCAGACTTTAAGATGGGGTTAAAAGGCATACTTCCCACTGTTTCCTCCTGAAGCCATATTCTCTCAGAAGCTACAAGGATGAATCTACAGAAGGACCCGGACTCAGACTGGGGGCTAGAGGGGACCCCAGAGAATCCAGTCTAGGCTGGGAAGATGGATCGGTCAGCTGGCACGAGGGCCTGAGGTTGATCCACTGACTGTGGTACTGCAGGGTTGTGGTTGTAGCTCTGAGAGCAGAGACAGATATATTCCTGGGCAGGCGGAATGGAGTGTCACTGGCCAGATAGTCTAGCTCAATCAGTGAACTGAAGGCAAACAAACTAAAATAAACAAACAAGCAAAACCAAGACAGATATCACCTTAGAAATAATACCTGCAAGACAGTGTGTGTGTTTGTGTGTGTGTGTGTGTGTGTGTGTGTGTGTGTGAGAGAGAGAGAGAGAGAGAGAGAGGGAGAGAGAGAAAGAGAGAGAGAGAGAGAACGAGAACCAAAAGGTACATACAGTATTTGCCCATCTGCCCAGGTTGCTCTTTCCCTGGTTTCTCTGGGAACGAGATGCTTTATAGATGGGTCCTCCCTCTGTGAAGACCTGCTTATTTAAATACAGCTCACATGACCTGCACCATTCTCAAACTGCATCAGAAGCAGTTGGTCAAATGTCCTTGTTCTGAAGGGAGAGGCATCGGTCCCATTGATCAACTTGGTGACATCAGTAAACATGGATTCAAAGCAGTCAGTGCCAAGGTTGCTGGGTTGGGAATCATCCTGCCAAGGACCTATCCTCCAGGATGCTGAGGCGGAAGGACTCACAAAGAACAAACGTGGCCACAGCAATAAATCAAGAAACAGGAGCGACTTCAGACACCAGCGTCCTTCCAAGAGGCTGTCTCTAAGGCCTGCTTTCACAGGGCTGCAGAGGAGGGATGCTCAGATGGAGGAATGCTCAGACAGAGGGATGCTCAGATGGAAGGATGCTCAGATGATGGAGGGATGCTCAGATGATGGAGGGATGCTCAGATGATAGAGGGATGCTCAGATGGAGGGATACTCAGATGGAGGGATGCTCAGATTCCCCATGTAGCAGCAAGAAAGCCAAGACCTCACAGACCAGTGAGTGCAGATGACAGAAGCCAAAGAAAAATCATGTGTGCCATCAACATGGGTTATAGAATGCAGCCAGAAGCATGACACGCCCTGAGGGACTGATTTCCAGCGGGCTACCATTCTAGCACCTTTCTAGGCACCCCCAAAGTGTGGTCAGAGTATCTCTGTTGTTGAATATGTATCTATTTGGGGCTTGAGGCAACCCCATGACCATCAGCCATTTGAAACCTGAAGAAACTGAGACCTTGGGAGAGCACACAGGCCACATAGCTGATGGTCATTGGGCCTGCTTACTGCCAGGGGCCCTTCCGGGACATGGTGCCTGGTGGTCTTCGCGCCTCATGGAATACCTGGTGTAAACAGTGATAGCCCCCGGGAAATAGAAGCATCTGTAGGAGGTGCTACCTCACCACCAGAGGCTTAGGTGGTCCCGACCCTTCACGTTCCTACTGCCACCGCACCCCACCAGAGACTGGGTCTCAACCTGTTCAGGGGCCCACCCCGAAGGACACCACAAGACCAATTGCATGCCACATGGAAAGCACCTCTGACTTACAAGTTACTTTACATCCATTTTCTCGCTGGAGCTTGGCAGCCGGGCCAGAAGTGATTAACCCTGTCTTATTGGTGAATAAAATGAAGACAGGCAGTGACACAGCAGGGCTAGCTGGCGGCCTTGGTCACCTCAGGGGAAGAGCATGTAAAGCTTAAAGTAAGGGCCTTGCCACCCCGTCCTAAGGGAAAAGACAGATGTTATGAAAGCATGCCCACCCTGGCGTGGCCACATTCTGTCATGCCCACCCTTCTGGGGTGACCACTTTCTGTTTCTCTGAAGTGGTCTCTGTCTTCCTCCTGTCCCACCACACTGAGTCTCTGTGGAAATCTGCAGGCTGGGGGCCACAGTCCGGATTTTGAGAAAGCTGATCTGATGTGAGGGGCTTCTACACACAGCACTAGTCTGAGAGTGAAGTCAGTGTCCCTGAAGACATCACACAGGGACATAAAGGACGGGTGACCAGCCCTGGCTGCCTTGTGACACTTCCCAGACCTCTACACAGCTGTGTCAACAGCAGCCTAGGAAGAAGCAAGAGCCTGGGCGAGGGGACCCGCAGAGCTGAGCCTCCCTCAGCCGCCTTGAAAGGGAGCCACTTCTCACATCTACGATGAACAATGCTGCCATGTTTCTTTGTTTGCATGGAGGTTTCCAGTGAAAAACAACTGTCAACGACTCAGGAGGGCTCCCAAGTCCCATCCAAGGCTTTCTTCGTCACAAGTGGGCTTTTATAAACAGTCTATTGCTCATTTCACCAAGGTCAAAAAATTAAGGCATGAAGGAATATTCCAAAGATATTTCCACATGTGCCTCTGTGCTATAGTGAAGTCCGAAAGGCCAAACAGAGGTCTTATGTCAAGGATAAAGCATCTTCAAACGCTAATATAGTGCTAGAGTAGGGACGTAAGGAAAGACTTCCGTTACCACAGGCTTCAGGAGGTAGTCTCCCATGGGGGCTGATAATGTGCCCCCAAAGTCAATGTGTTTGAACACTGGGTCTCCAGTAGACGGTGCTGTTTGGGGGGAGGGTTGTAGAAACTTTCTGAGATATGCCTCTGGAGGAAAGTGGGCCACTGTGGGGGAGGGCAGGACTTAAGGGCGTGAACTGTGGCCCTACTTCCTGATCTGATCTCTCTTTCCAGGTTGACAGCATGGAGCAAGATTTACTCCCCCACCATCCCTGCCTCCCCACTGCAATGGACTGTGTCCCCTGAACTGTGAGCCACAGCCAGGCCTTCCTCCCTTCTGCCGTGTCAGCCAGGTGTGCTGCCGCAGCCACTGGAAACATCAGGACACAGTTTCTGAGTTTCAGCACAGACAGATGAAGAGTTTCGTTCAGTGGTGAGCAGACAGAGCTGTAGAGTGTGTGCCCCCATCACAGAGCTGCACACCACAACTACAGCAGTTAAGGGAAGGTTTCACAATGTATGTACTTTACCATGATCACAGAGAGGCAAAAAAGCTTCAGTAGTTTTATTTATTTTTTTAATCTCATCAGCATGCTGAGAACCTAAAAGATTTTGTAAATTTATCCTGTTTTTCTTTTTTTCTGTTTAATACTGAGAAATAGCCTATCTGATTCTACCTGGAGTGTGAGCTCTGTATTCAGAGGGCCTGGTTTGCCCCCCACTCTCAGAAACGTCAGGCATGAGGATTGCTGTGGCTCATGTACCTGCTGGGGCAGGTCTTATAAGGGTCTGAATCATCCTCTCTCTGCTCCCTCCCCGCTCTTCTTGGACTGTGCACAACACTCTGTGGTACAATCTCTGCTCCGTGCCCTGCCCTCTTGCTACTGTAGGGCCTGCGCAGAGTATTCTAATGACCCACCTATGAGATCATATGGAAAAGCCAAGACGGGTTCTGGGTTTTGATTCATGATCCAAAGCTCTCAGGGATGTTAGTCAGCTGGTTCCAGACAAATGGTTCTTCAGCAAAAAAAAAAACGTTTGGTACAGTCCTCCAACATTCTGAGCAGTCCTATGGGCTGGGTGAAAGGCTGAGCAATTTCTCCAGGACATCATAGCTGGGCCCTCCATCCCTCACTCACTCTCTGAGACTCATTGGTGTATATATAACTCAGCGTGGAGTATGAAACCAAAGTCCCGCAGTTGCTGGAAGGGCCTCTGCTTTCTATTTTTGGAAGCTTCCATTAACGAGTGTGAATCACCCCTCCAGATACTCTCATGGGATCTTTACGATGTGTTGTCTTACTCAGAGGCAAACCCCAAAACAGTAACGAGCTAATGGATGCTTGTCACATGCCAGGCACCCAGCTATCCCATCTTGCATCCCAAGAGCCCTGCAAACTTTCCTTGGTCCCCTCGTGAGAGGAAGGAACTGAAGGCATCAGTGCTAAGCAATCTTGCCCAGACCACAGTGAGCATCAGAACCAGACTATGCCCTCCTACCCCAAAATCTCACTTTCTCCACAGAGGTGGGAAATAGAGACGCCTCATGTTGGCGTTGAAGACACAGTTTGCAGCCACCCTCTCTCTAACTGCTCTGAGTCTCGGGTTCAGAACGGATTACGAAAACTTCTGGTCCAGGAACTGAACCTCCTGGCTCAGCGGTTAAGAGGACTTGCTGCCCTTCCAGAAGACACGGGTTAAAACTCCAGTTCCAGGGGATCTGATGGCCTCCGAGGACTCTGCACACGCGTAGTACACTGACATACATGCAGGCAAAACACCCATACACATTAAATAAGTTCCTATTTTAAAAAGAAACCTCTGGCCGGGCGATGGTGGCGCACGCCTTTAATCCCAGCACTCGGGAGGCAGAGGCAGGCAGATCTCTGTGAGTTTGAGGCCAGCCTGGTCTACAGAGCTAGTTCCAGGACAGGCTCCAAAGCCACAGTGAAACCCTGTCTCGAAAAACCAAAAAAAAAAAAAAGAAAGAAAGAAAGAAACCTCTGATCCAGCTCTCCCATCAGAATCCACAATGTGCCTGCCCAATGAATGACGGTCAGCCCAAACACAAGACTCCATCCTTTAGGGGTCAATAGGAGATTGACCTGGTGGGTAGAAACTCCACCACCTCCTAAAGGGCTCTCTCTTGTACACAAGATCCTTAATCACCCCACTGATGAGAAGTTTATAAAGGATAAGACCTATTACACATGGCTTGAGGTAGGCTGTGACCAGAGACAGATAAAAGACTCCCACCCTCCCCCACCTGCTCCCCTTCCTGGACCCCAGCAGGTGCTTTGCAGCTGAAAAGCCAGCTCCCAGAAGCACCTGCCAGGTAACCAGAGATGGAACTCAGCTTCACTTAACTTGTAAGGCCGAGGAGCTCAGTGTCACAAAGGCTGATCCAGGTGTAGTATATGTAGACAGCTCTGCTTGAGCCCCAACCCCGGACACACCTTCATCTGCAGGTCTCAAGTCCCTGGGAGAGACAACCTTCCCTGGTACAAAAGTGCATTGTGCCAGCCTGTGCAGACAGCCCTGGCTTCTGGATCCCTCTCTGCCACCCTGTCTCAGGCAAATCTTTTCACAGCTGGGGCTTGAAAACTGTCCCCAACACATCTTTGTAGCACACTTGTCATCAAAGCAGTGTGTATGTCTGTGTGTGTCTGTGTGTGTGTCTGTGTGTGTCTCCGTGTGTGTCTGTGTGTGTGTGTGTCTGTCTGTCTGTGTGTATGCCTGTGTGTGTGTGTATGTATGCATCACTCATCAGATAACATCCGCCTGTTTTTTGTGACAGAGTTTCTCATTAGGACCTGGTTGGCACGCACCAAATTGGCTAGGCTGGCTGGCTGCTTGTTTTCACCTGTGAAATGCTGGGATTACAAGCACGTGCCACCAGTTCTGGCTTTCGAGCCCAGAGAAGCTCTTGAGGGTTTATCAGCGAGAACTTCAAGCCCTACCTGAGAAACAACCTCACCAAATACCAGAAAGCCAAATATTTTGCTGCTGTGGCAGAGTGAGAGCCTCCTCCTAAGTCCTGCCGCAGCTCATTGGTTCAGGGCGAGACGTGGTCTTATTCCCCACCATGACCTTCTGGTAGGAATATCTGCGAGACTAAATAACAGACTACAGCGCACGGCTGGGGAAGACGTCGCCCTCCCTGAGGCTGCCATCTCCCGCAGCCCAGTGTTGTGTCTGGCCTCTTCTGATAACAAGATGCTGTGTGTCTCCACGTAAACGCGAGCTCGGGCAGCATATGGCTTTGACACACCGTCTCCGACTGCTAATGGGCATCAGCCTCTCGCTCCACCAGGGTGCAGTCATGGGGGTCCACCTTCCCCTCACCCTCAATCTGTCTGCCTCAGCCGTCACTAATGGAAGCGGATCCCGCGTCCCAGCATGCAGTGCTGCACAGACTTGAGCAATCATCCCCCATGAAACGTGGGATGGAAATAAACCTGCTGTCTCTCGGAGATGTTTTCGGCTAAGGCCTTTTAAAAGTCAAATCCAATCAAAACATCTGCAAAACCAGAGGTGCGGATGTCCTTGGGAACGGTCCTACCCCAGAGCAATTTAAATATATTCTGGAGGTGATTTTAGACTCACCTAGTTCTCCTGGGTAGCAGGCTCTATTTATGGAGATCAGTGAACCGTGTCGTAGCCACATTCATACACAGAGACCTTGGGACAGCCTTCCTCCCTGCAGGTAGCGTATAATGTTCTCTGGTGGGATCTCAGTGACAATGGACAGCCAGGCACCTGATGTGCCTCACCATCAACCACAATTGTGTGTGTGCGCGTGCACATGTGTGTGTGCTCACCTGTGTGGTGTATGTGTACACACATTTGAGTGGTTGTGTATGACTGTGCATGTGCTTGTGGAAGTCAGAGGGCAATGCTGGGCATAGTCTCCCCCCCCCACACACATACATACATACATACATACATACATACATACAGCATAGTCTCTCGCAGAACTTGCTACTCTCTGATCAGCTAGGCCGGATTAGTCAGCAAGCTCCAGGAATTCATCTTTCTCCTCTCCTCCGAGGCAGGGGTTATGGGTGTGCACCGCCCTGCCTGGTTTTTCACACTGGTGCCAGGGATCTGAACTTGGACACTTGGGCTTGCACGTCAAGCCCTTTACCCAGCTAACCATCCCCTTAGCCTGACTTTCCTAAATTATGTGTACATGCAGGCATCACACACACATGCGTGTGAGCACCGGTCCAGAGGCCAGAAGACGGCATCAGATCCCTGGGAGCTGGAGTTACAAGCGGTTGTGAGCTGCCCAGCGTGGGTGCTGGGAACTGAACTGTTTCGTCTTAGCAGCCCATTGACCCTTTTTAAAATAATATTTAAATTTTGAGTGTGCACTCATTGTATATGTGACTATCTCTTCGCATCAGATTCTTAGCAACCAGACTCCAGGGCCTCAGGTCTGTTTCTCTTGCCCGATCTCTCCATTGAGCAAAGACAAGAAGCACCTGTGCCAGCCACAGTCACAAGAGAGAATCAAGAGTCCAGGGAGGTTATCAGGTGAGCTGACTGATGGATGGATGACGCAGGATATAGAGAAAAGAAAGAAGAGGAAGGACAGGGACGCAGGCAGGAAGGCAAGTTCAGCATGGCTCAGACTTCATCAGGACCAAGACTGGCCTCCAGACAAAGGCAGCAGCCTCCCTGAGGGGTGAGTGAGCGTGCCGGGGGCCTGCATCCGAGGATTTAGTGGGCTATCGGAGGACACACTGCCTCATGGCCCAAGAATCAGACAGGACAGAATAAGCCATGGAACAGGCCACACCTCTGGAACAGATCCTTCTGAACCAAGCAGGGTACTGGTTCAGACCCAAGCCCTGGCTAAGCCAGGACAAATCAGCTACCAGAAGCCAAAAAGGGTCACCTAGTGGGAAGTCTTCACTGGGACATTATTCCTGACACTGTCAGCGTATCAGAAGACCTGAGCTGAAGGGACTATCACCATGTACCTTGTGGGTCAGACAACTCCACACTCAAGCATACACACACACACACACACATGCACACACACATGAAACTTCATCAGTGTCCACAGAACCCTGTTGGCACGTGGGATCCAAGCTCTGGTGCAGGCAAAGCATGAACACCCACTTCACTAAGCACCACCTCACAGGCCCAGGGAAACATTTCTCTGTATTCTCCTCAATGTTTTTCTTTAATCAGGGAGGGGGTGGCTGGGAAGGGTGATTCCAAAGCCATGGAAAGTCTGAGTATTGTCCGTCAGAGGAGCTGGCATTCCGGGATGAGGGAAGGCTGGACGCAGCACAATGCAGCTTTTGCTCCATGCCGTAGATGAACAGACGAGTCTTGCGTGGCCCGTGCCAGCGGGCCCGCCCCTCGGCCTGTGTGCTGCCCTTCCTCTTCAGACTTCTGCTCATGGCGATGCCCAAGGAACAAGGGGGCTCCTGCAGCCACTCCACCCAGCAGCGGGGAACAGTGTGCTGTACTCAAGGAACCCCGTTGTCCTTGAACTGGTCTCCATGATCTAAACGTGACTCACAGGTTGTAGATCCGGGTCCTGCCTTGGCAGCCAGGTGGGAGAGTAACGCTGGAAGCGTGAGCTGATTGCAGGATATTTAGCCAGATTTATTTAATTCTCACAAAACTAAATTTAAAACTCAGGTGCACCTAAAGAGTTCTCATTTACCACTTGGCATCTACGAGTTCTAATTTGTAGTGTTGCCTCCTGCTTCAGTTTCATATTTTATAAAGATTTGCTTTGAAAAAATGCTTTTATATATACATATAGCTTAAATTTTTTATTTATGTATGTGTGCATGGTAGTGGGGGGGAGAGGTCTTGTGTGACACAATGTGTGTGTGAGTGTGTGTGAGTGTGTGTGTATGTGTGTGTGTGTGAGTGTGTGTGTGTGTGTGTGTATGTGTGTGTGTGTGAGTGTGTGTGAGTGTGTGAGTGTGTGTGTGAGTGTGTGTATGTGTGTGTATGTGAGTGTGTGTGAGTGTGTGTGTATGTGTGTGTGTGTGAGTATGTGTGTGTGTGTGTGCTAGAAGACAGTTTGTGGAATTGTCTCTCCTTTCACCTCTTCATGGGTTCCAGGGATTAAGATCAGGTATCCGGGCTCATACAACAAGCACCTTTACCCACTGAGCCACCTGCCAGCCCCAGAGTATATATTTTTAACAGTGCTAGAAACTGAATACCAGTGCTTCACACGTACACACAAGGCAAGTGCTCTATTACTGAGGTTATCTGCACACCAGAGCCCAGGGCTTTTGGATGCTTTTATGACTTTTTACATAATTTTTTATGAAAATATATTCAAAATTTGCATAATTCAAAACCATTTACATTTTTAAAAATTCTTTAGATCATTTTTATAAATGCAATAAAATCATGTGGAAATGTTCATTGTCATGACAGAATTTTTGATCATGAAGTAATAAAGGAAAAATCAACTTAGTGAAATATAAAATAATTATAAATTCAATGTGTCTTTGCTTTGTTAGTCATTCAAGCAGATCCAAAATAATCCATTTAAACATATTCTATAATGATTAATTCAGTCATCTTTGTCATCTGCCAATTTTTAGTCTATGTTTTTCGATCTTGCTTTTAAAATATATGAATATATAAAAATATGAGTATGTATTTTTTAAAGTATGGGAACAGGGTAGACTTTGTTTAACTGTCTGCATGCTTAAACAAATTTCCAGATAGATGAAGAGGGTTCGCTTGTCCTCCCACCCAGGCCATCAGATGTGAGGGGCAGACGCTCGCCCGCATGGTGTGAATCGGAAATGTCCCCGCTGTCCTCAGCTTGTGCTGCTTGAATCCTGCAGAACCTTAAGGCGACTCCTGGTTCAGAAGTGGGTCCCTAAGGATGGACCTTCGGGGTGATACCAGCCTTCCCCTCCTGAGAGCCCCGCTCAGCTTCCTGTCTGCTGCCATCGTCTTCCTCCCACTGTCACGGAAAAAAACTGTTCCCTCATGCCTTCCTGGCTATGACAGAGTGGAACTCCCAAAAACTGAGCCAGAGTAATTTCGTGCTCCCTTATGGTGTTCCGGTCAGATATCTGATCACATACACAGAACACAAACTGAAGCTTCATCTTTATAGGCAGGGCACTATCACACTGTACCTTAATAATTTCCAGTCACTCTCGGTTCTTGCTTATAGAAGTTTCTCCTGGACTTGGTGGAAACCCTTCTTGACTTTCAAGTCCTGTGCCCAGCACCCCGAAACAGAAGCAACCGAGTCAGCATTTTTGATAGACTTCACTTTAAAAAGAAAACTCCAGTTTGTGCCAAGCACAGCCCGTAACCCTCACCCACACACACTGCCCTTGTAGGACTTCTCCTGTCTGGCACAGGAAGAGAACACAGACCCTTAGCATCATATTAGACACCTGAGCAGGTAGTGCCAACCACGTGGGAATCACGCTGCCGTCAAGCTACTCTTTGGATGTGGTTTTTTGTTGTTTTTGTTTGTTTGTGTTTATACTTTGAAATGACCAATTGGCAATTTAGAGAAAAATAAAATGGCAGTGTTTAAAAAATATTGCTTGAATGTAGCAAAAATATGTCATGCAAGAAACAAAAAATTATGAACAGTGGCATTGGGTCTTGAAATTCTTACCACCTCACAGAATTTCCAAGAAAGACAGAATGGAAGGAATTTGTCCTGCTTTTCCAGTTTGTCCTCAGCTGATATTACAGAATTGCTTTCTGTTCCTTTTAGAGAACTTTGTTCATGTATGAAGCATGTCTATGTACACGCATACACACACGCACACACACGCACATGTGGGTCACTTATTAAAATATTTTAAGTGATTTCCGTGTGGTAGCACACACCTCTAATCCCAACACTCAGGAGGCAGAGGCAGGCAGAGCTCTGTGAATTCCAGGTTAGCCTGGTCTACATAGTGAGTTCTAGGACAGCAATAGCTGCTCATTGCTTTGTTTGGCATTATTAGATTGTGTGCTATGTGTTATATTGTAATTCACATTAATGCATGTTGATGTTCCGTTCAGTTGCCACACATTTTCAGCTTTGGCATGTGCGTACGACGTGTGCATGCATCATTTGTGTGTGAGGGAGGGAGCACACTCACCACAGCACACGTGTGGCGATCACAGGTGTCACTCCTCATCATCAGACTTCCCACTCTTCGTCCCTGAGAAAGGCAGGCTAGCTGGGCTACCACCTTCCAGAGAGCCATTTAAAACTCCACAAACTCCAGCAGTTTGTTTGCCAGGGGAGGACCATTTTACCATAGATATCCCCTGTGTCCTGTGATGATAATTCATAGATTCGGTGTTAGGTTGGTTTTATTCTTGTTTTTAAAGCCTCTGCACCTATCGTTCCCTGGCCTCACCCCGTCTCAGTCAACACCACTCTTCTCAGAATTCATGGTGCAGGCTCCACCTCTGCAATGTGTGGGCCGAATGGATTGTGGATGATTTGATCTGAAACCAGTCCACGTCTTCACTGCTTCCTCTACTCCAGCCCCTCAGTGTATGTTCTAGAAGCCAAAAAAAAAAAGTTTTATTAGTCTCATGGATACAACCAGAGACTTGACTAAAGCAACTTCAAGAAGGCTCTGGCTCACCGTTTCAGGAAACGCAGTCATGGCGGGAAAGGTGTGGTGACAAGGTCCTGGGCATAGACAAGAAGTTGACAACATTCCCATTTCCCAAGCAAGAAAGTTGAGACTCCAAGAGACGGAATAAATTGCCCCCGATTCAGATCCTCCAGCCCAGGCATCTCAGAGCCAGGATGAATCATGAAATCTCAACATCCTAGAATACATTTGTTCATTGGCACTGTTGGATTTCCTTTCTTCCTTGGGAGACGTAAGGGGCCAACAGCAAAGACCTATCAGGAGAGGGGATTTTTCTTCCTTCTCCTCCTGCCAGCTGCACTAAGAATGAGTCACAGGTTCGGGAGCTAGCTTAGTTAGTAAAGAGCTTGCGGGTAGGCAAGAGGTCTCCAGTGTGATCCCCCAAACCATCTAAAAACAGACTTTATGACTCACGATTACAATCCCAGCACTGGGGAAGGAGAGCCAGACAGATCCCTGGGGGTCTCTAGGGAGCAGTGACCTTTTTTACACGGTGAACTCCCGTTAGTGAGAGACCTTGTGCTTAGAAAAAGTTGATGGTGTCTGAGGAACAACCCTTGACTTCCACACACACATGCTTGCACTCACATACACATACATACACACATACATACATACACACATGTACACACATATACACACATACATACACACACACACATACATACACACATATATACACATACACACATATACACACACAAACACACAAACAAAGAGTGAATCAAACAGAGGAGCCAGGAAATCACAAGAGCCAACGTGGCTTCCTCACCCCACCCCGGGGTGAATATGACATGTGCCTTTACTAGATGCTGTTGAACATCATCTTTACACCAAATGACCCTTTAGGGAACTTCTTGTTTCCGCTCTGGACGGCACTGCCAAGGAAAACGTCCCCACGGGAAGCCTGGGACATAGCTGGCAAACCCTGGGCCTTTAAGGACTAGGAGTCTACATGGAAAAACATCTGGCTACTCCTACCAGCTGAGGGAACGTAAGGAACTTGCTCCGATGACATGATTTCTCCCTGAGAATTCATTTTCCACCAAGGATGTACTTGGCCCTGGTGTTGGCTCGTTTGGTTCAGTGTTAGCCTGGTGGTTGTTATTCAGCAAGGTGTGGCCCTGACCTAACACGCTTCTTTCCTGAGCAGTTCTCACCCCAAAGCCTAGCCTCTTCCAGCAAACCTGGAAGCTCCCCGAAGCAGACCACAGCAGGTCTCTAACTGCTGTGGGCCAGGTCCTCAAACTGCGTGGCCGCTGCTTTCATTGCTCCCTGAACCCCCTTGATCCCAGTCATCGCCACTTTGAGCTCCGCAGCCCGGACCTGCTCCCCTTCCTAACCGGTCTCTGGCTTCTCCTCTCACCACAGTGTCCTTGGCAGGAATGGCCCACATCTTTTACGAGCAGATCATTGCATGGAAAGTTATGTGGCAAACCATGGCAACTGGTCACCTGGGTAAGTACAGGCCAAACACCCACTTGGGTCTGAGGTACTGGAAAACGGAGACTATAAAGCAGTTTGGGGACTTTGTACTTCCCTTCTTCCTCTGTCAGGGTAGTTTTATTTCAGCTTGACACACGCTAAAGTCATCTGAGAGGAGGGAGCCTCCATTCAGAAAATGCCTCCATAAGATCGGGTTGTAGGTCATCCTGAGATATCTTCTCATGATCCATGCTATGGCCATGACTGCCCCTGACTGTCCCTCAGATAAGTGGACATGAACTGATAGCTTCATACACCCCATATCCTGGATCTCCAGGTGTCAGGTAAAACTGGGGTCGGCGGTGTGTATCTGGATTCAGAGTACTTCTTCCCGGAGACAGGAGAGGGAGGCAGAATTCCAAGAAGTTCATGGCCAACTAGCCTGGTGTCCACAGTGACCAATAACAAAGGAATTCTGCCTCACAGAAGGCAGACAGTCAGGACCAACACACAGGTTGTTCTCCGACCTCCTCACGAAAGTCAGGGCACACTTATGCTTGTGTGTGCTCCACGTACACACACATACCACCACCTCCCTCTCTATCTTATACTCACACACCCAAGCTCTCTCTTCCCCTCTTTTTACACACACACACACACACACACACACACACACACACACACACACGAGGCAGGATTAGAAAAAGAAGAGTTGGGTGTGATGGAGCACGCCTTTAATCCCAGAACTCAGGAGGCAGAGACAGGTGGATCTCTGTGTGTTTGTGGCCAGCCTGATCTACAGAGTGAGTTCCAGGACAGCCAGGGCTACAAAAGAAACCCTGTCTTAAAAAAAGAAAAAGAAAGAAAGAGAGGAGGGGGAGAGAGAGACCAAGAAAGAAAAGAAATGAGGCCCCAAAGAGCCCAGACAGACCAGAGAAGGCTGGCCATGGAGCAAACCGTGAACAGATGGAGACTTGGTGCTATGAAAGAGTCAGGACCAGACAGGAAGCCACGGAGTGATGTCTAGCCATCAGTGGACCTGGTTGGAAAGCCTGCCCCACAGTTTGGACTGCCATTTGGGGGAAGTTTTAGAAACTTAGAGGATGGAGAAGTAAGTCTCTAGGTGTGGGTAGTCAAGAGTTCTCTCTTTCCTTCTCCATCTCCCTCTCTCTCCTCTCCCACCCCACTTCCTCAACCACAAACCGTTCTCCTCACCACACATTTCCACCACCACGGTGTTCAAGTCCATTGAGGCATCAAGAGACCAGGTACCAAAGCCATGAGCAAAATAAATCTGTCCTTCCTTAAGTCTCCCTGTCCGATATATTAGTAACAGGGACAAGGAAAGCAAGAAATACAGAGGAGCAAAGAGAATCCAAGGCTTCTCCTTCCTGTTACCCCAAGGCATGGCTATGGTGAAGGCTTCAGGTAGTCAGATGCAGCCTGCACACTGGTCTCCATGGTAGCAGCGTGTTCACCTGGGCACACGGCCATGCAGAATGGAGAGGCATCCTCAGCCTCCTTTGCAGCTACGTAGAAGGTTCTAGTTAGTGGAGATCCATTGAGGCAATCCGTGACTCCACATCTCTTCCTCTGTCTAAAGCAAGGGTGCGACCATCTTGGGACACTAGCATGAGATCTCTCCTACGCGGGGTGGAACAGTATGTTGGAGGAGACTGAAGCTCTAGAGGACTGAGCCGCTTCCTTTCCGTCTCTGCGAGAGACGTAAGCATCCACGGTGTTTTATTTATTTAGTTATTTATTTATATTTTCTGTGTTGGGTTGGCTATACATTAGACCTGACCTGTCACCTTCGTTACAACAGCTCTGTCCCCAAACAGAGTTACCTTGAAGATGGCTGGATTCAAGCAGCTCTAAGTCGCCAAGATCCAGCTACACAGACATCATCAATGCCAAAGCCTGGAAGCTCATGCCATCATGGCTGCCGGGGGCGTCTCTGGAAAGCCAAGGTACCATTTACCCATCAGTCCACACTGTCTTGAGTGGCAGACACTGAAAAGGACCCTAGCGATGAATCCACAGTGGACTTCCTATGAATTGCACTGCCCTCCCTGGGAGCACCCTCATCCTCACCGTCCGAGATGGTGGTACCCACAACTCAGACAGAGAAAGTAGGAAGGGCAAACAGGAAACCTGAAATGTAGACACAGGTCCTTCGTGGGTCCTCACTATCGTGAGCCTCCTTACAAGGGTTCATCTTTCAGGGGGAAGCTGAGACCCTCCAGGAGTAAACACAAGACAGGCAGAGGCAATGAAGTGGGGGATGAGGCTCATGAAGACCTGTAGAAGCACAGTGTGGAGATACAGGCTGGTTGGGCTTCCATGTCTGTGCCAGCCCCTTCCCAAAGGGAAGCCTACAAGCACACTGCCTACCGCCCTTGCTCTCATGGGAAGGCGGAATGTTTATAGACTATACAAGTCAATAAGGCCAGCTGGAGGACTCGTGCGTGAGACTGGGAGGGCAGACATGGAGCGGCTTGCGGGAAGGCCTCTCCGTGACTCACCTGCTGTCACTGTATGCTTCATCACCTCCTTGTTGAGAGCAGAGGCTGCTCTCAGAGCCTCCTCTCCAAACTCACGGCACCTGTGTGGTGAAGGCCGCCATTATCTCCTACCCATGAGAGAGGGACAGTCACAGCCACTGTGCCTCCGTGGGTACCACTTTGGCCTTAAATGCTCACCCAACTGCTATCTGCTGACCTGTAGATGCTACAGACTAACAGCTGAACAAGGCCCTGACCCTGCCTGGCCATCTTCACGAGGACCAACACTTGGCTCTGATCCCCAGCAATGTTCCTCTGAACTTGACCTGAAGATCTTCCATGAGCCCCTCACATCCATCCCTTCCTGCTTTGGGTCTGAGACTGTTCTACCTCTCCTTGAAGGTCCTGACCCATCCCAGCATCCATGCTGTGAAATTTCAAGACCAGCTATAGATCTCTTTAGATCTTAAAAGGCTACAGAAACTGCCGCAGTAAACCAAACAGGTGGCCCTGCACACCTGGCTAGATGTGAAGATGAGTCTCCTATGCGACCGTTGCTAAAGCTTCTTAGGCTGCAGCACTGATGGTCCCACCTAACCGTAACCTAGCAGCCAAAAGCCACACCAGAGGCAGGAAGGAGAAGGCTCCTTACACATCACAATGGACTGGACATGCTGTGCCTTTTGCTATTCTTGCAACTTTTCTGAGATGCGCATCTTAATTTATTCTTTCCACCAAAATAAATAAATAAATAAAATAATAAAAAGAAAGGAAAGAAAGCAGCAAGTGTATCTCAGCTGGTAGATGGGTGACTTAACAGGCAAGGAGCTCTGGGTTCGATCCCCTCACTTTGCGAATCTGAAGCAAGACTGTCCTAGCCCCAGGGAGTAAAGTCAAGAGGATCAGGAGTTCAAGGCCACCCTAGGCTACATTAGACACTGTTTCAAGAAAGGCAGAGGAAAGAAAAAGAATATGCACAAAGCTTTGGAAGCCTAAGAAGGCACCCAGCACAGATAAGGGCACAGGAGGAGCAGCTGTGAGGACAGTGTGGACTCCTGAGCCCCTGAGAAGGTGACTCACTGTAGGGAAGTGGCCGGGGTTGGTTATCCCCAAGGCAGGGGCCAGAGAGAACCCCATGGGCTCCTCAGACCGTGGTGACAAGCTTGTTGATTTGGTCTACAGAGCAGCCACTTCCCCACGAAAAGCCCCAATACCTTCCAGGAACTGCCTCTTCCCACTTCCCTTTGCCTCAGGCATTCTGCAGCTTTGCCTATCTGACTTCATCCACAGGTCTTTGCAGGCACTTGCGACCCTGTTTTTGGGGAGCTGACCTCCCCCTGCTGTGAATGCTGATGACCCACAGTGGGCAAAGTGACGGCTCTGGAAGGGGTGACACTGGTTTTAGCCTGTAGTGGAGGGATCCCAGGTGAAGACATGGAGGAGGGGAGGACCAAGGCTCCCCACTTCTGCCAGAAGCCCTGGAAGTTGGTAGAAGAAACACATAGGATCTGCAGGCTATCAGGATTTTGAGTGTGACCTTCACCGAGTGGTCACCGTCACTGGGCAGGCACACTTCTGACATCGTTAGGGCTTTTGGGCCCCAGAGACTTCACCCCCCTTTAATATTTATTAAATTGGCATACTTACTGTATGTATTTATGAGACATAGCATGTGGCTGTACCTGTATACATGGTGTAATGACACACCAGGCCACGGGCCCACTTATCACACAAAGTATTTTTTATTTCTATGCAACAGGACTCTTCCAAAACCCTCTTTTTAAAGCTATTTTTAAATGTTCAACACATTGTTTTCAACCATGGTCCCCTTACCATGCTACAAAACATTAGAAGTGATATCTGCTACCAGCTGCACCCTAACCTGGTTAACCACCCTCTCTCACCCTGACCCCACCCCCATTTCCCCAGCTGACCATAATGATCTTCCTACGCTTGATGTCCTTGAGAAGATGTGGTAGTCCTGACTCTCATCTTTTGGACCTGATGTATAATTTGCCAGTCTGCTAGGAAGGCTATAACAAATATCCCTGGAGCCCAGTAGCTTAAACAACATGAGGAGCTTATCCTTCATGGTCCTAGACAGCAAGCCCAAGACCACAGAGCCGGCTGATGCTGTTCCCAGCAAAGGCCTTGCCCCTGGCTTGCAGAAGCACCTGGTTGTTGTGTCGTTGCGTGTCGACCAAAAGAACGACTGCTCTTTGGCTGAGGACCTAGATGTGCTGGACGGGATTTCGGCCCTGGGAGCTCTTCACTGTCAACTGAGGATCCTTGAGGGCCTGGCCCAGGCTCCCCACCCTCCCACGTGAATGCCATTCAGGTTTTTTTGTTGTTGTTCATTGTTGCCTGCCGGACAACTGGAAGTGTTTTCTTTGGAAAGCCCAGCGATCCGGCACGCTACCCTTCCTCTGTACTGAACAAGTGTTGTTTAAACGGGCGGCCTCGATTGTTTTGGAGATAGGCGCCTTTTCGAGGGAGGAGGAGGTCTGTGCGCCTTGATTACTTTGGCGGCCTTCCTTTGTTTTTTCTGGAAACTCCTCTCTGCGTATGAAGATGGTAGGTTTCACGGACCTGTAACAAACACTCACTCAGCATGCAAGACCCTGGCCCTGGGCAGCCTAGGAAGACTCATACTAAGGTTCCTGAGGAGGCCCAGAAAGGGAGAGGTGGAGGCTGCAGGGCCTGGGAAAGTCACACCCCCTAGTGTGAGCTGAGCTTGCTGACTGTTTGGGACCTGCAGACAGAGGCCTGAAAATTCCAAACACAGTCCACAGCCTTTGGCTTTCCTCAGGCCCCTTCCTTCCTGTCCTTCAGCCTGACCCTCCCCTCCTGGCAGGCCCTTCCTGTTTCGGGGAAGGTCAGCCTGTGGCAGAAGAATGGCCATTGTTCCTCCCTCCCCTGGTCCCTGCTCACATCCGGCCCCTAGTCTCTAAGTTCCCCTTCAGAACAGCCAGACTTTCCTTCTCCTGCAACCTGAGAGACTAGGGCATTTCCTGCCTGGCCACCCTGGTTCCCACCCTCCGCTGCCTGCAGGCCTGAGGGACATCAGACTCTGCTTTTCTAGGTCCCACAGCTCTAACCTGTGACTGAACTTGGCAGCTCTGGGCCCTCTTTCCTCATTTTCACGCTCCACCTGCTCCAGGACGTATTTACCTGGGACCTCATGGGAAAAAAAACACAGGGCGAATCCAGTCACCCACACCTTCATCCTTCCAGGCAGGCATCATCCTGTTCACAGATCAGAGATGCTTCGCCTGCCTGCGGCCTGGGGGCTCTCTCCATGACTCCATAGCCAAGTGAGCTCCAGGCCTTTCTGACTCAGTGCTTTCTGAGCCACCTACTTGCTTGCAGCTGCTTCTGCTTGGGGGAGCCCTTTCTTTTGGCTCCTTACAGTAGGGACAGATCCAGGTCTCCTCTGTACTACTTGGGGACCCTCTTTTGGTACTCCCTTTAGTGTTCAGCCCTCTTCCCCCACTCATTTCTGCCACCGGCCACCCATCCACAACTCACAAAGAGACAGGATCCTCCCCAGTGTGGCCAGAGTGACCAGGGTCCCAGGAGATATCTCTGAGCCCCTCCCCGATTCCATGATTTATTCAGAATTAGTCCCCTGAGCAGCTCATTTAGGAGATATTCCCCCCACAAATCTGTGTGAGCCCCTTTACCTATGGGGGCCTGGCTGGTTGACACCATCTCCCTAAGATGGAGTGTCCCTGGAAAAGTAAAGAAACAGGCAGGAGTCCCAAGGGTCACATGAAGTTGGGGAGAAGATTTATTTGTGGTGGATCAGTGAGTCCCTTCTGCTGCTATTAGGGGCACGTACATGGTCACATACGTCACCTATGTAACCACAGAGGTCAGGATGGTTCTTCCCAGGCCTGCGGATGCTGGAGTCACCTATGACGACACGCATCAGGGGTTACAGCATACTCTACTGCACCATGAACCTTCACCAGCACACACACACACGTCAGCCTTCCGCTCAGGACCAACGTCTAACAAAAATATTGTCTCTCTGGCTGCAGTGCGGATAAGTCAAGAGACGTGTTGGCTGGCGTGACGGCGCACACAGATGTACTGTGAACACAGCCACTGCAGAGTCCAAAGTGCCCCATTGCTATTATTAGGCCGTGACCAGATGCAAAGCCAGGAAAAGTGACCTGGCTCAGAGGACCTCAACCTCTGAACGAATGTCGTCATCTCGCTGAGTTCCTGAATTCACCGCCAGTAGGTTGGGACATTCTCTTCAAGAGCCAGCTCCACGGTCAGATTGTAGGGCGTTGTGTAATCCGTGAAGTTCACTGGCAGGGGTGACTTGCGTCTTTTGCACATTGACCCTCAAGTTCCTGGAAGCTAAAAGTGATGAACGTTCTGTTCTTCCCCCTCCCCCACCCTACTCCTTTCTGTTCTCTGTCCTTCAATCAAACTATGTGACACCCACAGTGCCCAGGGGACCTGGCCAGAACCCCAGCTAGCACTCACGTGTCCCTAGAGCCCGCACACATACAACTTGGGGGCTCTTTCCTTTTAAAACCATATACATGACCATTCTCTGTCAGAACGGCAGAAGGCAGAAGCCTAGCGATTAAGACTCGCCAGAAAACACACTGGCTGAACCATTCCTCAGGGACAAATGAACTGGTATCCCAAGGCTGGGAGGGAATGGGGACCACCCTTCCAGTACCTTCGGGAGATGCTGTTGAATGGCTAGGAATACGCTTCTCTGTAGATCCAGGGCAAAGTAGGCTGGATATGTACACTAGCCTGCACTAGATGTAGGGGTCAGAGGATCACGATGGGCGCTGGAGAGAAGTTCTAGGAAACAGCTCTGTAATGAAGGCCACTCAGCACTGTTGTGGCCTGTGGCGTCCTCAGTAAAATCTGTTTGAGAGAATGGAGCTACACTTTCTCAAAGTGGCCCCGCTTCGTCCCCTCTGGCTACTCCCCTTTGGCTCACAATCTTTGTTAGCTTTCGGCCCCTAAATGAGAAACGGTCCAGATTTTTTTATTTTGCTTTGTTTTGAAGCTCTGCTGTGCCTACGCCCACTGGCCAAGCCCCTGACAACAAACTTCATCAAAACAACATGCATGTGTTAAACCTCTGTCCTAGAAGCAGGCATCACTGGGGCCTGAGTGTGTTTGCAGAATGGTTTCCAAATTTGACCTGTGTCCCCAAAGCTGCGATTGCCGTCGAGAGCTGTTATTACATCTCTGTCTTGCCTCAGGAGATACACAAAGGCCAGAACGCTGTGTGCTGGGAGTCGTGCCATCCCCGATGCTCCTTTTGCCTTTGGGATCAATGCCCCCCAAAAACATGTGGTCGTTGGACACCAGAAACACAACATCCGTGTGTGTTACTGCTGGAGGGAAAAGAAACTGGGGAGGATGGCTGCTGAGATCTGCCTCTAGGCCCTGTCCACAAAGCCCTTCCCACCGAGATGAGACCTTCTTCCGTCAGGGGACTGACCTGACACTCTGGTGCAGGCCACCTCCATGGCAGGGTTCCTCAGTGTCTTTGCTGCTTCCCCACCACAACCTAAGATGGCTTCCTTGGCCTCAGTTAATTCTCTAGTCCACCTCATCCATTTTTCACTGTTCTTACAAAATACCAGAGCCAAGGTACTTTATAATAGTAATAAAAAAAAAAGTTTATTTCACAGTATTGCGAGTTCAAGAACGTGGTGTCAGCTCCAGAAAAGGCTCCCTGAGCCTGCCAGATCATGGCAGATTGCATTGTGTGACGATCACATGGGAGACAGTAAGTCAGGAAGAAGTGGGGGGGAGGGACCAGTCTTTCTCCTTTATCAAAAACCATCTCTCATAAACCAAGCAGGCTCTCAGGAGAAAGCCTCTAACCCTTCCCCCCAGCAAGCACACTACAGACAGCTCACCTCATGTGTGTTAGGTCAGGTCTGCAGGCTTGGACAGTGGGTGAGTCTGGGGTGAGGAAGAGAAGCCTGTAAGAACTGAAGTTGCGGGAGGACAAGTAGTCTGCACTGAGCTCATGGGGACACATTCCGGCCATCATCATCATCTTGACTCTTCTGTATTGGTTCACTTTGTCCCCCAGCCTGCACTCTTCAATGACCCCCCCCCCCATGCCAGCTTCACCTTCATCCTCCTCCTCCCTCCTCTCCCTTGGGTCCACCTGGCTCTGTGTATCAGGATTGGGAGGGGCGCTTATCTCCTCTCATGGACGCCTGCCTGGTCCACAGCAACTCAGGTTGAGATCTGTCTACAGCTAGACGATCACTCGGCACCTGTTGCTGGGGCTGTCTGTGAGTCACGCCAGGCCTCAGCAGGACGAAGGAGCAAGAATGCATTCCCGCCCTGTAGAAGCTCGGAGGAAAAATTTTAGGTAGTTGAAAATATGGGCCAAATGGGGCCATCGTCTGTTTTTGTACACACAGTTTTACTGGGACACAGCCACACCACTCTCCCAGGCTGTGTCACCACACAGAGAACACACTGGACAGTTGGGACCAGAAATATGATCTGCAAGTCAGAAAACACTTACTCCGTGGTCCTACACAAAAAACCACCTGTAATGAGTCTTTCTCTGTACCACCAGCTAGCTCACATATGACGTGGAGAGTTATTATTAATTATGAAAGCTCAGTCTATAGCTTAGGTTTGTTCCTAACTAGTTCTTGTAACTTAGATTAACCCACTTCTATTAATCTATGTTCTACCACATAGCGCATGGCTGTTACCTCTCCTCCTGCATATCTCGCTTGCTCTGCATCTCCTGGTGTCTCTCTCCTATGCCTCAATTCCTCCTCCTCCTTCCTCTCTCTGCAAGGAAGTCTCACCTACACCTCCTGTCTCGCTATTGGCCACTCAGCTCTTTATTAAACCAATCACAGAAATAGACCTTCACACAGTGTACAAACACCCCATAACAACCTGTCTGTCTGCTCTGCCCCATTTAGGGAGCCCCAGAAGATGGGCCCTTTGTCTTGTTGATGTCCCAGGGACTGCCACCCATACATCCCCAGCAGACAAACTCTCAAGGCCTGGAGACAGGTTCTCTGGATGGTAAACCCAAGGCACCCGAAAAGGAGAGGAGAGCTGGGCTGAAATTCAGTCTGTAGAAGGTTTGCTTAGCACACTTGAAGCCCTGGGTTCCATCCCTAGCATTGCATAAGCCAGATATGGTGGTTCATGCTTCTAATCCCAGCACTTGGGCAGTGAAGGCAGGAACATCAGAAGTTCAAGGCCATCCTTGGCTATATAGTGAAGCCAGCCTGGGCTACCCGAGACTATGTTTCAAAAGAACAACAACAACAAAATTGAAATGAGGCAGGTTGCACAGCATCTGCACCATCCTGTCAACACTGGGCTCTATTGCTAAATTACCTTAAATCAAAACTTCTATCCGAAACCACATCGCCATCCCCAGGACAGTGAAAGCCTCCTGTGTTGACAGGAGTCAGCAATTGTCTCGAGATGACCTCAAAGACCTTTTGTTCTCCTGCTCCAGGCATTGAGAGGCCACCGTAGAAACTGAAACATGAAGAAAAGGGCCTGGACAGGATAGCCCTAGACAGTCACACAACTGTGCAGGATGCACGCATACCTTCCGGAACTCTTCCTGGCGACTGCCCCGCTCCCCTCCACCCCTGCCGTGCCCTGCCTACCCCACTCTAAAACGAAGACAGTTGCTCCCAGAAGGACTACACAGCATACTGAGCCCAAACCCCTCCATGGTTTTCTTTGTTCACACAAGGGATGTGACTGGTCTCTTGGCAGAGATGGCGGATGCAGAGAAGGGAAAAGGGGTCCTCAGGCTCTGTTCCTGTCTGCTACTCGGAAAGGTTTTGTTTCCACTGTACTTCTTGTGTGCGTGAAAGCCCCTTGAAAACCAAAACCTGCATTGAGAACCCCCACCACACCCCACCCACACCACCCCACCCATGACACAGGAGCACAGCTGTACCTGTGTCTGCTCCACCTCTGAATGATACTTCTCTGCTGCCCTGGTACGCTTCTCCTGAGCCCCTGCTCTGATCCCCTCTCCAAACACCTCTCCACCCCAGAGAAGCCACCCACTGGCAGCCGCCCCTGGCCAGGGTCACTCTGCACAAACAGCCCCTTTCCACACACCCCAGTCTGTCCTAAGGCCAGCTGTGTGGAGGCTGTCACTCCTCACCCCCACAAAGGCTCAGCCACGCAGCTCAACAAGGTCCCCCGGCCTCCTGGGTCTGCTGCTATCTGATCAGCTTTCATCTGACAGACTCAAGGCCTCGATGTCCCTGAGATGTCTCAGGGCCCATTTGTTCGCCTTCAGAAGGTCTCCTCCCACAAGCCTTGCTGGTGGGGATGTGGAATGGTCCAGCCACTATGGAAGTAAGTATGGAGGGTTCTCGAAAACCAAAAAAACAGGCCTACCATGTGACCAGCTACATCACTCGGGAGGAGTCACCCAGAATGTTCTAAGTTAACACATCACAGAGACACCTGCACATCCATGTTTGCTGTGGTACGGCTTCACAGCGGCTAACTTAGCCAACAACGGAGGAATGAATAAGAAAAATGCCGTACATTAAAATTCAGTACTTAAACCGTAAACAGGCAGGCAGTTGACCCTTGAGTGACAGGGCGTACGTGCAGAAAGTTCATTACCGCGGCGGGTTGTGTCTACTAAAGTTGTTTCAAGTCTGACCTTGAATCAACAATAAACACCTGGGAATTCAAAAAGGAAAAAAGGAAAAATGTCATATATACACAAGAGAGCTTTTTTATTCATGAAGAGCAAAGCCCTATCATTCATGGGAAAAGGGAAGACCCTGGAGACAATAGGATAAGTCAGTCTCAGAAACACAGAAGCTATGTTTTTCTCTCGTATGTGACCTCTCCATCTTATATGACCGCATCTAACCATGTGTGTGTATGTGTTAAATGAAAGCAGATATGAAATTGTAAGGAGATAGTGAAGGGAGAATGAGGGGACAGGGTGGGGCAGAATAGACCCAACATGTCACACATACCTGTAAGAAAATTTAGAATAACTAGGAGGCTGGAGAGATGGCTCAGTGGTTAAGAGCACTGGCTGCCCTTGCAGAGGACCCAGGTTCAGTTTCCAGCACCCATCTCATGGCTCACAGCCATCTGTAACTCCAGTTCCACGGAATCTGATGCCCTCTTCTGGCCTTCACAGACATTGCATGCATATGGCGTACAGATACACATGTAGGCCAAACACTCATACAAACAAAATAAATAAACATTGTAATAAACAAAGAGAAAACGTCTTCTTTCCCATGCCCAGGGCCAACTGCATGCCAGGCTCTGTTCTGGCATCTGTCCCTGTCCTCCTGAGCCTCACTGTCCCCTCTTCCTTCTGGAAGGCAGATCCCACCTTAGGGAGCCCATCACCCCCTCTGGACCACCCCCTGCCAGGCCTTCCAGGACTCTCACCTACCCAACCCCCTCCTAACCTTCCTTCCTGTTGCACTCCAGCAGGAAGTCTGGATGCCCGTAGACTGCCCCCACCCCTGTGACCATGTGCCCCTCCCACCTTCATGCCAGCTGCGCTCCCCTTGCTTGTCCCTCTCCTCTGCCCAGGCAGCACCTCCTCTCAGCCAAGCCCAGGTCAGTTCCTGCTGTCAGCCTTCCAGACTCACCAGCAGGACTGTCCTCCCGCTCTGCTCCGCATCCCGTCAGCCCATCGTTCTGTGATGACATCTTCAGGCGCGAAGATGTGGCAGTACCCATCACCAAGGCCTCCCCGCTTGCTCATATGCCAACTCAGAACACGTTTCTCTTCCTTCAAAGCACCGCCTCTCTGATTAGTGCCCCAGTAGACACACACATTTGCGATGCTCGGGATGAATGTGACCTCCAACACGGGGGGTGCCGACCTGTATGCATCCCGCCCCCATGATTTAAGTGACACCAGCTCTCTGGGAGACCATGGGCCTGGCATTTGTCCTCTAGGCTGTCACCTGACTCTGCGCAAGCCAGCTGCTTCTCTGTGCATCCCTTTACCTCTCTGAGCCACTTTCTTCATTAATGAAAGGGGAAGAGGGGTGCTGCCTCAGTGCCAGTTTCTGCGGAACAAGTGACGTGGCAGAGATGTGCCTTGCAGATGTGGGCATCGGTGTCCGTTCCGCTGGGGATGAAATGGAAGAGGGTCTTCCAAATTCCCGTATTGAGACCCAAACCCCCAAGGTGAGGGGAGGAGGAGGAGGCCTTTGGGCATGGTTAGGTCATGAGGGTGAGGCCCTAATGAACGAGAGTGAGTGTTCTGTGAAAGGAACTAGAGAGAGGGACCCCACTCTGTTCCCACCATGTGGGGCCACAGCTGGGGGCTAGCATGTCGAAGATGCCCGCACAGAGCTGATCTATGCTGGCACACTGGTTCTTAAACATCCAGCTTCCAAAACTGTGGGAAATAATGTCTTTTTTCCCCCCACTTTCAGTTTGCAGGACTTCATTACAATTGGGCTGAGACTGTCTGCCCGCTTGAGCAGGGACGGGGGAAATTGAAAGTCTGGGAGATTGGTAAGGTTCTATCTTCAATACACTACATTCTCAGGTGCTGGCTTGGGGGTTCCCAGAGCCCTTTGGTTCCTCCCCCAGTGCCTTGCCAGCTGTCTGACAGCACATGTTCTCACAGAGCATGACTCTCTAGCCCCGCCCCGCCGTGCGTGAGTACAGTAACTCCAAAGCAAGTCTGCCGGCTGTGCCTATCTGGGTCCTCCACATACGCATTCATGTAAGAAGAGCCTGGAGTCAGGATGCTGACTCAGAGCTTTTCCAGCCCCCGCTGGGAGGAAGGAAGTGTCCGACTCATACCAGGTCCCAGGGCTTGAGATGTGATCTCAAAGCATGACTGCCCCAGTCCACCCTGTTCCTCTAGCCATTGCTCTCCTCCGGGCAGGACTTCCTCCTCCATGGTCCTCTGCTCCTGTGTTTGTGACAGCAAAGCCAGGGTGACAGCAGCCTACACACCTTTGAGGTGGCTTTCACGTCATCGTGGGTAGACAGACAGGAGGGAGAAACAGGAGAGCCCTACACACTTGCAAGTCAGTTAGCTTAGGATATGCAGTGCCAAAGGGACCCTGCTTTAAACACTGACACCCAAGGGTGTCCTATGACCTACACAAGAAGACCCTGGCATGCAGCCCACCCACATGTACCATGCCCACAAATATTTAAAAAAAAAAAGAAAGAGGGCCTGGAGAGATGGCTCAGGGGTTAAGAGCATTGCCGGCTCTTCCAAAGGTCCTGAGTTCAATTCCCGGCAACCACATGGTGGCTCACAACCATCTGTAATGAGGTCTGATGCCCTCTTCTGGCCTGCAGACATACACACAGAAGAATATTGTATACAAATAAATGAATGAATAAATAAATAGATAAATATTTTTAAACAAAGAAAGTGGATTTAAAAAAAAGAAAGAAAGAATGAAAGAGAGAGGGGGGACAGCCCCTTCCTCAGTCCCTCAGCTGGAATGTTTCCACCCAAGACAAGCGAGGAGGAACCTTCCTGCAGAGACAGGAGGCCTCCGCAGAGCAGCTCCCCCTTTCTAAAGTTGCTAAGCGATGGCTCCCAGCCATCAAAGAGAAGGTGTGCAGCGAAAGAGAAGAGACAAGAGAGGTGGCTGTAATTGCTACAACAGGAGCCTGAGTCTTTCTGTGCTTTTGCATACAGCTTCATACAGGAGAGGATGTCAGCCTTCGTCACCACTGTCACCTAACCCCTCATTGATGCAAATGTCGTGTTTCCAAAGGAACAGAGCTGAGGATGTGTCTCCAGAGACACAGGCGAGCTTCAGGGAGGCCATGGAGCTGTGCTGGCCCGTTCAGGGAGCTCTTAGGGGAAAAAGACCTGTGTTAGAGGCTCCCATGTGCCTCCTCCCCCCTCTGTCTCTCATCCTGCAATCTGGAGCATTTGAACCCAGAAGACTATGAGTCATGTGGAGACTCCAACTTCCAGAAAGTGAAGACAGGCACGAAAGTCATCTTCCAGCCTGGGGTGGGGGTGAGAAAGAATTAGAACTTTAGCCTTGTGGGTAGAGAGAGACTAGCATGAGGAAGTCCAGCCCCCACATAACCTTCATGGCCAGCTGACCTTGCTGAGTAAGTCAGCTCCGGGGAAAGACCCTGTCTCAAAAAGTAAGATGGAACCAGCCAGATGGTTCATCAGGTAGGGTGCTGGCCTCCAAGCGTGGATGACCTGAGTCTGTTCCTTGGTACTCATATAGCAAAAGGATTGAACTAACTCCTACAGACTGTCCCCTGATCTGCATACATGTCTCCCCTGCTCCACATACATACATAAAAAATAAATAAAACACAATTAAAAATGAAGAATGATTGAGGAGGGCCCTGATACTGACCTCTGGCCTTCATGTTCCACATGTGCACCTACACATATGTGTTTGTCCATGTGCGTGCGCACACACACACGCACACAGAGAACCTTCACCTCTCAGAGAAGCTTGTGTTTACTAACATTAACCCTGAGCTAAATGGAACTCATGTTAGTTGAGTTACAGTCTTGGCGACTAAACTCTGCTTTGGATGATAGAAAACAGTAGATCCTGTGTACATGGCATCCACAGGGCATCCCAAAGAGGAAGGATGAGTGAGCCCAGCAACTTCCACACACCTAGAGAGCAGGAGCCGGCCTCTGAAACCTGGGCTCCTACTCACCGAGCCGGACCCATCACCCTTAACCAGTGATCATCCCCAGGTCTCTCAAAGCTAACATTACGTCAAAGCCACTTCTATTTTTAACTCATGAAACCAAATGATGATTTTAAAGTCTCCCCCTTGATAGCAGGACCGTGGGAGAGGTTACCAGAGTGTGAGGAACACGCAGGCATCCTTGTGAGTCACGCTGTCACCCACAGTGGCCCGAGGCTGGCTTCAGTATTTTGATCTTCACTCTACAGTGCATAGCCTGCATGCTAGCTGGGGACAGAGGAGTAACAGCGTGGACGGTGAAATACAAGTGCCCAGCTGTGCATGGAGGGGAGGGGCTTCTGCAAACTCCTCTCCAGGCTGCTTCCGCTAGGGCCCACATTTCTAGGACTTCACAGAAGGAATGAGGCTCTGTAGAGCAGGCAGGCCTGTAATCCTAGCACTGGAGAAGCGGGGCAAAAGGAGCACAAGTTTGAGGCTAGCCAGGGCTACAAACTGTCATCCTGTCTCAAAACAGTAGCCAAAAAACAAAATGGAAAGAAATCGGTGTATATTGCTAGTTATAAACGGATTTGACTCTTTTTTTCTTACTAGTAAAAATTTTTAAATGCAATTATCGCAACACAGGTTTCAAAAAAAAAAAAACAAAATCTCTTGGCTTCTCTTGGCTACCGGGAACAAAATATCGAAAATTGTTATGAAGATATGGTGGCTCTCATACCTGTCATCCAACACTCTGAGAGACGGTGGCAGGAGGTTTGCCAGTAAGAATTCAGGGCAGACTTGTTTCAAAAAAAAAATCTTTTTTTATAATAGGCCAGTTTGAGTGTAAGATTTTAAGATTCTTAATGCCAGGAAAATAAAATGAGATATACCTCTTTTTTTATCATAAAATTATGAAGTACCGTATTCACTGAAAGTCATTCTATGTAACTGTATTGTGTCTCAGACTGGTAAACTCTGACATGCTATTTCTGCTCACTGAGGAGCTGGCTCTGGAAGCAGGGTAGACACCTCCCCATTTCAGACCCAAAAGTGTCCTCTGAGGCCCATGTTTGGGTAGAACTGGTCCCCTAACTCTGTGAGATCAAGAAAACAGCCCCCAAAGTAAAAACACCGCATCCTTGAGAACAGCCAGAAGGAAGCTATTTCCAGGAGAGGGAACTAGTGTTTAACCCACACGATAAAGACGCCCACAGTGGGAAGGAGAAGTTGGACGCTCACCCGTGAAGAGGAAGTGTATCCAGGGATCCTCAGCTTCCCTAGTTGGTTTCTGCTGGATATTTTGAGCCTTAAATCAGATGATGTTTTCCTGTCTATTTGTCTCTTTAACTATTGAGGACACAGCAGCACTTGGGAGGTGGAGGCAAGAGGATCTCTGTGAGTGAGTTCAAGGCCAGCCTGGTCTACACATCAAGTTCCAGATCAGCCAGTGCTACAGAATAGAGAAGTCTGTCTCAAAACAAAACAAAGACCCCCCCCCCAAAAAAAACACAAAGCAAAAAAGTAACAATGAAAAAATAAAAACTACTGGTAGCGATTTATTCTTTTTCTTTGTTTTTCCATAGACGTAATAAGCTCACTGGCTCAAATCTGGAAGCATAGCTATTGTAGACCATTCTCTGGCCCCTACAGATTAGCCGCGCTTCAGTTTAGTGGAATGTGTCATTCAAGAGAGGCAAAAGGCAAAGGTCGTGACTAGTCTAGACATAGCACAGAAAGAAACTCTCAGGAAAAGAATAATCTAGGACCTGTTTCACTCAAAAGTCACTTTTTTTTTGAGACAGGGTTTCACGTAGTTCAGGCTGGCTTCAAACTCTCTAAGTAGCTGGGGTGACCTTGAACTCTTGACCCACTGAAGGGCTGCGATTGTTGCCATACCCAGCTCAAAATCATACCTAAAAAAGAAAGCATGATTCTGGTTCATGGGAAGTTTTAAGAGACTTTGAGTAAGTCTGGGGCTGTGGTACAATGACAGTGGACGTCATGCCTTGGCTTTGAGAGATTATGTAGAGCATAAAAGCAGGAGAAAATTGACCTCAGGAAGACTCTCCAGATCCCAGTCCCAGTCTTATCTTCTCTAATCCAATTTGTGATTTTGTATGTATTTATGTATGCATGTATGTATGTATGTGCATGGAGATGCCAGAAGACATCCTTGGGTGTCATTCCTCAGGTTCCACCTCCATACTGTTTTGAGGCAGGGTCTCTCACTGTTCTACCTATAAGCTAGAATGACCACTGATTTCAGTGATCTCTAGGTTTCCACTCTTTTATACAAGGGTTCTGGGCTTGAACTTAGCTCCTTGTGCTTGCACAAGTACTCTACAGTTGAGCTGTCTGCCCAGTCCTGCCTTGTGATTTATTCTCAAACAGTGTTATTTTTGGGGGTGGGGTGGGGTGGGAGGCTTTTTTGAAACAGGGTTTCTCTGTGGAACAGTCCTGGCTGTCCTGGAACTCACTCTATAGACCAGGCTGGTCTCTAACTCATAGAGATCCTCCTGCCTCTGCCTTCCACATGCCAGGATTAAAGGCGTGCCCTAGCACACCCAGATAAATAGTTCTATTTTTAAGGACTGATATTACTTAACTTCTGTTCTTCCTTCAAATTTTTCCAAAGATGGAAAAAAAAGTGCACGCCTTTAATCCCAGCACTCGGGAGGCAGAGGCAGGCGGATCTCTGGGAGTTCGAGACCAGCCTGGTCTACAAGAGCTAGTTCCAGGACAGGCTCCAAAGCCACAGAGAAACCCTGTCTTGAAAAACAAAAACAAACAAACAAAAAAAAAACAAACAAAAAAAAAGATTTTGTTACTTATTTTTACTACAGTAGAACTCACTCGACGTTATTAGCACTACATGCACCCTTTTACATACCCAAGTTACTGTTAAGGGTCTTGGGGTTCTTATTTTTCCTATACTTAGGGACAGTTTTGCTGTTTCATCTTGAATTAATTATATCATGATTATTGCTGATGATACTAAAAGAAAGAATGACAGAATGCCTTAGACTTGGATGCAATAGTGAACTACACCACCGTGGCCACATCATTCTTTACTTTCCTATTGCCTTGGCAGAGTGGGGCACCATCTTTAAGAGGGTGTGAATGAAGAGTGGAGAGACTGTCTTTGTAGTGACCGTTAGCCTAGGTGACGTGGGTGGTCATTCAGAGAGAACCCTTTGTTTTTAGTCTATCGTTTTAAGGACAAAAAGGTAGAAGATGTTTCAAAGTCTTAAATGAATCAGAAAATGGACTCAGAGAGACGGCATGTCTCTATATACCCCCCCAAAACATTATTCTGTGATCTTCTCAGCTCTTCTATGGGACGCCACCTCGTGTACTCGTTCCTCTCCTCCGTTTATTCTTCCCTGAAAGGACTTTCCTAATGGAGGATCGTGGAGAAGGAGGGAAAGAGGAAACACACCGTAGATGCCAGACACCATCTGACAAGTGAAAGAGGAAGTGGGTGGGCCAAGGTATGGCCAGATGGTCTACACTCCGCTGAGAGAAGAAATGAATTACCCAATTGCCAGAGAACCAGCTGAATGTCTTTAGCTGTGTCCAATGGGCCACGAGGGAGGCAAGGGCTTGGTGTGTCCCCAAGAGCACACAGGCACATTGGGCCTGATGCATGCTGGGAGGAGGGCTGTTTTCCAGCTGAGGGCTAGTTTTTCCGGACAACAGTAGCCGGCATTCCCTACCTGTAAGACCGGACAGGAGGAAGTAGGTCTAAACAAAAGCAACAGTAGGGGTAGACCAGATGGCTGCCTGGAACCCAAGAGACTGTTCAGTAGAGATCGGGAGGAGTGAAGAGTTGAAGCAGTGGCCTAGATCGATTAAGCAAAAATAAAAGGAGGTGATGGGAGCTGGTGACCCAGGACAGTTAGTTGTCTATGCTATTAAACTGCCAGACAGTTAACCAGACGGCCCCGCTTGTGGGAAAGCAACAGCAAGCTAAGGCTGAGTGGGTTTAGAAACCCATGATTATTTCTCCCTTCTTAGCAGCCATTGGCTATGAAGTCAAGCCATTCAACCAGGTAAAAATAAAGCAAGAGCATCGAATTAGCGGCCACTTGTAATCAGGAGGCATTAAATAGGACAAGACTGGCTGGGCTTAACCTTTCCCTTAGTGGACACAGTGATGGCATTGGATATGAAATTAGGAAAATTATGCTGTATTCATTCATTCATTTGATCACTAGTCAGTGGTACTTGGGCTATATTGGTTAACTAGAATTGAGTCTTGCTCTTAAGGAGATTACATTCTGAAACAACATTTTCATTCATGAGCTGGGCATGTTAGACCATGCCTGAAATCCCAGCTCTCAGGAGACTGAGGGGAAAAAAAAATAATGATTACTGTGAACTTGAGGCTAGCCTGTACTATATAGAAGACACTATCTCCAATATGTAGTGTGTATATTTGTAAATCATTTAATCCCATCAAAAACTGGTGAGTTAGCAAGTGTTGCACCCATTTTACGGCTGAGAAAAACCACATTCAGGATATGTGAGGGTTGTGTGTAGTGTCTGATGGGCCTCGACAGAACCTAGATTTGACCCATGTCTCTCACTACTGAAACATACTTTTTTTTCCTATATCCCTTTTTTAAGGTTTTGTTTTGTTTTTTAGAAAGAGACATTTGAATGCAAAGTCTATGGGAACGAAGAAACAGATATTAAAGGAAAAGTACCTGATATGGGGGGCAAAATGAGTGCAGGAATGTATCGTGATATTCACATGGGGGGACGGATTACAAGAAAGAGGAAGTTTGTGGGTGGAAACTATGAACTCAACCTTAAGAATAATTTTGAAGAGCTTCTAGGACACACCAAAGAAACAAACAGTGGTCACTGAGACATGTAAAAGTGGAACTCTACTGAGTGGCCTTGGCCAGAAAGCTAGTTCTGGGCATCAAAAGGAATGATGAAGTCACCATTAACAAAGGCAAGGAGTCCACAAACAGAAATGGGAAGAGAGGCCAAGGAACTTTAGGAAGCTCTCCCTCCCCTTAGAAAAGAAGCAGAAAGTGTAGTGGAACAAGTATTTGGAAGATCCTAGAGTCTCAAACTTCCCAGCACCCAGGGAAGGAGCAACGAGAGAGAGAGAGAGAGAGAGAGAGAGAGAGAGAGAGAGAGAGAGAGAGAGAGACGTAAAGCCATTGCAAAGTCTTCAAAGGACTGGACCAGATACAAACCAAGAGAAGCCTATTGTAGGACTGAAACTGGCTTACATAGAGCCCCAGGTTCAATCCCCAGCACCTCATAAACCAGGCGTGGTGGAGAATGCTTGTAATCCCAATACTTGGAAGGTAGAGGTAGGAGGATCAGAAGTTCAAGATCACCCTCAGCTACGGAAGGAACTTGAAGGCCACCCTGAGCTACTTGAGACCCTGTTCTGTTTTGGTTTGTTTTTTTAAAGCCCTGTGTGGATAAGTCGGGTGGTTCTCACACCCTTTAAATCCAAGTGTGTGCTTGAGTAATGGAGACAGCAGGGCTGGGTTGCCCAGCCAGATACTCTGGCAATAAAAGGGAGGAAAGAGGAGGAGCCAGGAGAAAGTTTTTATGGAAAGTTCCGGGCTGGGCTGCATAATTTCAAACATTATAAACCTCTTCCTGTGTCTCTATTTTTTCCATCCTCGCTCCCTCTTCACGCTTCTCCAGTGATGTGTAAACTTGTCCTGGCCAAGCTAATCCGTCAAGACAGGAACACTTAGGAGCACTGGTCTAAGCGAGCCTGCCAGTGTGGATCTGGAGTGGGGAAACAAAGCTGATAAACTGTTCCAGCAAGAACTTTTACCAAAAATAGCACCATCTAGATTAGTGATTACAGAAGGTGAAGGCCATAGGGGGAAAAGTTGGCTGTGTTTGTATAGAAGACAGCTGAACATGTTTGTAGAAAAGGTTCTAGTGTCCAGGGATAAACTGAAGATTGTTTATAATTCTAGACAAGAATGAAGGCAAAGATAACCAGGCCATGACAGGAAGGGCCTGTTTGAGAGAGAAGCAGACCTTCTCTCCCCTAAAGGCTAAAGAAAACGAAGGCGATAAGTCTGTCCAAGAGAAACTTGAGACAGAAAACAGCAGACTGGGCATCTTGCACCAATCATACAAGTAACACAAAATATAAACAGCATCCTCTGAGGTTGTAAAGTTGGTTCCGTGGGTAAGAGAGTTTGCTGCACAAGCTTGAGGATCTGAGTTCGAATACCCAGCACCCCTGTAAGAAGCCTAGCATGATTTACTTACCTATAATTCCCACACGGTAGAGGGAAGAAAGAGGAAGACCACTGAAGCTTGCCAGCTGCCAGTCTTGCTTGCTTCACTTTCAGTGAGAAAGCCTGTCTCAGGGTCATAAGCTAGAGAGTGACATACTCTGGGCCTTTACACTCACCCACGTGGGTATGCACACCACACATGCTGACACCACCACCATCACCCCCATCTCAGAGGCTGATGCAGAGGCCGTGAAGGGTACCGCTTACTGACTTGCTTGCCTTGGCTTGCCCAGGACCACCAGCCCAGGGATGGCCCCACCCACAATGAACTGGGTCCTCCCCAACTGACCACTGATTAAGAAAACACCTTACAGCTGGATCTTATGGAGGCATCTTTTCAACTGAGGTTCTGATGTGGGATTTCCCTCTGTATGCTGTAATTACCATTGGTTAATATAATAAAGAAACTATCTTGGGCCTGCGCAGGGAACAGAGCTAGGTGGGGAAAACTAAACAGAATGCTGGGAGGAAGAAGGCAGAGTCAGAGAGAAGCCATGGAGCTGCCGGAGACAGATGATGGGAACTTTACCTGGTAAGCCACAGCCATGTGGCAATACACAGATTAATAGAAATGGATTAAATATAAGAGTTAGCCAATAAGAAGCTAAAACTAATGAACCAAGCAGTGATTTAATTAAAACAGTTTTTGTGTGGTTATTTTGGATCTAAGCTAGCCAGGCAGCTGGGAACCAAGCCGCCCTTCTCCAACAAGGTTCTCTCCTTTTAGATGACTCTAGCTTGTGTGTTAAGTTCACATGAGACCCGCCAGCACATTGAGACTGGGCAGCACTTCCTGAAGTGTCTATGACAAGAGGGACGGGTACTGGAGTCCAGGACCCACCAAAATGAACGCCCCGAGAAAACCAGGTTGTGAATTTAGATGAGAAGAAGGCCGGCTTCTGAGGCCAATGACCTTCAAATCACCTCAACCCATAAAACTGGTTTAAATTCATCTCAGGTTGCTAGTGTGCCCTGCCTAAAAAGAAAAGCAAATCTTTCTAAAGGAGAATGGAATCTTCTGAGGCCTCCAACTCTTCCCACTATTAGCTTTGTGAGCTTCTCCAAACCAGGAAGAAAGGCTTGCAAGACTTGTCAGAGCAATGGCCAGCAGAGCAAGAACAGACTCTATAAACTCCAAACAGAAAGCTATCAGAGGCAGACTTTAAAGACATGCAATCTTTAATGCAAGAAGATTTGGGGGCCAAGGAGGAGAAATTCAGAAGGTATTTGGAGGGCTGGAGAGAAGTCTTAGCACTGGCTACTCTTTCAGAGGACCCAGGTTTAGGTCTCAGGACCCTCATGGTGGCTCATAACTAGTTCCAAGGGATCTAATGCCTCTTCTGACCTCTGTGGGCCTCAGCTTGCACGTGGTGCACCTACTTAGGCACAAACACATACACACACATGTACACACACGCATGCACAATAAAGCAAATAAATATTTTGAAAAGGAAGATATTTGGAAAGCAGGAACAGGAACCAAGTGGAGATTCTTCAAACCAAAATCTAACAAATAAATATAACATCACAGACGGCTTCCAAAAGAGAGGAACTCGGGGTACAGCAAATCCATGGTGAAGCGCAAATGAATGAAAGGGATGGAAAAGATAGAGGGGAGAGAGAGCAGTAGGGAGCTGATTGGAGCTGGAGAGGTAGGTCAAAGGTTAGCAGCAGTTGCTGCTCTTCCAAGGGACCTGAGCTCAGATTCCCAGCATCCACACGAGGGGCCCCACAGCATCTATAACTCCGGCCCCAGGGGACCCGACGCTCTCTGCTGGCCTCCAGGGGACCCGACACTCTCTGCTGGCCTCCAGGGGACCCGACACTCTCTGCTGGCCTCCATCAGCACCACCTTCTGTGTGCATACTCACACAGAGATGCGTGTGGACATGGAAAATAACTCTTTTAAAAGTAAAGCAAAATAACAACTCAGTGAATACAAAGCCAAGGCATTAACTAGGGACAAAGAACATTTCTTAGTCATAAAAATTCAATGTAGCATTATAAAATCGAACAGATTTACCTTGAAAATGTAGAAAACAAATAGCAATGAATCTACCCATAGATAACCCCACAGTCACCGTAGGAGACACCAGCTAATCTCTTTCGATATCGACCATGACGCATAATCAAGTCAGCGTGACCGGAAGGATTCCAACATGGCCAGCAGCCAGAAGCTAGTGGCCCATAGAGGCTCCCAAGCATCCATTAGGAATAAAGCCGCAATGGGAATCTACTTATGTATTTATGTTCCTATTTTAATGGCAAAACAATATAGGAAATCAAGGGCATTTTCCTCTGGAGTTGGGATGGTGATATCTGCTGGGATGAAAGGTGGGACACTCAGGGAAGACAGTCCTAATTCTCGACCCAGTTGATAAGGACACAAGAGGTCATTATCTCTAGAGAGATCTTGGAGGAAGTACCAAGGACACCTGGCCTCAACTCCTTTCAATGGTGCATGAGGCAAGGCCTCCGGTGAGATAAAGAACTTGAGAGCCCTGGGCTAGATATAGAATGACCCATGGGACAAATGATTGCCAGAAGGTCTCTACCTTATCCACAGCAGAAACTAAAACGCTTCGCAGGAAGGGTCAGACACTCAGCCTGTAAGGTAGGTTAGAGGGTGAGGAGGGATAAGCCCACTCGGTAGTGTCTAATCCCCAGTCACAACGTCTAGCCAGACGTTCTTGGACGCAGTCATGGTGCAGTGTGGATAGCATGCTATGCAGGGGTGCTACCTCTTTGTGCCAGCCAACGGACACCCCCAAAGCAAGCAGTTACCCAATGGTGCTGCAAGGCAAGCTAAAAATGAATTCAGGAAAATTGAAGCCCATTTTATGGCCCAGGCGAGTTCTGTGAGGATGCTAGGTGAGACAGGAGGACTGGTGTGGAGTGTGTCCCTTCAGGCTGGACCTTTTCAGTAGCCACACCAGCATTCAGTACCAAATTCGCGGCATGAAAGGGGAAAAGAGGATCCAAAACTATAGGAAGGATCACGTCTAGGACGGCATAAGGACCCAGGGTCCCCAGATGTAGTTTCTATGGAAACAAAAAGAAGCCAAGAGAGACAGGAAGGATAAGAAAGAAAGCTGGGAGCTGGTAAGGTGACTCAGCTAGTAAAGGGACTTGCTAACAAACCAGTTCAATCACTGGGACTCAGTGGGGGGAACTGATCCCCATGGTTGCCCTTACACACACACACACACACTACACACACACACACAACATACATGGCATATACAAAATGAATAAATGTAATAAAAGTTAAAAGAAAGAAAAGAAGGAAAAGGAGAAAGAGGAAGAAGAGAAAGAAGAAGAGAAGGAAGAACAAGAGAAAAAGGAGGAGGAGGAAGAAGAGGAATATCTGAAGAAAGAGTTTCAGAACAAAAGGCTCCATAAATAAACCATTCTTTGTTACTATTGGTCTTCACTTTCATTACTGTCAACTCTCTCTGTATCTGTGTGTGTGTCTCTTTCTGTGTGTCTCTCTGTATCTCTCTCTGTGTCTCTGTCTCTGTCTCTCTCTAACATTCTGCAAGGAACTTCAAGTGTGAGTCAAGCAGAGCTATACCCTAGAGCCCTGGAACCACGCTGCTCATTCATGCTCGCTCCAGTGACTCCAAAAGTACCAAGCTCATCCATGAGTCTTTCTGGATACGTTGGTGGTGAGGTCAAGCCCAGCAGGTCACGGCCAGCATAGGACTCATATTCCATCTGCCTGGCCCCATATGGCTACCTTCCAAGAAGTAGGTGCTAGAGCTGAGGAAGCAGAGAGAGGTGTGGGGAGACTGGTCAACAGTCGAGCAGCTGGAGGGAGGCGGGCTGGGGAGCAAACAGCAGACCTCAGGGAAATTAGGCTTTGGCTGAGCAAAGTTCAGCCTTGTTTTCTCAGAAAGCAGAGCTGGGCTGAGCCACCCTAAAGAACAGGGAAAAGAGCAACCGAGCTGAATATTGGCTTCCACGCTTCCCCGGCATGACAGGCTTGGCCACCCAACAGTGACCAGGGCTGTTGCTGGCAACGGCTCTGGGTGAATGGGAAGAAGGACAAGCAACCAAAACAAGACCAACCAGCTGGGGGATGGCTCGGTGGATTGCCATCCAATCGTAATGGCCTGAGTTCTGATCCCCACTTACACAATCAGCGCGGTGGTGAGCATCAGTCAACAGCCCTAAGCAGGGAGAGAGTAGGCCAACCCTGAGAACTCAAGGGCTAACCAGTGTAGCGGATCAGGGAGCTTCAGATACAGCAAGACACCCTGTTTCAAAAGCCTAGGTGGAGATCCTGAAAATGACTGAGCAAAGATGCGTGACGCCACTCACTGAACCTGATTCCCGGGACCCACGGGGTGGGAGACAGCTGACTCCCACAGCATGACTTGCACTCCCTCCCCCAGTCCCAGCAGTTCTGGGGTTCCTCTGCTTTCCTCTCCCATCCTGGGATTACAGGTTGCCTTCTTCCACACCTCCTTCCTGTGTGAATTCTGGAGCCCCAAAGGCAGGTCCTCAGGTTTGCACAGGAAGCAGCCAGCACTTTACCCACTGAGCCAGCAGCCATGGCTCCAGCCCCCAGGGCTGTCTTTTTCAAGTGTTGTGTGTAGTAGGTTCAGTAGATGAAAACTCCAACGAGACAGGACAGCATGGCCTATTCCCCACTGGGTGTGCACAGCCCACCTCCACAGCTGCCTCTGTTACTCGCCCAGGCCTTAAACCCCATGGCATCCCCTCCCCCAGCCCCTAAATCACGCCTGGACCCTTTGTTCCTCCCCCACAGCTGCTCAGCAAATTCCTTGATTTGAAATTATGATCACAGGTTGGAGAGCTACTTAAAATAATTTTGCCAAATGTTCCGTCTCTGCATTGATGAATATAATGGAGGAGGAATTTTGAAGAGGAAAAAAAAATTTAAGAATTCAGTTTGTTCAGAAAAAAATATCACAGCTTACAGCACAATATTAGCAATATTAGCTCACATCTAAGGATTTTTTTCCCCCAGGAAGTTGGCTGTATGCTGACCTTTGGTGAGCCGGTGAGCCCTGTGCCAGCAAAGGTGAGAGAGGGAGCTGCTGGTGGGTAAGGCCCGCTGCAGACGCAGGGAGCAAAGGTCGGGGGTGTGTTTGGTTTGTTTAAGCATGAGTCAGAGGAGTGGGGGGTCGATCCCAGGTCTCCGATTTCCAATTTCCTGTGCAAGCGACTGAACGCATAGTGCCCCGTCCCAGCAGGATTTTCTGCTGCCACTCTTTGGAACAAAGGTAGATACTGTACGAGGCCACACGCACAAATAACCCAGTCAGGTCACCGCTTCCTTCTCTAAGGGAGATATCTGTGGAACCCAGAGTCAGCAAGGAAACAAACTCTAAGGGGGACAGGGGGGAAGCCGAACACTGTCTGGCTTCTTGGTCATCAGAGGCCCAAAGCATTCCCTCCCTACTTGCTGTTCCGTAGGAGGCCCGGGGCTAGCCATTCCTTCAGGACAGCCCTGCAGCTCAGGCTCCAGGCTGGAGGACACAGGGACTGACTGTGAGTCAGAACAAGGCTCCTAGGTCACTGCCTGCTCTCCTGCAGCAGCCTGGCCCATGAAGGACATTCCCCCCATTTTCCTGGAGTTTCCTCAAGGCTTGGACTAAACCCCCAGAGAGAGTGGGTCTACACCTCAGTAGCTCCCTGGGAACAAGGAGGCTCTAGGAAGAGTGGAGGCCAGCTTCCAGCAGGATCTGGGAAGCAGAGGGTCACCTTAGACAGACATTGTCCTAGGAGGCTCTGTCTGCCAAGCACACAGCCAGTGAAGCCCTGCCCTCTGAGGAGAGCGTCATCTCTAAAGGGTCTCTGCCAGTCTGGAGGGGCACACTTTGGGGTGTCTCATAGACTCAGTCAGGGTTATGCTGAATACACTCAGCTGGTCCAATGAGTATGGGAGTGGGACCCTGTGCTCCCCCTAAATGACAGCGGAAACAACTCCTGCTACCTCGCTCAGCAGGTGTCACCCAGAAACTCCAGGGCTTTCGAACCTCAGAGACCACAGACTCAGGGACTAAACGAGTCCACGATTCTTCTCTTCTGCTTCCAGAACAGAAAAGGTCGTTGGCCCTTGTTTGAGCCTCTGTTTCCCCATCTGTGGAATGGGCACAGCTCTAACCACCTCACCAGCTGATTGGGAGGATGAGACAAGCCTGCCTCACGGGTCAGCACCAGTCTGCAGGAGAATAGCTCTGGAAGGGGCCCAAAAACACTGGAGTGGGAGTGCGGTGGGTGGAAGAGACGAGCGTGGGCCTGGGTGGGGGATGACATCCTTCTAGGCAGGGACAGGGCTGTGTGCCACAGGTCTGCTAGCCAGCTTCCCTCCAAGGGGACCTGGTCTCAGCCCCAAGGCAGGCTCCAAATCCCTCCCCCGCCCTCTTCCTCTTTCTCCTGGGACTCTTTGACCCCGGGAACCCCTGAGCACCTGTCTCCTCCAGTCTCCGCTGCAGGAGACAGGAAACAACTTAGATTCCTCTGTCTCTGGGCCTTTGCCCTCACTCACCCCTGTGCCCTGAGAGGGGCAAAAGGGCCAGCTGCCCAGAGGAGATTTATCACTAACATTGTTTGGAATGTCTAGTGCTTGGCAGTCTGAAGTCTAAAGTGCAGCGTGGCCTTGAGCCTGGGTTGTCGTCATCTTCTGGACTCTGGGGGACAACATGTGTCTCATCTGCCCACCATGTCCACCTCTGTGGTTCTCCTAGGTGACCCCTCCCCTCTCTTCTAATGCCCTAGGCACAGGAGGTGATTGGCTCTCCTGCTCACGTTTCCGTGAGTCACCCTTAGTGCGTGGCGAGGGTCCTCGGGCCTGCTTTCTTCTCACGGTTTCTTCTGTTTTTGCAGAGGACTGGATTTAATGAGGAAGTGCTGTCAGCAGAAGAGAAAAGAAAGCCTTAGCCAACACCCCATCCAGGCAGCAACCAGTCCCAAGTCCCTTCCCTGGGAGGCGTGAGGCCAGGATGTGCAGACCGGTCACCTTAGCTCTTCCAGAAGAGCTGAAGTAGGAGGATACTGAGTTCAAAGACAAGAAAAAGCCTTGTCTCAGAATTAAAATAATAATAATAGCTACAGACACACACACACACAGACACACACACATATACACTCACAGAGACACACAGACACACACTTCTTTGGTTCTAGTCCTTAAAAGTCCTTGAAGGCCCTGTTTTTCATCAGTCCCCAGTAATACACACACACACACACACAGAGTTGGGGGTGCTCTTCGACTCTGGCTCTTGAAGGGAGACTGTAAATTTCTAGAAAGAAGAGGCGGAGGCTATATTGCACACCTATCCACACCAGCCCCTCTCATCCGCTCCCTTGGTTGGATATCAAAGCAACCTACAAGCTTGGTTTGTTTGGATTTTTTATCTACTCTTATTTCACAGCCGAGGAAACTGAGGCCAGAGACATCTGAGGTCAGAGCCACTGCTCTCCCATCCTCCACCCCAGAGGTGCCCACTGGGCCTTATGCCAGTCATGATGCCTTCCTACTTAGGATGTCACCACACCTAGTCGGCGAAGAACTGCCACCTGCTCGGACACGGGGAGACCGGCCCTTTGAACGCAAGCCCGCATCCAAACTCGGGGTTAATGATAAAGCCGACTAACGTAAGGACTGGCCTGCCCTCCCCTCTTTATCAACATGTGACTTAGATTTGAGTGCCAAGCCAACCCTCTCCAGAGCCACATCCTCGGCAGTGACTTGTTAAAGAGTAAATCAAAGTTTGCTGGAAGGGAAGAGTAAATACCCACACTCCGCATGCCAGGCTGGTCCTGAGCCCACTTCCTGGTTCCACTGTTGACTTGGGCTGTAATCCTAGATTAGTGAATATATTCACTGCCCTGGGCCTGGGGAGAGAGGCCAGGACGGAGCCTGCCCCCACCCCTTACACACACACACACACACACACACACACACCTGGCAAGATGCCAGCTCTCGTGGTCTGCCTCGGAGAGGAAAACCTCAGACAAAAGCCAGGCAGGTGCGGAGCTCCGCATACAGCCGCTTGTCCTTGTGCCTGTGACTGTGGAGAAGTGGGTCACATCACCAATAGAACCCGACCATCCTTTGGCTCTGAGCTCACCCATAATTAGCGGGACCGAGGAGAGAAGAGCTGCACTTTGGGCCTCAGATGGCAGGGCGAAAGAATCAGAGCAATGCTGACAAGAGTCAACTGTAATCACACAGTGAGCATGTTCAAAGAAACAAATAAAAATAGCCATAAGTGGGTCAGCATTTACAGGAAGGTCGCAGGCAGGAAACTGGGACAGACTTCAAGTCCCGCGTGGAGGGACAGAAGTTGTGTTTTGTGAATACAAACTTGTGCTATCTTTGGGTTCTCGCCCCCCCCCCCCCCCCGGTGCTGCTTCCCACTTCCCTGTCTTTTGACAGAAAGCAGAAGAAAGTCACCCATCCTGAGTGGTCTACTTGGGTCCCAGAAGGCTGAATTTGGATCTCTTCAGGGCACTATTCACACCAAGACCATGAAGTACCTGTATTCATGCATGTACACATTTACAGACGACCAGTGCCTCCTGTCATTGCTTTTCAGGTCTGTCGCATCTAGTGTGCTACACACACGGGAAGCGTGCAAGAATGCGTATATACATATGAAGCTCACATAGCATACACAAGCAAAGCACATGCATATAGTACACCTTCCTACATGTTCTGAATACATGCTCATGTATGCATACAGGGGCACCCAGTGGACACACGCAGCTGCAGTATTAGGCACAGTATCTCTTCGCACACGTGGTAAGTGTGCATTCATGCCATGTAAACACATTAAGCCCATGTACACATATCCAATATAGTTAGGACTCTGTAAGTTCTTTGGCCATGGAATTAACCAACTTCAAATGGGGAGATATTTATGTCTTTACTACAGGCTTTTTTCTCTTGCTGCAATTCCTAAAACAATATAGTATAATAGCCATTACTTGGCATTTACACTGTTGGGCGCAGTAAAACTAGAGGTGATTGGTTTGCAAAAGGATATGACTATCATATGCAAATATACCATTTTATATCAGAGACAAGAATCTGTAGAACTGGTCTCCTGTGGGTCCCAGAAGCCCCTATACTCCTGAGCATGCTCAGTGTGCATCATGGACCCTATCTGCAAACACAGTAGGCCTGCATCCCTCCCGCCCTCTCTGTAACCTTAAGACTCTGGCAGTTGTTAACTTTCGCTCTTGGCAGGATTGCACTTCCTGGTGGCCTTGGTGATGGGAAGGGTCAGACTGATCAGGCACATGTGGGAGGGGCATACAATCATCCAAGCTCTGGGTTTCAGGTTCCGGGTCCTCAGGACCAGCATGGAGGAGCTGGCAGTATGGCGTGCTTTGGTGAGAGCTAGGCATGCTCTTGGTACTTTTCTGGAGTCTTGAAATACACACCACTTCCAAATGTTGCCTTTAAAAGGAGTTCTGGAGCTATGCCCAGCAGCATAAAGAACACATATGTGCATGGAAGCAAGCGTGTTCACCATGTGGAACAAAGCATGCAGACACCATGAATGCAGAGGGCTGGGGTGTGGAAGCTCTCTGTCCTTCCACTATCTCCTTCATGCAGAGAAGAGGGACAGTCACCCAGAGGCAGGTTCATGGGCTGTCTATGGGTCACAGGAGAAGCAGCCTCTCTCTGGGGATGAACTGAGCTGCAAAATGTCTGGGGCACTCAGGCAGCCCCACGCCTCTACCCAACAGAGCCTTCCTTGCTGCGGTGAGGGGGTTCCAGCCCAGGAATAGGGCCTGTTTCCAGTTATCCTGAAACTCCAGAGGTCCTGGAGCATTTGCCCTCAGGGGGAGAAGATGAAGGTTCCAGAAAGGCATGATGGGCTTCCCTTGTGCCCTCAGCCTCAGACCCCAGTGATGGCGTGGAGGTGTCAGAGGGCGTCTTTAAAATATTGCATCATTTAAAAAGATTTACTTCTTTATACGTCTAGCCTGAGGAGCAGATTAACCAAACACAGACCCATGTGGGAGTAGGGTAAGTGTCTACAGGAATTTGTGTTTTTGTCTTTAAGTTTGGGTTTTCAGAGGGCAAGATTCGGGGGGTGGGGGGAGCGAAAGGAAGCTACACGGGCCAGATAAACTTAAAACCGTAAGCAAAATTCCCTTTTAGCTTTTCAAAAAATGACAAAGTCACACCAGAGAGGAAATGAAAAGGGAAATTTTTAGACTTCTCATCTGTCCAGAAAGCCCCGGCTGGGTTTCAGAACCCAGTAGGGTAACTGTCGGGCCTGCGGTCACACAGCAATCCCAGGAGGCCTTGCGTCAGCAGCCATTATATCAATAAGGAAATACAATCAGCAAACCACAGCCCTGCTTTTTTTTTTTTTTTTTTTTTTTTTGCCTAAGCCCACATGTTGCTTTAGGAGGGTTTTAAAACAAGAGACTTTCCTGTTGTCGAAACCTGTGAACCCACAGCTCTTCCAGGTTACTTAAATTATCCTACCCCTTACAGCTGCCACACAGTGGATTTCAGAACTTTCTCCTCCCCCTCCCCTGGCCGGCAGAAGCCCTGGACTCCCTGGAACCCTCCTGTCCCAAACCATGTGGCTAACTGCTGACACAGGAGGAAAACACTCGTTGCATATTAAGTTCTGCAGCAAAGCAGCCTTGCCAGAGGCTGTTCCGATGCGTTTACTCACTGACCTGAAGGGGGACAGCCACAGGAAAAGAGGATTCTGCAGAAACGGCCCTGTGGTCACGGCCGCGGTGCTCAGCACAGCCAGGCTGTTTTTCTACACACACGCACACACTGGTTTACAAACGTAAGCTATCACAGGAGGCTGTTGTTTATCATAGGACATGCAATCAATCTGCTGGAAAGTTTGAACTACAACCTAAAGGCAGCCCCGACCGCTTTACGAGGCTGCTTGACAGAGTTGCTGGGAAAAGCCAAGTAGGAAAGCGTAGGTGCAGGGCTCAGCAGGGGCCATGGGTGAGCAACGTCAGCTCTTCAGGACCGGGCCTTTGTGCATGCAAGATTTGTTTTTCCCTCGAGCCAATAGGAAGACACAAATTAAAGACTGCATTGTGGAGCCATGAGCCAAATCCACGGAGAAATCTCTCTCTTTCCTGCTCAGCTCAGCAAAGAGTGACTGCGCTTGATAGCAACCTCCCAACCTTAACTTCTGGCCTGGACAGGGGCCACTTGACGCTGCTCAAGCATTGCCTGTAAATGGCATCCATGAACCCTCTCCTGGCCTGAAGCATCGGTCCTTGTGAGTCAGGCCTGCAGCTAACACAGGGCTTCCGGAAGGTAACTTGTCCACTTCTGGAGCCAAGGGCCCTGAGGATAACTGAGGGCGAACTTTATTCTGCAGCCACGGGCGGCTCCATCTTTCCGTCCCTCCTGTCTCCACGCTGAGGCTTGAATCCACCCGACAGTTACCTAACCTCACACTGTCAGCCTTTTTGGGTTAGAATCAACACTTAGCTCATCAGAAACACACACACACACACACACACACGCACACACACACACATCTTCCAAAAGAGAATCTGCTCTCAGTTTGAGCACATTGGGTGTTCTGTTTATTTTCTTTTATTTATTTATTTTTCTTCATCCCGATATATCTGCCAGGGCTGGAATGCTAGAACAGTTCTTCGGCCCGTGGCTCCAATGAACAGCACCAGAACGTCTCCCAATTTGCTTTCTGTTTTGTTTCTCACATTTTTTTTTCTGTTTTAAATTATTTTTTAAAAACCCCACATGGAAAAACAAATTCTTAAGGAGACAGCAAGACAACTCAGTGGGTAAAGACGCTCGCCAGCTTGAGTGTGTGAGCCGCAGGAACCACACGGCCAAGAGAGCGCAGGGATTCCCACAAGCTGTTCCCCACCCTCCTCACACTAGCCAAAGCACATATACCACACACACAAACATATAAATGCAATTTAATCTTTTTAACATTGTGTTTTATGTGTCTGAGTGTTTTATGTGTCTGTATGTATATGCGCCATGTGTATGCCCAGTGTGTAGGGAGGCCAGAAGAGGCATTGGATCTCCTAACACTGGAGCTACAGGCAGTTGTGAGCCATTGTGTGGGTGCTGGGAACTGAGCCTGGCTCATCTGAAATAGAAGTATGCTCCATTGCCCTACCGCAGCCCAGGTCTGAGTCCACAGCCGTGGCTCCTGCTGCAGTCGAGGGCTGTGTGGTGGCCTGGAGTCTGGTCAGTCACCTGAGACTATGTTGATGTCTGAGGGCCTTACTGCAGTCCAGGCCATGCAGATCTGAGAGACTTGCACTGTCCAGAGAGCCGTGGTGTCGTGCATGCCCAGCTACTGCTGACAGTCATGCCTGGGTCGGTGGTCCTGCTGCAGCAGGGGTCTGTGTTGATGTCTGTGGCCTGTGTTAGCATGGGGGAGGGGGACATAGCATGCATGTGTGATGAAGTCAGAGGGCCCTGCTGAGCTAGCCCTACCTTCCCATGGCCCTGGGAGAGCTGACCCTACCCCTAGATGCTCACTGCAGCAGGAGAGCTGGCCAGACCTCACAGAAGAGCTGCTTCTGCCCCGCCCCCCACCCAGCACTCAGGAGAGGCGGCTCCACCCCTCACCACAGGTGTGAAGAATTGGCCCTGACGTCCTGGGCTAGAAGAGCTCGCTCTGCCCCTCCACTGAGAAGGGTGGTCCCAGTGGCCAGGAATAACCGGCTCAACTGCCACCCAGCCCCTCATCCGAGACCATAGGTTGGCCCACCCTAATGTCTCCCTATCTTTAACCCACTGGAGTGTGCAAAGGAGCAGAGCTATGCCAGCAGGATCTCCTTGCCTCAGGGCAGCCATGAGGTATCAGAAGGAGTCTAAGCGAGAGTCTCGTGGTGATGATGTGCCGGAGGCTGATCAGTGGAGACTCATCGCAGAGAATGTTTTTGATAGGACAAAAGGGACCCCACCCGAAATGTGGGTTGGAGTCCTCAGAATGGATAAAAAGGAGAGAGGGAGCTGAGCCCCAGCCTTCATCGCTCTCTGCTTCCTGGCTGCAGACTCCATCTGAGTATCCACCTCATGCTTCCACCACTGAAGCTGGAGCCACCGCTATCACCCCACCTTTCCCATCATGATGGACTGTACCCCAACATCCTGAGCCAAAATAAACCCTACCTTCTTGAAGTTTCTCTTATCAAGAAACAAGAAAAGCGACTTTTTTTCCTTCTTTTCTTTCTTTCTTTTTTTTTAGCAATAGGAAAATAACTCACCAAGCCCCATGCCATTTTTCTCCTTCACACTTTCTCATACAACCTTAGCATGAGTGAGCATTTCCTGGTGCAGCCACACCTCACAAAGGTCCCTTTCCAAAGCAATGCAAGAAGATGCCCACTGTGGAAACCCCAAATACAGCATGACTGTGGGGGCGGGGCTGAGACAACCCTTCTAGTGGCCACAGTGCACAGACCCGAAGAGTACTACATCTCAAAGACAGTGGGCAGAAGGACGAGGATGTGGTCTAGAAGGCTGCATTGGGTCACTTAAAAGGAAGCCGGAAAGACTGGGGATTCACTTAGAGTATTTGCCTGGCCCTTAAGAGACCCTGTATTTGGGCCCTAACACCACACATGCAAGCCGCTAGAGTAATACAGGATCTGAATAGCAAGTGCAAACTGAGGCATATTAAAAAAAAATAAGCATATTCATACATGTGTGCAAAATACACTTGATAATAAGAAATTTGACTATGTCACTTACATCTTCAAAAATGTAGACATTCAGGGGCCACTGATATGGCTCAGAGGGTAAAGAGCTTGCTGCCAAGCTGGAAGACCTGAGTTCAATCCCTGAGACCCACATAGTAGAGGAGAGCTGATTCATACACACACACACACAAATAAGTAAATAAAACTTTTTAAAAGTTATATATTCATGCTAGCCCCCCAAAAAGACAGAACTTTCAAAACTACTCATTGGGAAACGGGTCATTGCCTCATATTTGGGGTTTCATGCAGAACCTCCCACCCTCTGCCTACTGGGCCCAGCCGAGAAGACACCCTTGTGAGGGTCCACTAGATGCCAGGCAGACAGCTGGGCCCAAGAATAGACATCCTTAGGTACCCGTGAGCCTTGGGAAGGACCCCCCCCAGTGTTTCTCAGGGTGAAATCTGAGGCTGCAAAAAGGTGAATTATCTTCCCAAGGAGACAAAGACAGGGCACGGTCTGGGTTTATTTTGCCTGGTGCCCCGCCGCTCTCTCAGTCCGCCTGCCCCAGAGGAACTGCTCAGATCTGCCCTCCATCATGTGGCGACCTCAGGTTCTGTTACGTACTTCAACTAAGGAGCGCTGAGAGGCCAGAGCACGGTCTAGTGTCTCATGATTGCACACAGCCCTGGCTCCATCACGGCCAAATGGTGTCCCTGGCTGGAATAATTTAGTGATAAACAATAGGTGACATTGTCAGTGGGGGGCTCCAATCCTGCCAAAAACAAAACCAGCTGAAGTCTAAAAAAAAAAAGGCTGATCCGTGGGACCAGTGACGCCCTTGAGTCCAATCACATACTTGGTGCTGTCTGACAGCACATCTTCCCGGCCAAAATTCCCATCTCCACTCGACAGCTGCTCTCATCACCTCCTCTCTTACCAGCCCACTATAAAACAAGGGGAAGAAGCCCAAGAGATCCTCTCTACCCAGAGAAGGTGATCCCACACGTGTAGGTTGGCAGGGGTTTCTTATAAAGGCGGAAAAATCAAATAAAATCCTTATTGCCCCATTCAGCAGCAGCCTGGGTCTCTGTGTTGCCGGGTGACCCCCTTGCAAACCCTGTGGCTTAGCTGCACTTCCCTTATCATTCAGATGCGCTGTGCAAAGGCCATAGCACAAAGAGCCAAATGGCATTCTGCAATTAAGGTGGAAACCATCACATAAATGCGGCCGGGGCCAAGGCTTAAACAGCCACATATGGTCTCCCCAAACGTACTCTGGAACATCAGCCAGCAGTAAAAACACACAGGAGGGAGATGGCCTGGCTGGAAATGAGCTGCAAATTGATAAACATGTACTTGTTAATGCGGTGTTTATTATTTTTTTACTGGGATAGAAATTAGCTTGTGCAGCCTTGGCCAGCCAGCAGCTTGAACTCTACCATCTGGGTGGTGGGACAAGCTTGTTTCTGGAGCTCCAGGTTACAGGTTACTCTTGCCAGACTGCATTTGTGGACAGGCCCTGTATATCCAGACAGCAGAACTGAGAGAAACTTTACTGTAGCACCCGCCAGGGCAGCGGAGAGGACTCCCAGGAGGGAGCCGCTCTCACAGTGAGAAGAATGCTACTTCGAGTTCTGAATTTGTGTATGAACGTGTGTGTGTGTGTGTGTGTGTGTGTGTGTGTGTGTGTGTGTGTGTGAGTGTATGGGGAGGATGGAGGTCAACCTTGGCTGTCATCCCTCAGGAGACAATCATCCTGCCTTTTGGGCCTCTCTCACTGGCCAACAAACTCCAAAGACCAGCCTGTCTCCACCTCCCCAGCTCTGGGATTATAAACACAGGCCATGCACCTAGCCTTATGCTTATAAGAGTGGCACACTTTCCCAGCTCAGCCATCTCCCCAGTACTCATTCTACATTTCAAGCCAAGAGAGGGGCTGCCAACTTCCTGGAAAATCACCTTCGCTTCATGAAAAGAACCCGGCTACAAGGTGGCCTGCAAGGGATGTATCGTGGAGGCTGTGGGAGAGGATGCAGCGAGATCATGAGGGCACTGGGGGCAAGCCTAAGCAAGTACAGCCAGTCATGTGACAACCTCAGCAGCTGCCCCAGCTGCAGAGCCTAGCTCTCTGTCCCCAGGGGCCCTCTTCCATCAGCTGGATCAATTTACGTTAGCTTCAGCGCCCTGCACAAGCAGGGACTGAATTATGAGTCGTGGAAATCCCCTCTGTGTCCAGGAACCAGGTAGCTTTCAAACTCCCAACAATTAATGGCCCCTTTGGTCAAAGGAGAGTAGGGGGCGGGGAGGGACAGCCGGCAACACTATTGGTTTCCAAACAGGCTATTTGGTTTCTAGTAAATTAGGAGTGGGTGGTGGAGGGACCAGTAATGTTACCCTGTAGCATGCGGTCTTCTTTGACGTCAGCAAGATGTTTCCCTCCCTTTCTCCTCTTGCCCTCCTTTCTCTCTCCTTTCTCTTCTGGCATCCCTCTCTCCTTCCTCCCTTTCTACATTATGGAGGCAGGCCAAAAGCAGCTCAGGAGTTTTGCAACACGGTACAGAAGAGTCCCTACATTGACACCAGAGTGGTGCAGAACAAGCACAGGCTGTGGCGGGAGGTGGGCAAGTCAGAGGACAAACAGAAAAGTTCAGTGACTCAGAGCAGGGAGCAGGACATGCGCCGGGAGGAGGCGGGCACCACCACAGGCTGCGCATTCCTGCCTTGCTCGGTCAGGTTAGCCGTCCCCTCCGAGAGAGCATTCCTCTGTGTCAAGAACACACTCTGGCCCCAGGCAGCCCTGAAATAGTATCTTGGAGAGCATGTGCCCTGTTCTGTGGTCACTCAGCCTGGCACCCTGCCTGGTTTCCTGGCTGCTCCTCCACTCACCAAAGACGTCACAGCTGCCCTCTTGTCAGCACAGACAGTAGGACCGCGAGGCTAGGCAAGGGCTTGAGGCCCAGCCTGGAAATGCTGTTATGTTTCCCTTAAACCGCACTTGTGTGTGCTCTTACATGCATATATGCACGTGAGCACACATGTACATATGCGTGCACACGCACACCCATGCACACATGCATGATTGCCTCGACCTAGACATTCTGTGGATATTGGAATGGGCCACTTCCTGGTTGGCAAATCTTCGCGAGGCTACTTGGTCTCTGGGGTAAAATGACTGTGTGGCATTTTCCTGCCAGCGGCTTCTCTGAAGTTGGAATAGATGGGGAGGGAGTGGGGGAAGATAGAACATCACACATCTTCTCTCATATATGGAATGAGATTTAGGTATATTCCCTATACATGGCATGAAAGCAGGAAGCCACTGAAAGGAGGGATCAGGACACAGGAAGGGGAACAAATACAAAATACACATAAGAAAATGCCATCATGAAATCTATTGTTTTGTGTACTAAAAAATAATGTGATTGACTTTAAAATAGTTTTAAAAAGACAGACAGCTGTATGTGACAAGATCTCGACCCCATGGATTTGTCCTGCTAGTAACAAATGAGGTCCCAAGTGGGGAGGGGGGCAAAGGCAGAGAACAGGCCTGGGTGTGCTCCATCCTCTGAGTTGGAAAGGCCTCCAAACAGGGAGACTTTGAAAGCCAGCACCCCAGCTTCCCTCTACAGGCATGAGGTCGTGGGAAAAAACACATGCACAGAAAGAAGAGAGAGGATCTCTTCCAAAATTAGATGGGGAACATGATGAGATGCGTGTGTGTCCTCAGTCTCAGGGAGCAGGGACTGCATGGAATTATCATGTATGGGGAACATGATGAGATGTGTGTGTGTGCATCCTCAGTCTCAGGGAGCAGGGACTGCATGGAATTATCATGTATGGGGAACATGATGAGATGTGTGTGTGTGTGTGTCCTCAGTCTCAGGGAGCAGGGACTGCATGGAACTGTCATGCATGGGGAACATGATGAAATGTGTGTGTCCTCGGTCTCAGGGGGCAGGGACTGCATGAGACTGTCACGAGCAGATAAATCCATTCAGTAAGAGCTCAGGCCAAACTCAGTGAAGAAATATTTAATGTAGGGGATGAATGGATGGACAGACAGCTGAACAAAGAGGAAAGGATTGTCCTAGAAAACAAAGAAAGTAAGCATGGCTCTAATCCTCCTGGAGGGGCTGGACAACAAAGTGTGAATTAGCAATGAAGAACATTCTAGACCCTCTATCTTGAGGTGGATGGAAGTGGGTGTGTCTAACCAAAGGCAAATCTGTATGCCTTCTACTCAGGTACAGTGGGCTCTTATGTGGTCCTGTGCCAGAGCCTCGCCCCTGCTGTTATGACACCCCATTGGCTGTTGGGAGAGCCGCCCCTGCTGTTATGACACCCCATTGGCTGTTGGGAGAGCATGGCTACCCCACTGCTCACCCACAACACAGAGCTCTGAGGCAGGAAGTTAAAGCCAACCTCCTCCCTCTGATCCTCCCTTCCTTAATTGGAAAAAGGGGGACACAAAGGGAGCTAGGATGAAAGAAAGGGTGACCACATGCTTGCAGGGTCTGTCCACCACCTGTGTTTACCCCTCCCATACAGCCCGAGAGCCCTGCATCCCTGGGGCGCACATGGATAGCTCAGCTGACAGCCGGGAAGTAGATGTCCTGGACGGAGGCAACCCACCAGAGACTCTGATTTCTTCCCTATATCCTCACGAGAGCTTCCTGTTTGGGGGACACAGCTACCTGTTTGGGAACCACTCCAGAGGTGCTTCACACTCTGCCTCATTGCTCTGTGGGGCTCCTCTGCTTCCTTCCAAATACATCCGTACTGTGGCAATTTCCTCTAAATTCAACCATTTCATCTTGGAGGGAACTTAAGACTCAGAAAGCAAATGAAGACTTCAGGGCTCCAGAAAAAAAAAGGAAATCGCAAGTCTCACGAAGCTCCTAAAACTTACAGGATACACAGTGGTATGAGCAGGAATATTTACTGGGGAGAAGAGACTCTCCCCCAGCCAAGCTGTCTGCAAGTGGTGTGAGAAGCTCCAGAGAAGGGCTTTTGGGAACCATCACCCACACTGCGATGGCATTTCCAGGGCCGCAGCTGCCTCCAAGGCAGCCGTGATCCTATAAGTAACCCTTCCACACCTGCTCATTGCTTCACCAAGTTGGACTTCAGGCAATTGTTACTTTGGTCTGTCATTGGTACCCTACCCAGGGTGAATTTGTCCACATCGCTCTAGGAAAAGTCAGCACAACATACTAATGTCCTGACCCACATATGAAGGCGTAAGTCACAAACAATGCCAATTTGGGATTATGATTAATAGGGTGATATTTATTTAAAGGGGAAAAAACTTACAGATCACTTTCAGCCCTCTGCGTAACCAGGAAGGAAGTCAAGTCACCGGCGGAGCAGGAAGTGAAGAGAGAGAGGAGAGGGAAGTGGCTGCTTTTTTAAAGGGAGAGAGACCACGCCCCAAGGGGCTGGTATCTCAGCGACGATAGGCTGGAGGAGTGGGAGGACCTCCCGCAACACCTCCCCCTTCTGTTTAAATAAGAGAGTTCTAAACCTACTATGAAATTATATACAATAAGTACAAATATGCTATTCTAACTAGCTTAGGTCTTGTATAATAAATAACTTGGCCAAGTCATGAGAGAAAAGTAACTACATCTATATAGTCTTCAACCCCATCGAAGATCTGAGAAGGGAAATAATGTTACCTGGTTAATTAGGAAGTTCAGTAAAACAACTTCCAAAACATGCAACAAATCACAGAGACAACTAGCTACCTAGGCAATCACCCAAAGTCACATTAGCAGCGTTGAAGCAACCAACTTTGGCTAAGGCCTAACATAACTGACACACCATTTTCAAAGGCAAGCAACTTTTCAAAACTATCTTACCCTGTCTTGGCAGGATAAGACAGCCCTGTTTTATCCATTGATGCACGCTCTGTATCTTTGTCAGTGGTTGAGGTATGGGCATTTCTTTGCCCCAAGGCCAGTTCTGCCAAAAGGAAAGGCTCCAGGTGGAGTGTCTTTGGTGCTCAACATTCTCTCGGGAATAGAGTGGTGTTGCCAGGAGCAATTGTGTCTCACTACCACAAAACTCTGAGTTAGATTAAAGGCCATTTTCTACAGCTCTTTGAAGAAGTTGAAGACTATCTATCTATACTGAGTATAATCTCTATATATCTAAAGAACCTGATTAGTCTAATTATAAATGACAAACTTAGATGACTATTAGTCTATATAATTCTCAATATCTATCTAACTTAAAGATTAAGACAATAAACAACTGTGAAACAAATGAGGACAATGACCTCCAAATATAAACAATGTACAAATATACATTGCAGTAGGTAAATATATATCAATACACAAACATTATATAAGTATCTTAATCAGAGGTAGAAATGTACACAGCAATATGGTAAATATATACAATACAATATATGTCAATACATAAAAATGTTTTAAACAGAGGTAGAAACATGAATGCATACAATAGTCAATACAATTTAACTTTGTATCAATATACAAGAATCTATATCAATATATTTGTCTAACAACAGTAACTCACAATTACAAATCTATTATCCCATCATCCCTCTTTTTTTTTTTTTTTTTCAAAATGATCCCTGAGCTTATAAAATTCCTCCCCCAACCCTCAATCGTATACTAATTATAATCAACCCCTAAGTGATGTCCCTAAACCCAAGGGCAAACTTTACTGGGAGAGGGGACGTCGTCCTCTAGAATTACTTCCAGCTGTCATGGGGGCGACGTTCTTTCTGGGGGATCCTGTGAAAGTAAAATGATGGTTAAATTTCAAGATCAATGTCTTTTAAAATTGCCAATAGTCTCTGAGTATTTTGTGCAGGTCTGGCCAAAATGTTGTATAAGATGTGCACCATTTCAGCTAACCAAGTTGGAACTGTCTTGTGCAGCTGGTATCCAAAGCAGGTCTTGTTGTAGCGCTATCAGTATCATGACGTCATATCAACCAGGTGGAGTTGTTGTTATGGGGCCCCATCTTCTTCCTGGAAACTTCAAATGTCACTTCAGGAAAAACTCATTGTTCATTATGAAAAACTTAAGCATTAATCATATAGACATATATATATATATTCAATGAAAGACATGATAGATATATTCAATGAAAAGTATGATAGATATGAAGAAAAGCAAAGATGTTTTCTAAACTCATATTTCTTTCTGTCCCACATCATGGCTCTTGACATGAGACAGAAACTCCAGAAACTCTGGGTTTTTCTCTTACTAACAGGCTTGGAATTGGAGAGGGACTGAGCCAGAGTCCAACTTCAAAACCAGCTTTATAAATTTAGAAATATGGTTTAATATTACTTACACAACCCATTCAGTTTTCTTGATATTTCCTATCGGGCAGGTATTTTTCCATCTGTCAGTATCCAAACATCCAGGGTCCCTTGAATTTCTCAAAGATGAGTGTTTTCCTGTGGAGATAAGAACAGAACCCTGCCCCCATTCTATATGTTTTTCTTACCACCTGTATGAACATCATCATTGTGGATGAGTTGTCATTTCTCCTTTCCAAGAGGTTTCTCTTCTTCAAATCGAAACTTTATTAATTTTGATGGTATCCACAATTTTTCTTCTCCTGTGGAAACAAGAGCAAAACCCCTTCCCCAACGTAGCACATCTCCTGGCTTCCATTGAGAGGTCAGCACATCTTTGAAATAAATCGGTTGATTTAGTTCAGCAGACTTTTCCATTATCCAATGTCTCTCTGCTGCTGTCGTTCCTTTCTCATTAGCGTTAAGAAAATTCAAGGTTAATAAAGCATTATGTAATCTATTTCTGGGGGTATTTTCGGTCCCTTTCTGTTTGTTCAGCATATCCTTTATAGTACGATTTGATCTTTCTATAACTGCCTGACCTGTAGGATTATTTGGTATACCTGTAATGTGTTTTATATTATAATAATCAAAAAAGCGTTTCATTTTCTTAGATACATATGCTGGACCATTATCTGTCTTTATTTGCGCAGGTATACCCATGATGGCCATAACTTCCAATAAATGTGTGATTACTGAATCAGCCTTTTCTGAGCTCAGGGCAGTAGCCCATTGAAAACCTGAATACGTGTCTATGGTGTGGTGTACATATTTTAATTTACCAAATTCTATAAAGTGGAACACATCCATCTGCCAGATTTCATTTCTCTTAGTGCCCTTTGGGTTACTCCCTGCAGGCAACGGTGTTTGATTATAGAAAGAACAAGTAGGACATCTCTTTATAATGTCCTTAGCTTGTTGCCAAGTAATGGAAAATTCTTTCTTTAGGCCTTTACTATTGACATGATGCTTCTTATGAAATTCTGAGGCCTGCAACACACTTCCAATCAATAATTGATCAATCTCAGCGTTGCCTTGGGCTAGAGGACCAGGCAGACCTGTATGGGACCGGATGTGTGTTATGTACATCGGACAAAGCCTGTTCCTGATTATGTCTTGTACCTGGATAAACAATGAAGTCAACTCTGTGTCATCTGGTATAAATTCAGCGGTTTCAATATGCAAGATAACTCTTTCTGCATATTGTGAATCTGTAACTATATTAAGAGGTTCTTTAAAATCCCTTAGCACCATAAGAATGGCATATAATTCTGCCTTCTGGACAGAATTATAAGGGCTTTGTTCCACCTTACTCAATTCATCTGACTTGTAACCTGCTTTCCCTGATTTATTTGCATCAGTATAGAACGTACGGGCTCCAGTTATTGGAGCATCACGTACAATTCTAGGAAGAATCCAAGAAGTTCTTTTTATGAGGTTAAGTCTACCACTTTTGGGATAGTTGCTATTAATTTCTCCCAAAAAATTAGCACAAGCTCTTTGCCACGGTTCATTGTCTTCCCATAACTTTTTTATTTCTTCAGTAGTAAAAGGCACTATAATTTCTGCTGGGTCTATACCTGCTAGTTGACGAAGTCTCAGCTTACCTTTTATAATTAATTCAGAGACTTTTTCCACATAAGTTTTTAATTTTTTACTTGGTTTATTAGGTATAAATATCCACTCTAAAATAATATCTTCCCTCTGCATTAGAATCCCTGTAGGAGAAATTCTGGAAGGCAATATGACTAGGATGCAGCTAAGATTTGGGTTCACCCTATCCACATGTGCCTCCTGTAATTTTTCCTCAATCATTGTCAGTTCCTTTTCTGCTTCAGCTGTCAGTTCTCTTGGACTATTCAAATCTTTATCACCATCTAAGGTTTTGTTTAAATGAACTATTAGATCAGGTGTTATCCCAACAGCTGGTCGTAGACTGGAAATGTCTCCTAACAATCTTTGGAAGTCATTAAGAGTCTTTAACCGGTCTCTCCTAATTTGTGCCTTTTGCGTTTTAATTTTCTCTAACCCTATTCTGTAACCTAGGTAATTAATAGAATTTCCTCTTTGAATCTTTTCAGGGGCAATTTGTAATCCCCACCTAGGCAAGACTTTCTTTACTTCTTCAAACATCCTTTCTAAAGTATCTTTATTTGAATCAGATAACAAGATGTCATCCATGTAATGATAAATAATGGACTTGGGGAATTGTTTACGAATTATTTCCAATGGCTTACTTACAAAATATTGGCACAGTGTAGGACTATTGAGCATACCCTGTGGGAGGACAGTCCATTGATATCTCCTATTGGGCTGAGAATTATTATAAGTAGGCACTGTGAAGGCAAATTTTTCTCTATCCTTTTCTTGTAACGGTATAGTGAAAAAACAATCTTTCAAATCAATAACTATAAGAGGCCATCCTTTTGGTAACAGAGAAGGCAAAGGAATTCCAGATTGTAGTGAGCCCATAGGTTGAATTACTTTGTTGACAGCTCTTAGATCTGTCACCATTCTCCATTTACCAGATTTCTTTTTTACAACAAACACAGGAGAATTCCAAGGGCTGGTTGATTCTTCAATGTGGTGAGCATCTAGTTGCTCCTGCACCAGCTGTTCCAATGCCTGTAGTTTATCTTCAGCTAGAGGCCACTGTTTGATCCATATTGGCTTCTCAGTTAGCCATTTTAAAGGTAGGGCTGTTGGTACCTCTAAAGGTTTGGTATTTGCTGTATGTTCTTGTACAGCCTGAATGGCTAGTGACCTTTTTCCATAATACCTCATCATATCCTTCCCAGAATTATGAGTTCCTGGAACTACAGGAATGTTAATCTGGGTATTCCATTGCTGTAGCAGGTCACGGCCCCATAAATTTATGGCAATATTGGCTATATATGGCCTTAGTCTTCCTATTTGCCCTTCGGGCCCTATGCATTCAACCCATCTTGTGCTTTGTTTTACACGAGATAGGGTTCCAATTCCCAGGAACTGAACATCTACCTCTTGAAGAGGCCAATTCGGATGCCAAGATTCTGGGGTAATGATACTTACATCCGCACCTGTGTCTAATAAGCCTTCAATAAAAGTGCCATTTATACAGACTCTTAGCTTTGGTCTTTGATCATTAATAGAAGTCTGCCAAAATATACGTTTACTCTGTCCAACTGGGTTTTTTGACTCATCCTCCACATGGATTTCATCATTTAGACCAGTATTACTTTTTACAGCAGAAATTGGAGCTTTTAATTTTCTTGGTGAGGCACATTCTCCACTGTGACTGGGAATGACTGGGCCACTGTTGGCTTGGGGGCCTGCGAGAGGCCCCTCAAGGAGTTTCCCGACGGTATCGGGTTGCCTTGTTTGTCTGTTGTTGACCTGCATTCATTGGACCAATGTCGGCCTTTACCGCATCTCCTACATATACCTGAAGGCCTAGGTCTCCTATCTTTGTCATTCCCAGAGGAGATAATATTCCTAGAAATTCTGTGCCTGCAATCCCTTTTCAGATGTCCTAATTTACCACAATTAAAACACCTGGCAGTTTGATGTCTCCTCATTGCTGTGGAAATCGCTTCTCCTACCCAAGATTCATCGTTATAGCTAAACGTCTCAACATTCATCGTATGCTGAATCCATTCATCCATAGGTGCTGATCTAGACTTTAAAGGCCCAATTATCTTTTTGCATTCTATGTTTGCATTCTCAAAAGCTAGAGATTCAAGAAGTATTCGTCTAGCTTCTGGGTCTGTTACCCCTATGTCCAGAGCCTTAATTAATCTTTGCAAAAAGTCAATAAAGGGTTCTCTCTGTCCCTGCCTAATTCTGGTATATGATTCAACCCTTTTTGCTGGATCTTGTATCCTATTCCAAGCATTTAAAGCTGCTTGGTGACATAAACACAGTACTTCATCATCATAAAGAGCTTGGACCTGTGGATCAGCATATTCTCCTGCACCAAGAATTTGATCTTGGGAAACCTCAATACCTTTTGCTCTTCCTTGCTGTTCCATATGTTTGGATTCTTCTCTGAAATAAATTCCAAACATCAAGGAAGGTCCATTATCTAAAACTGCAGACACTAACTGATGGAAATCATGGGGGGTAGCTCTAGCATTAGAAGCCCAAGTCCTTATCATTTCCTTTACGTATGCAGAGTGCAAGCCAAAATTAACAATAGCTTGCTTAATTTCTTTTAGATCATTCATTGCTATTGGCGTCCATCTAGCTTCTCTGACTCCCTTTGAGCCTTTAGAAGTTGACGCTTTGTCAGAATTAAGTATAGGGTATGCTGCTAAAACCTTTGGTAAGCCAGTTCTAATAGCTGGTGTTGGCATTGTATCCTGTCCTTGTGCCTTATTACTCTGTTCACCAGCTCCAATCATTTCTTCAATCATTTCAAGTCTTTTTATTATTGTCTCTTTTGAATCCTTAATCTCCTGACCTGCATGAGTTTCTAGTAAAGATTGTATGGTTCTTAGGAGTGCCATGATCTTCCTAAATGATAGAATATGCAAAAGAATACTGAAACCTAGTAACCAGTAAATTAAGTTATCCCCATAGTCATATAAACCTTGCATGATATAACCCATTGTATTGGTAACCAGAACAGTAAAATTCGCGTTGGAAACGGGAACTGCCATATTACCTATTATCCAGCAGGTGGCGCTGTTGCCAAGTCTCGACGAAAACACGGTCCTGTTTCAGAGTCCGCCTAGTACTTGTTAAAAACTGGAAAATGTAAGTTGCTCAACAAAGTAAATGTAATTAAATCAATTCCAGAGATGGAACCAGAAACCAGAATCCAGGGGTAGAGAAGAGCAACCTGGAAGCCGCTTATGCCTCCACGTGACAGAGTCACCCTGAGGGGTTGCAGCTTTCAGCAACCGCGTGCTCTGGTTCGCGCCACTTAAGAGCTGTGCTTGCAAGGGAGATTTAAAAACCACTCAGAAAAGAGCAAATCACGCGGGCAGAGACTACGCGGGCCTGTGGAGTTTAAATCCACAGGCAGCGACTGAGGAAGCAAGGGCTCCCGCCAAGCCGAACAAGCGCCCGCCAAGCCGAACTTGCGGCCGCCAAGCCGAACTTCCGGCCGCCAAGTCGAACTTCCGGCCGCCAAGCCGAACTCGCGGCTGCGAGCCGGGAGAGGTTCTAAAACCAAACGTCGGGCGCCAAATGAAGGCGTAAGTCACAAACAATGCCAATTTGGGATTATGATTAATAGGGTGATATTTATTTAAAGGGGAAAAAACTTACAGATCACTTTCAGCCCTCTGCGTAACCAGGAAGGAAGTCAAGTCACCGGCGGAGCAGGAAGTGAAGAGAGAGAGGAGAGGGAAGTGGCTGCTTTTTTAAAGGGAGAGAGACCACGCCCCAAGGGGCTGGTATCTCAGCGACGATAGGCTGGAGGAGTGGGAGGACCTCCCGCAACACACATATATGCACTAGGCAGCATGTTCCTGCCAGGAAATGTGTTCCCAACTCATGTAGACATTTTCCTGCGGGAGGACGACACCGTGAGGGACCCACACAGAGATCCCGAATGGACAGCCTATCCCACAAACCACAGGGGCAGAAGTCTCGATGTTTCCCACATCCCATGCAGCTCAACATACTGACTCTGCCCACCCACCCGTCCCGGTAACTCTTAGCAGTCGCGACACCCGCCATGAACTTCACAGGTATGCCATTCCCTGAATGGGGACCGGACACTCAGCTGCTGGCGGGTGTTAGAATGAGGGGTCCACAAAGCTGTCCGCCAACAGCACGTGGACCAGTCTGTGTCTTTGTGATATGGGTAAATATGAAAGCATATGTTTCCATGGTCACCTGGCCCGGTTCATTGTCAACCTTACTCGCACAGAGACATGACTTAGAGTGTCTCTGCAAAGCAGCACCAGAGCTGTGTGGCTCTGATCCTGGCTGGAAGGAGTGGGGATGCTGGGCTTGTCCTCTGTCCAGTGAGGGTGATCATAGCTCTCTGACAGGCTAGCACAGCACGTGGAGAGCTCACGGCTTGCAGCAGACCCTTAATAACTGGAGTCCATTTTTATTGCTAACAACCACGGTGTTCCCTGTGGTTTGGCCCTGAATAACTAACTAAATTCAATGAACAGATGTTATGAACCAAGGATACTAGGTACGTGTTCTCTACCCACACCGACTTGCGCGGTGGGCGCTATGGTCTCCACCTCACAAAGGAAAAGTCTGAAACTCAAAGTAAGTAATAGGCCAGAGTCACACAGGTAACTGGTGACAAAGGGACAGCTTACAGTAAAGTTAACACAAGTCTTCTTTCTAAAAAGACAGGCCAGCATAAGCAGAGGAAGGTATCTACTGTAGGGGGATACAGAGTGGATATGCCACGGGCCGGCTGCGTGTGTGTGTCTGTGTGTGTGCCTGTGTGTATGTGTGTGAGGGTGTGTGTGTGTATGTGTGCCTGTGTGTACCTGTGTGTGTGCGCCTGTGTGTGTGTGTGGTGTGTGTATGTGTGTGGCATGTGCCTGTGTGTGTATGTGTGTCTGTGTGTGTGTCTGTGTGTGTGCCTGTGTGTACCTGTGTGCGCCTGTGTGTGTGTGTGGTGTGTATGTATGTATGTGTGTGGTGTGTGTATGTGTGTGGCATGTGCCTGTGTGTGTATGTGTGCCTGTGTGTGTACCTGTGTGTGTGGTGTGTATGTATGTGTGTGTGTGGTGTGTATATGTGTGTGGTGTGTTATATGCCTGCGTGTGTACCTATGTGTGTGCGCCTGTGTGTGTGCGTGTGTGTGCGTGTGTGCCTGTGTGTATGTATGTGCTGTGTGTATGTGTGTGTACCTGTGCGTGCGTGTGTGTGTGTGTGTGTGTACACATGTGCGCTCTCCTTCAGCCTGGAACTGTGCGTTTGGCTAGCATATTCATCTACCCAAGGCCCACAATCAATCCCCGTCTACTAAACTGTTACCCTGAGGGACCTGACGGCATTGTCATTTGCCCCAGCACTCAGAAGAAAGAAGCACCTAGATCTTTATGAGTTGGAGACCAACTTGGTCTACACAGAGAGTCCCAGGCCAGCATAAGACATAAACCAGGGCCAGCGCAGTCATGAGGAGCATGATTCACGTGGTAAGTTACTTCAAAGAAAGAGTTCAACAGACAACCAAGGCCGTTGGAAAGCACCAGCAGAGAGATCTTGGTGAGGAAAAATTCATTCTGAGTCATTACAAATAGAGATCAAGGCAAGGGGCTGCCGAGGTAGCTCGATTGGGTAGTAATTGTCTTGTACATTTGAGGACCTGAGCTTGTCATCCCAGCACCGGGGAGGCGGCAATAGCAAATGCAAACCCCTGGAGCTCACTCTGGTTAGCCAGTCTTGCCTGTTTGGTGAGTTCCAAACTAGTGAAGAATGCTGTCTCAAAAAAAACAAAACAAAAATAAAAACAAAAAAAAAACAAGCAAGTGAGAGGGAGTCAGTCAAAATCGTTGCTGGTCCTTCACACACATGCCAACACATGGATACACACATACATGTGCACACATGCCAACACACAGATGCACACATACATGTGCACACATGCCAACACACGGATGCACACATACACGTGCACACAGGAAAGGAAAGGAAAGGAAAGGAAAGGAAAGGAAAGGAAAGGAAAGGAAAGGAAAGGAAAGGAAAGGAAAGGAAAGGAAAGGAAAGGAAAGGAAAGAAGTGAGGGAAGAAAGATGGAAAAGAGAAAGGAAGGAAGGAGGAAGGAAGGAAGGGAGGGAGGGAAGGAGGGAGGGAGGGAGGGAGGGAGGGAGGGAGGGAGGGAGGGAGGGAGGGTAGACAGGAAACCAGGAAGATGCATGCTTCCGTGGAGTGGGAACCCTTTCATTCCTTTCTCTGAGCCCAGCTGGAAAGCCCAAAAGTCAGCCCAGGAGGACCTCAAGCAACTATAGTTGAACTGCCGTCAAAATGGCTGTCGGGAAGTGTCCTTCTGCTATGTAAACTTGGCGTGCTCATGAATGCTACCTCAGTTATATCCATAGAGAACTCTCCACCCTCTGAAAGGAGACCCCCATGTTGCTTTCCCTTCTTGGCAAAGCCATCCCTGTGAAAGTCAGTATCTTAGAACCCAGATGCCATCGTTACTGCAGGCCCGACTTCCTATCAGATAGTCAGCCGTGAGTCACACACAAGTAACCAAGGCCCTGGAAGGAAGCGAGACCATGGGGTGGTGTTTATCAATGGTGTAATCCCAGAAAATATGGAGCATTTCCTGATCACTGGTCATGTTCCCAGGCTGCTCCTTCCAGACCGTTGCTGGAGCCTCTCTCAGAATGGTTTCTAAGTATCATTTTTATTGGAAGCAGGCACCTAGCAACCCAGGCAAATGGATGGGTTGTCTTTAAGGCTGACTCATGCCAAACAAAGCCTTTCGGCTAAGAGTTACTTCCCTGAGTCCTCATCAGACAGGGGAAGCTTGTGTGACACCCACATTAGATGAAGAAGTGCCACTCACTACACCTCGAGAAGACCGTGTTTAGTGGGAGGGAAAAGGGATTGCGCTACGCAAACCCCACCCCTAGGGTGCACACCGAGGCTGCCGGCAGCCCCACGGGCAGGCCTATCGCTTTGGGACCCCAGAACTACACAACCCAGGACTGCTTAGTCAACAGAGCACCTGGGATCTCAGCTCCCTTTAAAATCAATGAGCTAAGTGAGCGTTGCGGAAGAGGCCCCTGAGAAGACACCTTCAAACCCGAGCAGTGTGATGAAACTGTCTGCGGTCCAAGGTTGGAGATAATGCAGGACAAAGCTTATGAGGACGTCCATAGTGAGTATGCTTCTAGATGGGCCAGCTTCTTCACAGACAGGACAGGCCCGAAGTGGAGAAATGTTCACAGAGATGGCCCTGCAATGAAATGAGCTCATGGTTCCCATCAACAGAAACCAAGGGACAAATTCGTGACAGAAAGAGCTGCTCTGACGTGGCCCTGCCAGCTGCAGCATGGTGCCACTGAGGCCCCTTTCCTAGATTTCCAGGCAACACACACTCTTGGTCACTTCCTAGGGGCCATGCATATCTTCCGGCCCTGTACATGTGAGCTGGGGAGCCTGCAGGGAAAAGAAAGGAAGGCCCCCGACTCTGTGTTTAAGAGTTTCCATCTTATTCCAGAGCTTCTGTGGGGTGTTCCCAATGGGGGGGCTTGGGTTTTATCCCCTACCCACCCCCTGGTTTCTGCTTTTCACTGGGAATGGGGTGAAGAGAAGCTAACAAAGGAGGGGCTTGGAAGGAGAGATCGGAAAAAGGACGATGGACCGATTCCTGTTCCTCTTTCCTTTACTTCTCTTCTTTTGTCTCCAGATGTTTTAGAACACCTGACACTGGTCACGTGTTGGTGACCTGTTGAGAGATGACTCTTCCCTCTTTTTAAGTATCGATTTTGTTTTTAAGTGTGTGCATGCGCGCTCACACACAAGTGCAGGCACCCAAAGAGGCATCAGATCCTCCGAAGGTGACGTTGCAGGCTTTTGCTAGCAGCTTGTCATCGGTGCTGAAAACTGAACTGGGGTCCTCCACAAGAGCAGTCCTCGGTCCTGGCTGCTGAGCCAGATCTCTAGCACAGCCTGACCTAGCTCTTCTTACAAAGACACCAGCTGGACTGCATGAGGGCTCCCTCCGAGGACCCTGTTACCTTGATCACCTCTCTCAAGACCTAGGAGGGCCACACTCTGAGGTTCTGGGGTCAGGGTTTGCACCTCCAACAAGAGAAAAGTAGGAAGATAGGTTCCTATTCACTGCAGAGCCCCTGCTCCCAGGTCAGCGCTATGCTGGGCAATAGAGACCAAACAAGCGGTCAGCTCTCGCTGTGGCTGAGGAAACACAGCTCCAGAGGCAGTGCGTGTCAAGCTGAAGGGTTATCCTGAAAGGCTTGACACTGCCTCCAGGCTTGAGATAGTTCACCAGACTTGAACTAGAGGAGCTGGGTGTGGCAGTGCCCACTGGCAATCCCAGCACTAAAAGTGGAGGCAGGGGATAGGAGTTGAAAAATTGTCTTTGGCTACTTAATGTGTTCGAGGCCAGTCCAAGCTACCTGGGACCTTGTTTAAACACGCACGTGCACACACACACGCCCCCCCACACACACACACACATGTACGCACACACCGTGGATCCCTAGCTGCTCAAAGCCACAGAGCAGAACCGAAAGCTCCCACAAACTCCATCCCAGGTAACTCTGCAGGCAGAGCTGCCAGCCACAGGCCGCACACAGCTGCTGCAGGGGACAGCAGAGTTCTATCCTTGGGATGTTGCTGCCTCCAGAAACAACAGTGAAAGTCACCACATCCTCCACGCCATCCCCTAGAGCAGTCTCTGAACCAGGCCCCAGTGAGGAAGCCCCTGAGGGGAACAGAAAGTCTGACGCTTGGCAGTCCGCTACATAGGTACTCACTCTCCTTGCTTCAGATAACCAAGTGACATCACTCCGCCCTTATCTACACTGTGAGCGCTTACTTAATCTTCAAAGAGAGTTCCAGACTGGTATCTGGTGGCTGAGTGGAGGTCAGAGTTCCTCTGACATCAGGCGTACCCACAGGGGAAGGCCCAGTGACAGTTGCCAGTTCTCGGTGACCATGTGCAGACGCAGACTTTGAGCCTAGCGCCTCTCTCTCAGGCTCCTCACACGCCCTGGCCACGAGACGGCCTCCCAATGGCCACCAGTCACCACGCAAACACAAACAAACATGGGTGCTGCCTCTTATCGTTTTCCAGAACATCCTCTCTCAGGCCCAAACATTGCCACATCACCACCACCACCTCTTGCCGAAGCTGCCCTTTATGACCCAGCCCAGGCACCAAAGGCATCAGGCTGGTATTTCCTCTGCGCCGGAGGGATTTTTATGGGGCTTTTATTTGGTTTCGTTTTTGCTACGCTTCTGAGAATTCTTCTTTTGTTCTTCCGTTTGGTCGTGACGTCCTCTCTCCAAGGAATTCTGCTCAGAAAAATCACACAGCTGTTACCTGAAGCATAGACCTCCAGAAAGAGAGCTGTACCCACCACCACTACCACCACCACATCCTCCCGGGAAATAATGGCTCAAATGACAGAATAAGTCCATCCTCGTTGCTGGGCTTGGGAAAGCTGAACAGAGGCAGAAAAGCTGCAGCTTCATGCTGGGACTCAGGGAGAGCCTGGCTGTCTGGATTAGTGGCCCTAGCAACGGCTTGCCTGATGCAAGGATCTGTCTGCTCATCACACAGCCAGAACACAGGTGATTATTAGATCGTCAGACCCCATGCCACCATCATGGAGGGGTCACTGACACTTGCCTGGCCCAAGCAGAGGCCATCAAGGCCATGTCTGGGACTTTGAACTCTTAGTCACTCCCTGGCAGTAAAGCCAGGGGCGATTCCAAAAGCTGCCATCTTGTGCATCACCTACCTAGGTGGAGGAAGTTTCTCAAAGACAAGTGATTGAAATCAGAGTTCAGAGGAAGCTGGAATGAGAGAGAAGGGAATCCCTGACCTGTCTGTAGCGGCAGGTGGCCTGGGTCACACAAAATCCCCATTAGAAACACCAGCTGCGTCAACTCACACCACTCTTGTGTGCGGCTACTTGCCCCTGCTAACTGTGGGGTGACCAGGGTTAGTCTGAGGTGGTCCAACTGACCATCTGCCTTGGTCACACAATGTGTGCATATGGGAGGAAGAAAGGAGTGAGCGGAATGAGCTGTAAGAATACAACTCCATCTAAGATGATGGTGGGCGGACACCAAGGCCCAAAGCCACAGACAAAAGGCTTAGAGGGTTCCAGGTCTCTGTCGGGTGGGTAATCTTAACACCAGGTGCCACTGGGCAGGCTGAGCGCTCTTGAAACAGGTTTTGGACGGCAGAAGTGACAGCCCACTGTGGTCAGCACTGGAGAGGCCTTGTCTGAGATTGTCCTGACCATGCATGTATCCTCCTAGTACTGTATCATCAACCTAAGAGTTAAGTGAAGTCCGGGGATGGGGGTGACTTCAACTACATCCTCTGTCATTCGGAAGGGGCCCTCAAACCCAGCTGCCCCCCCAGAGCACGAAGATGTCCCGAACTGAGCACGGCCCCAAGAAACCCAGCACTGCACTGTCTGTCCGCTGACCACAGGAAAGGCTCCTGTGAGTCAGAGGGGTGTCTGGCTAGAGGCAGGGCTGGAGGATCCAGCTTAATCCCCTTACTCATCTGAAAGGTCACAGGAGGGCCAGCAGCCTTAGCGGGCAGAGAATCCACAGAAGGCCACACAGTGCCCCCTGGCTCCAACCTCAGAAATGGAGCTGGTCCTGACTCAGAAGGGAAACAAATGCTGACTCACCCCCCTCTTCCTCCTCCAGCCCAGCTCAGCCAACACTGGCAGCTGCTTCCAGGACAGACAGGTGACCGTGACTTGGAAAGCAAGGCGGGGAGCAAGGGCCCACTTTGCCACAGACCCTCAGACCTCGTTTTCCTATGGCCCTCACCCTCGGTATTTTCTAAACACTGCCTAGCTTCTGACAACCCTGTCCTGTCCTGCCTTGACCTTGGCTGGGTTATTTTTCACTTCCTTGTTCAGAGCACAGCCACACTTTCCAAACATCATGAATCATCAACACGAAGCAACGGCCACTTAGTAAGGCAGGAAACCGCTGCACGCCAGGCCTGGACGGAGCAGGCCCCTGCTCTGGCCTCTCCTGCTGCCTGCTCACTCTCCTGCATACTCAGCCCCTCCACCATCGGCTCTCACACTGGGTGGCACTGGGCAGCATCTTCTGAGTTCAGCCTCCCCTGCCTGAGCCGTCTAAGGTGGAGCTGGTATCTCCCAGTCCCAGAGGGAGAGAAACAGGTCAGTTCATTCAAAACCCAGGCTGTTAGGATGACTGGATCCAGCAGACAGCAGAGCCATCAAGTGGGCATGGGCTTCCTCTTGCAGCCTTGCTGTTACGAACAGAAGTCACCTCTGTCATCCACGTTCCTCAAAAGTGAAACCCATCAATCAATCAATCAGCTAGTACTAGGGAGATGGCTTAGTTAGTAACAGGAATGACAAGCGTAAGAACCTGAGTCCAATCCCCAAAACCCACACAAGAAGCAAGTGTAGCTCTGGGCAGGCAGAGACTAGAAGATACTGACATCTAGTCTCTCCGATGTGAGCTTGAAGCTCAGTGAGAGACCCTGTCTCCAAAATAAGACGGAAGTGATTAAGGAAGAAACACCAATATTGGGCCCTGTCTTCCCCACACATATGCACACATCCCATCGTGTTAAAAAAAAAAACAACATGGATTTGACGTTTCTCTGACAGATCATATCTGTCGTAGATAGGCTTTGCGTGTTCTCTGTCCCTGTGGTCTAAGCTCTGGTATTTTTTTTCTGAGTTCTAATGGATAAGTTACCCATGTGACTCATCTTAAGTCACCCCCATGTGGCAGCTAGAAGGATCAGGACAGACAGCCAGGGTCAAGAGTGTAGACAGGCACGGCAGAACTTTCTCCTAAAATGCCAAATATCCAACGTGGTAATCAAATCCCAGATTCCAGACATTGGAGAAATAACTAGATTAAGCACCACAGACCACTGTTCTGGGTAGCCAAGCAGATCCAGATGTCCTGAAAACATATAAATCACAACGCTCTAGCTCTTCAAGTCCGGAAACGAATTTTGGAGTCTCAAAGATAATAGAAGCATCTCCTGAAAACAAAACAGAAAACAACCTGTCCCTGGGGTTGGCGCAATAACTCGGTGGTTAAGAGCACTGGCTGCTCTTGTAGAAGACCCAAATCTGGTTCCCAGGACCTACACAGAGGTCCACAAGCATCTATAACACCAGTTCCAGGGAATCCAATGCTTTCTCCTGGCTTCCAAGGTCACCAGGTATGCATGTGGTGCACTTACACGCGTGCAGACCAAAACACAAAACAAAACACAAAACCAAATAAAACATCCACATAAGATAAAATAATTCTTAAAACAAAAATAAATAAATAAATAAAAAACAAGAACTATCCTGATATCCCATCAGACAGCAGGGAGAGCCAGGGTCCAGGAAGTAAAATGACTTGCTGAAGGTCACACAACTTAAAGCAACCGAGCCAAGAGAGCTCACACCCTCTGGCTGGTGATTCAAGGTTGTTTGTATTTATCATAACTGTCCTTGCAGTGGGTAGGTGTGGAGTCAAAGCAGATGTCCTTCACGCCCTCTGAAGCTATTGTCCTGACAATCTAGAATATTGCCCATCAGTCCAAGCCTGTGGGAGAGTCTACACAGTGTCTGACATTCTTAGTCAGGAGGTCACACATTTCTTCGATAGGAATTTTGCATATATAGCTACAACCATATTTTCAAAGAAGTTCTTTATATATGAAAAGCAAAGAATCAGAGAATGGCTCTCTCTCATACACACACACACACACACACACACACACACACACACACACATCATCCAGGGAGCAAATCTGAGAGAAGGGTGACTTTGGATGTGCCAGCCAGACACTCAGTTCTGCCCTTATACTGTGAAAACAGTATTGAATATACACAAGCACATACAGTCTGTGCCAATAAAACTTTATTAACAACATAGTGTGGGCTCAACCTAATCCAGGCAATTGTTTGTCCTGAACCAAAATGTATGATTGGCTTTCTTCCCACGACATCAGATCCTGTAGGTATCAGAGAGCAAATGGCCCCTAGGTTCCTGCCATGGGTGCAGCCCTCATCCAGGACCAACGGAGGATGAGACATGACAAAGAATTTGTTTCGTTTTTCCATTAAACAATGACAAGTTCTTTGAATCTCTAATTGGAAACTTTCACACATCACTTGAGGTTGCTGCAACTTACTTCCTGCCACCCGCTTACTGTGTATTTTGAGCAAAACTGTGGGGAAGGCTGAGGCTGCCCTTTGGCCTCTGGCGGTTGTCTGGAGCGCACTGTCCCAACTCACGGGTGCACAGGCCTCAGGAGAGCTGCTCCTATGTTCATCCCTCATGGCATAAAGCTCTGATTGCATTCACAACTGGGCTCTAAACTAAGATCTTGAGACCAAACGCAGCTCGGAAGGAACTGCAACTCTTCCCTCCTTTCTGGGTTAGGAGTTTGAATCCAGCCGTAGGGCATTTGTTCTGATCTTGGCTTCCTTCTTGTAGGAATCCCTACCCCCAAAAGTTGCTCCCTGCTCCCACAGACCTTTGGCCATCTATGCTTCTGACAAGTCATCCATTCTTGACTGAAGAGAGGGAAAGTGACGGCTTGGACTCTCTTGAGCTCCACCCGCCTGGCGTCAGTGGCAGAGAGGCCATGGTCCATTCCTCACACTGAGAGTGTGGATGTGAGTCCTTCTGTGGCTGGCATTCTGAATCTTCCCCTAGAGACCCCACTTCCGATATGGCTGCTTTTCTGTGTTATTGCACACCTACATTCTCACAGAAGCACCGGGGCATTGATGAACACAAATCTCCCGGTGTCCTCCCAGGAAAACAGGACGCAGGGAGATGAAGCAGGACGCTGAGGCCGTGGGCTACAGGCTATGTTTCCCCACCACGTCTCCTAGCAGGCACTGTCACAGAGCTTCTGAAGAACCAGAACCTTCCTTTTTCTTCCTCTCTTCCTTTTTCTTGTTCTATCAGGATGCCTTTCTCAGCCTTCCCATGGAAAATCTCAGAGCAGGCCACTTCCTGTTTTTGTTTTGTTTTCCTGCCCTACTGCTGTGCCCTTCGACCTTCTGTCCTGCATCAAGATCCTTGTCCTGGACTGAGAACAAGGCACAGGCATGTGTCCCAGCACCAAGGAGCTGGCTCAGCAGCTGGAAAGACCCAGTAGGCCCTGCTCATTCCTGCCTGCATGCCTGTGGGTTGAGACAATGGCTTCTCCCAAGTCCTGAGTCATTGCCTAAAAAAGGGGGGTTTATGGGGAAGGGTGTAGGAACCCAGAAGGATCTGTAGGCAGTTAGTGGCTGCTTCAATAGCACAGCCACTGGTTAGCAGCCCATGCTCCTGAAAGCAACCCTAACGAAACTCTGCCTCCCACCAAATAAAAAGATAGGAAAGGAGAAAGGGGCCTATTTGGGCAGAGGAAGAGGCTCAGTGGGAAGGGAGGGGGTGACCGTGATCAAAATAACATCATGTACATATATGAAAATATTTTATAAGGGGCTGGAGAGATGGTTCCACAGTCATGCATATTGCTCTTGTAGAGGACCAGAGTTCTGTTCCCAGCGCCACACAGTTGACAACGCTCTCTCTCTCTCTCTCTATTCCAAGGAATCTTGCGCCCTCTTGTGGCCTCTTGGAGGACTGCATTCACACGGCATTCACACTGCCTTCACAGTCTATTCTCCAGGTAGATTAAAAATAAATAAATCTTTGAAAGGTAAACCAAGAAAATGTTGTCATGAAACCAATTAAAGTAGGAAATTAATATATGCTAATTCTAAAAACATTTTCAAAAGTCAGACAAGAATATAAAGATTTGGTTTTGGGCGTACCCCCCCCCACACACACACACACACTAGACGCCAACGTAAGAGAATGTTTGTTTTTGAGTCCTGACCCTTCTTGACTGGCTCACATTTGGTGCTGTGCGATCTCTTTTCCTTGGCTGTCCCCACTGGCTCAGCTAGGAGCGTGTACATTCCTTCTTTTCTATGGCACTTGTCCATTCTTGGCATGCTTGGAACCCGCAGGCGCTGACCGGGGATCACTTCTGGAGACTGCTGAGGCTGCATTCTTTGCTTCATTTCTTCCACACCTGCCCCAGGCACAGCCCAGATGCAGATAGGACCGCAGAAAACACTCCAGCAGAACCCACAGAGGACATACCCCCCCCCCGCCACAGGCAGCAACTCTTGCTAAGTTGGCTGGGAAACCCCAGAGGGAGCATGTAAAACAGCCCTCGGTGGGTTATACAGGGAGTTTCCATAATTTACACCAACCAGGAAAGAGAGCAGACAGGCCACCAAACTCTGAAGCCCTGAAGTTTGGGAAGGGTCTGCCAAGGGAAGCAGCAGAGGGAGGACGAGCTTAGATGCTGGCGGTGTCTGCAAGCATTTCCCTGCTGGAGACAGCCTGTCCGGTTCTTCCCTTCACATGGAAAGCTCCCATTTTTGCTCATCATCTCCTGAGGTGGCCCTCAATAACACATTTAAACATCTAGGGGAAGAGAGGGTCAGTGCTCTTGGGAGGCACCAGGATCAGCTGCAGAGTCACCAATAGGGGATGCTCCTGGCCTCAGAAACCATGGCGACACCCTGTGTTGAGTGGACCTTTTCAGAAACAGGTCAGACCAGGCAGTGGTGGCGCACGCCTTTAATCCCAGCACTCGGGAGGCAGAGGCAGGCGGATCTCTGTGAGTTCAAGGCCAGCCTGGTCTACAAGAGCTAGTGCCAGGACAGGCTCCAAAGCTACAGAGAAAACCTGTCTCGAAAAACTAAAAAAAAGAAAAAAAAAACAGAAACAGGTCAGGCCTGCGGATACCTCTCAGAGAGGCAATGTCAGGTTCCCATAGGGGAAAGAGACTGATTTGTCCTGTGAATAAGAGCGAAGGCCTTAGTTTTCCACCTTGAACTGTGTAAACGTCTTCAGGAAGAAAACAAACCAAACCAAAACAAAACATTATCTTTGGTTGAAAACATTGTCAGCCTTTTTTAAAAAAAAAAGTCAACTGGAGATAAAACAGACAGCCCTCTGGACAAACCTCTCTGAGCGCCACACCTTGAGATATCTGATACTGGCCTTCCTCTGCGAACTCCTCCCCAGCCTTCGCTTGCCGGAAAGAGTGGCTAGGAACGGAAAGTGCAGGAGGAATGACCTCAGCCCTTCTAGGTTTCTCGTGCTGGTGACCAGATCAAAGTAGTGCACCGAGAAAGACAAGGACGAAAAGAGAACTCATCTAAGGGGGATGGAGAGAGGGCTCAGTACGAAAGAGCACTGGCTGCCCTTGCAGAGGACCAGGGCTTGAGTCCCAGACTCCACACAGCAGTTCACAAGCATCTGTACCTCCAGTTCCAGAGGCTCTGACACTCGGCTTTGGCCTCCGTGGGCTCTGCACACATGTGGTGCACAGACAGAGACAAAACACCCAAACACGTAAAATATTAATAAATAATGAATAAACAAAATTATGTTTTTGAAAGAACACATTTAAGTGTAAAATTCACACAGTATAAATTCAGGGCTCTGGTTTCTTTCATTGGTTTCACACTGCAAATATGGAAGCAACTCGATCAATGTCCTCTTTGGAGGAGCGGGCAAACCAGAGACAGGTGGACATCCGCAGGCGTCCTGTCTGGCCCTCTAACGCAAAGACGCCTGGCACCTGCTGCAGCGTGGATGGACACGGGAGACATTGTCCTGAGTGAAATAAGCCAGACCCAAAGGAAAGGAGTGGTGCGATTCTGCTTACACCAGGGACCAAAAATAGTCAAATTCGTAGAGACAGAGAGAAGAGAGGCCATTTCCTGGGCTGGCGGGGGCTGGGGGAGGCTGTTTCATGGGTGAAGGTTTTCGGTTTTGCAAAATGAAAAGGTTTAGAGATGATTGGTGGGGACGAATGTGAATGTGTTTAACCCTTCCTAACTGTACCCTGAGAAATGCTGACCATGGTGAATTTTGTCTCTTCTGCATCTTACCACGATTAAGAATAACTATAGATTACAATTTTTGAACCATCTTGGAATAAAGAATGATGAAGGACTAGGTCTTGCCCTTCTGCAGTCATGGGGATCAGCACTGATACCCACTGGCAGTGCTGGCATTCAGAGCCTAACTGGGGTCTCCAAGCCACACTCCAGCTTTTCCGCTTGGGCGGCGTGATGCTGGGGCTCCTCTGTCTCCACTTCCATGGGGACTGGAGGACAGCTCTCTGTGCTGGGGGAGCAGCTCTCAACACTGTCTGACTGTCCCAACAGCTAAAGGTGTGGAGGACAAGGAAGCAGCTCAAAGATTCAGGGTTAACAGACTCTGCTCTCTGTCTAAAGCTCCTGGTAGACTGGAGCATTCTGACTGCTGCGTGTGGACGACCTCTGACTGGAGGTCCTGCAGGTGCTGACCTTCAACAGAACCAAGGTCATTGTTCCTCCTCTTCACGAGCAGCGACGCCATTCACTCAGGCTGGAAGGGAATGTGCCAACCAGAGCTAAAATGTAGGTGTTTCTACTCATTTCAGCTGAGGCCATCTCTGGGGCTTGAGGCAAGTCAGCAGGCTTCGGTGGGGGTAGCATCCGCGTTTGTTCCTACCACGGTGCCTTTGTACACATTCTTCACTATGTTCTTCACCTCAGCTGCAATCTCCTAGGTCTCAGAAGCAACCAACCCTTTCCATACCTGGATCTTGGACTTTCAGTCTCCAGACCTGAGACGGCAAATGTCTGTTGTTTAAGAAATGAATACTGGGAGGTGCTGAGATCTGTGGGTGGCGACTGGTGCAGTGCCAGCTCACCTCGACTTTAGACTTCACTTGAGTTGACAAGGCTTGGGATTTAATGGAGCTGAGGCTCAGATTCCCCCTAGGACCAGGAGGAACGGCCTTGCTGCTCATGGAGAGGAGGGACAATGACCTTGGTTCTGTTGGCCTGTGCTGAGAGAACAGCACCTGCAGAACCTCCAGTCCCAGGTCAAAGGAGAGCAGTGAAGCCCCCCTCTGTGAGGACTGCCTGAGTGGAGGACACCCACCCCGAATGGCGGGTGGCGCCATTCCACAAACTGAGGGCCTGGAACAGAGGGAAGAGGAAGTCATTTCACAGCTGTTCTTTCTCGCTCTCTGCTTCCTGGTCACCACCCGAGCTGTTCTACTTCTACTCCCCATGTCCTTGTCACCATGATGTGTGGAAATCTCTGGATCTGTGAAGTAAAATGACCCCTTCTCTCTTCAGTTGTTCAGTCAGCTCCTCCTGTCACGGTGACAAAGTCTGACTTAATGCGGTCCTGGGATCTGGGACTAAGATACCTTAAAGACGAGCCTAGCAAAGGACTCTCAGTGTGCGCTGAAAGGATGCAGCGTTTAAAAGAAGAACAAAACAAACAACTTAGAAAGAAGAGAAGCATTTCATCCTCAGTCACCTGTCCCTTTCCTTACGGCTTCCTCTTCCCACACTGCACTCCCTCCTGCTATCCTTGGTGGTGACATCTGTGACATTTCTGTTCCTTCATTTGTCCTCCACACTGTCCCTGCAGACTAGAAGGGAGACTGACCTCTGATCGAGGACCCTAGGATCCATGTCCTGTTCTTATTCATAACGTGGCTGAAGGGGCAATATGTCACCCACATGGAGTAAAACTCTGAGCGGGCTGGTGGGCAGACACATTGCAGAAACTCACAGGGAGATTTGGGGGACCTAGTAGAGTGGCTCCATGGGGGACGAGAGTTACCTGGGTGACTGACAAATCAACATCCCCCTCAGGCCAACATTGCTGGCATTCCAAAGATGACCAGGGTCCAGCTGTCCCTCTGCAGTTGTCCCCACAGAAGTGACATTGTAGGGATCAGCTGTCTCAAAGCCGGTATATATCCAGATCTTCAGAACCAAGGGGCCCTGGACCCTGCAGGCTGGCGCCTGGCTGCCCTGTGTTGTGTCCCGGGGTCTCATGTCCTGCCTCCTCCACTTCCTGGGTATTGCAAGTCAAGGGCTCTCTGGATGAGGTCAGGAGATGGAGATGCTCCAGATACTGTCACCATGTGTCAGCTTTTGTTTGCACCGTAGAATATCCTGGCCTGTTACATTCTTCTCCCCAGCACTTTAGTCCCCCACCCTGATGAAGTGAATTGCCGTGAAGTCTCTGCAGCTCCCAATATCCATAAAACCACAGCTTCCTCCCACCCAAAGGGTTACCTCCCAGCCTTGCCTTTGATCCCAGGCTGCCGTGTGGAAGTCCAGTCTTACAGCTCCCCTACCTACCTTCCAGGTAACACAGACATATCACCCCAGTATTCAGGAAACAAAGGCAAGAGAATCAAGTTCAGGACTCAGGTTCAAGGTTAGCGTCACACGTTGAATGAAAATGGTTCCCAGGGGCTCACAGGGAATGACACTCTTAGGAGATGTGGCATTGGTGAAGGAAGTGTGTCACTGGAGTGGGCTTTGGGATTTCAGAAGCCTAAGCCAGGTCCAGTGTCACTGTCTCTTCCTGCTGCCTGCCAGTTCAGATGTAGAACTCTTGGCTCCTTCTCCAACACCATGTCTACCTGTGTACTGCCATGCTTCTGGCCATGATGACAATGGACTAAGTCACTGAACTGTAAGCCACCTGAGTTAAAAGTTTTCCTTTAGAAGAGGTGCTGTGGTCATGGTGTCTCTTCACAACAATAGAAATTCTAATTAAGCCAAAAAAAGAAAAAGAAAAAGAAAGAAAGAAAGAAAGAAAGAAAGAAAGAAAGAAAGAAAGAAAGAAAGAAAAGAAAAAGAAAACTGAAAAGCCAGGTGTTGGTGGTACACACTTTTAATCCCAGCACTCAGGAGGCAGGTAGGTCTCTGTGAGTTTAAGGCCAACCTGGTCTACAACAGCTAGTTCTAGGGCTACAGAGAAAGAAACCCTGTCTTGAAAAAAAAAAAGAAGAAGAAAAAGAAAAGAAGGAAAGAAAGGAAGAAGGGAAGGAAGAAAGAGAGAGAGGGAGGGAGGGATGGAGGGATGGAGGGAGGGGAAGGATGAGGGAAGGATGAGGGAAGGGAGGGGAGGGGAGGGGAGGGGAGGGGAGGGGAGGGGAGGGAAGGGAAGGGAAGGGAAGGGAAGGGAAGGGAAGGGAAGGGAAGGGAAGGGAAGGGAAGGGAAGGGAAGGGAAGAGAAGGGAAGGGAAGGCTAACTCTCTTGGGCTACATAGTGAAACTCTGTTACAAAAATAACCTTACAAAAAGTAACCCGATGTAACCAGGTATTAACCAATCAGTCTGTAAGGTCTTTTTAATTATTAAGTGTGGACAGCTAGCAGGAGTCAGCGCTCTCCTTTCCCCCAGGGGAGTCCCAGGAATCAAACCCAATTCTTTAGCCTTAGTGACAAGTGTCTTGCCCACAACACCATCTCATTGACCCCCTACTAGTTTTTCAGCTGAGCAGGATGGTTTGTGCATATAATCCCAGCATTCTGGATGCTGAGGCAGGAGGATCACTTCCAGTTAGGTCCAGCCTGAGCTATATAGTAAGTTTGAGGCTAGTTTAGGCTACATGGTGAGATCCTGTCTCATAAAATAAAAAGGGAAACGATCCTTTCTCTTTGAATGAACTGTGAGCTCCTTGCCCCCAAGTGGTTCACGTTCCTGGTCTGCAGAGTCTCCACAAGGGCCCTCCAGGATGCTCCAAGGGCCCAGGATCTCTTTTCACAACCCCCCTCCCATGGGCTCCATCTCCTTCTCTGCCCACTGCAATTGTCTTTACTGAGTTTCCTGCAGCTCTGACACACTCACAGCCTGGGCAAATGCTGTTCTCATTGCCAGATGAGCTCTGGGCCCTGCTTACCCTTCATACGAGGCCCCAGATGAAACTCCCTCCCTCCGAGGTGGCCTTCACGCTTTCCTAGGGTCTCCGGTTCACAGCCACCCCCTCACTGGAGCCTCTCCAGACCTTGATGACGTGGGCCACACCACAGGATGGTCAACCCATGGGGAGAGCGAAGAGCGCCAGAAGCCACAGAGCTAATGGACAGCAGACCTGGGCCCAGAGCCTGGCCTCTTGTGTCTGAGGCCATCGCTCTGTTCCGCAGCTCATACTTCCACCGTGTCGGTCTACACGGCTGTGAGCACCGCTGCCCGCAGCAGCCAGAGGGTGTGGAGGGGACTGGCGGAGGCACCCAAGAGTTAGGAAGGCAGGAGAGCCTGCTCTTCATCCAGCCAGCTCATGGGGGTAGCTGGATTATGGCATAGCCAGCTGCTGTGTCTTGAATGACAAATGTCCCCCATGGGCTCATGCATTCGAGCACTCAGATGCCGCTAGTGGTGATGTCTTGTGAGCTTGTGGGGCCTTTGGGAGCTGGGGCCTAGCAGAGGAACCAGGTCACCGGGGTGGGCCTTGAGGTTAGGAACCCAACTCAGCTACCCCGCTCAGGGTCCACTGAGACGTGAGCAAGCAACCTGAAGCTCCTGCTTCCATATGCCTTGATAGAGCACAACCTCAAACCAGGAGTCAAAACTAATTCTCCCTCCATCCTGTGACTTGAAGCAACAGAAAGAGGGGCTGATGACACAGCTTCTGGGAACCTCCGTGCTTCCTATGCTCCTCTGTCCCCTCTGGCTTCAGCCCAGGGGTCTGATGGCTGCAGGATGCTACTCATTCAGGTTGGACTGACAAGGTTTAGTATTGGCAGGGGGACCTGACAGCACCTTCTCATGCTCCTGTCTCCACCTCCAGAGGCAGCACATATGCTTATGTAATAGCATAAGATGTAGCAAGGGTGTGAGCCAGGGGCTTCCTCCAGCCGCTCGGCATACGCATGGTGAGCCAGAGTCAGAGAGCCGAGGCATCCCCAGTGGTGGCCGAAGGTGACAGGCGATGTCTCCAGGGAGGGGCTCAGACGTCCACATCAATGCTAGCAACTGCCCTCATCAGCAGCGTACATTGTCACCCATCACTCCCGGGGGCCTTGTCTCTGCTGTGGCTCATACCCTGAAACCTACACACATCTCAAAACACTGGCATCTCTGCCACACAGAAATCCACGCAGTATCTGCTGCCAGAGGGCACAGGTTTTCTTTACTTAGGAGGACCAAAAGAGGGCCCCGAGCAGTCATGACAAATTAATCTGCCCTGCAGAGTATTATTTAGAGAGAAAAGAGATGAGGGGAGGGGAGAATCACAAAGAACAGAAGGGGGAAAGGGTGGGAAAGGCAGAATCATTGTTCGCCCACTTGTGTTTCTTGGCTTTCGGGAACACTCTTTGTGTCTGTCGTATAACTTAACGCGTGGTGACTTTCAGCTGGAGCTTAATGGAATGAAACGGGGTGTGTGGGGAGAAAGTTGTGCAAGTTTGAGGACCTGAGGTTGATCCCCAGAACCCACTTAGAAAAGGCGGTGGTGGCAGCAAGCATCTGTAATCCCAGCACTAAGTAGGTGGGCACAGGCAGATCCCCAGGGCTTTCTGACCAGGCAGCCTGATGTAATCAGTGGACTGAGATTTCCCCAAAACCATGAGCCAAAAGACATTCTTCTCTTGAGTGTTTCTGCGAGTATCTGCCTACCACAGTGACAAGACCAACTCATACATCTTGCTGCAAGGTCTAAATCCTTGTGCATTGTTGGTGGGACGTGAGCTAACATAATCACTATAGAAAACAGCGTGGGCCAGAGTATGGTGTCCCATGCCTGTAATTCCAGCATTTGAGAGGCAAAGGCAGGAGGGACAGGAGTTCAGGACCATCTTCAGCTATACTGAGGGGTTCCAGGCCAGCCTGGGCTGCAAGAGAACCAATGGGAGATGTTTTATGTTGTATATTTTACCCTAGTTTAATTTATTATTATTATTATTATTATTATTATTGTGTGTATGTGTGTGGGCACATGTGCCACAGCATACATGTGGAGGTCAGGGGACAACTGTGGAGTCAATTCTCTTTCCACCTTTACAGGGATTCGGGGATCAAGTTGAGCCCACCAGGCTTATGCAACAAGCACCTTTAACAGCTGAGCCATTTTATTTAAATCAGGCCTTTACATTTTTTTTCCCTCTAATTCTTTACTTGATAACACCCAGGAAACCTCTTCATGTAATACGGTAACATCCATACCCTACACACACACACACACACACACACACACGCAAGGACCTTGCAAGAAACACACACTACTCTCCCTAGACAAGCATAAGTTTATTACTTCCAGCCTTGCTGCTCTGTTTTGTTCCGTTTCACCCTAAACCCTAACAAACACCTGCGCAGATATCCGCGAAAGGAGAGGCAGGCGCTGATATCCACACCCCACACAGAGGCCTCAGATCCAAGTGGGCAGGAACCTGGGCTGTGCTCCAGAGAGCCCCTCATCAGGGAGGAGGCTCTGGAGACAGCTGGTCCTGGGAGGGTAGCCACCTGCCACCTCCCACTCCTCCTCTGTGGGTCGGTTTTGCTGATCTACGAAATTTGCTGATCTATTAATTGAACATGAATTTCTGGCTATTCCTGACATGAATTTTTACAAACACAGTGACATCATTAAGCGTGGTGGCAAAAGCCTTTAGTCCTAGAACTCGGGAGTTCAAGGCCAGCCAGGGGTACATAGTGAGATCCTGTTTCAAAACAAACAGCAAAAATCCCCAGAAAATTCTGAGCTGGGAATTTATTTTATTTATTTGTGTTTAGACTGTGTGTGTGTGTGTGTGTGTGTGTGTGTGTGTGTGTGTGGTATATATGTGCCTGTTGTGTGTGTAGTGTGGGGAGGGTGTAGGGAGTGTTTGTATGTTTATGTATGTGCCAGGGCACTCATGTTGAGGATGACTTGCAGGAGTTAATTCTCTTCTTCCTCTAGTACAGTGGTTCTCAACCTTCCTAATGCTGAGACTCTTTAATACAGCTCCTCATGTTGTGTTGACCCCCAATTATAAAATGATTTTGCTGCTACTTCCTGTCACTGTGCTACTGTTATGAGTCATAATGTAAATATCTGCTATGCAGGATATCCAGTGTAGGACCCGCAGAGGGGCCATGACCCACAGATTGAGAACGGCTGCGTCCATCCCTGGGCCGGCAGTCCAGTAGTTAGGCTCCACAGCAAGCACATCTACGGCTAAGCAGGTCTCCAGCTCTGAGCTGAGACGTCTAGTTATCCCCACTTTACAGGTGAGAAAGCCCAAATCACAGACACAGCACATCCCTTTATTGAGGTCATGTAGCCATACAGAGAAGAGCCTGGACTTGAACCCAGGCACCCTGGCTCCTGCTGGTCAATATTCATATTGCTTCTCTTTTTAACAAAACCCCAACTCCAAAGCTGACAGCAAAAGCCCTAAAAACTACTTGCTGGGTAAGTTTTCCACAGTGCTGGGTGGTAGGAAAGGGGCCAACCAACACAGTTAAAATCCCTGAGACATAGAGCCCCAGGTATGCGGCTCCCCAAAACTGTGACAGTTGATTATAAGATGCAACTGATTGGTGAGAACACATCAGATAATGTCACGCATTTCCAAAGCCGCCCAGGTGTTACTCCAGTAGTCTGATTCCAGTCCACAGGGGCAGATCACCCAGCAGGAGCAGCACCTGAGGACTATTGGTGGGGAAGCACTTGGGAGGCTCACTTGGGGAGAACCATCTAGAAACCAGTGACACAGAAGAAGGGAGGAAGTTGGGGAAGCTGGAGCCTCGGACCTAGAGAAGATCAGAATCCTGTCCAGGGCTCAGGGACACATGAGAGGTGAGGACCAAGAGGAACCATGCCGAAAGGTACCCCAAAGTGTTCCAAAGATGTTCTCACTAGATGCTGGCTGCGCTGGGTGCTGGTAGCCCAGGAAGACTCTAGACACAGAGCAAAGATGGGACACAAAAGCTGAACTGCAGAGTCTTTCCTGATGGCAGACTACGTGTCCAAGCCCACCCTGTCTGTAAGAGCTCCTGGCCACCAGGGCTTAGGTAGGAGGGAGCTGCTGCAGAGTGTGAGTCCCCAGGGTGGGGTCCAGCCAGCACCACACCTTGGAGGGAAAGACCATCGTGAAACAAAATTTTAGAACAACACATAGCAGATATCAAGTTACAAAGGGTGAGAATAAATGGCAGTTTCTTGACTGTCCCTGAGACGACGGGTTAGGGTTCTCTGCACTTTTATCCACGTCAAACTTGGCTGGGTCATCCTTTGGAATGCGTGGAGTTTATGTGTGTGTGCACGTTCATGTGTGTGAACATATGTGAGAAGGAGCATGAGTCCTCTCGTGTGTGTCTTCCCCAATTGCTGTCCACCTTGCTATTCAAGACAGTCCCTCACTGATCCCGGATCTCATCAGCTGCATAGACTGAGACTAGCTGACTAGCAATCTCCAGACATTCTCCTGCCTCAGCGCCCCCAGCATGAGACTAGCTGTCTAGCAAGTCCCGGCACCCTCCTGCCTCAGCCTCCCCAGCATGAGGATCGCAGACAGGTGTGCGCACACAGCTCTTTTTACGCGAACCCTGGGGAGCTGATCTCAGGCCCTCGCACCTGTACAGCAAACACTTCGCTGAGCATCTTCCCAGCCCATCTTGACCAATGTTTCTACTGCAACAAAACGTGGGAAAGATAAAACACTTACTTAAGAGAAAAATATACCTTCTCGCCCATTGTGGCGAATACTGTCTTCGACAGTAGGCGATACACATGGCTGTAGCACCGTCTCCGTAAAACAACCAGTCTCTCCCTCCAGCTGATACCATTCACCCCCTTGACAATACCTGTCCCAGCCCTGAAGTTTCTAGCTAAGAGCTTTTTTTAAGAACCCAAGATTTAATCAGGCAAGGTAGCTTACACCTGTAATCTCAGCTTTGAGAGGTGGGGATGACTAGGGCAAGTTTGAGGCCAGCCTGAGCTACATAGGGAAACTTTGTCTCAAAAGAAATATCAAATTAAATTAAATTTCAAATAAAGATGTTACGGAAATAGTCTATAAACTGTTTGCTATGCAAGAAGGAGGACCTGAGTTTGATCCCCAGAATCCAAACTTAAAAGCTGGGCATGGTGGCTCACACTTGGAAGCTTTGCTCTGGGAAGGAACCAACAGCTGGACCCCTGGGACTCGCTGGCCGGCCAGCCTAGCCTTCTCGGTAAGGTCCAGCCTAGTGAAAGATCCTATCTCAAAATAAGGTGGCCAGCACCCAAGGGATGGCGTCCTAGATTGGCCTCTGGTCCCTGACTTGCATGCACACGTGTGTGCACTCAGAAACAGGAATGGTACACAGACATGTACACAGACAAAAGTAAGAGTGAACAAACTATTTAAAGATGGCCTCAGCCGGGGCCTCTGCCCCGAAGAATGCTTACTGCAGCATTTTCCTGTGCTCTTTCTTTCTTTCTTTTCTCGAGTAAAAAGACAGAGGATGTCCAATGCATTGTTCCCCAAACCAGTAAGAGTGTGGGTGTCTCACAGAAAGCAGGAGGTTTTGGTGTAGTCCCATGGGTGACTGGGGTTCCCCCACCCCTGCCCTCTGCTTTTCCTCTCTCACCCCCTCCACATCCCTCCCTTAGTGAACAGGAGGCCTCTTTACTTTGCAGTCTGAAGGAAGGGCCCCCCATCTCTGTATCTCAAGTCTAGAAAAAGCTCCTGAGGAGCCCCCATGAGTCCACACTCGGGGATTCAGAGTGAAGACTGCAGGACGCCCCCTCACGCAGCAGCAGCAGCCCTGCTTTGAGTCCACGGCCCAGTGCCAGCATGCACGATTCTCTTCAGGCCCCTCTGAAGCCCTTGTCTGCACCTGCCGGCTTCCCAGACAGAAGCGACACTGTACCGTGAAGCATAGAAAACAGAAAGCCGTTAACCCCCAGTGAATGTTATTTTTAATGAAAGTGGTACGTTTTGAGTCACCGCGTTGAAACCAGGTCAGGAATGAATCATCAGAGAATCGACCACAAAGTCCCCTGGAGGTGATCTGCAGATGACTGCCCTGTCACCGGCTCTGCACACGCCTCCCTCAGACGCTGTCACACTGAAGCCAGCATGGGGCCGCTGGGTGCCACATCAGCTCAAATGATGCTCTGTTGTCACCAGTGGGATTCCCCGGCCTGGTGACGCGGTGGTCCCACCCACACAAGGAAGCCGCCATCATCCTGGTAATACCTCTGATTGCATCATTCTACTTCCAGGTAGTGAGTCTCAGATGCTGGAAAGAGATAGAAGGACCTGCTCCTCCCTGACCCGGACTCGTCCTCCTGTCTTTGGAGAGGCAGCCCAGGGGCAGGGAGGTGGCTCAGTCAGTAACGTGTTTGCTACACAGGCGTGAAAACCTGAGTTTGATCCTCGACACCTGCACAAAAAAAGCCAGGTACGGTGGCACGTGCTTGTAATCCCAGCACCGGAGAAGCAGAGATGGGCAGAAGCAGGGTAGGCAGATCCCTGGGGTTCAACAGTAGTCGAACCTAGTAGGCAAGCCCACGCCTTTGAGAGACCCGGCCTCAATAAACAAGCAGAGAATCCCCTGAAAAGCAACACTCAAGGTCCAAACATGCATGCACACATATGCAGGGACATGAACGCTTACAGGACACCCACGTGAACACACACACACACACAGACTCACACTGCAGCAGCAGCAGCTCAGGATGGGCTACTGTACTAATTTTATGTCAACTTGACATAAGCTAGAGTCATCTGAGACGACGGAACCCCAGCTGAGAAAATGCCTTCATAAGATTGGGCTGTAAGCAAGCCTGAAGAGCATGTTCTTAATTAGTGATTGATGTGGGAGGGGTCAGCTCATTGTGAATGAGATCTTCCCAGGCTGGTGGTCCTGGGTTCTACAAGAGAGCAGGCTAGCCAGGTGGTGGAGCACGCCTTTAATCCCAGCACTTGGGAGGCGGAGGCAGGCGGATCTCTGTGAGTTCAAGGCCAGCCTGGTCTACAGGAGCGAGTTCCAGGACAGGCTCTAAAACTACAGCAAAACCCATTTTCGGAAGAGAGAGAGAAAGCGCGATTGCGCAGGCTAAACAAGCTATGGGGAGCAGGCCAGTTGCATTCCGCCATGGCCTCTGCATCAACTCCTGCCTCCCCGTTCTTGTGCTGTTTGAATCCCTGCCCTGACTCCCATTAGTGATGGGCTATGGATGTGGACATGTTAGTCAAATAAACCCTTTCCTCCCCAACTTGCTTTGGGCCATAGTATTTCATCATAGCAAAACGACCCGAACTAAGACAGAAATTGGTACCAGGGGAGTGGGACATTGCTGCGACACACCTGACCACGCTGTTTGGGAGAGGATTATGGAAAGACTTTGGAGCTTTGTGGTAGACAAACCATTGAGTGTTGAGTTGAAAGCTGGAAGACCTGAGCTGAGGCCCAGGAACCTGGCAAAGCACAGGACAGAGACAGCATTACTTGTCCCTCCCTGGGGATACTGGGGTTATAGGAACAGCAACAGAGACCAGAGGGTTAATCCACACAAGTGCACCTGTCTGTCAACGCTACAAAGGATTGACCTGCTGCTGTGGGCTGCTTTAGGGTCCTCTACTGGGAGCTGAGGCCATCTGGTGAGAGGAGGGGGTCTTCTTGCTTCTGGGAAGGGCCCGAAACTGAATCCACTGGATCAGGAACCAGAAGAAGGGGAAAAATACCCTGACAGCACAGGGACAGGAGGGCCAGCCTAGCAGGACAGTGAGCTGTTGGCCCATCTAGCAACCTGGCCACCTGGGAACTCTGGGCTTTGAGGGTGAGAGCCGCTGGGAGGAAGCCATCTCCTGTGCAGGGAAAGGCTCCGCAGTGTGAGCTAAGGCATATGGCGAAATATTTCCCACAGAAGGCAATGAGCTCATGAAGTCTGAGCTTTTTGCCAGGTCTGGAGATGCAGGACCACCAGCTACTTGGGAGGCTGAGGCAGGAGGATAGCAACTCCAAAGTCAGTGTGAGCAAGTTAGTGTTACAAAACAAAAGGTGTAAAGGGGACTGGGGATGTAGTGCAGTGGCAGAGGGCTTGCTTGGCATGGGAGAGGCCCTGGGTTCAATCCCTAGAAGCACAGCGGGGAAGGAGTGCTGTTTAGAAAAGCCCCACAGATGCAGCTTCTGTATGTCAGTTATGTGACCAGGCCCAGCAGTCAAAAGGAAAAGAAAAGCAAAAACAGAGCGAATATGTTGTTTTTCTGTCCTCTTAGTGGCCATACCTGAGTCTACTGATATTTTAACTACCATCGGTTCCCTCAGCCCCCACAGGCAGCACCCCTCTGCTCAACTGCAGCCTGGCAGGATTTCCAGTCCCGCCCACACTGGCTCAGCCGTGGCCACCAAATGTAGGCTTTAACCAAGTCTCTATAGTTCTATTTGCCAAGAAAGACTGGAGAGTCAGATGCTGGGGTGAAAACCTGCTAGATCAGAGAAGAAGAGAAGCGACCAGTTGAGCTAGCTTTTTTGGCCAGAGATCCAGAAAGAGAAGTGTCTCTCCATTCATTCCAAGCCAAGAAGACCTCAAATCTCTAAGTCCCCTACTCCTTCCTGTGAGTCTCTCTGCCATATTCCTGGCTCCTCTGTCCTCTCTATGGCTAATTCCGGTCAACTGGTCGCTGGTTCCACCCCTTGTTTCAAGGCTGATTTTATTAACATGGTCTGGCAGTTTCACAATGAGATTAAATACCCCGCAACACGAACAGGCTAGAGATATGACTCGGTGGCTTTCCCCTGCAAGCATGAGGACCTGAGTGTGAATGCCTACAAATCAAGCCAGGATTGGCAGCGGCACACATCTGTAATGCCAGTGCACTTATTACACAGTGGGAGGTAGAGACAGGGTAATCCCCAGAAGTTCATGGCCCAGCTAGCCTGGCCTATGCAATGGCAAACAACAAAGAGACCTGGTTTCAAACAAAGTAGAAGGTGAGAACTGGCACCCAAGGTCATCTTCTGAGCTCCATATATGAGCTGTAGCATGCATTTGCCAGCACACACACACACAAGCAGCCTCTGCCCTCGGGTTTCAAGTCCTTAGATAGGCAGAACATTGTCCCTGGCCACTGCTGCTTCAAATATCTCCTCCTAGGACCACACCGAGGGTCAAGTGGAACCCGCCGCACAGACAACCTAAGAGTTAGCTCCCTTCTGAAGGAGCTGCCACAAGTTACTCCTTGTGGCGAGCTCGCCGCTGGCACTCTCAGCAAGGACTGAAGGTTCTTTGGTGGACCTCTTTGAATTGGAGCCAGCCTGTGAGTTGCTGTGGATGAAGAAATTCCATAGAAATAACCCTGCTAGGAGTTGATGTGACAGCACCTGCCTGTAATCTCAACATTCAGGAAGCTGAGGAGGAGGACCGGATACTGGAGACCGTGAAGGCTACATAGCAAGACCCTGTCTCAAAAGAATGAATAAGGAACGATGCGGTAGAGCTACGAGACTTCTAAGCCCTTACAGCTTCTGCCTGTGCCCTCCTGGAATGCTGCCTTGGGCCACCAGAAAGAGGCTAGGCAGGAAGCTGGCCTGGCTGTGGAGGAGTGGGTACCCTCAACCTACCTGCCAACACCAGCTCCACCACAGATAGGTCTATCCACCCCCAAATCTCTACCTGCCACAGCCCCAAGTGAGTGCCGAGAGAACAGGAAGTACCCAGAACAGCAGTTCTCAACCTGTGGGTCTCGACCTCTTTGGGGTGCAGCAACCCTTCTGCAGGGATTGCATATCAGAAATCCTCCGTGAAAAAAATGACAGTTATGAAGTAGCAATGAAGATAATGTTATGGTTGGGGCCACCACAGCATGAGGAACTGTGTCTCGGAAGGTTGAGAACCACTGACCTAGAGGAAGCACAGAATCACAGTGAGCAATCCAGCACCTTTGGTTGATCCAGCAGGCAGCAAATTCCTCCAGAGACCCACAGGAAACACCCTCTCCAGTCTGGGGTGCTGTGCAGTCCTCGAGTACCTGACTGGGATGTGGAAGGCTCTAGGCTTCCTCCCTGGCACTGCAAAGAATAATAAATAGGAAGAAAAACGTCCTCTCCCTCTTGACAGTTGCGTTTCCCCACCCCAGCCATAAAGACCTGCAGGTCAGCTACTTAAGATCAAACATGAAGGAGAATGGATGGGGCAGGTGCCATACAGGGGAGATAGCCACCGTCCCTCAACCAAACCAGCAACATCTCCCAGCCTGAGCTGCTACTTGTGGTCTGCCCACGCTACCTTTGTCGAGGTCACAAATCCTGCCATTTAGCACAATTCCAGTACCTTCTCTAGGTTATGTTTCTCTCCTAACTCACTTCCCTGCTCCGTTTCCTTCCCGCCGTCCTTCCTTCTCCTTGGTCAACCCAGAGGGATTGATTTTAAAATACATGCCTACTGAAGTTGACATTCTGATTCACATTTGAAAAATCAGTGATTAGAATATGTGATAAAAGCTGAGAGCGAAAAAAAATAGAGCAGAAAAAGTAGGGAACGGGGAATGAAGACAAGCCGGTGGGGCAACCCCAGAAGGTTCTAGAGATGGCAAACCAAGAAGGCACTTACAGCACCACCAGTGGGGCTATAGGTGCTATAGGGGGGCTATAGGTGCTATAGGGGGCTATAGGTGCTATATGGGGCTATAGGTGCTATAGGGGGCTACAGGGAATATAGGGATATACTCCCCGAGACAAAGCCTCTGCTGGAGTACTTCAGGAAAGCATGGAGGCCCGTGGGCTGAGACCTGATCAGCAAGGGGGTCACACGATATAAAACGAGTTAAACAAGAATCAGGGGTGGAGAGAAGCGCAGAGGGCAGTCAGAGGAGACGCAGTTCTGCCCAGAGGGATGAAGCCCCGAGAATCACAAGAAGAGCACCACAGGATCTGACGTAGGCTTTTAAAGGACCGTTCTCACTAACACATTGAATACAGACTGAAGAATATTCTGGGATGATGACCTATAGCATCATTTTTAACATCTCCAAATTTCAACCAAAACATAGTACAACTAATAGAGACTAGCGAAAGCAAAACTTCATAGATGATATGCACTACATAAATAGCAGACGCGGGCAGATGAAAGGGCTGAGGGGGTAGAGGCGCTTGCCACCAAGCCTAACGACCCAAGTTCAATCCCCAGCAACCAAAGGCGAAAGGAAAGAACTAACTCCTCTAAATAAAATCTCCACACATAAAACATGTTGTACTCACCTGTATGTATCCAAATAAATAAATTGATATTAAAGTAATTAAAAAGAGTTCTTTACATTAAAAAACAACTTTAAACAACCAACAAGGGAAAGGCACGGTGGCGCACACCTGTAGTCCCAGCACTTGCCACACAGAAGCAGAAGAGTGGGAAGCTCAAGCCCGACCTGGGCTACCTAGCAAGACACTGCATCAAAGCTCTGAGGCCTAGGGACCTGGGTGAGGCTCAGGGGTAGCACACTTGACTTGCATGAGTGAAGCCCCAAGGAAGGGAGGGGAGACATCATAAATGACAGAAAAACTCAGAAGTAAATTTACAGAATCCAAGAAAGTATTAAGAATAAAGGGATAAGAATATCCAAAAATAAGGATTAAGTTTTAAAAAGGAGAGTAAATCCAGAAGACGTTGACGTCAGATGAGCAGGAAGTATAAACATAGCGAATGGCAGGAAGAAAGGGAACTAAGAGGGATTTGGGAGAAAGGCCACATATAGACGACGGGCAGAGGAGAGCCAGGAGTCCCCCAAACAGAAAACCAAGCAAAGAGCAGAACAAAGCTAAAACCACTCGGGAACCCTTGGGGAAGAAATGCCCTAACTGTATAAACTATGGATAGAAAGTAAAAATAAACACACCAGAATATTCTCTGGTAAAACTTTTAGATTTCAGAGAAAATAATGAAGCCACTTACATATGCAGGGATGTTTGGAGGACATATCTGGGCTAGAAATTTATAACCAGAAATGATCTGGGGAGGCAGAAACAGGTGGATTCCTAGGGAACTGGCCAGCAAGACTAGCCTGCTTGATGAGTTCTGGGCCAGTGAGAGTCCCTGTATCAAAAAAACAAGATGGGTGGAGCATTAAAATTGACACCTGAGGTTGATCTCTTGCCTCCACACATGTGTGTACATGAACATACATACACATACACATGAAGAATTCAGACAGGATATAGCAGGGAGGGCTGGTATCTGACCACATATCTGGGCCTCAGTAGGGTAGCCTCAAAAGCCAGGCTGACTCCATAGCTGGGGTTTGGAGTCAACTGGATACCCGACCTCTCAGGCATCTGGAACCTGGACTCCGCTGACTCAGAGGCCAAGCCTGCTGACCAGAGGCCTCATGTGGCTTCTCCATGTGCCTCAGCTTCCTCCCAGCACAGCCACCGCAGGGTGGTCAAACTTCCCTAGTTACAGAGACCGAGAAGTAAGCGATCCCAAAAACAAAACAGAAGCCATATGGCCTCATGAGGCCCTGCTTCGAATACCACATGATGTCACAGGCCCCTTATTTATTGATGAAACTCATCTCTGGTAGATGAAAGGGGGCATAGACCTCATCTCATAGGGGGAAAAGAAGCAAGGGGCCTTGAGACGATGCCCTGCACATGGCCAAGGACGCATGTCCCCACGCTGTGATGTGCTTGCCAACCCTGCCTGTTGTGGGGATCACCCCCTTCCTTCGTGTCCCTCTGTTGACCCATGCATATCTGGCTCTCACAGTCTTCTGCTTCCCTCCAGAGGGTTCTGGATTCTCAGTTGCTGGGGTAGATATGGAGTCTTTGGTGGATATGTTTAATGGCTACTCTTTATTGCCAAACTGATGGGAATTTTGAGTCACCTAGGAGGCGCATCTCTGGGCATGTTTATGAGGCCGTTTCCAGAGAGGCTTACCTTGGAATGGAAGACACACCTGGAAAGGGGATGGTCACCTCCCATGGGCTAGGACCCCAGCATAGAAACAACAAGGGGGAAAGAAGCTAAGCCGCAGCATTCACCTCTCTCTGGCTCCTGACTATGGGTGCGGTGCAAGCAACTCCCTGCTCACACTGTGTGTGCCCCTTCCACCATGAACCGTGGCCCGTCCACCATGAAGGACTGCTCCTTCAAGACAACCCTGCCTTTCCTTGAGTTGCTTCCCTCGGGCATTTTGTCACCGCAATGGGAAAAGTGTCTGAGACAGTTTCTAAGCCTGTCAGCCGTCCCTCCGCCATGATGGATGGTCCACCCCTGTTTTGCAATCTGGTTCCTGTTAAGTCTCTACTGCTTCTTGTCAGGACTCTTGAAAGGGATAAATATATATTTCTGAACATTGAAAAACACACAAACACGCAAGCAGGGAGCTATAAAGCAAGTTTGCAGTAGCTTTCTCACAATGCTACTTGATTGAAAATAATTGGACAAAGAAAATGATTTCCAGACCAAACAGAGTAGTTATTTTCCTACATGGAAAGACGTTCTTCTCCTCCCACCATCAAAGCCCCTACAAATGCCACTGAGGGTGTTGACTAATGCCCACTTGGGACAGGAACTGTATGACTTTACCCTACAGATTCACACCTTTGGCCTGAGCTTGCTGGACAGAGGATAGCAAGCTCCTGAGGCGTGATAAACAAACTCTAGAAGCTTCGTGTGTCACTGGCAACAAGAAATTCTCTTGGATCAAGCCTGACGCTGGGCATGGAATTATACAAAAATAAATAAATAAAAGAGGCAGTCCCACATCCCAGAGGGAGACCAAAGCAAGCTAAACAAAGCAAAAGAAAGGCCAGACCCAAACCCAGATCCCACCCACAGCTCAAATGTGATTCCGGCTGTCTGGAAGCAGTTCTCAGACAGGACCTCGGGCGATGAATCAGTTTCCTCGGACACTGAGGGGATAAAGCCACCGCTGTGGAGATGGAGTGGGCTAGTCGGGGAAGGGCTGTGAGAATCCAGCAAAGCCGCCGTGGGGGCGGGGGTGGAATGCGCAGCGAGAAAAGCCACCGTGAATCCCCAGTCTAGACAGTGAGCCCAGAATGCCCGAAGAAAAGCAAAGGAGAAGAATGAAAAGGACAGGTTCAGAGGAGCCAGCTGGATGCACCTCCAAAATGGGGTGGGGGTGGGGGCATAGGCAAGACAGCTGTGCAGTTACGTTGCTCAAAAGCACAGAGAAGGGGCTGGGGAGATGGGTGGGCTTCTAGAGTGCTTGCCTTACAAGCATGGGGCCCTGAGTTAGACACCCCTAGAACCCACATAAAACAAAAGCCATGGGTGGTAGCATATGCTTCTAATACCAGCCCCAGGGAGGTAGAGACAGGTGACTCCCTGCAGGTCTCTGGCCAGCCGGGCTAATCTGAGCAGCCCCAGGATCTAAGAAGAGGCTCCACCTAGAAAAAAATAGAAAAAGATGGCTCCACACCCATATATGTGGGAGAGTAAGTATCAGTGGGATCCCGGAGCAGGGGAGCAGGAAGGCTTTGGGTTGGATATGATAGAGATACATTGTCTACATGTACAATTGTCTAAGAATAGATTTTAAAACTCTGAAAAACTAAAACTAGGTCCTGTCACGCTAGTTCAGCTCTTAAGAGCACTGGCTGCTCTTCCAGAGGACACAGGTTTCTGTTCCCAGCTCCCATGTAGCAGTTTACAATTGTCTGTAACCCCAGTCCCAGGGGATCTGATTCCCTCTTCTGGCCTCAGAGGCAACAGGCATGCGTGTGGTGCACAGACATTCAGGTAGGCAAACCACCCATGCACATAAAATAAAAATAAATACATCTTTTTAAAAGATTGACTTTTAAAAACAAGGTGGACAGCATTTGAGGAATAACATCAAAGTTGCCCTACGGCCTCCACATGGCAAGCACACACATGCACATACACACATACACACAGAAAGATCACAGGACAAAATCGAGACAATAAAAAAATAGAGAAACACACATCTCCTTCTCCATCCTGTAATCAAATCTACGTTCGCACAGAGGAAGATTTCCAAGCAAGTCTTCTATACCAAACTGTGCAATGTTGTCAAAGCTCCAAAGCAAGGCTTAGACATACTTTGTCTAGCTCGGGGGGGATGGTTTTGGGATTGACAGGACTTGGAGCTAAGAGGTTAAGGTCTGACCCCCATGTTTCCTTATGCACTTCTAGGGTTGGAGGGGAATGATTGTCATCAGATAGAAAACCTTCCCGACTAGGAGTGTGAGTACAGCAGCTTCTCTCTCCCCCTACCCAGAAAATGAGGGAATGACTCTTCAGAAGAAAGCAATCAGGAAGGTTCCTGAGCTAAAGGAGCAAATGGGAGTCTCGGGGGCTTATACCACCTGAGGTGGGGGGTACAGTCCAATGGCTCCATGTTGGCAAGCAGGCATAGGCCCCAGCAAGATGGACTGTTCTTCTGGGTCCAAGAATGTGAGTTCGGTGGCAGAAGTGGGGGGTGTGAGCTGAAGATCAGAAGCAGATGCTGGACTGGAGGGGGTGCTCAGCATGGAGAGCGCGTGCTACACATGTATGAGAACCCAAGTTGAGATACCCAGCACCCACGCAGAAGCCAGATGTGGCAGCTTGTATTTGTAATCCGAGTACTTGGGACGGAGACACAAGGATCCCAGGGGCTCACTAGCCATCCAGCCTGGCTAAATCAGTGAGCTCCCAGGTTCAGTGAGAAATCCTGTCTGGAAAAATAAGGTGAAGGGCAATAAACGGTAGCCTGTATCAACCTCCACACGAGGACAGACTCTGTGCTCGAGGCAGCAAGATCAGGAATAACACGGTGATGTCCTGGAAGGCCTTGGAACAAGTAAGAGCAGCAGAGGGCTTAGAAGAGTCCCCTGGGTGATGGGTAATTACCACCCCAGAACAGCAGGCTCATTGGTCAGGCTGGCTGCTACCCAAGTCCTAAGGGCTCCTGAGTCAGCTGCCCCTTCCTCCAGGAGCCTTTGGCCTATGGCCCCACGGGCACTGGGGTTTATGTAACAGCCCTCTTGACATGGTGAGAATCAAGTCTTTTCTCCAGTCCTTGGAAGTCACTGGAAGCCATCAGAAGTTTTCATGGGTCCCTAAATCAGAATGTTAGCCATGCAAGGTAGCTCAGAAATGGCCAAGGAGTTTGTTCTCCCTTCCCTTGTTCCTATTGTCCTGCACAGCTACTCTTCAGTCGTACCTACTCGTGTGTGTTGCCAACACCCGAGCCTCCAGTGTGGCTCCTTACAGTATGAGATGGCTCTGGGGACTGAGGCCAGGGCAGGAAGCCACTGTCCAATCTGGAAGGCTGGCCCTGGGCTGGATGCAGGTTATTTTTACAACAGCCTCTGCCCCTAGACACCCTGCCAACCCCTCTTACACCCCCTCCTCCGTACGCACTGCCCCCACCTGTGGGCTCTGTGTCACGGCCAGTCTCTGGGTGTCCGGTGTCCTTCATGACAGGCTCCCTGTCCCTCAGCTGCGCACGGCTGAAAATCAGCTGGCAAGATGAGTATGGAATGTTCTCTTAACCTCTGTGGAATCTTTGCAGTGTACAGAAAAGTCCCCAGGGCCACTACCGGAGATCCCGGAGTGATGGCTTCTGAGGGCCAAAATAAGAACTGTGTGCAAGTGTTTCAGACATTGGCCCTGTGCCTTAATGGTCCCATTCAGCGTCTCAGCAGCCTGAACCATGGCTCTGCAGAACTCCCAATGCTGAGGTCACAGCCGAGCACCTCAGAGAGGGTCTACATTTAGAGGTGGGGTCTTCAACTCAGTGACTAAGTTTAAATGAGGTCATGAAGGTGGGTCTCCTGTCTATGTGAGTGTGGTAGGGACTCTTGTCTATAGAGATGGTGGCTGGGGGAGTAGCTTAGGCTTTGTCCTTTCCCCAGTAGAGAGATAGAGACAGAGAGAGAGAGAGAGAGAGAGAGAGAGAGAGAGAGAGAGAGAGAGAGAGCCTCATTGAAAGAAGCTAAAGAATAAAAATACCACCAGAAGTCTTAGTTGTCAGGGCCACAGGGTAGAATGACACTTCGCCTGCTGTGCCAGGCCCTCCGAGCACCCTGAGGACAGGGACTAGGACCCCAGGAATCCTTGGCGGTAGTTGTTTTAGAAATACCTTGTTTTAAGCCTGACCTGGGGAAACAGGTTTGTCCGCTACCCAGGAAGCTGAGCAGGAGGCTTTAAAGAGTAAAGATTGCCTAAGCTACAAGAGTGATTTCAAGGCCGGCCAGCCTGGGCAATTTAGTGAGAATCTACCTCAAAAAATATAAAGAAAGAAAGGAGAAAAGACATCTAAAAAGGGCTGGGTAGCACAGTAGCCGAGTGCTCGGCGGCAGGGGTCTCTGCAACCTCCTGGGCCAGCGGAGAGATGCTCCCACAGAGGCGAAGAGGCAGATCAGCTCCACACAGCTCAGTAGCCAGTGCTGGTTCAAGCTTCTGGAGTCTGACGGTGAGTGGTTTATTTTAGGTATATTTGAGCAAAGCACAAGGGGCTGGAGAGATGGCTCAGTGGTTAAGAGGACTGGCTGTTCTTCCACAGGTCGTGAGTTCAATTCCCAGCAACCACATGGTGGGTCACAACCATCTGTAATGAGATCTGGCGCCCTCTTCTGGTGTGTCAGCATACATGGAGGCAGAATGTTGTATACATAATAAATAAATCTTAAAAAAAAAAAGCACAATTTGATGAAAACTTTCCTGGTGATAATCAGCTCGCTACACTGTGTACAATAAAGCAGGCATAAACATCCCTGAGGAACAAAGCAAGCTCAATAAAGATTAGACCCGACTACATCAAAGCTCTTTGTAAAGCCCACGTGGACACCTTCCAAAAAGATGGCTTCTACAGACTGAGAGAAAAAGAAGAAGAAAACAAGCTTACTGTAAGTGTCTAAGGGAGGATCTGGCGTGGTTTCCCACCACACAGATAATACAAAGGTCACCAGGCTATTAACCATGTCTGTCCCCGTCTACTGGGCAGAAAACAGGTTATGCATTCCTTCCTTTGAAGGAGCAGCACGGTGTGTTTAAAATTCGATGTACCCCAGTGCTTATCTATGAGCATAAGAACCTCTGGGCCCCCACACTTGTCTCAGATGTTTGAGGCCTTAGCTCAATGCCCGGTACATTGGGGTGAAGATTCTAAAGGAGCACAATATGAGGAGAGATGTCACGAGCCTGCATTAGAAGACTCGATATTGCAAAACCTTTGTGTTATCTCCAAATAAATCTGCATGGCTTGAACAGGAGTTCGGAACAAGGGTGGGGGGCTGAGCTGCAGCCTTAGCTTTAGGGAGGGAACTTTTAGAAAAACCCAAGGAAATGAGTGTGACTCCTCCCTCATTTTCTCTGAAGGCGTCCATTTCTAGGTGATTTCTTAGGTGCTTTTTGTCTCCAGGGTCCTGTGTTTTTGCTGGCGTCTTTTTCTCGCCTTGGCATTGTGTGGTTTCTGGCAGAGTTGACCTCTCTTCAGGTATCACCTCTGCCTGAAAGCACAGCAGACTCCGAGACAAGATGGAGACCCCTACACTCAGGAAAGGTGGGAATTAGTTTCCATACGAGGCATCCTCTTCTGTGAGGCTCCCATGCTGAATCAGCGAAGATGTGTTTCCCCGCAACTCCAGAGACTGGAAGGCTGAGGCCAAAGTTTCTGCAAGGCTCCTTTCTCCCGAGGTTTCACCCTGTGGCTTACAGATGACTGTCTTCCCCTCTCATCTTTACACAGTGGTCCCTGTTTGTGTCTTTGTCCTGTTCTCGTGTGTATGTGGCGAGGTATGTCATGTTGGTGTGGGTGTGTGCACCTATGCATGCAAGTATCTGTGTACATGCGTTCACATGCATGTGGTGGCCAGAGGACAGTGGCAGATGTCTTCCTCAGTTGCTTGCCACGTCACTTTTTGATGTGGGAGTGTCATATATCAATCTGTTGATTTCATTGGCTAAGCAATAAAGAAACTGCTAGGCCCATTGGATAGGCCCACCCTTAGGTGGGTGGAGTAAACAGAACAGAACGCTGGGAGGAAGAGGAAGTGAGGTCAGACTCCACAGCTCTCCTCTCCAGAGCAGACGCAGGAGAGACGCCATGCTACCTGCTCCAGGGAAGATGCACACGATGAAGCTCCGACCCAGGATGGACTTAGGCTAGAATCTTCCCGGTAAGCGCACCTAGGGGCGCTACACAGATGATTAGAAATGGGCTAAATTAATATGTGAGAATTAGCCCAGAAGAGGCTAGATAGGAATGGGCCAAAGCAGTATTTAAAAGAATACAGTTTCCATGTAATTATTTCGGGTAAAGCTAGCCGGGCAGGGCAGGCGGCTTGGGGTGTTGGGGACACAGCCCTGCCGCCCATATTACTACAAATGGCGCCCAACGTGGAGCTAACTAAACCCACTTAAAAAACCTGAGAAGGCTTAAAAATAAGGGAGAGAGAGTTTAACACAGATTTTTGCTGTTTGTTGGTGGCGTGCTGTAGAGAGATTTCCTGATTCGGCAACAGCAGCAGAAAAAACGCTGTATCATTTCAAAGCGTGGCTTCCTGGGGCTGTGCCGCCAGTGCAAACTCTGGCTTTATGTTTGTGTTCCCGCTTGGGATCAGAAGGAGAGTGCTCTGAGACCATGACGATGACTCAGAGCTCCCCGCCTGCTCCTGGGCAGAAGGCAGAATCAGGCTTAGGCAGGCGGAAGAGCATGGCGGATTCCTGCCGCCATACAGAGATGTGTTTTTAGACTGCGCAGTGCTCTGCGTGTCAGATTTGGATGTTACTTGGATGAAAAGAATTTCTGTGCTGCACGCTCAGTCTCAGAATTAAAGTGCTGACTGCCGCTCCTACCTGGTAGCCCCAGAGCTAGCACAAAATGGTACGTCCTCCATTTTGAAATTTTCCTGACTCAGCAGCAGGAACAAACCTGTGTTGTTTTAAAATGCCGGCTTTCTGGGCCATCCTGCCAGGGCAAACTCTGACTGTTTGAGGCAGGAGGGCCAGCTACTGAGAGAGGACTTGAGTGTTGTCTGTTGTAGCTCGCTGGCTGGCAGGGACCTTGAAATGCCAGTTATGGCAGTAAACATGGCTACAGCCAGTACCTCAGCCATGAGGCTGAAAAGCTAAGGAATGGGCTACATCTAGCCGGCAAAGCCACGCCTTTAGTCCTACTGATATTGCTTGGTAAATTAAAGGCTCTTGTGGTCAGAAAAAGAGAGATATACAGTAAAGAGAGATTCAGAGACAAAGAAAATTTCTAAATGGTTTACTGTGTGTTAAAAATATAGGCAAGCTAAAAGTTGAAGTTCTAAAAAAAAAAGGAAGAGAGTTGTTGTGTGTCGTAGTACACACCTTTAATCCCAACACTTGGGAGGCAGAGGGAGATAGACCTCTGTGACTTCAAGGTGTGGTAGCACACGCCTTTAATCCCAGGGCCTAAAAGGCAGAGACAAACAGATCTCTGTGAGTTCAAGGTGTGGTAGTAAACACCTTTAATCCCAATGCCTGGAAGGCAGAGACAGGCGGATCTCTGAGAGTTCAAAGACAGCCTGGTCTACAGATATACGCTCAAAAAGCAAAAAGTTAACCTAGGAATGTCGCAGCTTAGATTCTTAAGCGCCTAGTGATTTAAAGGCGCAAATCAAAAGTGCTCCTGGATAGTAAAAAATTGCAGATTCACAATAGGACAGATTCAGACCACCAAATGAGTCACACTGTTGGATGAATGTACGTAGGCTTGGGAGAGAGAAGAAAAAGAATATAGAGAATAAAGTTAATGGTTTAAAAAGAAAAAAGTAAAAGTAAAGTCTTTAAAGAGACAGAGTACAGATAGTTATAGATATAAATAAAAATAAGCCGCGTAAAAATGAAAAATTCACAGAGAGTCTGGATTATGTACATTGTGTTTTCTTTAAAATTTTTGACTGTGAAGGAGCTAAGTACAGAGAGACATTTCATTATATGGGCTGCCCAGTGGAACCAGAACGGATATCATGAGGGTATGATTTCAGAATTTGGATCTAAGGATATGATACTTTGGAAAAGAGATTCTTCTTTTGTTTTCACAGAGGATGAGACTCTATGGATTTCTTCTATTCCGATTTGGTATGATGGACCACGTCCTCCTGAAGGGTTGCTATGAACATCTTCAGAAAATTGCCTTGCTCAACTGCCAACTGAGATGAAACTAGCACACAGGTTATACCATGAAAGACCTAATTAACGACGCCCCCATTCAGCAGGAAGCAGTTTGGAGAGAAAAAACTGCGCTCATGTTCCCAAATATTGTTTATAAGTTCTTTTACATTTAAAGGGGGATATGATATAGATATGAATAATTTGCATTAGTATAGATTTTGCTTTATTGATAGAGATTTAAGGTCAATTTTGTTATATGTATAAATGTTTCTGATGTAACTTTTACTTGATAACTGTTTTGTTATATGTAATTTTGCTATGTTAAGGTTAAAGCCTTTTTTTGTTTAAACAGAAAAAGGGGAAGTGATGTGGGAGTGTCATATATCAATCTGTTGATTTCATTGGCTAAGCAATAAAGAAACTGCTAGGCCCATTGGATAGGCCCACCCTTAGGTGGGTGGAGTAAACAGAACAGAACGCTGGGAGGAAGAGGAAGTGAGGTCAGACTCCACAGCTCTCCTCTCCAGAGCAGACGCAGGAGAGACGCCATGCTACCTGCTCCAGGGAAGACGCACGCGATGAAGCTCCGACCCAGGATGGACTTAGGCTAGAATCTTCCCGGTAAGCGCACCTAGGGGCGCTACACAGATGATTAGAAATGGGCTAAATTAATATGTGAGAATTAGCCCAGAAGAGGATAGATAGGAATGGGCCAAAGCAGTATTTAAAAAGAATACAGTTTCCGTGTAATTATTTTGGGTAAAGCTAGCCGGGCAGGGCAGGCGGCTTGGGGTGTTGGGGACGCAGCCCTGCTGCCCATATTACTACAACTTTTAATACAGATGTATTTTTGTTGTTCAAGTGTGTGTGTGTGTATGTGGTGTCTGTGCACATGTGTGTGTATGCACTCTCACATGTGAGCGCATGGGTCACAGAATCCACAAGGGGGTGTCGCGGGGGATGGTGAGCAGCCATTGGGAGCTGGGAACTGAATTTGGGTCATCCGCTTAAGCAGGAATGGCTCTCAGTGCTGAGTCAGCTCTCCAGCCCCGCTTTGGTTTTTGAGACGAAGTCCCTCACTGAACCTGGCACTCATCAGTCCAGATAGACTGTCAGTGAGCTCCAGAGATCCACCCGTCTCTGCTCATCCCTTCCCCTCAGTGCTGGAGTTAGAAACACATGCTGCCTTCCCCAGTTTTTATGCGGGTGCTGGGAATTCAAACTCAAGGCACCTCCCCACTTCTAAACTCATTTCTTCTAAGGACAGCAGTCAGGTTGGGTTAGGAGGAACCGAATTTCAATGTGATCACTTCTTCAAGGCCCCATCTCAGCCTGGTCACACACTGAGACAGCAAGTGTGGGTTTAGACTCCTTACCCTTCTGGTCCTGAAGCCAAGCACATCACAAAGCAAGTTTTAGCAAAGAGTTCGTTTTGGCTCATGCCCTACGGGAGGGCACACAGTCCATCATGACAGGGGAAGCATCAGACGGGAACTCCTCACATTCCGTCAGAGCAGGACTCAGGGGTCTAGAGCAGGGCAGGGCTAGGTCTGCCCAGTGGCGCACTTTCCGCTGGTAGAGCCCACCTCCTAGAACAGTGACGCCAGGTAGGGGCCAAGTATTCAAAAGTCTGAACCTACGGGGACAGTTCACATTCGAGTCGCATAGCAGAGCTCATGAGTGTTGAGGGTGGGATTGGGGACAATCTAGACCCTGGCCCTTGAGAGCCCCAGACGTGAGCTTCACTGCGGAACTGCTCTGGTGCACCCTGCGGAAGGAGGAGGCACAGTGTCCTTCCCACTCAAGGGAATCTCGTTCTTCCGTGACTTTTGTTCCTCTGCCACTCCCCAGGCTGATTCCTGTGCCAGCTGGAGTCAGGATCAATGCTGCCCGTCCCCGTGAGCCTCCTCCGAACCTTCTAGATTCGCCTCTCCTTCACCTTCTGCGGAAGCGTCTTTCCGGTGCGCGCGGTGCGTGCCGAGGACAACTCAAGGCAAAGGAGCCCTAACGGTGCACTGGACCGAGGACGGGAAGGAACGTCTAGGGTTGACACGGTGTGGGCATATGACCCCGGGGCTTTATTTTTAGCTAGCTTGTGACATGACCCCTTTCTCTGCCTCCCACCCTCTCTCGGCACCTCACAAGGCGTAGTCATCTGGCTTCAGCAGAAAAGTGCGGGCTGAGGGACCCGCCCTGGGGTGACTCACCTCTCTGCTGTTTGCTAGTGTGTAGCCTTAATGAGCTTGCCTAATCTCTGTGAGCCTTGGTTTTATCGTCTATATCTATATAGATATAGATATGTGATATCTATATAGATACAGGTATATAGATATCTATATAGATACAGATATATATAGGTACAGATATATATATAGATATCATACACCTATATAGATATCTGTATCTATATACAGATATGTGTGTGTGTGTGTGTGTGTGGACAATGTGGTCTAGCTCAGTATCACTGGAAGGAATACTTGAAATCACTATGTTAAATGTCTTGCCTGGTGTTAGAGTAGAATCATGTCCCCACCGAATTCCCATATTAATGTTCTGGACAATACCTAAGAGGTAACTAGGATTCAGTATGGATGGGCATGGTAGCACATGCCCATAATCCCAGCATTAAGGAGGCCGAGGCAGAAGGATCATGAGTTTGAGGCCAACCTGGGCTACGTAGTAAGACCATCTCAAAATGAGAAAAAAAAACAAAAACAAAAACAAAGGGTTCAACACAGTGAACATAATGAGGCCTCATTAAATCCGACCACCGTCCTCACAGAAAAAGGGCGCTAGGACATGACGGTACACAGAGACCAGATGAGGACATAGGGACACCACAGCTACTGCCAAGCCAAAAGGAGAGGCCTCAAGAGAAACCAGCTCTGCCCACAAGTATAAGAGAATATAATATTGTTCTTTTTTAAATGGTTGTTGTTATTTCTAATGATGTTTAGATGTGTCTGTCTGTCTGTGGACATCAGTTCAAGGTCCAGGATGCTCACAGAGGTCCCGTGGAGCTGGATTATAGGCCGCTGTGAAGGGATTGACATCAGGTTCTCTGCGAGAGCAGTATGCATTTTTAATCTCTGAGCCGTCAATGCTGTTTTTTTAAGTCACCTAGTCTATTCGGTCTTTCTTTAGCAGCCTCACTCCTAATCCAGTCTGACCACACTGAAGAAAATCTCCCCAAACCTTCCTCAGTTTCCCCCAGGATTACCCAAATAGGAGAGGTATGGGCCCACTTAGACCAGACCCTCATTTAAGCCAATGGTATAACGCCTCAGAGATCCAGGAATAAGATGAGGACTGGGGAGACGGCTTGGCTGGTAAGGTTCTTGTCATGCAATCATGAGGAAGTGAGTTCAATTCCAAGTACTCATGTTTAAAAAAAAAAAAAGTTGGGCATGGTAGCACATGTCTTTAATCACACCACTTGGGAGGCAGACACAGGAAGACCTCTGTGAGTTCGAGCCAGTCTGGTCTACAGAGTGAGTTCCAGGTCAACCAAAAATGCACAGAAAAACCCTGTCTCAAAAAACAAAAACAGCCGGGCGGTGGTGGCGCACGCCTTTAATCCCAGCACTCGGGAGGCAGAGGCAGGCGGATCTCTGTGAGTTCGAGGCCAGCCTGGTCTACAAGAGCTAGTTCCAGGACAGGAACCAAAAGCTACAGAGAAACCCTGTCTCGAAAAATCAAAAAAAAAAACAAAAAACAAAAACAAAAAACAAGGAGCTAGAGCAATGGCTCAGGGGTTAAGAGCACTGACTCCTCTTCCAGAGGACACTGGTTCAATTCCTAGCACCCACATGGCAATTAACAACTGTCTATAACTCCAAGATCTGACAACCTCACACAGACATACACACAAGCAAAACATCAATGTACATAAAATGAAAATAAATAAATTAAAAAACAAAACACAACAACAACGAACCAACTGGGTCCAATGACGGCGCTGGGGTGGTGGAGATCAGCCTAGCCCAGAGGCTCTCTGGCCAATCTGCCTAACCTGCAGGGTGGTTCTCAGGCCAGTGAGAAACCCTGTCTCAAAACAAAAAGGCTGCCGGTGTCTGAGGGATAACACCTGGGGCACCCTCTGGCCTGTGCGCGCACACACACAAAAGGTAAAACAGTGTCAAGAGACTAGGAGAAGACTTGAAGTTCCTTTTCGAGCCATTGGTAGGTATCTACTGAGGTGACAGAAATAGCTCAAGAAAATAATAATCCAGGCATACTGCAAGCCCCTTGAGTGAGCTCCGTCTTTGACGACTGTCACTGGGAACGTCTCTGACGCTTCTCAGTTCCTCCTCTATACGCTGCAGATTTCCCACAGAACCCTGGGGACAAAGGGCGCCCCGTCCACCAGTGTACCCAAGTGTTTAGGAATTTAGCTCAAGGCCGGTGTTTTTTCATCCCTCCTCCAGCAGTCCAGGGACTCATTTCCACTGCTAAGGTGGAAGAGGAGATAAAAGGATTTATTATCTGAGCATTCCAGGGCCTTCCAAATAAATCTGTTCCTCCCTCTACCCGTCCGCCCCCCCCCCAAAAAAAAAAAGCTGGACTGAAGTCTGAAAGATAAGTGCATTTTTTTCTCAGGCCAGCTTGTCCATCTCTGTGGCACGCTCATCCACGCACAACCTCCTTATCAAACACTGTCTGCTAACTCACAGAGCAGCAGGGTTCTGGTTCAACACACCTCATGAACCGCAAGTCCCAGGAAGGATGCCTGCCTCGCTTGCCACTAGTGTCCCGTGATCACAGGGCACTGTCTGCATCCTCCAACGACTGGCAAAGAAAACAGAATGAGGTCAGCCACGAGACTGGTGAGAGATCAAGACATGTAGCTCAAGGAACCCAAAAATGCAGGCCTGCAAACTTAAGGGCCGGGCTTGTTGGGGAAGGTGTGGCTGATCACAGCCCTCGGTGGCCCCTCTCTGGATTCCCTAGGGTTGAGTACAGTGTGCACAGCCGTAAAGGTTACAAGCTTGCCCTATCATCCGTCGCTAATATCCCCACAGTAAAGGTGACAGACTGGAGGCCATGACGCTTGCAGCACGGTAGGAAAGGATCTAGAACCTCAAACCTCCGTGCACCTTCCCCCTCCCTCGTACATGGAAGGTGCTGGCTGCTGGGGGGTCAGAGTTGAGGAGAGGATCTTCTGAGCAATAAATCTGTGGAGAAATCCATGCCCCCTGAAAGGAAGTGGGGACGGGCTTTGCTCCTCAGAATGTGACAGAGCTTACCCTGGGATGCCCTTTAGCTGAGAGCAGAGAGGAGTAGGCCTTTGCCAGCTGGGACTTCAGAGAGTCTAAATTGGGTTGCGGTAGGCTGGCAGAGTCCCCCAAAGATGCCAGGCTCATCCCCCGAGGCCTATAAATGTGAGGGGTTTGGTGGATTTTTGTTTGTTTGGTTGGTTTTGTCTTTAGGAAAATGGATCTTTGCAATATGATTAAGGACTGTGAGGTGCAGCAGTTATCTCAGAGGATCCAAAGCTGAGAAGGCAAAAGCCCTAAATACAATGACCTGTGTCCTTAGGAGACAGAAGCCGAGTGCACCGATCACTTCGCTCATCGCTGTGACTAAGCACCTCATGAAAGTGGCTTCAGGAAGAGAAGGTTTACTCTGGCGTCCAGTTGAGAGAACGCTGTCCACCACAGCGGGGAAAGAAAGCGGGGTGGCAGAAATGGCTTGTCACTGTGGGATCACAGCATGGCCATGTCTCAGGGGCAGTCAGGGGGCACCGAAAAGACAGAGAGGAGGGGCCCGTTCCTAAAACGCAGTGTCCACCCAATCCCCCGCTCCCAACAACCCACTTCCTTCCTCCAGCTGGGCTTGACCTTCCAATGTTCTCACACTTCCCAAACAGTGCCATCGGCAGGGGACCAAGCGTTCAAGCGCGTGGGTCTGTGGAGAGCATTTTACATCCAAGTCCTCACACGGCCATGGTGGAGGTGATGAGGCCACAAGTGAAGTAATGGCAGACCCCATGCCAGCTGGACCAGATCAAAAGTGGCTCCCTCCCTGGAGGAAACGCAGTTCCGTGGACACAGCCAAAGGAAAGTGATGTCAGACTTCTGTCCTCCAGAGCCGTGAGAGAATAGTTTGAAGACCTCAAGCTTGTGTCTGTCTTTCTGTCACAGCAATCATGGGGACGTTGTGTCTTTTTGTCACAGCAGTCATGGGGACGTTGTACACAAGTCGACTGCTCTCTGTGTTAGTGTTAGAACCAGGAGCAAGTGTTGGGCCAATTTTCTGCCTCAGAGCTGTCAGGACAAGCAATTTAAGAGGGTCAGTGACAGTCCAGGCCCAGGTCAAGAGGCAGGCAGCTAGTGTGGGCTACAGAATGCCTGATTGATGGAGCTACCAGAAGGGGCAGAAACCCCACAGGGAGGAGCTATAGGTAAGCCACATCAAGGAACTCAGGCCTACCATCCCAGCTACTCGGGAGGATGAGGCAGGAGAAGCATGGATTCGAAGCCTGCTGGGGCTACAGAGTGAGTTCCAGGCCAGCCCAATGAGACCTTGTTTCAAAAGTGAAAGGAGGCTGGGAATTCAGGCCAGTGAAAGAGCCTGTTCCTAGGATGGTCAAGGTTTGGGTTCTAGTCCCAGGACAGGAAGAAGCTGAAGACAGACCAGAGGAAATAAAGTCTCAAGAGACCACATGGAGGGGGGTCAGAGAAGGGCCAAGGGCAGGTATCTACTTCAGCCAGGCTGAGAATGAAACTCTCTCCAATGCCCCATTCCCTAGGATTGCCCTGGCCCCTTGGCGCCCTGCCTACCTCCAACCTTGCAAGCAGGGAAGTGGGAAACAGAGCCAGACGGGAAAGGGGGAGCAGCCAACCTCGCCCCTTTCCCATGCAGGCTTCCAGCCCCAAGCCGGCTCAGTTGGACCGGGGAAGGGAATGAGATGTTACAATTTCGAGTTTTGACTAACATTTTGGCCCAAACACTGAAATTCCAAATTGGGACTGTTTTCCATTTAAAGTGACCATTGGCCAGGCTGTTCCCTAAGAGTTGCAGAAAAGTGTGAGCCTGCCAGGGTTTCCAGCCCTGGGCCAGGGAACACGAATTTGGCTGGCGGACTCTTAAAGGAAAATGAAGAACAAAAGCGGAGGTGGCCTTCCAAACGTTTGGTGACTGGGGCTTGTTCTGTGCTGGCTGCACAGAACCCAGTGAAAACATCTCAGCGGCTCAGTGGCGCAGAGAGTAGCTGAGTTCCTGTGAAGGAAAAAAAATGCAAATGTGTCTTTAGTATCACTTCCAAGTTTCCCGAGTGGAGCCCTTGGCCTGGCATGGCTTGCATTGACGTCAGCCGAGTTCACCATATCAAGACAGCTGTAGCTCCTGCCTGGCGGAGGCCCCAGGGACAGAAAACACATTGGCTTTGTTTCATGGGAGATTAAAAACATTTGCTGCCTGGGTCATAATTCACAAGCCCTGTTATCACCAGGGCCAGGAATGCTGAACAGAAAAATAAAAAGAAATTTTTTTTTAAAAAAAGTACCACTCCACATCAAAACCAACGGGAGGCAGACCAGGTAGCATAGATCTGTCATCCTTGCCACTTGGGAGGCTGAGGCAGGAAGGTCATGAGTTCAAGGCCTGGCTGGGCAGTGTGCAGAATGGGGTCTCAGTCAGCTTAAACAGCTCGTGGAGACAAAACAGAAGGTAGGAACGGTGGTGAGCCTTTGACTCCAGTCATAGAGACCTGGATTCAACCTCAGAGTCACAAAAGGAGGGCAGGACACCAGGGAGGCTTCAGAGACAGAGGTCATGGCCAGACCTGGGTATTTTATCCTTGCCTGCTCTCCTGGAAGGCGGCGTGAAAGAATCTAGGCTGCGCACGCCAGGGAGCTTGAGACTCACCTGATCGCAGCCTCATGCACAGCGCTGCCCCGTCTTCTGACTTAGGCCAGGTGAACCCCCCAGCCTCTGGACTCCCAGGGAAGGGTCAACAAGGAGGGACAAAAGGGTTGGATGGTGGCAACACTGACTGTCAGGTGGCCTGTCCTGTGTCATCCACAACAGAGCCCCTCCACCTACTTTGAACTTGGAGCAAATGTGTTTGCGTGTGCACATGTGTGTGTGCACATGTGGGTGCTGAGGACCCAAACTCAAGTCCTCCTAGTCACTTACCCACAGTGAACTCTCCCCATCCCTCCAGTGCCTTCTCGAGAGACCCTGGTAGGTAAAGCCCAGCTAGGACATCAAAAACAAGTAATGGGGGGGGGGGGCTGAAGAGATAGCTCACTGGTTAAGAACACTTGCTGATTTTATAGGAGACCCAGGTTCAGTCCCCAGCACTGACAGGGCAGCCCACAGCCATCTATAGCTCCAGTTTCAGAGGACTCAATGCCTTCTTCTGACCTTCACAGATACCAGGCACACATGGACGTGTAGGCAAAACGAACAAGCATATAAAATAAAAATTAACTTTTTAAATATTTATTTATTTTGGTTTCTTGAGACAGGGTCTCTCTCTGCAGCCCTGGTTGTGCTAGCACCCAGCATGTAGACCAGATTGGCCTCAGATTCACAGAGATGCACCTGCTTCTGCCTCCTGGATGCTGGGATTAAAGGTATGCAAAAAAAATAGCTTTTTAAAAATTAAAAAACAAACAACAAAAAGGTAAAATCTAGCTATGTATAGCTGTGCACACATACATAACTTTAATTCCAGATCTTGGGAGGCAGAGACAGGAGGATCTCTGTGAGTTTGATGCCAGCCTGGTCTACAGAGTGAGTTCCAGGAGAGCCAGGAACGTAAAAACTTAAAAATAAAAATTAAATAAAAAAACAAAATTAAACACTCATACCCCAAGGTTGTGAAGATCTGTGGTAAATTATTGTCATTAACCCCTGAAGTGTCTAATTTATAAACTAAACTCTCATGGGTGCGTGTGGAGAGGAAAACATAGTCTAAGAGGCAGGTTGATCATACTATGCAGTTCGAGACATCCACGGGGTCTCCGTCTCCAGGGGATCAGGGGACTCCCGTATTCTTGCTATTTCTGCTGCACTGTGTTTAGCGGGGGTAATACTATTCACCCCACTTCCCTTTCTGCAGTCTGAGGAAATCAGTTAGGTTGTGAATGGGGACTTTCCTTGGGGAAGACAGACCATGGAGAAAGAGCTGTTTTGCTGTTGTTACTGTGTGTGTGTGTGTGTGTGTGTGTGTGTGTGTGTGGTGTGTCTGTGTTGTATGGTGTGTGTGTATATGTGTGCAGTGTGTGTGTGCGTGGTGTGTGCGGTGTGTGTGTGGCATGTGGTGTGTGTGTTTCACATGCACACATATGTGCAGGTACACGCATGTGAGATAGACGAGGATGTCAGGTGTCCTGTTCTACCACTCCATCGCTCTCCGTGGTCCCATGACACAGGGTATCTCAGTGACCCCGGAGCTGTGCTGGCGTCCTGCCAGGCCCTGAGCTCCTCTCGAGTCCACCAGCAGCAGCTGGGTTTACAGACTCGAGTGGCCACACCCAGCTTGTTTATGTGGGTGCTGCGGATTCAAGCATCACAAGCGCTCTCACTCGCTGGGTCTCCCCAGCTCTGCCAATGTTCCTCTCACCGCATCATTTAGGCTCAGCTCTAAAGCCTCGCTTAACTGTGGATCAACCACAAGATTTGGGGGGTTTGTTTGTTTGCTTTTTCGAAACAGGGTTTTCTCTTTGCAGTCCCAGCTGTCCTGGAACTCCCTCCATAGACCAGGCTGGCCTCAAACTCAGAGATCCGCCTGCCTCTGCTATTAAAGGTGTGCATCACCACACCCAGCTTCCGTAAGAATTGTTTTAATGCTAATAAATGCACAATGGATGACCAAAGAACAATCTGCACACTGAGCTAAGCAAGAGCTCGTCAACAGCACAAGTGACCCGCGCTAAGCCCCAGGTAAAGCTCTGGTGGTAACCAAGAAGAGGGACTCTGAGGAAATCCTGCCACAACCATCAGAACGCAGCACACTACCACAATGATTCGCATAAGACGGCAGCACGTGCCAAAGCCCAAGGCGGCATCGCTGTTTACAAATGTCCACTGAATCTATTTATTCCATAAGCCAGGCTGCCTTTATAAATGGGGTACGCTGGCTGCACCCTGGAGTTCCCAGCCTCCAAAGGACAGACACTGTCACGCCACACTGAACAAAGAACGTTCAACCAGGCCTGCAGGAGGAGCTGTGCACAGAATCCATGCTGCTACAGGGCCTCGTGTGGCCAGAGCAGACACCACCTTACCTGTATATGACCCTTCAACAATGATACCATCTATGCCTCCTATATTGTCTCACCCCCAATCTTGGGTTTCATGGAGCCCAGGCCAGCGTACAAATCGCTGTGTAGCTGAGGAGGACCATGAACTTCTGACCCTCCTGCTTTTCCCTCCTGAGAGTTAGATTACAGGCAGCTCCCACCGCACCCGGTTTTATGCAGTATGGAGCATGGAAGCCAGGGCTTCCCAGGCGTTCGGTAAACACTCTCCCTCTGGGCCACATCTCAGCCCCTGTGTTAGTTACTGTTCCCTGACAGAGCCACTTAAGGGAGGAAGGGTTTTCCTGGGTGTCCCAGCTTAAGGGGACACAGTTTGTCACAGAACGGGGGGTGTGTGGAAGCTGGGCTGCTTGCTCTCCATGATGGTGGGAGCTCTCTAAAGACTTAGCCACACCTCCATCTATCAGGAAGCAATGGGAGAGGCTAGAGCCAGGAGCAACCTGGCCAGGCAATAACCCTCGAAGACCACCTGTCCTCATCCTGCTTCCTCCAACTGAGTGATTATGAGGTAGAAAAGTCAAATGTGACATATGGCTAAGTGACCAACTTGGGCCATTATGGAAAGGAAGTAATGCGTTGTATGTGTGTAAGAGGGTGTGTGTGTGAGAGAGAGAGACAGAGACAGACAGAGACAGAGACAGAGAGACAGAGAGAGAGACTGAGTCCCACCCTATAGCCCAGCATAGCCTCAAACTCAATATGTAGCCCAACTGGCCTTGAATTCACAGCAATCCTCCTGTCTCGGTGTCTCAGATATTACTATTATAGGCATAAACCATGCTCAGCTTTTTTGTTCTTTGGGGGAGATGGGAAGTGTGTGTGTGTTTCATGTGTAGGCCCTTAGAAACCAGAAGGGAGCATCTAGTCCCCAGGAACTTGAGTTAAAGACAGCTGTGAGCTGTCATGTGGGTGCTTAGCATAAGACTCCAGTCCTCTGGAAGAGCAACAGTCTCTAAGCCATCTCTTCAGGCCCCAGAAAACGTTTTCTGAGAAAACAGTAAAGATGTTAGACTCGCCAGGCCACACTGTTTCTATGGTGCCCACTAAACGTTCATTGCAACACAAAGCAGCCTTTGACAACACACAAAAAAAGCTCTAGAAAACCTTGACGTATGGAACAGGCTTCGGGTCAGATATGGCAGGTGGGCGAGATTTTACCTATCCCTGTTTCGGACAAAAAAAAAAAATCTGCCCTCCTGCTCCGCTCTTTGCACCCTCCTCGTCTATGCATACAAACAGATCCTTCCCTCCGGCCCCAAAGCCCTCGGCCATTGAAAGCTCTCTGGTAACATCAGGGCTTCCCTTCATCTGATCTCTGGGGACTAGGAAGAGCACAGAGAATTTTCTCAGCTGAGTGAGAAAGACTTTGCTCAAGAGCCAAGGATTTTAGTAATCAATCAGTCAGTCAGTCAGTCAGTCAGAGAGATGGCTTCTCAAGCACATGGTGATGCTACCCTAGAGCATTTGGGAGCTGGCTCCTCACCAAGAGCACGTGGGTGGGTGAGAAACCCCCTCCTCCCTGCTGCCCGGGTCCCAGTCTCAGTTTTACCCAGCTTCAGCTGTGTTTAATCCTTGAGAGTCACATTTTCCATTTGTCAATCTGAGCAATGAGGAAATTCTGCTAAGTGGCAGCATCTGTGTGTGCACCAGCAAGCATCTGAGCCAGGGCTTCTAGGAGACATTCAGAAGGAAGCCACGGGCATGAGGACTAGCCTTAGGGTCAGTCTGACTGTAGAGGAAGGGTAACCCACATGGTAACCAATGGACAGATAGGAAGGGGCATCCCTGAGAGAGAAACAGAGGGGACAGTTGAGTGCAGACTCTTGGTATTTTTGCTATTGTTACAAGAAGGGGATGATCCAGTGTGTGGTGAAATCAGAAGAGGTGATAGATTGGAGTCGGCTGGGGCTGAACTAGGAGAAGTGAGTCAGGGGCTGGGGTTGCCACTAGGTGATATCCACCAGACTAGCAGGCCAGCGCAAACACCTGAGGGTTCTGGGACTTAGCTGACAGTACTGCTATCGAGTCTCAAGGGCAAATGTCAGACAACCAAAGCAAGGCTCAGTGGTTAAGAGTGCTTGCTGCTTTTCCAAGGACCCAAGTTTGACTCTTACACATTGGGAAGCTTACAGCCACCTGTAACTCCAGATCCAGAAGATCCAAAGTCCGCTTCTGGGTTCTGTGGACATCCACACACATGGCATACACACACACACATACACACATTTTTTTAAAGAACACCAGGAACTAACCCAGACACCTGTTGCCGGTAATCCCAACAAGCAACACTTGGCAGGTGGGGCCAAGGGGATCTCCAGTTGAAGACCAGCCTGCCCTGCATAGGAAGACCCTATAAGTTCGTTACTTTGAGGGGTAACACACTTGGGAGAGGCAACTTAAGGGGTGATTTTACTCTGGGTCACAGTCTCAGGGCACACAGTCCACAAAGGTCACCAAGGCAGTTTCAGTGGCGGTGGCGGCTGTTTGCTGCAGGGCTTCGTCACATCTCGGAGGATCAAGAAGCAGACAGATCCACCTGGAACCAGAGGCAGACATCACCTTCGAGGCCCACCTCCAATGACACACTTCTACCAGCTAGACCACAATGCCAAATGTTCCACAATATCTCAGCACCACCAGCTGGGGACCAAGTACCAGTACATATGAGCCTGTTGTGGGGAACCCTTCACGTTCAGATCATAATACACAAGATGAGGCAGAAACTAGAAATTCTAGATTTGTGTGTGAAGGTTCCTGATCTGTTTTGACGATCGAAAACTTCTTTAAATTTTTTTGAAATTTTAATATAATTTAATAATATAATTTTATACAATTACCTCCCTCCAAACCGTCCCATAAGCTCTTCTTCATTCTAATTCAAATCCATGGCCCCTTTTTATTGTTATTGCATGCACATATGTGTATTACGTGTATCTACATAAATATTTCTGAATATAACCAGTTCCGTCTGTATAATGTTACCTGTATCGTGTTTTCAGGGCTGACGGTCTGACACTGGACAGACGATTGGTGTGCTCGTCCCTAAAAGGACCATCTCTCCCACTTCCAGCTTTCCTCCGTTGTCTAAAGTTTCTCATGCAAGGTTGAGGCCTCAAGAACTTTTCCCCAACCAGTTTGTTGTGTTTGTTGGTATCATCCTTGTTTAGATCATATTTATGCAGTCATGTTGGTGAGACCTTATGGGTGTAGCTTCTGGCATTGCTAGGAGAAACAGTTTCCCAGCAAACTCCCTGGTCCTCTGGCTCTTACAAACCTTTCTTCCCGTCTTCCTCAGCGTTCCCTGAGCCTTAGGTCCCGGGAGTTGTGCTGTGGGTGTATCCACTGGGACTGAGCTCCCAGCTCTGTGTTTTGACTGGCTAGGGACTTTGTAATTAAAATCATGTCAGTCAAAAACACAGCTGGCCAGATTCTACTGAGGGTGGAGTTGCCAATTTCAGGATGGGTTTCTGAGCTTCTGGGCAAAGCCCACTCCAGGGTCCTGCAAAGCCCACTTCCGGGGTCCTGCAAAGCCCACTTCCGGGGTCCTGCAAAGCCCACTCCGGGGTTCTGCAAAGCCCACTTCCGGGGTCCTGCAAAGCCCACTCCGGGGTCCTGCAAAGCCCACTTCCGGGGTCCTGCATAGCCCACTCCAGGGTCCTGCAAAGCCCACTCCGGGGTCCTGTTCTCAGTTTCAGATTCACCTGGAACTACAAAAAAGTGCTCAGTGAGATTCGAATTTCAGCCAATAAATACTTTCTCAGTATAAATATATTAAATATTGTATTTTTTTTAAGATTTATTTATTTATTTATTTGTACAGTATCCTGCCTGTAGGCCAGAAGAGGGCACCAGATCTCGTTATAGGTGGTTGTGAGCCACCGCATGGTTGCTGGGAATTGAACTCTGGACCTCTGGAAGATCAGTCAGTGCTCTTAACCGCTGAGTCATCTCTCCAGCCCCAAATATTGTATTTATTAAATAAATATATTCCAGTGATCATACAGGACATACTTTTATCCTCCCGAAAATGTTAGTTTTATATGAAATTCAATTCTAATTTATCTAGGCATCTTGCACTTTTAGTACTGTGACTGGGGAGGATTTGTACCATAGCACATGTATGGGGAGCAGACCACAACTTTGTGGCGTTGACTCCCCCTCTCTGCCTTTATATGGGTTCCAGGGATGGAGCTTCCGTCCCCAGGCTTGCACAGCGAGCGCTTTGCCCACTGAGCCATCTCACCGCTTCATCTTGCTTGTTTATTGATCAAATCCTGTGCTCCTCTCCAGAACCACCACTAGGCTCCAATGGGCTGCTGGCTCCTCTCAGGGCGGCAAGATCCCCCTTCAGAGACGCAGACAGATCCACGATACAGATGCAAAGAATAAAGAAGGCAGCTCACACCTCTGAGCATCTACTGGGTGGGTCCGAGCCACTATGTAGCCATGACAACTTGACGTCACCATCTACAAAGTTAACACTGGAGAACCACCCAAGCTAGCTGGGTAGACAGCTCAGGGGAGAGCTCTTCCTGCTCAAGCGTGAAGACTTGAATTCAGGGCCCCAACAACCCACCCAAAAGTGAGGTGCCATAGGGTGCTCCTTGGAATCGCTGTACTCCTATAGCAAGACTACGGTGACTAGAAACAGGAGACTTCCCAGAACTTCATGAGCTAGCTAGCTGGATACACAGCAGCTAACAAGAAACTCTGTCTTAAACAAAATGGTAGACAAAGACCAATATCCCAGGTTTTCCTCCAACCTCTACACACGTACACATAGCATACACACAACATACATACACACGCATACACACCAGATCATATATACAAAGATAAAAAAAGAACCTCATGCCAGGCGTTAGTGATGCACGTCTTTAATCCCAGCACTCGGGAGTCAGAGACAGGTGGATCTCTGTGAGTTCAAGGCCAACCTGGTCTACAGAGTGAGTTCCAGGACAGGCTCCAAAGCTACAGAGAGAAACCCTGTCTCAAAAAACAAACAAATAACCTCATAATTGAGTCAATAGAATCACAAAAATATAATAAATTACATGATAATATTTTAAGTAAATGTTAAGATGTCTTGTTGGTCTGCCTACATAGCTACCTTCAGCTGCCTATGGCCCTCTGGCCCTGGGTTAGAACTACCTGAAATCATCCTTGTCACTCTCTCAGAGACTGGTCACACTCTCCTTGATGTCTAAGGAAAGAGCCATTCTGGGGCTGGAGAGATGGCTCAGTGGTTAAGAGCATTGCCTGCTCTTCCAAAGGTCCTGAGTTCAATTCCTGGTATGGTAGCTCACAATCACCTGTAATGAGGTCTGGTGCCCTCTTCTGGCCTGCAGACATACGCACAGACAGAATATTGTAAAATAAATAAATAAGAAATAGCCATTCTGCAGCCATCTCAACCACTTCCTGGTTGTAGCTTCTTTTTCCCACTGAGTCTCCATTTCTTCATCTCCTGAATGGACACAGGGTTGCCCCAAATGCCCCAAGGCAGCTGGGTCACTGTGTGTGATTGATAGCTGATCCAAGGGAGCCCGTATCATCGCTGTTGGTGTGGAGGAAACCTGCAGCTTGGGGTCCTCCATCTGGAAAGAGTGGGTTTAGCCAGCAGGCTTCACCAGGCCTGTCTGTACCTGTAGGAAAACAGATGGGGACTCACTGCAATCCGTGACTATGGATGCTGATCTGCCCAGGTGTTCTCATGCCTGCGGAGGCCAGAGGTCAGCCTCAAGTATATTTCTTCATCACTCAAACCATGTCTCTAGCTCAGGGCTCATCGATTCAGCCAGGTTGGCCACCAGTGACATCCAGATATCCTCCTGTCTTCAGCTCCAGCCCTGAGAGTGTAGGTACACACACCATCGCATCCGACTTTGTATATGGGTACTGAGGATCTGGCTTGCGGTCCTTATGCCTGCATGACTGACATTTTGCCAACGGAGCCACCTCCATGGCCCCTTCTAAGTCTTTGAAGCAAGGAGGATCCGTCATCTTGTAGCTGCATTTCAGGAAGGTGCACCTATGGCCCCACCCAGGAAGACCACTGTGGGTCACTCATAAGCCGGAAGCAGCAGGAGATCAGTAGGCTAGATGGGTCCTAGAGGAGGGAGAAGGTAAAGCCCTACCCTAAGGAGGTCTGACAAAGAGGCCATGGGCCTTCAGTCAGCTCTCTGCCCAAACAGGCTGGCACTATAACCACCTGGGTGGGAGGGAAGCCATTCTGAAGACTCACCTGTACACCTGCTTCCTTTTGGCTAATAGGCTCTTTAAAGAGGCTCCCCAGGGAGTTGAGATTTACTCAGGTACCTCATACTGAGAAAAATAAAAAGCTGAAGGCCAGGACCAGCCAGAGAGGGAACTTAGGTCTCCGGAGAGATTCCATACGGTCCTCAGGAGACCACCTTACAGGACAGGCTGGCTTGGCTGTGAATTAACTCTTGCCCGCCTCTATTTAAACCTGGACCTCAAATCTTCGCCACGTGATGTCTTTGCTCCTCTTCCCACCAGGGCCTCATTGGATAAGTCTACTTTCTTCGCTTTTCGCTTTGTTTTGCCTCTCTGGATTGGCCTGCTGAGGACAGCAGCCAAACCTGGACTTGGCGGGGCTGCCAGGAGCCAGACTTCAGCCTTACCAACACCAGTATACAGGCCCTGTTATCACCTGCATTCACGGAATCGCAATCCTCTGCCTGATGGCCTGATGGCTGAATCCAGGACTTGTTTTTTTAATGATATTAGTTGGAACTGAACACACTCTGAAAAGCACGTCAGAGAGAGAGAGAGAGAGGAGAATGTTAACCTCCCCCAAGTGGCCGGCATCCGCCTCCTGAAAGTACACGGCCCTACAAGGTGCTTCAGGGTTAATTACTGCTGCAGAGGAAATCACAATTATCCACATCAGCAGTGATGCCCGCCTGTCCTTCCTGCAGGAGCCAATCTGGTGCGGCCTGCGGCCCCCACTGCTTCCAGATGAGGACTCCGAGTTACAGGCTGCCTCCCCGCCCCCACTGATGACGCCTGCTCCCCTGGGTAATTGATCCCCACAGTGACTCAGCGGCCTTGAAGCACCTGTAACAATCCAATTACCCTGTTCTGTACTGCACCCAGCTGGTATAGTCCGAGCCTCTCACCTTCCCCTCCCGAGAGAGGCGGTGTCAGCAGGAGCGTCAGCAGAGGTGGTGGCTGCAGCTTGGGACCCCGTATTCAGTATGGCTCTTGGAGAAGTCCCATGTGTGTGGTGAACTCTCCCACTGCTATTAAAGCCACCTTTCCTCAATGTGACGCAAACAAGCAAACACGGCAGCTACGCGCTCCACAAGCACCTTTTGGGACAGAACGTATAGTAACGTCGTCTTTCCCGGGCTAGAATGGAACGGTTTCTGGAGGGGACGTGCAGGGGTAGACACTTGCTGCCAGGGCTGGCCACCTGCTCAGGTGAGGATGAGACACATCCTCAGGCCCCAACTCCCAAAAGCTGTGGTCGGACAGTAGCCCCCTTCACAAAGGGCCTCGTCGGTGGTTGACAGCATCCTTTGGTGAGAAAGGCAGGATCCTCCCTTGCCCAGGCAAGGCGAAGACATCCTGAAACAAGGACAAATCCTGTCCTACATCCTCAAAAGGCTCCGTGGCCTGAAACCAGGAGGTGCAAAGAAACAACACACCTGAAGAGATTCAGGAAGGAGACCATCAAAGACCCAGAACCCACTTTTCCTGTAGGCGCCTATGGACTCTCATTGCTAGACCCGTTCAATTCCCGAGTTCTAATTTAGAAAGAGTGGCATTTTCTTTCCTGTTCTTCCTAAACCTGCCTGCCCTCTCAATCTCTCTCCTTCCCTCCCTCCTTCCTTCCCTCCCTCTCTCTCTCCCTCCTTTCCACAGCAGCTGCTTGGAGGCTTCCATTGCTTAATGAGCTTACTTTCCTGACCTCAAACTCAGAAAAGTACCAACTTTCTCTTTTTCCTCTTCTCCTCAAGGCAGCTGCTGGCCCTGCTGGGTGCCTGTCTATAATGCCAATAAAATTGTTCCTGAGATTTCTTTTGAATCCATTTTAAATTCTTTTATCTGTATGACTAAGACCCAAGATAAAACCCTTGAGCTACAAACCTGGCTTCAGGAGAGGGAGAGCCCCTGCGCATGCCCGAAGCCTGGTCATCTGGGAAGGAGGGCAAGCAAAGCATGCATTGCGACAACTGCAACAGACAGCGCTGGACCAGCATGGCCTTGGCCTCAGGCCTGAGGACTCGGGCCTCGGTTCCCAGGTTGCACAGGGTTGGAGGGTTCCCTAGATGTTTGTACACCTGTGTGAGTTAACAGGGCGCTGGCTTGTTCCCGGAAGGAAAACGTCTGTAATCCACACATTGATATGCAAATGGATGTTTACTCAGGTGGGGACCTTGCGGGACAGGCCTGGAAGAGTCCCCCTCTTTAGGTCACTTTATGCCAATGTTCCCATTTCTCTGAACCACTCGAGGGCTTTAAAGAGGACTTCTGGGCCTGAACCCCAGTGGAACACACACACACAAAATTAATTGGAAGAAAGGAAGGGGAAAAGGAGAAGTAGGGGAAGGAGGACGAGAGAGAGAATGAACTAGTTCTGGGTTCAGCGTCTAGCTAGAACACACAGAGAGTAGTAAGAGGAAAGTCCTGGGCTTGCTGTCCTCTAGGACAGTGGTTCTCTACTTTCCTAAGGCTTCGACACTTTGATAACTCATGTTGTGTTGAGCCCCTAGCCCCGCCCGCCCCCCACACATACCATAAAGTATTGCTACTTCATGACTGTAATTTTGCTACTGTTATAAATTCCTCCGAGGCTCCAGCACTCACATGCACCCCCACACACACATTTATACACACACACACACATACATATACACACACATATACACACACACACACAATTTAAGATAATAAAAGTAATCCTTAAAAAGCAAACCTTTCACTAAGTCATTTTAGCACAAGCTATGATTACGTTTGCGTTAAGCAGGCATGAAAGATCATTGCATCTTTGTTTGCCTTTTGTTTTTGTTTTTTCAGTACTGTGGTGTGAATGCAGGGTCTTGCATGGGCTAGGCCAGCACTCTACTGAGTGACATCCCCAGGCCTTTTTCTAAAATCTGAACTTCAACACAGGGTATCACCAGGGTACCCAGAGCACAGAACACAGAATTTGCACATCCACCTGAGTGGCTGAGATTACAGGCATGTGCCATCGGGCAGGGCGCTGAGCCTTGTGTCCAGGCAACACCTGTCTGGGAGGAGCCCCTTGGTGCTTCACATTGGTATACTAAGTACGTCCTATTGATTGATGACCGTCTGGATGAAGGCACACTTTCCCTAGGAAAGATACTGAGCAGCCCCTGCGGGCTCACATCGCGTAGAAAATTCTCCTTGCTCTGCTAGTACAGGGCACTTAGCACCACCCGGGCTTGCTTATAAACCTCCAGTTGTTTTAACGCCCCTAGACTTAGCAGAGTGCCTGACTTGGGAGGGGCTCGGTGACTTTTGAGGTGGGAGGTGGCTGGATGGGCAGAGGTACTAAGTTCACCCCTGGACAAAGCGAGGCTTGGGAACAGAGGCTACCACCACCGGCTGCAGCATTTAGGCAGGGGCACTTCCGGGAGGAGGTCAGCCTTTGAACCACCTCAATATGCAAAATACAGTCATGGACCTGCAAAGGAATTTGGCACCAAACATGTGGCATATCGCATGACCTGTTTATAGGGATTGTTCTGGAAAATGAGAAAGACTCGGGAGGTGTCAGCAATGACTAACCTTGTCGGCTAGGGAGAGGAGTTACCCAACCTGGCTTTAGGGCAGTCAGACCACCACCCACAAGTACTGTGGAGCCTGGCAGCTGTGCAGAATCAGGTCTTTTTTTGCTGAATGTCCAGTGCTACACTAATCCCATTCACTGCACAGGTAGTGACCACAAGATCTTAAGGAGTTGACATACCATTGGCTATGCTGTGACTTCAACAGCCATACCCAGGCTTCCTTTTGTCAGGGGTGGTGTTACTCCATAGTGCATTCCCAAGCCCCTCCCACTACCCAGCAGCTGCTGACTGACCAACTGGGCCAAAACAGAGCTCACTCCAAAGCCCCATAGTATGTCCAACCTGAGACAGCACCAGAACAATATTCCAGTAGGAACACCTTTGACCATGACCCATGAAGGACACAGCCTTCTGGACATCATAATTTGTGTATACGTGTTTGTGCTCATGAGGACAGGTGTGTGAAACATGTATGTGTATGTCCGTGGAGGCCCGTGAGGGTGTCAGTTCCTCAGGTACCATCCACCTTATTTTTTGAGGCGGGGTCTCTCACTAGTTCGGAACTCACTCAGTCGGCCAAGCCAGGCTGGCTAGTGAGGCCCAGGAACGTGCCTGCCTACACCTCCCCAGCGCTGAGATTACACCGTTCCTGACTCCCCCACCTTGCTCCTGTGGGTTCTTGAAGACCAAGTTCTGGTCCTCATGCTTTTGTGGCAAGCACTTCTCCAATGAGTGGACTATCTCCCCAAACCCTGGTTTGTTTTTAGAAACAGTGTGTGCAGACCCAGGGCCCTACCCACTCCACACAGGCATGTCACACACCTGCACGTGGTGGGGAACAAGCTTGAAGAGAGCCATGGAATTCCAATGGTCAGCTGGGCTACTACAAAGCAAGTTCCAGGACAGCTAGGGCAGTTATACAGAGAAACCCTGTTTCAAAAAACAAAAACAAAACAACATAAAATTCAAGAGCCAGTATAGCCCCCTAACACAAAAGTAGCTCCAACCACATGAAGCCAAGCGAAATTGCTTCTGGAGACAGACATCTGAGATCTTTGGAAGAATTTCAAGCCTGAAAACTCAAGAGGCAAGGAGACATAAACACATCCAGGATTTTAAAGACTCAGGAAGCAGCCAAGCTTGGTAACAAACACCTTTAATCCCAGCACTTGGGAAACAGAGGCGGGAGGATCTCTGAGATCGAAGCCAGCCTGGTCTACAGTACGAATTCCAAGAAAGTCAGAGATACACGGAGTCAAAAGAAAAGAAAAAAATAAGAAAAGAAAACAAGACTCAGTAATCCAGCTGCTCATCTGACCACTCTGGAAGTACAGAAGCATCAGCTGGCAGGTTGAATTCAACATGGCGAGGGGGTGAGCGTGGGATGATGGGTGTGCTTTTAACCCATTGCCCCATCAGTTCCCAGGGATATGGCCCCCTCTTCTGGCCTCTGTGGGTAATGCCTACACACGGTGCACATATATGTGGGCAAATGTACCACACAAAAATAAAAAAATAAAATTTAAAAGAAGACATCAGCTGTGCCCATCAAACTCCCACCTGCAGAGTGAGGCAGACACACTACCCTAAACGGAGGGACCTCTCGACATCCAGGCTTGTGCTGGAGACAGATTACAGACCAGTGACAGGGTGATCTGTACCATCAATGCTGCGGCACATGGGCTGACAGCGCTTAGCCTAGACGCTTGTGGAGAATGGTCCAATCTACACACACACACACACACACACACGCACACACACACACACACACACACACACACACACACACACACACGCGCGCGCGCGCGCGCACGCGGAACCTGTGCAAGAGGCAGAGCTTGAAAGGTGGGAGGGACTGGCAGAAGCTCAAGGATTAAGTGGGAAAGAGGCCAGCTTGCAGAGGAGTAGAGGAAGTCCTTCCTTGCCTGGATTTTCTCTAATAGAGCACACAAAAGAAAAGCCTGCAGTATACGAACTTGGGAGAATCGGGTGCTATGAAAATGACCTAAGGAGGGTCGGGGTGATGTAGCCCAGCATTTTCTGGGCTCTTTCCTCAACTCAACACCCTACTCCCGTTCTTTTCTTTCCCTTCTTTTTTTCCTTCCTTTCTTCCTGCTTATTTATTTTAATTTTTCGAGGCAGTCTCACTGTGAAACTTCGGCTAGCTGGGAGCTCATTATGTAAAGCAAGCTGACCTTGAACTCACAGAGATCTGCCTCTTCTGTCTTTCTTTCTTTAAAAAAATCTTTCAAGATTTATTTGGTTTTGTGTGCATGGGTGTTTTGCCTGCGTGTATATATGTGCACTAGCATACAGTGCCAGAAGAGGCCAGAAGAGGGCACCAGTTACCCTGGAACTGGAGTGGCAGATGGTAGCGTGTCACCCTGTGACTGTTAGGAATCAAACCATCGTCCACTGGAGAGAAGTCAGTGCTCTTAACCACTGAGCCATTTCTCCCACCTTCTGCTTTTTCTTTCTTTCTTTTTTAATAAACTGTCTTTGTTCCTGTTTCTAACCATGTGTCCCTGGTGCAATCCTTTGCTCTCAGACACACGAGTCTGGAACTCGGTTCCTCTGAACTCAGCTCTTCAAAGCATGCATCCCCAATGCTCAGGACATCCCCCATTTCTCTGACCTCCAAACTGCAAAGTCCTGACTCTCCATCTCCCTTCTCCCCGGCCACTGCCAGGATTTTTAGTTTGCTTCTCCTCTTGTTTTCCTCTCAGACTTTAACAAAACTGTTCTGAGTTCATCTTCGAATACTTTAAAAACATTTTTCATTATGTTCTCAGATTCATGTGCATATGTGTGGGCCACAGGTGGAGAGCAGGAGAGAACTTTTACCACCGGGGTCCTCAAGGCTGAACTCGGGTTGTCAGGCATAGAAGTAAGGGCCTTTACCACCGGGTCACCTCACCAGCCCCATCATCTCACCAGCCTTACAAAATCCTCCAAGAATCCCAAAGAGAGAACCCCAGTTTCCTAGTAACCAAGGGGCCTGCATATCACTTGGTATCAGGGATAAACTGGTCAGTGAGAGTCAAGACTAGGAGTCACACAAGCCTTTAGGTTTGGATTAAAACGTGTGAAGAATATCGATTCAGGTTTCTGCGGAGCGCTTAACAACTGTGTCTGGAGAGCTGCAGGGGAGGTGGGGTCTCTATGCAGTGGCAGAGCCTGGCTGCAGGGGTCTCAGAAAACATGGCTTCTTTGCAAGGCAGCTGGGGAGAGGGAAGGAAGAAGACATGGCCCTGACAGCCTTGGAGGGTGAAACTGTGGGGAACCAGAAGCTAACAAGGCAGGAAGAGCTATGGGAGCCAAAGCTGGGAGTGGAAAGTCCAGCCTCCAGGTCCCGGTTCCCTTCTGCTGTAGAAGACAATTCCTGCATCTTAGGACAAGGGAGACCTGGGCAGAGGGAAGTTGTCCCATGCAGACAGCACACTTGTCTGAACAAGCCACTCACTGGAGCACCTGGCAGGGAAGGGCCAGGAGCCCAGGCTCTTACCGCAGTCCCCAGAGTAACTCCCCACTCTGAGTCAGGGCGCGAGCATCCTCACTCTTACCCGCGCTCCACCTCTACCAAAACAAGGCACGCTCTTCTCATTCCCACGCTCCTGGGTCGGGAAGCAGGTGTGGTCCAGTGGGACAGGTTGACATCAGTGCAAAACACATTCCTGGCTCCTCCATTTCTATGACACATGCAGTTTCTGAGACTGGGCTACTCCTGACCTCTTGGCCGGCCTTGTTTACTCACCCGCAAATCCCACTCCCTTGCCAGACCACAGCAGAGCCCTCAAGAGGTGCCTTCTGCTCAGCCTCAGGAGGAGTCTGCCCCCATAGGGGTTTCAGCTGCCCCTCCGCGCGAGGGACCTTAGGCAGCATCTACTCATGAGTGGTCTGTACCTGAGTCCATCTCCACCCCAGCTGCTTCCTCACACCCATGCATTGATCCCTTCATCCAAAGGATAGAGAGATGTTCTCTGTCCCCAAGATGTGACCCTATAACCTGGATCAGGCAAGATTCCATCTCTCATGGAACGCGCCTTTCTGTGAGAAGAAACACTAGAAGCGAGCAACCCAATCAACACGCCAGGTCATATTAGCGTGATATCAGTGGATATCAGCAAGAATGGGGACAGGGGAAGCTGACAGGTGGGAATGATGTGAGGATCACAGGAACAGCTCAGGGCTGAGGATGAGAGCCCGGGGGCAGCCATGATGGAGAACCTGGGTTGCTGGCGGGAAGTGTGGTCCTAGCCCGCTGGCCTGAGTGTGGGCAGCGTATCCTCTAGGAGTGGTCTGTGAGGGTTCTTCTGAGCCTGAGCACTCTGGCGCGCAGCTCCTATGGCGTACCCTCTAGGAGTGGTCTGTGAGGGTTCTTCTGAGCCTGAGCACTCTGACGCAGAGCTCCTGTGCGCAGTGACAGGAACATTAGGCAGCTTGTTCCCGTCTTGGGAAATCAGGGAAGTAGAGAGCTGGATGGAACGCAAGGCTGGCCTGTAACCTTTGAGCTGACCTCTGGCAGCCTATACCTTCTAGTCCTTAAGTCCCACAGGTCCTGCAATGCAACACTTGCAGGGAGGGACCGAGTGTGTACATACATGAACCTGGGGGACATTTCACGTCCAAACTGTGCCAACAGGCCTGCCAAGCTAGGGAGAGAGGCCAGGTCTGAGGATTCTCCGGAAGCTCGGTGTTAACCTATTCTCAGGTAGCCTCTGTCTCAGTGTCCAGGAGCCCTTAGTCTGGGATGGTCACCAGCCAGCACCTGACAAAGCCCCCGTGGCTGCAGCAGGCACAGTCAGGTCCCCTGGCTCCGGCTCCTGACCTGGCCACCTTGCACATTCTTCTTTCTGGAAACATCCCTGCTTCCTGCCACATGGGATAAGCACCAGACCACACTGAGGGCTGGACTCAGATGTAGGTGCCTCCCTTCTCTCCCCAGTGTCACAGCTCCCCATGCTCCTATGATGACAAATGACCTTGATTCATGCTGGTGAAGTAATGGTTGTTGGTCTCAACCCTCTCACCCATTAGTCACGTCGCAACACAGCCCCGTGAGCACAGAGCTGGTTCCCAGGAGCTCAGAGAGCGGCGGCACCTCCCAGCTTACCAAACTCCCCGTCACACAGTCTGTCCAGGTGCCCGGAACCACTCTGGCCCACTGCCACCAAAGGCCTGACAAGGGAGGCCTGGGAAAGCCTGAAGGCAGAAGCTGAGGACTGGGCTAATTCCCAGGTGTCCCTGTGCTGCGTGACTCTGGATTTACTCTCTGCTCACTCCTGCGAGTAGACACTGCCTATAATAACAGGAGGTGCTGGCAGAATGTCTCACTCTTTCTCTCTCTGTGTGGTATTGGGATTGGACCCCTGCACCCGCCAGGCAAGCTCACTAACACGGAGCAACACCCTGCGCCTTCTGAGGTACAGAGTGGAGCAAATGAGGATGTGATCATGGAAGCTATAAAGCCCTGTACACAGAGAAACAGGTCTGCGCCATCGACAGTGAAGGAATCTCTGGGTCTTTATTCACCACAGCCAGCTCCTAACTGCATTTTCTCGGTCTGTCAGCAAGCAAACCTCTGCACCAAATTGTGCAGCTTTCCACCAAGACGCTGGCAGAACACACATATGCACGCGCGCACACACACACACACACACACACACGCGCGCACACACACACACACTCATCTCCCGCCCCCAATTCATGGCCTGGAGGAGCCACTTGGAAGAAATGTACAATGCAGGAGGGCTCTGAGCTGGCCCTCAGCCGCGAGACAGGGCAGGCCAGCCCCTAGGTGGGCCGTGGGCACTTTTCTGAGGCAGTTCTTTTTTGACACAGTGTCACTTGTCACTCAGACTGGCCTCAAGTTTGTGGTCCCCCTGCCTCAGTCTCCCAGTTGCTAGCATGGCAGGTGTTGCCGCGCCACATCCTGCTGCCTAAAATCTACACAGTGCAGAATGCCACTTGTGTGGTCGAGAGGAGCCTCTTGGATCCGTGCTGTTCCCACTCACACAGGCACACACTCTTCTAGATGACTCTTTTCATAAGAAGCTGCTCCAGGTTTTGTGTGTGGGTACACGGGGGTGTACACATGGGGGTATGTATGTGAATATACATGTGCATATATGAAGGCTAAAATACAATTTTGGGTGTCAATCCTCAAAAGCCACCCACCTTGTTTTGTTTTGTTTTTGAGACAGGGGCTCTCACTGGCCTGGAATTCAACAAGTAGGTGAACATGGCTGATGAGCTCCGGGGATCCTCCTGCCCCTCCCTTCCCAGGGCTATACATGCACATCACCATACCTAGCTTTTGTTTTATGGGTTCTGGGGGATCGAACTCGGGCCCTTTTACCTGCAGGGTAAGCACTGTACTGAAAACCCATATCCCATATCCTCCAGCCTCCCCTGCCCCTGCAGTCACGATCATACACACCCATGTCACCAGGTTCTCTCTGCTTTACCAAGGCCCTGCTCACAGTCCTCGGGTCATCTCTCACCACCATCTAAGAACAGAGATTCCCCTGCCTTTGGACAGGCTACCCCATTTCTTTCTGAGAACCTCCTGCACCTGCCGCTCCCCCCAACCCCAAGCCTGCTTCCCGGGTCGGGCCCACCTCGTCCTTCTCTGAGCCTCTATCTGAAGTTTCAATCCTTTGCTCTTCCCTCTGCTCCCGGATGTAGGAGAGACCGTGTGTGTGTGTGTGTGTGTGTGTGTGTGTGTGTGTGTGTGTGTGTGTGTGAGTATAGGGAGGGTGGAAGCTTAGAGTGTGTGATAGTGTGGTATATATGCATGGTATATGTACACTTGGGTGTCGGGGTGCAGAAACCACAGGAGGACACTGGGTGTCCTGCTACATCTTCACCTTCCTCTCTTGAAACAGGGTCTCTCATTAGAACAAGGCAGGCAGCCTGCCTACAGCTCCAGTAATCCTCCTGTCCCAGCCCTCCACAGCAATGGGGTTATAGACACGCATAACCACCCGTGGCTCTCTACATGGGTACATGGGATTTGAACTTAGGCCCTCTTAAACAGCAAGCACTCTCACAACTGAGCCATCTCCCCAGCCCTGTCTTATTCCTTTGAATCATTTTTACGACACAGCTACTCTCTGAAATGATTACGCCATGATTTTACATCAGCTGGGATGCCAGTGGGCGCTGTAGTGGCAAAGTCACACATGACCCATTCACTATTGTGTCCCCCGTGCTGGGAATCATTCCTGAGACACGGGGAGGCACCCGAAAGGTCACTGGTAACCCCAGGAGCTTCGAGCAATCCAAGCAGGCCAGGGTATTCTGCTATCTCCCATCGTCACCAATAGCCAACATCAACACCGAGGGCCACAGGGTCCAGGAAGAGATTCCACCACCGCTTCTGATGCAAAGAGAGGAGCCTGCCTTTTTTACCTCTCGCCTCCTTCCTCATACACCCTGTTCCTCCCTGCAGGAACTGGTGACTGGGCACAGTTGGCCCAGTCCTCCGGACTCCAGAGCCTAGGGCGGGACAGTGCCTTCTCCCTCCCTTGGCCTCCCCACCAGGCCAGGCAAGCTTTCCAAAGACAGGGACAAAGACACCCTTGTTACCCCACCTACTTCTCACGGTGTGAGGAAACAAGTGTTTGCTCAGAAAGCACTTTGGGCAACTTGGGGAAAGGTGCTTAGGGCTCCGATGACGCCGGCTGCATTTGATTCAGGCCAGAGAAGGCCAGGCCAGCCAGCCGTATGGTTACCACTGCCTGCCCCAGGGAGGACATCAAGCCCGTTGACCCGGCTCTCATCCCAGAAGCTGCCCATGAGTTGGGCATGCACTCATGCTTTCAACAGGAAGCACGCTCTTCGCGGCTGGACAGTGGTCCCCAGCTGGTCAGTCTCCCCTCTCATCAGGCAGGCTGCCTGAGTGACATGCGGGAGGGCCTACCCTTCCATGCCAGCCTCTCCAGCAGGGACCTGGCAACAAAGGCAGTTGGTCTTGGCTGCCAGCCTGGGACAGACAGATCTGACCTGCAGGTACACAGGTGCCCCTCATAGCCCCAAGGCTCAGGGCCAGCAGTAATAGCAGGAGCCAGCAGTAATGGCCCTGGCCGCCTCGTTACTACATCAACCATACTCTGGCCCCGAGAGGAACTGGCCCCAGCATGAACCACACGTATTCCAGGGATCCCTGGCACACAGGGGAAACTGAGGCTCAGGCAGCACCAAGACTGATAAGCATATCTGCCCCTTGGTCCTTGGAACAGCTTCAAAATTAAAGTCACTCCTGCAGGTGCCCACACACAGTCAGCAGACATCTGAACTGCAGGGTAAGAGAGTCAGCTCAGCTGGTTACTAATTATATTTTACAGTCAAACGAGAAGGGGAGGGGGAGTCCTCTGAAGATGAGTCAGGAAAACATCCTTTCTTGTTATGATGGTGGAAGTATTGTCTCCCGGGGGAGCCTGTGGAGTGACCACTGCCTCCAGCGCAGAACCCGAGGTATAGACGGCCACGGGTAAACGCTGGCCTGGTGTCTCTTTGAGTTGGTGCCCGAATCTCACGTAAGTCACAATCAATAGGAAGTGTATTCTCCAACAGAGGGAGGAGACTCTGGCCTCAGAGCCCAGCTGAGCGCTGTGTTCTGCACAGGGATGGCGGCCAGCGGCTGCTGCCACCTTAATGGGAGGGGCGGCCACACAGCAGAAGCTTTTTCCTCATGGACAGCAATGTTCTCAGCCCGGATAAGTGAACTAGAGAGCTTCGTCCCCAGCCTCTGTACTGCCAGACAAGTTTTTATTAACAACCCCTTCCAACATCACAAATCACACACAAACACCTAGAAGCCCCAAAGAGTCACCCCATGTAGGCCAATGTGTCTCGGCCGTGGAGAGGTGCTGACCACTTGCAGGTGGATGGGCCTCAGGCACACGGATGTAGATCCTTCACTCTGTGTCTGGTACACACAGCTGCCTCAGGACCTCCCCTGCCGCTTCCTACGGGACCCATGGCCGCCCTGCTTCTCTTCACATCCTCCTAGGAGGGGCTTCCTGAGCCCAGCATGCAGACCGGGCTCTTTAGTCTGTTTGAAGGCAGTCACCTTCTTTTGTTTTGTCTCCTCCAGGAAGGCATCTCTAGCTTGGAAGAGGAAGAAGAGGGAATTTTTAAAATTCTAGTTCATTTCCTGAGTGTTTTCAAATCATCAGGACCTACGGTCAGAGGAGAGAGAGGTCTTGGGCAGACTGCGTGCCAAATGGAAATTAGCGCCTGTCCCCCCACGCCTGTTCCCTGCAAGCCGTCTGCAGGAAAGCTGACTTAGCAATCAGACAGTACTGAGGGACTCAGACAGCAGCGTCCACTCCTTCTCACCCCACCCCATCCTTTAAAAAAATGTTATAGTTGCTTTTTGTTCTTGGTCTTGTTCTACACAGCCCAGGCTGGCCTTGAACTCCTCCCATTGTGGCCCAGGCAGGCCTTGAACTCCCATTGTAGCCCAGGCTGGCCTTGAACTCCCATTGTAGCCCAGGCTGGCCTCAAACTCGGGCTCTAGTCTGCTGCCTCAGCCTTCAGAGTTCTGGGATTCCAGGTGTACACCCAGCACAAATTTTTTGTTTGCTTGTTTTTCGAGACGTGATTTCTTGGTGTGGCCTTGGCTGTCCTGGAACTTGTTCTGTTGACCAGGCAGGCCTCAAACTCACAGAGGTCTGCCTGCCTCTGCCTCCTGAGGTGTGCACCACCACCTCTAGGCTTGAAACAATATTTTTAAGGCCAGTTTGGGATGTGGGTTTCCCAGGGTGTTTGTTTTGGGACTGGATTATTAAATCAGGTTAGTCAAGCCACGCATGCCAGCACATACCAGAGCTCAGGGGACCGAGGCAGAAGGATTGCCATGAGTTTGAGGCTAGCCTGGGTTTCAGAGCAAGACCCTGTTTTTCAGTACAGACATCAGTATTCAGTATGGAGGTTCTTCAAAAAGCTAAGTTAGCTCTACATGTGGCTCAGATCGTCTACCCCCAGATGATCTGCCCAAAGCACTCCAGGCCAGCACACCTCTTAATCAACGTTTGCTGTGCACTCATCACAACTGGCAAGCTCAGAACCCATGTAGACATTCAACTGCAGAGGAACGGATAAAGAAAATCTGGCTAGTGTACATGGCAGAATTGTCCCTGGACATCATGAACACACAGCCCACAGGAAGAGGAAAAGTTACACCATCTGCAGGCAAACAGATGCAACTAGATAATCATATTAGGCAAATACATGTTCTGGCTTATAGTTTCTGGATGTACACAGAAACATAAACTCACGTATGTAAATATGACGTGAAAACTGAGGCGAGATGGTTGAGGGGAACGGTGGGATTATGTGAGACACATGCTCAATGTGTAGTCTGTACGTGCATAGAAATATTCTCGTGCGACACTATACCATGTACATGGTGAAAATGAACAAATAAATCAGCTTATCAAAGACAGAAATCAGAACCAGACCCAGGAGCGGGATGAACAGGCACAGCCCAGAAGCCCCAGGGTTGTCACACTTGTCCCTGGCTCTTCAGGAAAACCCTGACAGCATCCCATGAAGCCCACTGCACTGACACCGCAGACCCAATGGTGCTCTCAACGTCGGCTCTCCTTGGGGTCTGTGTCACCCACGCACCACGGCCGTAATTCCGTCCATCGCCTGCCCACTGCTGCCTGTATGATGGAGCACATACTTGGTGAGCTTTTTATTATCTTCTAGGTGCATGTGTGGGTGGTACATGTGAACACGCATGTGGAGGCCAGAAGTTGGTGCCCAGTGTCTTCCTTTAGCATTCTCCATGTTTTTGCTTTTGTTTTTGAGGAAGAGCCTCACACTGAACCTGGAGTTTACCAATCCAGCTAGGCTAGCCATCCAGCCCCAGGTATCCTTTCTCTGCCTCCATGTTGGGTGTCAAATGCACCCAGTCCCCAGCTTTTACAAGAGCTGCTGGGACTGAACTCGGGTCCTGGGGCTTGGTTCAGTAGTATTTCACCGAAAGACGTCTTACCAGGCTGGCCTCAAATTTTCTGTTCAGCCTCAACCTCCTCTTGGATACTAAGATTACAGTCATGTTCCACCTGATACATTTGAAAACTGACACCATGTGCCTCTCTGGTCTGAGCCAGCCATGTCTGAAAAGCCTGGCTCCTGGGCAGCTGGGGGATCCTCGCCACATTTTCCACCAAGGCATGGCGTGGGTGGTCAGGAAGTCGATCCTCTCATGTACCAAGTGTGGGGAGCCAGAGCCCCTTTGGACAGAGAGAGCATCTAGAACAAAGTGGGTGGTCTTATGGTGCCGTCAGCTCAGCAACTGGGGCAGAATTTGGGCCTGGACACACCAGTGCCGCCCTTAATGCCGGATCCAAAACAACAATCGAGCTTCCGGAGCAGCCATTCCAGTTCTGGCTCTGCTCACAGAGATTACTCCAGGCCGAGGGCTTGGGGACCTGGCCACCAAGAAAACCTTCCTTTCTCCCTGCCTTCCCCTGCAACCCTCAGGGCCCCCCCCCACCTGCAGGGGTGGGGTGGGGAGAATAGTAAACAAGAAGCTGGAGAGAGGTTGGAAAGAGGTGAGACCATCCTCCAGCCTGAGGGTTGACTAAGCTCAGGCACCCTGCTGGGCTTTGGATTTTCCTGGTTGTTCCTAAGCACAGGCATTTGTAATGTCTGTTTGTTGACTGTTATTGAACCTGCTCGATGAGATCCCAGGGCCCTACCTGCCTCCAGTCTTCCAGGCCAGCAAAATGGCCAACCTGCTAGTCTCAAAGCTACGTGGCCCCTCCTATTCCTGGCTTTTCAGCTCTTCCAAACGAGGGAGGAAGTCAGGCCTCAACAAATCCAGCCACTCTCTTTTGGCCCCTTGCTTGCTGCTCCGCAGGGTAGGGGTTGTGATATCGAAATCTTGCAGGAGGCTGCCCTACATGGCGCCCACTCTGTTTCTGGGCCACATGGAGCAAACCATGACAGCTTGGTGCATCATTGCCTCTTTCCTGTCAGGGAGGCCCTTCGGGAACGTCCTAGGCCAAAACGCCTGAGTGCAGGCCCACTCTAGAGCGCAGTGCGCAACACATACCACAAAGCACATGGGTTCGGTTCAGGGATGAAGGTGCATCTCCCTCCCACCAGGGCGGCTCTCCAGAGGCTTTCTGACACAGCCTACCACATGACTCTCCTCCTAGAGTGACATTTTGACTGCAGAGTTTAACAGCAACAGTGACTTCTGGCCTTCTGAAGTTGGCAGCAGGGAAATGAACTGGAGAAGTAACAGGCGGGAACCACTCTGTGAAGACATTCTGTATCCTGCACAATTTCTGTTTGTTGTTGGCTGGTTTTGTTTTTTCTTCTTCCTTCTATCCTTTTCCAAGCATGTGCATGTGTGTGCATTTGTGTGTGTGTGTGTGTGTATGTGTATGTGTGTGTTTTCAAGTGGCAGAAGATATTTTCCGAATACACTGTGCTGGCACTGCCAAGCACATGCTGAAGCCAAGGTTATAAAAAGCAGCTGCAGAGAGGCTTGATGGAAAGGCTTGTCCCTATCTGGCTTCCAGGACACAAACTTACCTTTAAGACTCTCGCTTTCTTCACCAGGCACCCCAGAGGGATACACGTGCAGCCAGTGTGCGGCTCCGCCTCTTACTCTTCTAGGTTTCGCAATGGTGATGCTCGAGGCACTTGAGCGGCAGGTCCTTATCATCCCAGAAGTCCCCTGGAGCCTCATGCTCAACTGGATTTGATGACGCACACCTGGAATCCCAGGGCTTGGGAGGTGGAGGCAGGAGGATCAAGAGTTCAAGATCATCCCGGACTACAGGACAAGTTCGAAACCAGCCTAGGAGATATGAAATCCTGTCTCCAAAGTTCCTCCCCGCCCCACCCCCAAAAGAATCTCTCTCACACATACACCCCAAAAACTGTTCTAAGATTTATGCTACAGATGCCTGGAAGGCTCAGCGGGGCAGAGTAAGACTGGACTGGAATAGTGAGAACATGGTGGCCCCCATGGGTCAGTTATCCTGCCAACCTCTGCCTTCCCGCATGGTGTGTGTGTGTGTGTGTGTGTGTGCGTGTGCGTGTGCGTGTGCGTGTGTGTGTGTGTGTGCGCGCGCGTGTGCGTGTGTGTGTGTGTGTGTGTGTGCGCGCGCGAGTGCGTGTGTGTGTGTGTGTGTGCGTGTGTGTGTGTGTTCATCTCTGTGTGTATGGCTGGAAGCCAGACATTAACTCCAGGGCTCTCCCTCTATTGCTGACCACCTTATTGTTTGAGAAAGGCCTCTCATTGATCCTAGACTGTGCTGCTTTGGCTCGACTAGCTGAACAGAGAGCCCCAAAGTTCTCCCTGCTTCCATGGCCCCACCCCAACTCTAGGGTCACAGGCAGCTGACCCAAAAGTCCAACTTTTTATATGGGTGGGGGAGAGGTCCAAACTCAGGTCCTTACACTAGCTCAGCGGGAACTTTACCTGGTGAGCCACCTCCCTAGTCACAAGAAAGACATTCTTTGCATGGAACCAAGACTCCCAGTCTGTAACCTCCCCCAGGTGTCACTCATTCCCATCCAGTGATCAGCTCCAGCTTCACACTGGGGATCTTGTCTCCTCCTGCCCGTCCTGAATCGTGGGACATCCTACACTGACTATACACACTTCCACTGATGCTTCTGGCCTGCAGGGATCCTCCTTGCTCCCCTCCCTCAGCTCAGGTCTAGTGAAGACAAAGGTAACCTTTACTGTGGCTCCCTGGGGGTGACTAATTGGTTAATCCTAGGAAGGCCCTTTGAAGATGAAACACCGGTGTTACTCATAGGCTGAAGGCAAGCACCTGCCCTAGGCCAGGCCTGAGTCAGCTGAGAATGGCTTCCCACCTGTATACAGGCTGGGCCAGCCAGCCTAGGTCCTGCTCAAGGTCAAGACTGTCCCACAGGAGGGCACAGCAGTACCAACTAAGGGGGATGGAGAGGTCTTGGGGGCCTGTGTGGGGTAGGCTGTTCTGAGCCTGAAAACTCGGCCCTACTGAAATTCACATGGTGCGTGCGGAAGCCCTCAGATCACGCTGCCAAGGAGACAGCGTATGCAGCAAATCTTGATCAAGACAGTATTTCCTGGCCATTGTTTGGGAAAACCATTTTTCCCACAGCAAATTCCTCGTGAGCCACGACCCATCTCTCTCTCTCTCCTACATCCTTAGCCATCGCTGGTGAACGGGAAGAAGAGATGCCAGCCTAAGACTGGGGGAAGAGATACGAGCGGATTGTGCATTTCCTTGACTGTCCCACAGCTCTTAACGAGGGCAGAGGTGATGGCTGAGACAGGGTCTCACTATTAACACCAGGTGGGCCCTTGAACTCACTGTCTAGCCCAGGCTAACCTTTCACAATCCACTTGCTTCAGGCTCCTGGGATGCCTGGTCATCCCATCTGTCTGTGGGAGACTAAGAAGCTAGGCCAAGCATGATGGTGGATGCCTATCATCCCAGCACCCAGGAGGGAGAGGCAGAAAAACCAGGAGATCAAGGGTAGCCTGGGCTACATGAAACCCTGTTTCAAAAAAAGAAGCAGGAGGAAGGAAGGAAGGAAGGAAGGAAGGAAGGAAGGAAGGAAGGAAGGAAGGAAATAAGGAAGGAAGGCCGGTAGGCTGGGTTAGAAGTTAGAGACCACAACAGAGATGGAAGGAGGGAAAGGCCCTTGTGACCATGCTCTGCGTGCACCCTCGACCCTTCCAGGATTCTGACACCACATCTGGAAGCCAAGAACAGACCGCCTTTAAGATGCACCCCAGCATCAGATTCCCCACCTCCTGCCCGCCTGCACAATCCTATAGTGTCCTAGTGTCCCCTCTCCTCTCTGCACCCCTGCCCCACCTTCCCTCTGCCCTCTCACCCCTCCAACCCCACAACCCCCACTATGTCCTTCTTCCAGAAAACAACCCCAGGGCCAGAAGGATTTCAGGCACATCTGCTTTTTCTTCTAAAGCCACAAGTTCCTAATAACTTATTCTGCACCTCTTCCCTCATGCCAACTGCTTGGGGGCCCAGAGACTCTGAGACACTGGGATTGTCACAGCTTAACAAACAAACAGCTGGATGTCCTGGTGCTTGTCAATCCCGCGCTCACTCGCTCACTCAGGAGGCTGAGGCAGGTGGATCCCTGTCAGTTCAAGGTCAGCCTGGTCTACACAGTGAGTTCAGGGCCACAGAGTGAGATTCTGACTCCAGATTAAATTAAAATTAAAACAAATAAAAATCCGCAATAAACCAGGAGGGACTGTTGGGAGCTTGACACCAGGGGAGGGAGGAGGCAGAGGAGAGGGGGTGACTGAGGCTTGTGTTGGGCCAAGGGGCAGGGCACAGCAGGGGACTGAACTGAGAAGCCTTCTGTGTGTTCAGGGTAGCTGCAGAGGTGGAAGCAGCAATTTGAAACGCTGTCAGAGAGGAGCCTCTTTTCCCAGTTCTTACACTGCCATCAAGTGGCCCAGCGAGGCAGTGCAGGAGGCCTGAGGCAGCCTAAGGCACCCGGAGGAAGAAACGGGGTGGGGCCTTATTTACCTAGGGGCCTAGAAGGACCCCTCAGGAACTGAGGAGCAGCCTAGAGCACTGAGCAGTGTGGTAAATAGCAATCCCTAGCAGCATCTGCAGAGATGTGTACAAGGCCTTTCCGGGCATGTGCAGTGTGTATGCTAGGCACATCCTGTGGACTTCCTGCCAGATGTGGAGACATCTCTGGATGCATCAGTACAAAAGCCACTGTCTCAGCTGGGCATGGTGACGTAAACCAATGATCTCAGTAGGCAGAGGAATCTTTTATGTTTACTGTATGGGTATTTTATGAGGCTTTTGCCTGCATCTATATCTGTGCACCATATGTGTGTTCATGGTAACAGGAAGGAGAAATCAGGTCCTCTGGAACTGGAGAGCAGACGGCTGTGAGCTGCCCTGTGGTGCTGGGAATGGAACCAGCCATCTCTCCAACCCCACAGGCAGGAAGATCTTGATCACAAGTTCAAGGCCAGCCTGACCTATGTAACAAACCCTGTCTCAAAAATGAAAGGGAGGGGATAAGATGGCTCAGCGGGTGAACCACTTGCTGCACAAGCATGAGGACCTGAGTCCAGGTCCCCAGCACCCATGTTAATTTCAAAACACTAGGCAAGCCACGTTGGCACACACTTATAACCCCAACACTTACTTAAGAGGTTGAGGCTGGTGGATCTCCATGTGTTCAAGGTCAGCCTGGTCTACATAGTGACTTCCAGCTCAGACAGAGGTACAAAATGAGGCCTTGCCTCAAACTAACAAAACATTAAGCAGACTGTCCTAAAGGTCTTCCCAGCTCTAAGGCATTAGATCCACCTGATCCCACACAGTACACCTCATTTCCCAAGGCCACATTCTATTTCAGAAAATAAAGGGTCCTTCCTAAAGAGACTGCAGCCTTATGAACTATAATGCTGAACACAGAACAGCACATAAAGTGTCAGCAAGTATGACTAATTGTTAGCTCTACCTTTTCAATCACTGTTCTCTGGGATGTCAGTTTTATCTCACACCCTGCTGCTTACACCAATGCCTTTCTTCAGATTTATCTGTTCCCCCAAGATGAATGAGGCTAGCCAACACCCTGCCGTGGAGGGGAGAGGGGCTCATGGGACTGCACCCCGCCTCCTATGATTCTAGGATGCTAACAGTGCTGGGGTGCTGATGCAGAGACTAACGAGGTTCTTATGCTCCTGTAAACAGCCCCTGATGGCCTACGGAACACACATAAGACACGGAGGTAGAGTGGACTAGCTGCGGAGAGGACCGGGAGTCAGAAGGGGACAAGAAAGGGTGACGGGTGTTGAATCTGATCAAATATACTATGTATGCATATTAAAATGTCACTATGTATAATTAATAATGTCCTAATAAAGCATTAAACACCTGTCTGTCCTAAACTTTTCACCCAAGGAAGTAAAGGTCTGTAAATGGGGGTGGTGAAATGGCTCAGTGGGCACAGGAAGCTGCTGCTGAACTGATCCTTGTTTGATGCCTGGAAGGAGAGAAATGACACCCGAAAGCTGTCCTCTGACCTCCACACTCAAGCCCTAGCATGTTCCCCGCTTCACATGGAAATAAATAAACATTCAAAAAAACTTAACTAGGGCTGGAGAGGTGGCTCAGAGGTTAAGAGCATTGGCGGCTCTTCCAGAGGTCCTGAGTTCAATTCCCAGCAACCACAGGGCGGCTCACAACCACCTATAATGAGATCTGGTGCCCTTTTCTGGCCTGCAGGTGTACACGCAGGCAGAGACTGTATGTGTAATAAATGACTATAAATGGCTCATTAGTATGAACATTTATCTATTTTTTCCTCTCATTTCACTGTTTATTTATTCATTTATAGCGTGTACGGGGCAGGGGTAACTTTAGGAGCTAGCTCTCTCCTTCCACCATGTGGGTTCTGGGGCTGAATTCAAGATTGCTTGGCAGCAAGAACCTCTTCACTCATGACCTAGCTCACCGGCTCCTTTTCTTATTTGTTTATTTAAAGACAAGATCTCATATTGTGTTGATTGCCTTGGCGGGCTACTTAGTCTAGGGTTAGTAGCCCGCCTGGCAGTTCAGTTATTCCAGGGTCCCGGAGAGGCACTACCTGGAAGATATGGGCTAGGAGACAGAAAGAAGGCCATGCAAAGTTTGTCAGAGCCTCCGTTTATTACAGATGGGGTACAGCTTTATATATGGTAAAGAGTTGGGGGATGGGCACAGGGGCCTGGGCTCTTGCCGCGTGGTTCACGTTGGTCACATGGTCCGAGTTGGTCACGTAGGCAGGAGGTTATCTTCAGTCAAGTCACTGTAGGCCTGGAAGTTGACACACCTAGGTCCCTAGATAGTTTGGAATGTGGGGTGGGTTCCACTAACAGATAGCTCTCATTAACAGCCAATTTGGGTGTGGGGTAGGCTTTGATTCCTAACACAATTAGGGGTGTGGGGTTCTCTGCAGACTCCCCAGGGTGATGGTTCCTGTAATGATTTTAGGAGGAAATTGGCTCCTGACAATATTGCCCAGGTTGGATTCAAATTTTCTTTTTTTTTTAAACATTTATTTATTTATTATGTATAGTGTTTTGTCTGTCTGTATGTGTGCTGGCCAGAAGAGGGCACCAGATCTTATTACAGATGGCTGTGAGCCACCATGTGGTTGCTGGAAATTGAACTCAGGACCTCTGGAAGAGCAGTCAGTGCTCTTAACCACGGAGCCATCCCTCCAGCCCGGATTCAAATTTTCTATGTATCTAAAGCTGGCCCAGGACTGAAGACGTGAGCAACCAAGTTTCAATTTCTCTACTCAGGTGCTCTGGATTTATCAAAGAAATAGAAAATATTTGCCTGTTCATGCTAGTGCTCCCGTGGAACTGGACAGAGGGAGCTACCCAGAAGCCACTGCTCCTTCTAGCTCACAGGTCACAAAGGGGCACCAGGCATTGTCTGAGTGTTCCCTAAAATGACAGTAGTGGCCTCTAGTAGTAATGGCCATGTCTAGGCAACAGCAGAGAATTTATTTGAAAAATGTTTTGGTTTTGTTTACTAGACTCAAAATAACCATTTTATTTTTTGTTGTTGTTGTTTTGAGACAAGGTCTCAATAAGTAGCCCTGACTGGCCTGAAGTTTGCTATGTAAACCAGGCTGTTCTTCAGAGATCACCTGTCTCTGCTGGGATTAAAGTTATATGCCACCATGTCTGTTTGTGGTACATATGTGCTGTGGGATTCCTCACTGTATGCTGTGAATACCATTGGCGAATAAAGAAACTGCCTTGGCCTGTTGATAGGGCAGAACTTAGCTAGGTGGGGAAAACGAAACTGAACACTGGGAAAAAGAAGGCGGAGTCAGGAGAAGTCATGTATCCCGACAGAGACAGATGCCAGAACTTTACCCAGTAAGCCACAGACTCGTGGCAATACACAGATTAATAGAAATGGGTTAAATTAAGACGTAAGAGTTAACCAATAGGGGCTGGAGAAGTGGCTCAGGGGTTAAGAGCACTGCCTGTTCTTCCAAAGGTCCTGAGTTCAATTTCCAGCAACCACATGGTGGCTCACAACCATCTGTAATGGGGTCTGGTGCCCTCTTCTGGCTGCAGGCATACATGCAGACAGAATACTGACAATACTGTATACATAATAAATAAATAAATCTTAAAATAAAAGAGCAACTCTAAAAAAAAGTTAACCAATAACAAGCTACAGCTAATGGGCCAAGCAATGATTTAATTAATACAGTACCTCTGTGGTTATTTCAGGAATCTGAGTGGCCGGGAAATGAATAAGCAGCCTCCTACTACATGTATGTTTGTATATACAGATATATACATATGCATGTGGAAGCCAGGGGACCACCTCAGGGGTCGTTCCTCAGGTGCTCTACTCTTTTATTTTTCGCTGAGACCTCTCAGTGGCCTGAGACTTTGGAAGCAGGCTGGGCTGGCTGACCTGTGAGCAGTTTCCCAGACAACTCATTGTCCCGTGCTTAGGGCTGTCTTTGGCATGGCATAGAGTGGGTCCTGCTGTTCACGGCATGTAGAAGCCAAGAGCAGCCCTTTCTGGATGTAATATGAGTATCTGCCACCAGGTGGTGGTGGCTCACGCCTTTAATGGGAACACTGGGGAGGCGGTGGCAGGCAGAGTTCTGTGAGTTCGAGACCAGCCTGATCTACAAGTGCTAGTCCCAGGACAGGCTCCAAAACTACATGGAGAAATCGTGTCTCAAAATCAATCAATAAATAAATAAATCGTGTTTATGAACAGGAACCCTAGATGACTACCACACATAGTCGGGCCTGGCCAGGACTATCTGGCTAGAGTTACTCACTCACGGGTCTGGATGGAGCAGCCCCTCCAGGCATCCAGTGACGCTTTGATAGATCTCTGCTTGCCAGGACTATCTTCTGCTAGCTTCTCTTCCTACCATTATTCTGTCATTAAAATGTTTTGTCCCGGGCTTGGTGGCACATGCCTGCAATCTTAGGTAATCAGGAGGCAGAAGGAGGTTTGAAAGCAAAGCTTTTCTGGGCTACAACATAAACTTGAGACTAGCCTCGACTACATTTAGCAAGACCATCTCAAGTAAGTAAATAAATGGAAAAGTAATCGGGTATGGTGGCAAATGCCTTTAATACTGGGGATGTAGCTCAGTGTTTTCCTAGCTAAGTGAAGCTCAGGGTTCAGTCCCCAGGACCCTGGAGCGGTGGTATGTGCATGTGTTGATATAATTTGGTTAGGTTGTGAGAGTGATGGGGCTCCCCTGTTTCATGTCTTTGTGAGGCCAAATAAGATCAGTAACTACACCTCCTCTGCACTTTTCCTTTTTTTACCACATGTGGGGAGCAGCTAATACAAGCAAGGTCAATAGAATCTTGTCCAACAGAAGGACCTTGTCAAATCTGGCGCCCTCTAAAGCAAAGGGGGAGCACCCATGTTGTGACCCCAGCACGTGGATATGAGACAGAATTAATTCAATGTGATCCTTAGCTATATAGCAAGCTTGAGGCCAACTTGAGTTATGTAAGATACTATCCCAGAAAGAAAAAAGGGCTAGAGATGTAGGGGAATGTGGTACAGTAGTGGTGATGGGATATCCCGACGTATCGAGAAGCCAGGATATACTCAGAGCCGTGATAGGACAGCTCTAGAGGCTGGAGCTGCAATGGGACGGCTCAGCCCTGGAGGAAAGGTGTCCTATCAGGAAGCTAGGCTACGTGAAGCTGGTATGTGGTGGGGGATGGTCTTCCCGAAGGATATATGGATCCTGTTCCTCTCCTGGAGAGGGGCTACAGCTGATTTTTGCTCTGTTCCTTTGGGGAGCGTCTTAGCAGAGTTATCTGCTTCTTCTCCGGCCCAAGATGCTTCTTCTGCTAACTCTCTGCTAAAGAGAAGCCCCTGCAGAAATGTAGCAATCTCCTCCAGCTCAGGCGTCCTAGCAAGGATCTTCTGTTCTGCTCCACCTTGCTGAGGCCCCCACTAGGGATCATCTCAACAAGGTTTTTCAGCTCGGTCCCCTAAAGGATGTCCCAGCCAGGTTCTCACCCAAGACTCTTGAGAAAGAGATTTGGGAAGAAATTCAGGAGGGTGGCTGCCTCTGCCAGGGAGGGATTAAGCGCAGCTCTTAACTGAAGGGGTGGAGAGGCTTATATAGGGTTTCTTAGGGGTGGAGTTTTCCCAGGGAGAAGGGGGATTGGTCAGGGGCAGAGATGGCTCTGACCTCATGGTCAAACTGTTTCTTTTACTGGTCCTTTTTAGCTTTTTGAGTCTAATCTTAGGACCAGGACATATTTCTGATGTGGGAGTGATTTCTTTCTTTTTTTTTTTTTTTTTTTTTTTTGGTTTTTCGAGACAGGGTTTCTCTGTGGCTTTGGAGCCTGTCCTGGAACTAGCTCTGTAGACCAGGCTGGTCTCGAACTCACAGAGATCCACCTGCCTCTGCCTCCCGAGTGCTGGGATTGGGAGTGATTTCTTATTAATAAAGAAACTGCCTAGACCCATTTGATAGGCCAACCCTTAGGTAGGCAGAGTAAACAGAACAGAATGCTGGGAGAAAGAAGCTGAGTCAAGGAGTCGCCATGATTTGCCCACTCCAGGCAGACGCAGGTTAAGATCATTCCTGGTAAGCCAGCTCGTGGGCTACACAGATTATTAGAAATGGGTTAGATCGATATGTAAGAGCTAGCCAATAAGAAACTGAAACTAATGGGCCAGGCAGTGTTTAAAAGAATACAGTTTCCGTGTAATTATTTCGGGTAAAGCTAGCCCTGCGGGCGGCCGGGTGCCGGAGACATAGCCCACCGCTCCTATTACAACATATTTCTTTCACTGGCTCCAACTCTAGGGGCAAAGTGTGTTTCTTTGACACTAGTTTCAGAGCCAGGGCACATGTCTTTAGTTCTGGGTTCAGGGATAAAGATCTTTCTCCTTCTGGCCCAGGTCTCAAATACAGGGTGTTTCTTTCACTGGCTCTGGGTTCAGAGCCAGGGTGCTCAGTGATTGGTTGGTTTCCTGCTCCAGTTGTCCCTTTTACCCTACAAGAGAGGTGACCCAGTTGTTAGGTGCACTTCCTGATCCTACGGAGAACCAGGTTCCCGGCATCTACACCAGGATGCTCACAATTGCCTGTACCTCCAGTTCCAGAGGACCTCTAAGTGTGCCTGTACATGCATAAGTGTCCCTTTAAAGGAAGGATGCAGGAGGCAGCAGAGCATTTGGAGGGGCCTTACTGGATTCAGTAAGGCTCAAGTCCTAGACTGCAGCAGTGAACCCCGCTGAATTCAGAACCAATCAGCAGGTGTCTGTGGGCCCACCATGTACTTGGACAACTTCAATGGCTGAACATGCTGGGCATGGAATCTTGAAGAAATGGACTCCATGTTTCTGAATAGGAAGTAAAAAGGCACACCTCACTGTGAGTCTTTGTCCCGCCAGCCAGCTCCCAAATCACGACATGGAGACTTATAATTATGAAAGTTTGGCCTTAGGGTGGGCTTGTTTCTAACTAGCTAGCTAAATTTAACCCATTTTTGTTAACTTACCTTCTGTCTCCTTATTACCTCATCTCCGTAGTGCCCATCCTGATGGATCTAGTTCCTTGCGACTCCTTCTCCACATCCTGTGCCTGGAAATCCTGCCTAGCTACTGGCTGTTCAGCTTTTTATTAAACCACAGCACACCCTTGTGTCTGCAGATCAAATACACCAAGCTTTGTCTTCTCTGACATCTCCTGACAAACCCTGCCTGTCACACACAGTGTGGCAAAGAGATGTTCCCTAAATAGATGGTGTTAATGATCCTGGGAGAACGGATGGGAGTGCCTGGTGCAAGGGTAATTTGAGGAAGCCAGGGAGAGTGGTACACACCAGCACTCATGATGCAACTACACACACACACCATATGAAGCCAGCAGCTTCTGGGCCTTGCTCAGCCACCAACCACCACAAAGGCCATGACCCATGTTTCCGTGCCCTGGGATTCTTAGCATTCCAGAGCCCTGCACACAATGGCAGTGTTTGTGGCAACTCAGAGCATGCTGGGAAACTTTTAAATGTCTAAATGAATTATGTGGAAAGATGAGGCAAGAAAACGAAGCCAAGAGGCAGAAGTGGGGTGAGGGCAGCCACCTGGGACTCTGCTGTCCTCTAATAAAGGGTTACTCTCAAGCCCAAACGTCAGAAGCTGTCAGAAACTGAGAGGGGGTAAGAATCTGCAGACTCAGGAAGTCACAGCAGGAAGGCTGGATGTGGACTCTTGGTTTTATTCAGGAGCTCCCTAGCACTGGCTGGAGGATGTTGCCTGCTGAGCCCAGCTTAGCTGGTCAAGGAGTCCCTAGAAACCAAGAAGTTTCCACACCGAAGGCCACGCCTGTCTTGAATGCCCTGGTTCTGTGGTTCCCTGAAGAGGGACAGTCCTCCCCAGCTCTTCCTCTGTGCTGCTACACTCATGGTACTTGCATTCTGTGTTGGATTCAGGAAGCTGTGGCATGGTCCCAGACCCTGACTTCCATCTGCCTGATGTGTTTCATCTGCAATGATTCCACCCCCCTTGGATGGCAAGAAAGCAGCACCCCAGCTGGGGATGTAACTCAGGAGTAGAGCCTAGGACACAAGGCTTGGTTAATAAGCCAGAACAGTCGGGAAGGAGAGGCAAGAGGAACAAAAGTCTAAGGCCATCCTCTCTTCCACATGGCAAGTTCAAGCCTAGTCCGAGCTACAGAAGAGTCTCAAAAATAGATAAAGGACGCTCCATTTTGTGGTAAAGAAACTGAGTCCAAGAGGCAAATAGCAAGCTCTTATAGTGACTTTAGCGGCTGACTGTAAGGAAGGCCATCTTGAAGAGGGACAGGTAAAGAGTAGCCTACCCCACCAGCACGGAGGACCTCAAGCCAATCTGCCTGCCCCTTAGCACCCACCCCTTCTGTGACCTCTGTAGCCTGTGACGTTGTTTTCAGCTCCTTTACCTTGAAGTACCACCAGGAAAGGGGGTGGATCTACCCAGCGCCTGATGCCTCGCATGTGGTGGACCCTTGAGTTGGTTCTGCTTCAGATCCTACCCCCACCGTCCATCTAAATTCCTGCATTTTATCTGCCCTAATTCAGCCCTTCTGAGGCCGGACAACTGCTGGAGAGCTTCATCCCAAACACGGATTACTTCCTAGGCCAGTCCCATCCCAGCCTTCCCCTTCCCTTGACAGCCTGTCCTGGTAAGTGCAGGGCAGGGACCAGAGAAACGAGACACCGTCCTCCCACGCCATCTACCATGCACAAACCAGCAGTCCCAGCGCTCCTCTCCCCCCTGCCTGGTACAGCAGGGTCTGGTCACCTCCCCCCACACCCCGCCTTCTAAAACACCAGACCTTTGTCCCTTGTTTGATTGAAGCTTATGAGTGCAGGGCTGTCCCTTAGAAAGATGCTTTTGCCCAGGGCTATGGCCAGTCCCAAGCTCACAGCCTGGAACACAGCAAACAAGCAACAGGAACCACCTATCAGTCCCCCATCCTGGATCACCTTCTTCGCTCCTCATCGGTCTTGGCCCTGTCCTTGCACAGCTGGAATTAGCTTTTTTTCTGTCTCTAACTGTGTGGATGGGCTGGAGGGGGGAAAACAGGACAAGGGGATGGGACACGAGATGACACAGCCCAATCGTCTGTGTGTCTGCTGCAATGTCCTGTGCATAGGAAGCTCTGTTAGGTAACTGAATAAAAAACAAAAGGTGCACCGAAATATGGACACCCACTGTGTTTAGGTGTCCCTAAGGGATGGTAGGGAGGCGGGAAGGCCAGCACCCTGCAGTTCCTACAGGTGACACTAGGTGGCACAAAGAATGTGTTGCAAGAAAGGCTTGTCATTTCCGTAGAGGGTTTAAAAATGGCTGTCAGCAGGACACACTGTAATCACTAGGTTTTCCAGAGACAAACCCCGTGGGACATTCACTCATACAGGTCCAGATCCGAGTGCCCAAAAGACGGTGGGGCCTTCTAAACAGTGCAGCCTGGCTTAGGGAGCTCTCTTTTTTCTCTATGCAGGCCTTCACTGGGTTGGATGAAATCCATCCACACTATGGAACAATCAGCTTCACTGTGCATGGCCAACCCAGTGAGATTCTCATGCAAGGACACTCTCCAGTGTGAGCAACTTTCACAGCCACACCGGAGCTGAGAGGCCATGTCTTCTTCTGCCTTCCCCTCTCCCAGCAGCACGGAGGTCAGGTGTGCAAAGCCGTGGCCTTGCACTTCCCTCATCTGCCCAGATCAGTAGCCAGTCTCTTTCTCCTTTTCTCACTAATCACTGAGTGGGCAAGGCAGAGACCCAAGGGTAGCCTAAAGTGAACCTTTCTTAATTTATCTTATCAAGACAGTCTCACTGCTGGCCTGAAAATTGGGGTAATCCTCCTGCCTCGGTTCCAGTCAGAAATGACAGCCGCACACCATCACAGCCCACTAGGCAGAATTATCAAGGGTGCTATCCTGACCTATGAAGATTCTGTACTTGGCAGTTTCAGTATTTTAATATATTCAAGGTCTGTGAATGGAGGTAAGAGGTTTAGCTGGAGGAGGAAGCGGGTGTCGAGACTGCATTCCACCCTCCCAGCAAAAGACAGTGCTGCCTGCAGGAAACGGATAGGCAAATCTGCAGGCAGGAGTCATATTTACTTATACAGAAGCTTAACTTCCCACTGGCAAACCTGTTAACCCAAGAAATTTCTACATGACCCCAGGTACTGGGTCCATGAAAGACAAATTAAACATTACTGGTAATAAATCATAAAGGCATTTATTTCAAAACGATGAGGTGCATATGAATGAGATGAATGTGCTCTTACATTATATAATTTTAGGCGAGTATCATCTGATCCTGGAGAGCGCCTTTAGAATTTCACAGCTGGTCAGTATTCCAATTTTATAATTAGTTCAGAACACTCTACATAAACACAGCATGACGTGGAAGAAGTGTTTAGGATCATTCCAAAAGTGCCCGAAATTCTGCTGTAACATCAAGTCAAAAACAAGTTTTTTCATGAAACTCAAACTCTTGAAAAGCAAAGCATAGAGGCAAATAAATGCCTGTGGCCCCAGCCTTGGAAGTTACAGCCTCTTTGAGCTACTCAAGGCTATCTCAGGACCAAGACAAGATCCAGACCCATCAGTGACAGGGTCTGATCCTGGCGCTGACACTGAGCACTTGGGGGGAGGGGGCAGGGGAAACGACACAGGCAGCTGGATCTACGTACTGGACTCCGTTTTAAATAAACAGGCATGGAAGCACACACCTGTAAACCAAGCATTCCACAGATGAACACAAGAGGATCAGCGTGAAAGTTATTTAAAAAACAAAATGAAAACAAAGTAGTGAAACAACCCCAGCTCCCTTCCAATGAGCTCAGCCTTATCAATTTATTCTAATTCAAATCCTTCCAGCCTCCACAGGGTCCAAAGCTGGCCTCAAACTCACAATTCTGTCACCCAGATGATGGGAGCACAAGTGCCCCCCCCCACGACAGATGGCTGCAAGGGGGCTGTTCTACTATGACCATGCACTAATAGGCAGAGTGATACATTCAGCAACTCCAGCACTTGAGAGGCTAAGGCAAGAAAGTGGAGACTGAAAGGGGGTTACTCTGCCAGTGGAGCCCTAACACAGGAAACGGAGGGCCTTGAGGAATGTGATCCGGACAGCATCGCCAGCACACACTGTGCCAACCCTAGCCTCTGAAAGGCTTTATCCCTCAGGGGTTAACTGTCACCCCCTAAACTGCTTTGAGGTTAACTCATCAAAGCCTGCAACATGGCGTGTAGCCCAGCGAGGCCCAGTAAGTCCGTCTCCACTACGTTCAGATCACACCTGCACGTGCCAGGCCCACCTACCCACCCCCTAATGAAGGCCTGCTAAACCATCCTCCAGAGTCAACTCTTTGCCTTCCAGCCCCCCTGCTTCTTGGTAAAATTTGACTCTCGGCAGTTTTTGCATGAAGCCTCACCATGCTGCCAGGATCCTAATGTACTAAAATGGCCTTAAAAGGTTCATTTCACAATGCCGTCACTTTTTGTGTGTGCCCCACCACCCCCACACACGTACAGACATAAGACAGTACCTTACTTGTATTGGTAGCAGTAAAATTACACAATTCTTGCGTCCCAAAGCAGAAAAAGAAACTGCTTAGTGCGATTTTGTAAATAAATCCATCAAGTTGAGCTATAGAAGTTTTTTTTTAATATTTCAAAAATGCTACTGAGTTGTTATGGTCCAGACTTTCAACAGTAACTAGGTATTGTCATCAAGTATCTGGTGTCTCGGTCACCAGGAAACATGGTCCCTTTTAGAGACAGCAGTCTAATAACTACGATCACTCTGGCTGCCAGACACTGCCCCCACCCCAGACTACACAGAAGCCCTCACCTACTGGCATTAAGGCAGAGCTTCGTAACTTGGAATTTGGATACTTTCCACACTGGAAGTCGGGGAGTGATGGGCTTTTTTTGAGGGGTAGGAGCGGGTGAGGGCACACAGCTTTTCCAAAAGAACACTAACCTAAAAGGCTGGTGTGCTTTCTAGTCACCAAAACCAACCGCATTCAGCTCTGCAAATACATACCAAGCCACATGCTCTCCAAACCCTTTAATACAGCTGAGTCACAAGCAATAAACACTTTCTCTGTTAGAAGGGAGATTCGTTGTCATGATCACACACCAAATTCCCCATTTCTTCAGCAGGAACACTGAAGTGGATGTTCTGGTCCACAGGTAGACTCAAGGTCATGAAGGCAGGTGGACAATGAGATAAAAGGAACACCAACACCTGGATTTTGCCTAAGTGTGCACACTAAGGGCATTTACACCACCTTCCAGGCAGCTCTATTTAAAATGCTTTTAGTTATGGAATAACAGGGGCACCCAACAATACACCTTTGGCCAAGGCAGCATGCCAACATGCTGTAACATGCTCATACCCAACTACCCCCTGCAACACTCGAGCTGCTGTTCTAATACTATTTGTGTATCACTGCCTAGCACCAAGGCTTTCTGGCTCGAGAATAGTGTTCAACACTTGCTTCTGTAGAGGAAAGCAGTCCTTCACACATAGCTAGTGTTCAAAGGCGACAACGCTGATGCCCCACATCCATTACTTAAAAAAAAAAAAAAAGGCCGCATCGCTACCCTCTCCACTGTCATTGCAGAGGAGCCAGCCCACCCAACACACACTGTAAGACACCTCTCCAGCAGTGCCCTACCAGTCCCGTTCCCACCCCACCTTCCCCTTATCTGGGCTGATGCAGGACAATGTCTTGACCAGTCACCGTTATGATGCTCATCCCTGGGGTGGCTCTATACCCTACCAGCGTACATGTCTACCTAGCACTGTTTTTTTTTTAAATATTTATTTATTATGTATACAATATTCTGTCTCTGTGTGTCCGCAGGCCAGAAGAGGGCACTAAATCTCATTACAGATGGTTGTGAGCCACCATGTGGTTGCTGGGAATTGAACTCATGACCTTTGGAAGAGCAGGCAATGCTCTTAACCACTGAGCCATCTCTCCAGCCCGAAAGCACTGTTTTAAAAGGTTCAGGATCAAAGGCCTGGCAAGGGCTTATAGACAGGCTCAAATGTGTGCCTCTGGGCCTGGCATTCCACCAGAAACTACTAGAGCAAGGTTCTTACATGAAGGGAGTTGTCCAAAGTTGTTATGTACACGCCAATCAGAGGCAGAAACTAGTTAAGCCTTACTCCAGGTTCTTCCTATATGCACATGACCATCACAACAAACCCATGGAAAAGGTGAGGAAAGCCAAGCAAGTCTAAGGCATGGAGGCCGACGAGCTGCCCCTGAGAATGCTGCTCGGTGAACAGATACCAGCACGGACCCCAAGGCCTTCACCCTCAGCTCACCAACAGCCCACGTCACCAGGTGATCTGCTGAGTCAGCCACATCTGTCCAGATGACACCGTCATCCCCGGGACTGAAGAGACACACTGGTAAAGGCAGAAAGGGAGGAGACACGCACACGTCGACCCTCACAACTGCCCCACAGACAAGCTCCTGGTTAACTGACAAGGTAGCAAGAGGATCACATCAGCCAACAACTGACAAAGAAGCTATCCTACTGAGAGGTTTAACTGAGAAACACCAAGCCAGGCAAACACGCAAATTCAGAATATAAACAAGTGCAAGCCCTGGTTGTTCTGAAATAACCATCAGTCAACAGCTGGAGATGGACCTGAAGACACTCAACGGAACCAATCAGGCTCCACACTAAAGAGCCACCCCCAGATGAGCAGACCGACATTCTCAGTCCACACAGAGCTGAATGAGCGGACAGCAGGCAAAGCTACCTGCAGCCAGGTGCTTGGAATACTAGGAGTTAGTGCCCTAACTAACATTAAGCCACAGATGTGGACTAAGTTTTTAAGGAAACACGGGGAGGAATGGGATCACTAACAGCACACCAGCACACTTCACATGTTCAAGAGTAAACAGAAAGAAACGGTCTCTGTAAGATTTTAATGCTCAGTTTTCACAAACACATGTTTCTATACAATTTTATGACTTACAGTAGTAAAGTGTACTAGTCTTTAAAAATGGGCATTATTCAACTATCCTTCTTACTCTCTTCCAATCTTTCAAAATTCATCACTGGGTGTTTTTATCTCAGTAATACTCTACTTACTGTATTTATATTTGAATTCCATGTCATAAGAATAAACGAAATCCATGATATTTTGGTTAACTCAGTGTATTTATAAAATGAAAAGTCCTATCAAAATACTTTTCACTGGAAAAAAATAAATAGAACAGACAATGGATCTACTCAAAGCACACATTCACTTTGGTAGACTTCAGTGTAGGACAGTTCATGACAAGCACATTTGCCCTTATTCCCCCAGAGCTGAGCAGCTTCCAAGCTAATGGTTAAATCATTTTTAACAGATTTTATAGTGTTGATATCTGGCTCATTCCACATCATCTTCAGCCAAGCTCTGAGCACTTACAATTCTCTGTAAAGAAAAAGAAAATTAATGAGAATGGTCTAACTTCAGCTTACACTAACCCTTGCTCGAGTTCCCCCATCCTGACACAGACCCCACACTTCACACATTGCTATCTGAGACAAGACCAGCTGGGTATGGAGACAGCCCGGCAATCTCAGCGCCAGGGCTGCTGAGGGGAGGGGACTGGTGGTGGTGTTGGGGTGTCACCACACAAGCTTCAGTTTCACACCAGAACCCAAGTGAATAGATGAAGTACAAGGCAGAATGCTCTGTCAATTATGTAGTAATCTACAGACTTTTCACCCCACACAAACCAAGGACAGCAGCTGGCGCTCTTACCAAGCTGTGTTCCTACAGGTCATTTCCCTTCCAGCCCCCAGCCATTACAAGAAGCAATACTGCATTCCAAAATTAACACCCTCCCCCTCAAATCTACATTTAACTGACAAAAACAGGTAATAGAGTAATACACCTGTTGAGAATTTAGATGCTAACCAGGCAAACCTACGACACTCTTCTAGGCTGCTTTGGCCTGGACTTTCTTTGTTCTCAACAGTCCCTGGACTGGAAGATCAGGCGCCAGTGTGGCAGTACTGAGTATCTGGGATGGTAAGGCCTAGGGGACAGTGATGAGATCTGCCACGTACCGCTCTCCAACTCAGTTCCTGAAAGAACAGTTAACCCGATTCCCAGCTCTTCACTGCCCACTCCACACAGGGCTGGTTCCCCTTCCAATTCTGTGTCACACTGTGACATAGCCAGGTGGCTCCTGGACTGATATACAACAGCTAAATCAATGTCCAGAACTGGCTTTGATTACAGCATCACAAACTACAGAAGTTACCCCTTCAACAGCACATAACGTTAACTGGGGTGAGGACAGAATGGAACCATATTCATCTAAATTTAAAACTTAGTTCAAGGGCTGGAGAGATGGCTCAGTGGTTAAGAGCATTGACTGTTCTTCCAGAGGACCTGAGTTCTATTCCCAGCAACCACATGGTGGCTCACAACCATCTGTAATGAGATCTGGTGCCCTCTTCTGGCCTGCAGGCATACATGGAGAAAGAATGTTGTATACATGATAAATAAATAAAAATCTTTAATTAAAAAAAAAACCTTTAAGTTTAAGTTCTTGTAATCAGTTTTTTGTTTTGTTTTTCAAGACAGGGTAAGACAGGGTTTCTTTCTCTGTGTAACAGCTCTGGCTGTCCTGGAACTCACTATGTAGACCAGGCTAGCCTCGAACTCACAGAGATCCACCTGTGTCTGCCTCCCAGAGTGCTGGGATTAAAGGCGTACACCACCACTGCTGGGTGTAGTTCGAGTTCCTGGTATTCTAAATCTTCTGGAAATCTTGGGGAAATTTAATTTCTCCCCAGGCCTCTTCCAACTTAGCTGAGTTAACCATCGGTGCAAAGGAGCTACAACTGTGACTCAATGATGAAGCCTGCGCCTAACTTGAGTAAGGCACAAAACCATGAAAGAAAAAAGTTGGAAAACTATTAAGTTACTGAAAAACTTTGTGAAAACTTGCTTGCCATCATCACTTTGCTAACTCTGATCCATATGGAACTAGCAATCAGCACATGCAGTAGCTGATCTGAGACTCATTTTGGTCTCCTTAGAAAGAATGCATGGTAATGAAAGTTTAGCCAATTTGTACTTAATGTTTTGAAACAAAAATCTCACTAAATAGCCATGGCTCAGACCCCAAAAGTGCTGGGATGACAGGTGTGTGCTCACACTCAGCTGTATTAACAGTTAATACATGCCCTTTGTCCCTCCCAGGAGAAAATGAGGAATGTATGTCACACAGCACCAGGAGGCAGACAGTACCAAGCCTGACACATGGAACCAGGATGGCCCAGGTTATGCAATCTTGACTTCTGTATCCCCTATGTTAACTAAACTAAAAGCTTGATACGATGTCTGACAAGTGTGCCCAGAGCCTTGAGTACAATGGGCGAGGGCTCTAAAACGCACTGCATCCCGAGCACGAGCCAGCTGGCCTGAACTTAGGGACTCAAATGTAAAGGCCTCACACTCAACACCAACCATGTACACTTATGATTCACATCTGATACAGGTCTGGACCTTATGCTACTCACCTGCTTAATGTATCATTAGGAAAACCATTTCCAGGTCTGGCATATCCAATATTATAATATGCTCAGTAGACTTGCCCCTGAGCATCTAGTCCTCAGACCAATCAATTCATGGGCTACTCTGAGGCACTTACCTGACTAATGGTTGGAAGCTTGGTCAGAAGCATCTGGAACACTGGTGGTGGGAGAGTCTGCTGTAACACTTGCAGCAGCTGCTGAGGCTGCCCACACACAGCAATCGCATTTGTCAGGTGGTCTACACCGTTCTCGTAGTCACCTGCAAGAGTGTACAGAACCACATGTTATCTGGGGCCGTCAAAACATAGGCACCAACAGATCAAATCGGGGACAAGTAAAACAACCGGCACTGAATTTCCCTGCACCCACGGAATGGACGTATTTCACCAGCTGCCTGCTGTGGAGAGTGGGGCACCAGCACCTAGCGTTTCAGAACCCCAAGCATGGTCAGAAATAGCTCAGTCTCTGCCCTCGTGGGAATTATGGTTATCCCACCCGTACAATCTGCCCTCGTGGGAATTATGGTTATCCCACCCGTACAATCTGCCCTCGTGGGAATTATGGTTATCCCACCCGTACAATCTGCCCTCGTGGGAATTATGGTTATCCCACACGTACAATCTGCCCTCGTGGGAATTATGGTTATCCCACCCGTACAATCTGCCCTCGTGGGAATTATGGTTATCCCACCCGTACAATCAGGACACCAGCTGACTGTGCAGCCACCACTCTGACGTGCGTGACCAGTTCCTTTCCTAGGGCATGAGAAGATGTAATGATGCCCATCAGGAGACCCTACCCAGGGCCAGGCCCCAAGACCGTGGGACGTAGAGCTGAAGCTGACTGAATGACTGGCTTACTCAGTTCCTACTCCAGCACACACCAGGCCTCTTCTGAACCAGTTCTGGCAATAACCTTTTCTGCCCATTTGTCAGTGCTGAAATTGCAGCTGGCCAGACCAGAGGAACTAATTCACTCCAGGCTGAAGCACCACCCTGTTGCAAAGAACACACAGTGCCTGGGCCTCCCTAGGGCACCTTGGAAAATCTATTCTTTTAAGTTTTCCTACTCAAATTGGTTTTAATCTAGGAAAAGTCTGGAAATAAGTTTGCTAGTTATTTGAATACAAGAACATCTCTTGACTTTTGGTGAAATCTTCTCTTAGGAAAAAAATCTAAGAAGTTGTGGTCCGTGAGGTGGCTCAGCAAGTAAAGCTAAATAAAGTAAGCCTGGATACCTTAGTTCAATTCCCAGCCTCACCTAAGGGTGGAAGAGGACTGTTTCCAAGTTTTTCTCTGACCCTATACCAACACGTGGAACTCACGTGCATCTCCCACAAACACATTGAATTTTAAAAGGGTTAAGATGATCGCCACCATAAATAAACTCTCTCATAAAACACAATAACACATTATGCATGAAATTCAACTCTAACCGAATCCAGCATAAAATCTGAAATACCAATTTTATTAATGACAGCAACAACTTCAAAAAGTTTTGAATAGGAACCATCCTTGTAGCATGAATAATAAAAACCCAGAGACAGATACTGGAGCTCAACCCAAAGATCAGAAGAGCAAAGCAGCCAACCACTAGAGACACCTTTTACCTCTACCAAATCTTCAGACAGAAAGGGTGAGGTCCTGTCTCTTCCCCTTTATATTTCTTTCTCCACCCAGCCATATAATTTGTCTCCACCTCTCTAGTGCCAGGATTCAAAGTGTGAGCCACCAACACCTGGATCTGTTTCTGGATTGATCTTGTGTAGCCCAGGGTGGCCTTGAACTCACAGAGATCCATCTGCTTCTGTCTCCCGAGTCATGGGCCTAAACGTGTGTGGCACTAGAAGCCGCTCTCTGGTGCCACCGTTCTCTGGCTTCTAGTGACTTAGCTTTGCACTCTGACCTTCAGGCAAGCTGTATTTATACAAATAAAATATCACTACACATCCTATAGTATAGAACAAAATGTTACCCAATTAAGATATTTAGTAGCTGGGCATGGTAACAAATGCCTTTTAATCCTAGCACTCGGGAGGCAGAGGTAGGCTGGCTTACAAATTGAATTCCAGGATAGTCAGAGCTGCTACACAAAAGAAACCCTGTCTCAGAAAGGAAAAAAAATAAAAAGATAATAGATAAGGATGAAAAATAAAACCAAACAACAAAAACAAACCTTCTGATTGAATAAGTGAGGCCCAAAGTAATTAAGTATCTAAATTCTGGACCATGTAACTGATCAGATCTGACCGGAGATGCAAGGAACACCTGGTATGGTGATTACTCTGGCTGTTAACTAGACAAATTGGAAAATTAACTGAAATCCAAGTAGCTGGGCACATCTGAGTTCTTTTTCTTGGTGGGACTATCTAAGGTTGGAAACCCACCCTAAATCCTGGCCACACTTCCTGGAGGCAGCCCACAGACATGACAGAAAGCTGTGCCTTTCTCTCTGCTTGCCCTCACTCTCACCGGCAAATTCAGCTATCCCAAGTCTTTTGACAGTGTTAGAATATACTTCATGGGGGCTGGAGAGATGGCTCAGCGGTTAGGAGCATTGCCTGCTCTTCCAGAGGTCCTGAGTTCAATTCCCAGCAACCACATGGTGGCTCAGAACCATCTGTAATGAGGTCTGGTGCCCTCTTCTGGCCTCCAGGCATACACACAGACAACGTTGTATACATAATAAATAAATAAAAAAAAAAAGAATATACTTCATGATTACAACGTGGACTGAAAACCGGCAGCTCTCTAGGACAGATCCTTGGCCTTTCTGTGACGAGATGCCAGTGTTGGGATTAGTCAGACCATAACTATTCCTGATGACTAGGTGCGTGCTGGCAAACTGGGACACATTCAATCACTATTTGCACTGCACTACGGACGGGCGCCCGTGTGTGCGGGCGCGCGCGCGCACACACATTCTAAATGACTTCAGAGTCACCTGTAAAAATGAAGCTCTCACCTAGCTCCACTCAACTCTTGCCTCATCCTCCACTTGCTCTGTGACAGAGCACGCGAGCCTAAGACGCACATAAAACCCAGTGCCGAACAATGGCAGCCTACGGTCTGTCTTTCCGGAGTCAGCCTTAGTACAAAGCACCGAGAAACTCACCTTGAAATGTTTAGAATCCTTTTTCTAACATCAACTATGCAAGAAAATCCTGTCATAAATTTTTATCAATATGAATAATTCACTCTACTTTCTCAATCCTGGAATGACTATTACCTTGTGCTAATAACTCTTCACCAAGCTGTATCTCCTCAAGGAAGAACTTCTGAACAGCTTCAGCATCCTTTAAGTCAGGTAACTGGAAAAGGAATATTTAGAAATTAAACCGAGAGAATACAACCCACACGGAAAGCCAATAAAATTTAAAAATGACAGTGGTAGCACAACAAATGAGCACCGATTCTAAGAACAAAAACTTAGTCAAAAAAAAAAGCTCAGAAATCTAAAAAGTACAAATATCTATGTTGTCTATACCATCTTTACAAACCTCTATTCCTATATCTATCTGTATCATCTATACGATGCTTTTTTGTAGCCATTATAGATAAACACTATCATCCACTCATTTGCTGGTTGGACTTAAGGCCAAACCCAGGGCCCCTTGCGTACTAGAAAAGCACTCTACTACTGAGCTACATTCCCAGTCCTCTTTATATTTGACAGCATCTTACCAGGGTGGCCACAAAGCTTCAAACCTCCGGCCTCAGGGAGCCCCAGGTCACCAGACACACTCTGAGGGATGAGGGCAGATGCTGGTCATCTCAGTGACTTCTCATTCTTATAATGAACCATAAGCAACTGACAGGGAAAGGGCAGAGCTCAGTGGTAGAGCGTGCCAGGCAGACAATGCCCAGCTCCACCTCTCCATTCTTAACCAACACTCCTCCCATCAGCCCCACACACTTACACACAATTTCAAGTTACCTCCTCATCTGTATCCCACAGATTGGAAAAGTAGTCTGGACACAGCAGGAAAACAGCTCCCAGCTTCTATTCGCTAGAACCATATACTACCAGCTATGCTGATCACTCATCTGGTTCAAAATAACAAAGTCTAACACTTTTCGATCACATTTTCCCTGCCTGAATGATTCGTGATCCAATAGTTCATGTTCTACAAAGAAGTAATGTCAGCAAGAAGGAAAGCCACATGTAGCTGAACTAACATTTGCTCAGTTCACTGACACAGCCCAGGCGAGTTTTAATCAAGTAGATTAAAAAAAAAATCTTATGTAGTCATTAAAAATTAGTAACACAGGACCCAAAATGAAATTATATTCTACAAGTTACGATTTTTTTTTAAATTCATCAGAATCTGGTACAGTTCTGGTCCATAGGTTTAAAAACTTTAAAGAGTCTTGGGATTAATGCACAGAGCTCCCTTTGCCACAGCAGAGGGTCCACTGGGCTGCCCAGGATGCCTGGCCTGTGAATTCCTCTCTCCACACTAGGGTTCAAGGTGTGGCTCTTTCCAAGGACACCAGAGGAAGGACTCAAATGCTGCATTTTAACCATTCTTAAGTGGCTGAGAACACAACTCTTGGTGCCCACATCTCTAGAGACCCCCATCTTGCTGCTTCTCTAGTAAGGTATTTGTTGTCACCACCACCAAAGAAAATCTAGCAGGCCTAGATAACCTGCTCTTACAAACACAAAGACCACTTTATTACCTTTGAAAGCCCAGCTCTCTCCTTAGCAAGCTTCTGTTTCTTTCTTCCTGCAAAATAAATAAATAAATAAAATTTCACTTGGCTATCGTCAAAAGGATCAACACATCTGACTACTCAGCAATCATTAATTCACAAACCGTCCTGACCCTAGAACCCCTGCCTCCCTGGTCCATGGTGAGTGAACCGGCATTTCTGGACAGCAGCTCCCCCCCCATCACCAGGTCTAGCAATGCACAGGACAGAGACAGTTCCAACAGCTGCCCCCCAGCAGAACAAAGCTCCCTTTTCAAGGTAAAAGAATTAAGCATTTATTACTGAGTTATACTAGATTCTAGCTTTACTATTAAACAGCATGATTTTGTAAAAATAAAATATTTGACTTCAGTGGGTTTTTTTTTTTGAGACAAGTCCTGTGAATCCAGGTTGATCTGATCTGTTACAGTGGAGGCTCCTAACCTCTAGATCCTTCTGCTCCAGCTCAAGTGCAGGGATTACAGGTATGCAACAAGGTCCCAGTAGCATTTATGTTTGGTCATAAAAGAAAGGGGTAAGAGGTCATGCTCCAAAATGCATTCTGCTGCCTATGGCTGCTTATTTAAAAATGACCTCAAGCCGGGCGGTGGTGGCGCACGCCTTTAATCCCAGCACTCGGGAGGCAGAGGCAGGCGGATCTCTGTGAGTTCAAGACCAGCCTGGTCTACAAGAGCTAGTTCCAGGACAGGCTCCCAAACCACAGAGAAACCCTGCCTCGAAAAACAAAATAAATAAATAAATAAAAATGACCTCACTGCTCTGTAATGGTGTGCTCCATAAGAAAGGGCATTGGTGTGTGGGGACCACAGCCCTTTTTGTACTGATCTACACTAAAGTAAGGTACAGTAACCTGGCCCTCATTCAAACTGATCTCATAATTATGGGGCTTCCACCAGGCTTGTGAGTTGACAGATGCAAACATCTGACAAGAGTGCCTAGGCTCACATTCTGCCTTGGCACCTCAGTTAAATATTCAAACCTAGAAAGTAACAATCAACTCAATACTATGACCTGGACAGTAACTAGGTGGCCCAAGTGAAGGGCTCTCTATGCACTAACTGGGTAAATTATAAATTAGAAAAATCTAACTTCAGCCGGGTGGTGGTGGCATACGCCTTTAATTCCAGCACTTGGGAGGCAAAGGTGAAAGGATCTCAGAGAGTTCAAGGCCAGCCTGGCCCACAAGAGCTAGTTCCAGGACAGTCTCCAAAGCTACACAGAGAAACCCTATCTCTCCAACACCCCCCCCCGAAAGAAAGAAAAAGAAAAGAAAATTAAGAAAAGCCTCTAAAAACCTTAAAGTACTCTATGAATCCAGGACAACGCATGACTACAGGACCTGTTGGTCAATTCCTACGACGTGAAAGCAGCTGTTCAAGATCTCCTGCCCTCAGACACTGTACAGACACACACCATTCAGACAAAAAGTACCTTGAAAACAAAGCAAAACTGTGTAATAATACAATGTTCTAAACCAGAATTTTGAGAAAATAAAAAGACTATGAACTCCATTAGTTTTCCACAGCCATAACACGTGCATGGGCGTGGTTTCATACAAGGGTCTCTGTGACACAGGGAAAAACACATCAGGAACAAGGTACACATCCAATCAGCAGAATCGGGCCTTGCTTTTTACTTGCTGATTTTAATCTCAAATGGCACTCGTAAACTTGCGGTAACTATATCCACTGGGTGCTGGGTGGCAGAGGTGGTGCACACCTGCACTCCCGTGCTGGGGAGGAGGAAGGATAGGGAGTTCAAGGACAGCGGGTATTAGAGACCTTGTCTCAAAACAAACAAACAAAAACAAAAAAACCCGTGCAAAAATTCAGACACACCCCAAATCCAAGACATTATCTGAACATCTAAGTTGCCTCTCTAACACATTCCTCAATGGAGCATCTTTCCCACCATTTAGATGCCCGATCGAGCCTCCGGGGCGAGAAGTGAGGATCAGCTGCTTACAGAAGCAGAAGTCGGGGTTAAGACACCTAATCCAATTTCAAACACTCAATTTTAGCTCCTTTTCATTAAATATCAAAAAGAAAACGACGGGAGAAACTAGTCTTTTACTGCAGATGTAAATGAGTCAAAACCAACTATTCAGATTCCTAAGGCTCACTCAACTGCAGACGGCTTTAAAGAGACTGGAACTACTCGCTATTTGTTTGCAAAAATGTAAGAAATTCTGGCATTCATTAATAGCGTTGTCAGCAGCAGTACTAGAGATCCGAAAGTGTGGATTCGTTCCTGCCTTTTATGCCATAGCTACAGTTACTAATTCACTTAGGTCCTGACTAAAGTTAGGAGGAAAAAACAGAACAAAACCAAAAAAAAAAAAAACCCACCAACAACACAAAGCGGATATAACAGAACGTGATAGATAGAGGCAGTGGTGGAAGACCTAGTCTGAAAAAGGCCGTGGATTCAATCGCCAGAAGGGCTAAAAGGAAATGCCGGAAAGGTTATTCTGAAAACAAGGCTAGCAGGGCTCTGTGCCCCAAGCCTTTAATGCCAGCACTTGAGTCCGAGGCAGGTTGATCTCTTGACTCTGAGGCCACACTGGTCTACAGATGGAAAACCAGGCTCAAAACAAAAAACCCCAAACAACCCAAATTTCCCCGAAACAATTTTCAATTTCTTCAACCAAAAACTATTTTCTTAAGATTTCCAAAGGAATTAACCCGCTTAGCTATCTCCATCCGGCAAACCTCCTAAAAGATGTCGCAGGTATGAAATAAGGCTGAACCACGTGAGGAGCGCAGCCCTTTGGACTCCCCCGCACTTTCTCTAGCATTCACTCATATCTTGGAAGCACCGGAGCAAAGCCGCCAAGAGGGTTTAAGAATGCAAGGATGATCCCGCAGAGTCTGCGGATTGAGGCTCTAGCGAACGATTGCACACAAGAGGCAACCATTTCGGGGTAAGGATTGGGTTAGCCATGTGGTGGCGCCCGTCTGTAAAGCCAGCAATGGGAGGCACCACGAGTTCGAAGCCAGCCTCCAAACTGCAGCAAACACACGGGAACAATCTCTTCCAACAGTGAAGGAGGAACGGATGGTTCGTGCCTGTTAGCACAGCCCTCGAGGAGCTGAAGGACGGCGGCTGCGCCACGAGGTCGAGGATAGCCTGGGCTAGTGATTCAAGCCAGGCTCAACGACACGGCAGGCCCCGGTTTCAAACACGCACACACCGTCCACAAGTCTAATGGAGGCTGGGCGAGGTGGCTCATGCCTGTGACAATACTGGAAGGCGAAGGCGGGAGGACTGCCATGACCTCCAGCCCACCCAGGACTAAAGACCCATCTTAAAAAGAAAGAAAAAAAAACATTACAGACGGGTGGGAGGGGACACGGTTCCCCTCCCGGGAGCCAAGCGTGCCTCCATCCCGTCGCCTGCAAGATGGAGCCCAGGTCGCCTCCAAGATGGAGGCCCGCGGGCACGGGCGGGACCCCGGGCGCAGCGCGCGGCCGGGGCGGCCTGCGGAGGTCACGTCGGGCGTCGGGAAGCGGGGTCGCGCGGGCCCACTCACGTTCTCGCAGCCTGTTCTTGAAGTTGGGGTCGCTCCGCCTTTTGCGGTCGAAGTAGATGCAGTAGCCGATGAAGAGGGCGCCGCACACGCCCGCGGCGATGGCACTGTTGCGGCCCACCATCTTCGCTCGTCCGCTCGCTCGCTCGGCGGGGGCGCGCGCGGGCCGGGGCCGGGGCCGCCGAGGGCCGCCAGGCAGCGCTTCGCTCCGAGCGCTCGGAGCACGCCGGCCGCTCGCCGCCCCGCGTCCGGACGGAAGAGGCCCGGCGCCAGCGCTTCCGGCGCGCGAGGACCCGCCCCCTCCCCCCGCTCTCCCTACTCCGCCCCTCCCGGGGGCGTCCGCGGCGGTGCCTGCGCGGAAGCGCCTGGTGCGCAAGCGCAGACGGCGTCGCCCGCGCCGGCCGCGCTGGGGGAGGGGCGCGCACTGCGGAAGGGTTCGTGCGTCATCACGCGCTCCTTCTGCCCCAACCTTCTCCCTGCACGACCGGTGGCTTGGTGGCTGCACGTGGTGGTGGCGCGCTGAGTCAGGATCCTTTGTCCGCCATCGTCTCTCGTGAAGGACAGAGGTGCGAGCCTGCTAGCACAGCACCCCACCCCACCCCACCCCACCGTGCCCGTCAGGAAGCCCACGACGTGAAGAGCGTGCCTTCCCTTTTTCCATTTTTTGAGCCCGGCTCTCCCCTTGTGACTTAGCCAGAGGCCTGGGACTTGCAGTGTTGTCTGTCTGCCCTGGCCTGAAACCTGCAACCCTCCCACCTCGGCCTGCACTACTCGGCTTGGCTGCATTTGTTTTTTGAGCTGTGGCCGAACTTGGACACAGTGATTGATTTCAAAATAATTTTAGGATGTACCCCCATCTTAATTCGTAGTGAAGAAAAATGGAGTGATTCTTCAAAAAGCAAAACAAAAGTTAACCTTGAAGGAAAGAAAGGCAGAAAAAAAACAGTATGGGGGTGGTTGCTCTTTGTGCCCTTGGGCTGTCATTAATTGTCATTAATCCAAGAGTAGCAATTCTTTGACATTTTAAGTGAAATTAAATAATAATGGGGAAAGCCCCAAACCCAGGCTACCTATCTGTACTGCAGGGACCCACGCCTTCCCTGGGAGCTGGACCTGAGCTGAGCGCTATTGAATGTTGTGGAGCTGTGTTAAACGCTATTCGAATGGGTGTTTCTGTGCGGACTTTTCAGTGAGTCTTTGTTGTAGACAGCGTTCTGGGACTTTCTGTCAATGAAGCGAAGCCACCCGCACGCTCTAAACACACCCCTGCTATCCCCAGTACACACTGTAGCCTCTTGTTGCTGAAGACCGACTCAGCACCGGGAGGCTCTGTTTTAGAGCAATTGTATCAATCTTTTTACTATCCGAGAGCCAGAGGGGACTCTGGATGACTTCCCACCAAGGCTAGGGTGAGACGCGTCCCTTCGTGTTCCAGAGTCAGTGCAAAGCACAAGGCTTCTTTTGCATGAAGAGTTATGATTGGTGCAAGCACTCACTTCATCCCTTTTCCTCTCCCACAACCAGGTTGTGTTTTTTTAAAAATATTTATTTATTTATTATGTATACAACATTCTGTCTGTGTGTATGCCTGCAGTCCAGAAGAGGGCACCAGACCCCATTACAGATGGTTGTGAGCCACCATGTGGTTGCTGGGAATTGAACTCAGGACCTTTGGAAGAGCAGGCAATGCTCTTAACCTCTGAGCCATCTCTCTAGCCCCAGGTTGTGTTTTTTAAATGTATGTGCAGAGAAACCAGGGGCTCAGCTGACCAGCCACCCCATGAAGCTGGGGCTGGCGTTTTCTCTAATCAGCAAGCCCCAGCAGTCTCCGCTTGCTGCGGTTCCGGGTCTGCACCAGGCACCCACCCGACAGCTCCATTTTTGAGTCAGCCAGGAGATGCTGCCTTGTATTGGTGCCTAGTATTGCAACATTAGACCCGATAAAAACGCTACTCCCAACTGATTTCTTTTAGCTAGCAACGAGAGGGGTGGCAGTAGAGAGTGACAGCGGCGACCGTGCCCACACCACCACCCTTCTGTGGCAGTAGCAGCAAGCGAGAAATAGGATGACAGAGCAGAAGGTAGAAGGTTGTGGAGAGATGAAGGTGCTGCCTCTGGTCATTGCCAGAGTTCCAGGAAACACCCACACCTTACAGACAAGGATCCTGACACCCGAGACCCCAGAGCTGTAACACTGCATGAGGATGAGGGTCCCAAGGTCTGAGGTCCTCCCAGGGGTAATAAAAGGTGTTGCCGCCTCACTAGCGCTGGGCTGCTGGCAATCAGAAGTCAGAGCTATCTGGTTTGCAAGGCCTGAAACCCTAATCTCCAGTTCTTGGGACTTGGAACTAGAAGCCTCTGGATCAGTAAGCCCCAGCTAAGAAGCTGTCTGCACTTCAGGGCTTAGAGCTACCAACTCCACAGAAGCTATTCCTTGCCTAGTGGATTTCCATCTGAGCAAAAGAATGCCAGCCAGTTCATTAGCAATGGTGAGGCCCACACACCACACACTGGCTAGCGTTTGAAGGAAAGGCAATCTGGTCGAACACTGCACCCTTCCCTTATGAAACTTGGTCTGAGTAGTTGGTAGACAATACCAGAAGACGTCACTGGAGGACCTAACACAGCCTGGGAAAGCCCTCCGTCAGAACAGGAATTAGCCCTGAAGGTATGTGTGGGGGAAAGGTAGGGGGTAAGGATAGAGAAGTGCAGATACAGCAGAACCAAGGACCCAGACAAGACACATACAACAGAGCAGGAGAGCGGCTTTCTTATACCCAGCACACATTGTGATTTTCCTCATCCCTAAAACTACCTGTGAGCCTCAGCCGCCTGAGCCTTGGGTACACAGAACAGAAACCAGCTACTCAAATCCATGAAGTTGGCATGCGAGGCCTTGAACACGGGACAGTAGGTCGTCTTTGTAGCTGTGACAGTGGGTTCCGGATGACTTGAATGGAAACCAGTTTAACTTGTGGTACTGTGGATTAAAGGAGGAGTGGCAGGCACGCTAGGTTGGTGCTCTGCCACATTACTGGTTTTTAAATTAAATGTCTGCAACACAAACAGGCATGTGAAAAGTTCATTTCGGTTAAATGTGTTCATAATTATTAGTGAATTCTGCAATCTGAAGGTAATTCCATCAGACTCCACATCCAATCTCTTACATCAACCAACAGAGGGAGGGAGGTATTCACAGGGAAGTTGGGAGACGTGCTTAACGTTAGAGTCACTGACCTGGGTCACACTCAAGCTCTGCTGCAGTCACTCAGAATTGTCCGCAGTGACAAGGCAAAGGGTAGGCGGCCAGAGCTTCCCCACGCCTCTCATCCTGAGAACTCCTTAACGTGTAAGCCCAGCAGAAAGCATTTGAGGACAAATTAGGGAAAAACTGTTCATGAGAAAAAAAAAGTGACTAATTCTCATGATTAAAAAGCATGTATCCAGTATTTTTATTATTACTAAAAACCTACTTCTAACCACTGTTGGCCACTCATAGTCTTGTGGCTGTAAGTATTTACCCAGATATAACAAGGCAAGTATTTGTCCAGGTTGAAAGAAGAGTTACAGAGTGTCTAAGGAAAATGTTCTACAAAATCCTTTTTTTTTTTTCATGTTTTAAACAGTAAATACCACACACATATTCTGTTTGTGAAAGGAGAGTTCAGCGAGTACACAGTAACAAATTCCGGAACACCTGGGCCTGTGAGCTGGCTGTGAATAGAAGTGCACGCTGTGGGAGAGAGCTTGAGTTCTCAGAGCTCTGTGCAAGCTGTGCACGCCCATTTCCACCTTGTCTGACCGTCAGAGTCTGGAGATCGACAGGCCATAGTTGTCTGTCCAAACTCAGGATGTGATTGCTTGAAATTAAGATAGCTCCATGCCACCCTGACAGGTGGTCAGGATATGCAAGTGTAGTTTCTGCTCCTTCTTTGCAACTATGAGGTCACCTGGGGAAAGGTAGTTGTCAGCACCTTTACTACCTAGACAACAGAATGCTAATGATTGGATGTCTCAGAGTGATAAAGCCATTGGCTGTGTGAGTTATCCTTTGTATCATGTTAATAAAGTCCTTTGTTACCTGCTTCCCCCACCCCCATTTATGTTGGGTGTAAAAAATAAAAAAATAAAAAAAAATAAAAAATAAAAAAATAAAAAAAAAATAAAAAATAAACTGAAAAAATAAACGAGGATTTCAGTCACTGGAATGCCCTCCCAACACTTTGTTTTCTGTCTTATTATTTTTATGCATCTTCATATTCTTTACTTACATTTCTTCAATTCCCACGCCCCTACCCTGGCAAGAGGTATTTTTGTCGAGGCCAGTCCTCTACAATATATGTATATACAATATCTACTATGCTTTAAGCTGTTCACTCACAGGAGTCAAAGTATGCATGTATGCACACAGATCATATATGAACACACAATCTAATATATCTTTTTTAAAAAAATATTTATGGATTGACAGCTCACAGTCTGTCTTCACGACCACATCTGGAATCGGTGTTCCCACAGTAATCAGTATTAATGTTTATTATTTTCTATAAATTCATATCTAAGAATATGCTTTTAAAAAAAAAAGCCTTACATATGAGTACAAAACACCACTGTGTGAGTCTCCACATTTTCCACACAATTCGTAAAAAACCCAGACACTCATTCCAAGTGTTCAGCATAGAAACGAAGGAGGCAGCTTCTGTCTTTACTGCTGATTTTTTGGTTTCTTTGCTTTTACTTTTTTCTTTTGTCCTTTCTTCTTTTTTGTGAGAACTGCCTTTTCTCCAATAAATGCATTTTTGGAACATCCTGCATTTTTGGAAGAAAAAGTAACTTTTTGCTTAGGTTTACTGGCATTCTTCAAGCTTGGGTTTGAACTTGGTTGTTTTAGTTTTTCTTTATTAACAGAACGCATGACTCTCAATTTTCTTCCCATTAGCTCAGAATTATTTAACTTCAAAGCAAGATGAACAGCATCTGTATTCTGTAAGAACAAAAATAATAATAAAAAAACATTAATTTCCACCAGAAACTCCTATGTAACGAGATCGGTAAAGTCTGAGTTCTACTCTGTGGTTTCCCAGCCCTGTGTGAGCCCCCGCTGCTCATGTCACACTCAGGTCACCTCCCCAAACGCTAACAGCCACAACCACGGGCTCACTTCTGTCATCATAGGTTTCTTTAAAACAGAAAACAGCTCAGAAGCCAACTTTCTGTAAAATTTCTGTTGTAAGTGGAAGACATAAAACTCTCCTATAGTCCCTAAGATGTGGGACTAGAGGCTCTAGAACGTTCTGTGAGTCCAAACTCCTATTCCAGCACAGAATGACTAATACTATTTTGAATGCTGAGATGCTGAAAGAACTCTACAGACTTCTCAAAGAGGTGAGTTACATCTAGACAGAGTAACAAGATCAGTGCAGTAGAGCAACACAGACCTCACACACAAGACTTCTAACATCTCCCAGGGATACTTGCCAAGAGTCAGAGAGCCTGGGCACTGGACGGATGTCTGACTCAGTAGTTAAGAGTACAGACTGCTCTTAAGGAGAATTGGAGTTCAGTTCCTGGCACCCAAGCCAAGTGGCTCATGACCACCAGCTCATAGGGCACCCCCTATGCCTGGCATGGGTATCTATACTCACATACACATTAAAAATAGCAACAATAAATCCACATACTATCCAGCAGAGGTATCCTCTACTGCTTAGGAATGTCAGGAGACACTGACTAGTAGTCACTGAACTCAATGCAGGAACCTTGTGTTTGCTCCATCTTACAGAAGGTAAGGTTCCTCTAACACCCAGCATCTAGAGTATTATACAGTACTGCTAGCATGCACAAACAAGGATGCTTGGACAGCTGTAGCCATGGCATTCTGTTGTGGTGGTTATGAATTGAGCTTTCCTGAGTCAGAAGCTGGGAATTCGAATCACGACACAGCACTGACGACCTCCCCGGGGCACAGGCTTTCATTCCCAAGAGCAGCAGCGCTCTCTCTGGTCCCCGTACCTCAAAGAGCACATAGCCAAACCCTCTACCGACTCCTGTGAGTGGGTTTCTCAAGATCCGCACCGCCACAATGCTCCCACAGTCCAGAAAGTGTTTCTCCAAAGCAGCATCTTCAATTTCTACAAACAAATCCAAGCACAAATGAGGTGAACGTGTGGACTGTCCTTGTGTGATAACGCTTAGCGAAGCCCACGAGAACACAGCACTACACAGCCTGCCTCTAAAAGCTGTCCTAAGCAATCCTCACATTACTCGAGCTTTGTTTCTACGGTTCTGCTGTAAGGGAAGGGAACACAAAGCCGCACGAGCACCAGGGAGGAGCTCTTTCTAAATTTTCCCCAGAGGCAGCTAAAGTTGGCCTTCGTTTTCCAGTCTTCCTGCCTGGCCTCAACTAGATGGGATTAAAGACACTCACTATGCCACCATTTCCTTTTGTTCTCAACTACTGTACTTGTTACTGCTCTCAGGCATGTAGGTGAGCCCCTGGCCACGGAACTACATCCCGCTCCTTTCCCTATCATGTAGTAACAACAATACTTTTGTTAAAGCACACTTACTGTAAGGAAGGTTCCCCACAAACACCGATCTCTTGTCCCTCTGAAACAGCGATGAACAGAAACAGTCAGTACACTAGAAAACAGGAGCTAGCCCACCCCGCCCACTGCCGCATCCCCTCCACAGGCTGAGGGTCTCCACTCCCTGATTTGATCATACCCTGCCCTCGTCTGTTCCTATGTTCCTGCTGCATAGTATGTGAGCACCAGGAGAGACCTGATCACAGCAGCACTCACAGGCAGTGCTTAGGGAAGGCCTGCGAGAGGCCAATCAGCAACCACATCAGGCAGTGGTTCTCAACCTGTGGGTCGTGACCCCTTAGGTAGTCAAATGATCCTTCACAGGGATGACTAAAACCATCAGCAAACAGATATTTATGATACATAACAGTAGCAAAATTACAGTTATGAAGTAGCAATGAAGATAATCTATGGTTGAGGGTCACCACAGCATGAGGAACTGCATTAAAAGCCGCAGCATTAGGAAGGAGACTTAGAGCTTAAGGGCTACATGATCTCCACTGCAACGTCTCATCCGGCTATAATAGCTTAAGATACAAAAACAAACTTGTGGGTTGTATGCAGTTAAATTTATTTATTTATTTATTTTATATGCAATATTCTATCTGTGTGTATGCTAGAAGAGGGCACCAGACCCCATTACAGATGGTTGTGAGCCATGATGTGGTTGCTGGAAATTGAACTCAGGACCTTCGGAAGAGCAGGCAATGCTCTTAACCTCTGAGCCATCTCTCCAGCCCTGCAGTTAAATTTATTAATAGATATGGCCCAAGCACCACAGCTTGCTGACCCTCTGTGGTCCAGCTAGAGGTTTGACTCTGACTGTTGCTCTCTCTCATCTAAGAGAAGCACACTTCTGCAGGCTAACTCTACAGTTCTCTTATTGTCTGAAGATGCAGCTGCCATGTGCAGTCTGGTCACATTGCTCCAGCACTGAAATGTTGAATGCTCCTGAACCCACACTGGACAAGACCCAGACATTGCATGAAGTGAGGCAAAGCAGGGTTTCATAGTCTGCCTGCCAACCTATCTACCCTGCAGCTCTCTTAGCTACCGTACACCCACTGACCACACAAAGCTCTTGCCATACACACCCCTGATGTGGGGAGTCCTTCTATATATGTGCTGCTGTTATTAGTTAATGAATAAACAAACTGCTTTGAGCCTGTAGCAGGGCAAGACAGAGCTAGGTGGGGAAAACAAAATTGAATGCTGGGAGAAAGAAGGCAGAGTCAGAGAGAAGCCAAGTAGCTGCCAGAAGGGAAAGAGGTGAGCTGCCAGCTGGAACCTTGCTGGTGGGTCATGAGCCTCGTGGTAAAATATAAAATAATAAAAATGGGTTAACCAAAGATATAAGAGCTAGCTAGCAATATGCTTAAGTGGCCAAGCAGTGATTTAAATACAGTTTCTGTGTGATTAATTCAGTTCTGGGTAGCCGGGAGCAAACAAGCGGCCTCCCATAACACCTCACAGATATTGCCACTGTGCTTTGAGAATACTTTCCTGCCCAGGTAAATCTTTCAAGACTCATTGAATCTGTTCTCCTGCAAACGGTTCTTGTCCTTTCCTGTCGACCTGTCCCAGGGGCACCACTCTGAGTGGACAAAGTCCCCTGTGCAGATGACAGCACTTACCATAAAACAGAGCCACAGCCTGGCCCTCTGCGTCTCCAGCAACATACCAAGCACACAGAGTCTTCAGACTGCTCCTTACCTCTAACAAATAACAACTCTGCTTTTGGTTTCTGAGACGGGGTCTCATTGTACAGCCCAGCACTGCCCAAAACATGTGCTGCTCTTGCCTCTGCCTCCCCAGCTCCGACATAGGCATGAGCAAGCAGCCTAAATGAGTAACAACTTTCCTGACTTTAGTCTCTGGTGACCTCTTACTTTCTCTAAAGAGCTGGTCATGGGAGAGTATCTTCAAATGGAAAGTGGCCTATTTGTGAAGATAATGTTCACCTGAGTCCTGTGACCCCCTGGACACCAACACCGTGTCCCTAAAGAACAAAGGTTCCTTTCTCCCATTCTCCCCCTGCTCCCTCCATTGGTCCACCTTTTCACAAGGCTCATGTGAAGATCTTTTTGTTGTTTCCTTTCCCACTTCTTTGGGACAGTCTCACACTGTCATGCCAGGAGAGCCTGTAATTCCTGTCACCCTCCTGATGCAGGAATGACAGGCATGAGCTACCATATCTAGCTGTCTTGTTAAGATCCTTAAACAAATCACATTCTACTTACAGAGGTGGTTTCAGATGCGAGATCAACTCGAATACGAAATCCTTCTGCAATCTCGGCCCCGTTTCTAATATAAAGACAAGTGAGGGTGGCTGTTGAAAATCAGCACTTAGCTATGGGGCGTCTGCCGTAAGGAAGCCCATGTAAAGCCCTCTCGGGAAGAGGCCAGCACCGCCCGGTCCCCCTGTCCCCAGCAGGGTCACCTCTGCAGCGCCTTTGCAGCAGCGTTCTCTTCCTTGAACACTACATACGCGTTGATGCTTTTCTGGTCAGGGTGAAATTTACGTCTGCAGAGAGAACAGAAGGAAAAACAGATCATGTAAAACTTGCTAACCTCAAACTCAGGAGAAAAATCTAGTTTTGTTTTCTATAACCAATACATGATAAAATTTGCAGACTGGAAGTTCCACATTTTCAAGAAAAGATCCAGTAGTTTGAAAAGGAACAGAGATATATAAAGATAGCAAAAGGAGCAACGAGCCCACATCATCTCAGGAGTCATCACTGTGAGGGAACGGTGAGAACAGGACTCCCACAAGTGTCAGCATCCTGGCTCCAACTCCGAACCTAGAAAAACTCTTCCTTTTCACTGTAGGATACACACCTAGGAAGTGCACATCGACAAACAGCTCAGCGCAGAAGCAAAAGCCCTAACAGCCACCACCCACCCAGCAACCCAGCCATCCTGCTGATGGGCACCACCATCCCGACTTCCACACGATTGCTTCTCTCTCTCACGATACAGCCCTATCTACTGCTATCCATTACACTTCACTTGTCCATTCAAACAAATCTGTTGGACCTGCATTATTTCCAACAGCCTGAATTTGCTGTTGTGAGAAAACAGTCTGACGTGCGCCTCTGTCTTCTGTACCTGGTAAACTTGCTACTGGGTCTAAAGGTTTGATCTGGCCCAGACACGGCCCCTATGGCAGGACCACAGTAAGTGTCTAGGCTATTCTTTCTAAGCAAGACATGTAAGAGCTGCTCATCACTTTTGTGTGTGCGTGTGCTTACACATACGTGCATGCATGTGTGGAGGCCAGAGTCAACCTCATCTGTCACCCCTCCAGTGCTGTCTGCCATTTTTGTGTGTATTTTTAAAACACGTGTTTAGTTGTAGGTAGGGGAGCACAAACACTCAGGTGGAGGCAGGGACAACTCACAGGAGTCAATCCTTCCCTTCCACTATGTGGGTTCCAGGGACTGAACCGAGGTCACTGACCTTGGAAGCGGGCACTTTTCCTTGCTGAGCCATCTTGCAGGTACTACCTACATTTTGAGACAGGGTTTCTCATGCCTAGGTCTCACCACACAGGCTAGACTGCATGGTCATTGTCTTAATCTCCAGCACAGGAATTACAAGTGTGCCAACCACTATGCCCGGCTTTTTTTACAAGGGATCAAGCTTAAGTCCTCATGCTTGCAAGACAACCACTTAACTGAGCCATTTCCCCAGGCTGGCTTTTCACCTTTAGTGATTATGGCTGCTGCTCAAGACCTACACTTGCAAAGGGTAATATAATATGGATGCGATTCAGTAGAAAATAGCTACTAATGATAGTGGTAAGACAGACGAGGGCTGAGGAGATGGCTCAGTGGCTAAGAACACTTGTTGCTCTTGAAGGGGACCTGGGTCAATTCCCAGCACTCACAAGGCAGCTCACAACCATCTGCAACTCTAGTTCCGGAGATCTGTCATCCTTTCTGGTCTCCTCTGACACCACACACACAGTGCACATATACACATGCAAGCAAAACAATCAAATATATAAAAAATAAAAATAAATAAATCTTAGACAAAACAGTAAAATAGACTTAGTAATGATCACTGGTCCTTGCCTAAAGATGCCAGCCTGCTGCTGAGGTCATCAAAGGCAAAAACACGAATGAGAACTGTTGGGAAGATACCCCAGTGAGCAGGGCCAGGCATGAACACAGCGTGCTGCAGCACACTGAGTCTTTTCTTTATTGTTGTTGAAAAAAATTATTTTTCAAGCTAGGTATGGAGGCACACACCTTTAATCCCAGCACTCAAGAAGCAGAGGCAGGAGGATCTCTGTGGGTTCGAAGCCAGCCTGGTCTACAGAGCAAGTTCCAAGACAGCCAGGACTTATACATCCTCCCCACCCATCCAACTCCATGCCTTCTCTCTCTCTCTCTCTCTCTCTCTCTCTCTCTCTCTCTCTCTCTCTCTCTCTCTCTCTCTCTCTCTCTGGAAAACAAACAGGCAAATAAAAAAAATAGATAAGTAAAGCAAAACAGAAAAAAGAAAGAAAGCACGAGAGATGTGTAGAAACTATAATATATAAGCAAAAAACCAGTAAGGTAAAAAATGCCCAAACAAAATAGAGACAAAAAAATCTTAAAAATGCCACTGAGTTTGTTTTGTGTTAGTCACAGGCTCTCACTTAAATGTGGTATATCCAGTGAGACACCATTGGAAAAAAACAATTTTTCCTTTGTGACCAGCTGACCATAGACAGCTTCTGGGTTAGAGACGGGGCGCATGCCCGTTCTCCACCTCGGCACTGTCATGGTTTCTGTGACTTCCTATGCACAATCTGATACCTTCCTATTGAGGAAAACAGCTATGCTTTACTAGACCCAAAACACTGCCCAGCACTAACCTAGACCTTTCACCTGGCGTGGGTGTTGTTTTCTGACTTCATGATGAAGAAACTGAGGTCTGAGAAGTGTTGATGGTGGTCAAAAGGCTGACAAGCTATAGGACAGACAGACAGTCAGTGCTCTCCAGCACCTAACTCGCCCTACAGGACACAGCTGCCAACAAAGCCAACGCTGACCCCAGCAACACAGAACAGAAAGATCTTTGTCCCATGAATACGAGCGGCAAGCAGGTGGGTCTACTTCAGTGGACTTTTACATCAGACTAAAGGGGACTATGAACCGCTCATGGCAGGTAATCTCTCCACTACAGCACAGAAGCCATAAACACCATCTCTCCTGTCCTTAGCAGCTAATCCACAGCATCACAACTGGTGGAACCCAGAGAGCAAGAGTCTTGGAGGAAAGCACCTGGACACTAAGGCCAGGCTCCTCTCTCCAAAGAGAGACAATACCCGCATGGTTCAGTCTCACTGATGCTGCAAGGGGACCATCTATGGGTGTACTCAGATCTGAGCTGGCATCCACAGAAGACGGAACCTGGACATGAGCCCCAGAGAACATCTACACTGACAACAGGCTAGAGGAGAGTGTGCAAGCCCACCTGGATTCCCCTCAGGTGAAGGAAAAGGTGAAGATGCTGCGGGGAGGAACAGTCAGCCTGCCACTGGGGCAGAGCCAAGACTCCAGGGCTAGAAGAGGAAAGGGAACCTCCTGTCAGCAACACGGTACATTAAGACCCATCAAAGGCAAAAGGCCAAGTCTAGCCTAAAAGATGGCTCGGTGGGAAAAGATGCCGGCCACCAAGACTGACAGGCTGAGTTTGGTCCTCCAGTACCACTTGGTGGTAGAGAGCAGCTCCCACACGCACACTGCACATGCACGCCCATACACACACATTACAAATAAACATTACAGCGGGGGAGCCTGGGGACACAGCACAGCCTGGCGCCCTCATTCCCACTACACTACAGCTCACTAACAATGGCAGCCCTCCACACTGGATCCTCAATAAGATGTGAAATTTCTTATCCTTTTGATCCTTTAAAAGACACCAAAGCTTTTGCATGCAGAATATGTAACTCTCCCCCACGCCGTCCATCTCTCTCTCCCTCAGAAACGAGGGAAAAAAGACAGCAGTAAACAGGTGAAGTTTTCCAGTACTTGACCAAACAGTAAAAACCCAGTAAGCACATAAAAAGATGTTTGCTATCTTACAAAAGCATAGCAAGGAGTCTTCAGAAAGGCTGACCCTAGTGTCCTGCGGCTGCGGAGGACATGGACATGTGGTGTTCTCACCGAGTGCTGGTGGAATGAAAACCATGCAAGACGGGCAGTAGGGGGCCACCTTTTAGGAAGCTAAAACACACTGACTGTACGGCACAGACATTCTCCCTCAGGGACTTTGGAGATATTACCTGTCCACAAATGGTTTTAGTCCTTTATGCATGAAAGGTAAAATCTGGAATCACTGGATGCTAAAGGGCTAGTGAATGACCAAATTTAATGCTCACTTTCCACACGAGGAAACAGTATTGACAAAGAACAGATCACTGATGTACATAGCACAGATCTCAAAACCCTGCTGAGGAAAGTCAGACCAGGACGGAATGGGCTGGAGTGTGCTCAGAGGTAGTGTGAGTGCTTAGCACAAACCAGGCCCCACGTGCCACCCCAGAATCAAGGGGGAGGAGCATCATAAAGTGTGGGGTCTGCTCACAAACACACTAGCACACGTAGCTCAGAACGTAGGCGAGAGAGCACTGCCTACAGCAGAGGCAGACGCACCGCACAGGCACACCAGCAGACTGGGCTAAGGAGGCATTCAGGATGCAGACTGTGGCAATGCTTTCGCCAGGCTCAAATGTCACAGTCCTAAAAGTGGCCAGATGTGTGGTGCTCCCCTATATGCTCAGCACCCATAAACAAAGGCAGAAGAATCAGGAGTTCCATGCCTACTGAGTTACATAGCAAGACACTGTCTTAAAAACGTAAGGTCTGGCTGGGCCCGGTAGTGCATACCTTTAATTTCAGCACTTGGGAGGCACAGATAGGCAGATCTCTGTAAGCTCAAAGTCAGTCAGTCAGCCAGGGCTACATAATGAGACCTCGTCTCAAAAAACCAAACCAAACCATTCCTTCACTCCACTTATTTATGACCACAAGATGAAAACAAACAAACTAGCCACGAGCAGGTATACTGAAATAAATCAGGGTAGACCTTATAGAACACTAGGATAGTCTAAAAAAAGAAAGTAATCTAATTATAAACTTACTTTATTGCAGCCAATTTTTTGGTTAGTGTTCCCTCTGCTGGCATCTTTTAAGAAGAAAAAAGAAACATTACAAATTTGATTTTGGAGTATTTTTCAAACTGGTTAACACTTTTATTCCTCCCCTTTCTCAGGGCTGGAGACTGCACTCAGGACTTCATACATGTCAACATGTGGTCTACCTCTGCTACACCTCCAGCCACGTAAGTTACATTTTAGTAAAAGCCAAACTGTGTAGCTAACCACATGCAGCTCAAAACACCTTAGGGAAACTGAATCAGAGACAATCATGCTAATGCGTGTGAGCCAGGAGCTGCGGCACACTCTACAGTCCTGTAATCCCGGCTCTGAGACAAGAAGATGAGGAATACAGCTACCCTCCTGAGCTGCACAGGGATACAGGAAGCCCTATCTCAGACAGAAGGGAGAAGAGACAAGGAATTCCCAGACAGCCTCACAGTCCACAGCTACTCACAGACGACACAGCACAAGCACAGACACTGGGTGCCCGGACTGCAGGATGACTCCAACACAGCGAAGAGTCACGAGAAACAGGATGAAAACAGTTTTATAAAGCAAATGGGGGGGGGGGGACACGACAGCATTTATAAATTAAACCTTCCTCTCCGCTCTCTGTATTTAAAACGTCTGAACTGGTTAGGAGGAAATGTAATTTCCTTCGCATCTAAGAGATTATATATCCACCGGGCCCCCAAAATATTTTGGAGTCTTTGTTTTAGACAGGGCCTTTGTAGCCCAGGCAAGCCGTGGACTCAGTGTGTATTGAGGATGATCTTGGTCCTGGGAACACAGTCCCTGAGACCCACGAGCACATAATACCAGCAGCACAGCAATAAGCAAAGTGACAAGGGAGCAGCTCAACAGAACAAGTGGCTTCAGCTCAGGGCAGTAAGTGGTGCACTGAGACGAGGCTGAAGAACCCACAGGGTGACCACGCATGCGGCAGACCATGGGGTGCTGTATCAACAAAGGAAGATTGAAGGGAGAGCCACAGCATGGTCAGCTGTTCTAACATGAGGAAATAGAATCGGTAAGATGGCTGCAGAGATGGCTCGGCAGTAAAGAACACTCACTACTTTTCCAGAGGACCCAGGCTGGTCTCCCAACACAAGCATGAGCCCTGGATCCCAGTTACTGCCAGGGGATCTGCTGCCCTCTTTTGGCCTCTACGAGCACTGCATGCATATAACTGAAGGTAAAACACCAACCCGCCCATACACATAAATCTTAAAAAAAGAGATTCCCAATAAAAATAAAAAATTTAAAAAGAAGCAACGAGTAGAGATAGGCCAGGAGAAAAGAAAGGAATGACTCAACGATGGAAAAACCCCAGGAGCTGTGGAACACTACAACTGTGTATTGCTCTCATTGGCTTATGAAAGCTGAACAAGGCCAGGAAAAACAAACAGGTGGCAGGAACAAACTGAGAATATGGGAGAAGGTGGAGTTAGAGAGAGCTCCCGCCAGCTGCTGAGGGAACAAGAGATGCTAGAGGACAGGAAAAGCCACAAGCTTTGTGGCACTATACTGATTAAAAGAAATGGGTTAATTTAAATGTAAGAGTTAGCTAGTAATAAGCGTGAGCTATTGGCCAAGCATTTATAAATAATACTAAGTTTGCCGGGCGGTGGTGGAGCACGCCTTTAATCCCAGCACTCGGGAGTCAGAGGCAGGCGGATCTCTGTGAATTGAGACCAGCCTGGTCGACAAGAGCTAGTTCCAGGACAGGCTCCAAAACCACAGAGAAACCCTGTCTCAAAAAACCAAAAAAAAAAAAAACCAAAACTAAGTTTCTGTGTGGTAATTTGGAAGTGGCTGCTGGGATGGGAAACTCTGCCTACATATGGCACTTCAAGGTGGGACTGGAATTCCACATAAGACCTAACAAAGCTCCAAAAACAATCTTAAACACACAGAAACAGAGCCTGGAGCGACGCCTTAGCCTTGTATTTCTCAAGGCCTGCTGCAGTAGAGAGACACAGCTCCTGGTAACTGCCAGCTCACCCTGAGCTAAGTCGCATGGCCGATTCCCACAGGCCCACACAGGCTGTGGTACAGAGAGGCCTCTCCCAGCTGTGCACTGCCTGGCTGGCTTAGGGTTTCTGCTCATGCAGACAGAAAAGGTTACAGAGTTACAGATACACAATAAGGACAGACTCAGACAAAAAGAGCCTCTAACCAATCTATTATGTGTTTATCAATGTGCATAGGCTTGGAAGGGAGAAGAAGAATATATACAGTCTTGGATTAAAAATATATTGTTTTGGGTGGTGGTAGCACATGCCTTTAATCCCAGCACTCAGGAGGAAGAGGCAAGCAAATCTCTGTGAGTTCGAGGCCAGCCTGATCTACAAGAGCTAGTTTCAGGACAGGCTCCAATGCTACGGAGAAACCCTGTCTTGAAAAACAAAAGCAAAGGGCCGGGCGGTGGTGGCGCACGCCTTTAATCCCAGCACTCGGGAGGCAGAGGCAGGCGGATCTCAGTGAGTTCGAGACCAGCCTGGTCTACAGAGCTAGTTCCAGGACAGGCTCCAAAACCACAGAGAAACCCTGTCTCGAAAAACCAAAAAAAAAAAAAAAAAAAAAAAGAAAGAAAAACAAAAGCAAAAACAAAGAAAAAGTTTTAAAATAAAGTCCTTAAATAGAAATAGAGTAATAAAAAATATAAACCATGTAAATATGGGAAATACACAAAGTCTGGATCTGTATGCTACTGTTTTGTCATTAGCTTTTTTGACTGTTAATGAGCAAATAACTGCTAAAAGAGATTTGATTATGAAAACTATATGAAAACCAGTCTATATATTTTTAAATTATCTTGACTTCAAAATTTAAGTCAAAAGATATGTTGTTTTTAAGGAGAGGTTATACTTTTGTTTGCACAGGGAAAGAAAGGTTATGGATTTGTTCCAGGTTTAAAAGAAAAAAAATCGGGTTTGACCAAGAAAGACTCCCTGAAAAATCTCCAATGGGAGCAGATGGCCCAGAGAGCCTCTGATACAGCTCCCAGATTCGACGTCCACGACAGCTTCAAGGCCACTAGCTGAGATGATCCAGCTACACAAAATACTACAATCAGCACTTGATCATAACCCTAAATTTTCTCAGTGTCCCTCAGTGCCCCCAAAAGAACAGAAAGTAGTTTGGAGAACAATGCCAACATCCCTCCAAAATGAATTATGGGTATTTGTCATTGTTTAGGGGGTTTGGTTACAAATTGTTATGGGTCATAGTCAGGAAAAAAGCTAAACAAAGGAGTTAAAATTAAAGATCTCTTTCTAAAGGAAAAGGGGGCTAGGATATAGAAAAGATGAGATAAAACAGTAGATTAATAAATCTACTTTAATGCAAAAAACAACTGTTAATCTCAAAGTATTTCACATTATTATAGATTTTAGTTTATTAATAGTAACTATTATTATTAATTTAGTTATTTGTGTTATGTTTCTACTCTTGTTTGGAATATTGTATTTATATAGCTCATTTAAAAATGTAATGTATAATTTAAAAAATACCAGTTAGTAGTTAGTCACTTATTACAATCAAATGTAGTCAGGTGTGCTTTCAAGGTCAAACATACATTTTCGATGAGACAGGTGGTCTTCAAACACTTCAAAGACCGAATATGGCATTTAAAATGTTCTAATAACCTAAGGCTTTCATGACAATGAGTCACCTCTGCTCCTAAAAGCACACATTTACTTCAAAGAAAGATGATGGGCACTGAAGAAATTCTGTATGACGTTCGTTTTGTTTCTGGCAAAACCTAGTCACATGGGCAAAGAAACTGCCCTTGCCTCAAGGCTATAACAGTCACTGTTGAAACAGGACCAGCGGGACACCAAAAAGGCGACTGCCAAACTTTGCCAAGACACAGTTGGAGAGTCCTTCAAAGTTCCCTGCTTCACAGGAAAGTCTGTCAGATATGCTAGGCCTGTAGGCCAAAGCTGGCTGCCCCACCATCTTCTGGGGTCTTTGACAGAATTGAAGATTAAATTGTCAGTTATAGTTTTTCTTAGTTATAATGAAAGATAAATTAGATATAAAACTTAAGACTCACCAAGATAAAATAGATAATAGAGTATTTTCTCTAATTTGCCAAATACAAATAAATAGATCGGATATTACTGTAATTCTTGCTTAATAACTGTTTTTTTTAATATTTATTTTATTTATTTATTATGTATACAATATTCTGTCTGTGAGTATGCCTGAAGGCCAGAAGAGGGCACCAGACCTCTTTACAGATGGTTGTGAGCCACCATGTGGTTGCCGGGAATTGAACTCAGGACCTTTGGAAGAGCAGGCAATGCTCTTAACCACTGAGCCATCTCTCCAGCCCAATAACTGTTTTTATTATATAGTTTTACTATGTTAAAGTTAAAACCTCCCTTAATTAGACGAAAACAGGGAAATGCAGTGGAACAACCCTTTTCTACACTATTGATATGTATTACTCTCAGTGGCTTATAAAAGCTGATTGGCCAATGCCAGGCGAAATGTATAGGTGGGGTAATCAAACTGAGAATACAGAGAGAAAGAAGGATGGAGTCAGAGAGAGACTCCAGGCAGCTGCCAAAAGAGCAAGAGATGCTATAGGAGAGGGAAAGCCACAAGCCATGTGGCAATACATAGATTAATAGAAATAGGTTAATTTAAATGTAAGAGGTAGCTAGTAATAAGCCTGAGCTATTGGCCAAGTATTCATACATAATGCTAAGTCTCTGTGTGGTAATTTGGAAGCAGCTGCTAAGATGGGAAAACTCTAACTATACTCATGTGAAAAGCAAACAGAGTAAGTAACAGGCCAGGTGGTTCAAAGAAGTTAAAGGCAATGCCACATCTTGGAGGCTAAAAACAGGCATCCCATAACTAGAGTGTGGGCCAAGACACCCCAGTTAGTGGGTCAGATAAGACCTCCATATTGGGAAATGGAGCTCAGAAGAGCAGATAAAATAGGTGATAATAACTGTGGGGGAAAAAAACACATCAACAGAAATGATGAAGACTGTCAAAATCTTAGACAATGTCTACTTTATTATTTTTTTTCATTTTTTTTAGAGACAAGGTTTCCCTGTGTAGCTTTGACTGTCCTGGAACTAACTCTGTAGACCAGGCTGGCCTCAAACTCACAGAGATCTGCTTAACTCTGCCTCCCAAATGCTGGGATTAAAGATGGGCACTCTGCTCGTGAAAATGTATACTTTTAAAGAAGCCAGTTTTTTCCCACGGGACACTTGGCATCCTTCAGGGATGCCTTTGTTGGATGGGGCAAGACTGCAGGCATTTAAAGATCATCCCAGGCAGCAGCAACAAAACTACCCAGCCCACACCTAACAGTGTGGAGACTGAGAAACTACAGATGCTAGACAAGCCTCCCACCGCTGATCTACGCTTTTAGCCCTGAGAAGCCCTGAGAGAATCATGTAAGAAAGAAGGTAAACACTACCTGTGCATGCTAACTACACTGGAAATATTAAAATACACATTACTGGTTGTGATGACTTACAGTTTTAATTTCAGCACTTTCTAGACCAGCCTGGTCTATGTAGTTAGAGTTCCAGGACAGTAGGGAGGAAGCAAACAGAAACTATACTGTGTATTTCATCCTGAGAACGCTAGCATAATTGGTTGAGAATGAGTAGATACCAATGCCTTCTACAAGTGCCTACGCATTGCCTAGAACAGTCACACTCATCTACCGCACACTATTTTGGATTAATTTTTTTGTAAGTCTGTGAAGATATGTCTTTGCCAAGGTGCCTTCTGATTGGATTAATAAGAAATGACTGGCCGATAGCTAGGCAGAAAGATGTCAGGCAGGACGGCCAAATTGAGAGGACTCTGGGAAGAAGGATGGAGTTGCCAGAAGATGCATAGAGAGGCAAGATGACTATGCTGGGCTGAAAAAAAGGTACCACCATGTGGCAGAGAATAAATTAAAAATATGGGGTAAGTTGTCAGGGTGGATAGTAACAAGACTTAACTACTGGTCAAGCATTTATGATTAATAGGAAGTCACATGGCTATCGGAAAGTTGGTGGTCCCGACAAAAATCTCTGTTTACACGACACAAATCAGGCTAGCTGCAGTTTGAAGGACACTGCCTGGTGAGGAGCAACCTTTCTGTCTACTTTACTGACAGCAGAGACAATCATCTGAATGTAGCAGACACTGGGCACCATGAGGCCATCAGTTTTGATTTACAGATAAAGCGCAGTGACATGCATTTTTCAGGGGGAGAAGACACTTACCACAGAACGAAATCGTACGGATTCTATCTGTCCATACTCTTTAAAGAATGACTTCAGCTTCTAAAATAAACAATAAACACATACATGTTAGTTAATACCTTGAACATCTGTGTTCACTGCTACACTTTAAGAACATTCCAGAACCAACTATAGTAGTCTACGTCTCTTATCCCAGCACTAGAAACACAAAGTGGAAGCGAGATTAGTGTTCACATCCGGCATCTAAAATCCAAAGAGCACATCAGAAAAGCAGGTGACTACTCAGCGGGATGGACAAGAAGAGTTTACAGAAACTTGGGGAGAAGAACACAACTGAGGTTGACATTAGCATCTACTCACGGCCGGTGCTAGCTGTAGGCTCCAATGCTTAGTCTGTGAGACACTTAAACTGAGGTTGACATTAGCATCTACTCACGGCCGGTGCTAGCTGTAGGCTCCAATGCTTAGTCTGTGAGACACTTAAACTGAGGTTGACATTAGCATCTACTCACGGCCGGTGCTAGCTGTAGGCTCCAATGCTTAGTCTGTGAGACACTTAAACTGAGGTCAGACTTGTGTCTTGCACACATTCTCGGATCTTTTTACACTGGCTAACCCAAACTGCCTTTTAATGACGCCAACCCACAGGGAAATCTGCCAACTGTTTACTTCAGAACACTACTTCAAGAGAATCTCAGTCTCAAGAACATACATTTTTAAGGGGTAGGACAATAATCTCTATAATAATTCTAACTTAAACCGTAGGAATATTTTTGCAGAGTACCTTTCCTTTGAGTTCTTATGACATAAAGGGGAGATCATAACCAACAGCAAAATGTATATAGGAGGCTAAGGCAGAATGCCTGATCTCAAGGCTGGACCAGGGTACACAGGGTGACTCAGGGAGACTCGTACCCAACTGACAAAAAACGACTGGGCAGGTGTCTCACCCTAGCACTTTGGGGGTGGAGGCAGAAGGACTGCCATGAGTTAGAAGCCAGAGTGAAGACATAAAGACATCTTATCTCACAAACAGAAAGGAGGACTGGGGAAATGGCTCAGTGGTTAAGAGCCCTTGCTACTCTTACAGGGGACCTGGGTTTGACTCCCAGCACCCAAATGGCAGCTCACAATCAAGTTACTCCACCTTCCGGGGGATCTGATTATTACTTCTTTGACCACCACAGGCACATATTAGTACACATACATACACAAAATATTCATACACATGAAACAAATCTGAAAAGATTTTTTTAAAAGATAGTACATGATATCTTTATGAATCAAACACTAGGGGACAGAATAAAAGTCAGTGTTTCCTAGGCTGCTTTTAAGGAAGGAGACTATAAACCCATCCTTCCAAAGGTGAGCAGGATTTGGGCCTGAGGATTGCTCAGGCAGTGACGACCAACCACATGTTCATAGAAGGCAAAGGTACGGCTTCAGTGAAGCCTGCAGCACGAAAGGCACCTGGGTGCTCACTCTTCCACACAGCAGGCATCACTGAGCCTGTGCTGTGTCAGGTGTCCTCTCCTATGCTCCACACAGAGTAGTGAAGAGAACGATCCAGTTTACATCCTAGTGGCGTTAACAGAAAGGAAGCAGAAGAGAAAAAAGCCAGGAAAAGCTACTGCTGCTTCAAACATGAATTAGACCACACACATACACAAACACACAGCCCAGATTGTGTCTGTGACTCTAGGATCAAGGAGGTGTCGGAGCTAGTTCCAGGACAGGCTCCAAAACCACAGAGAAACCCTGTCTCGAAAAACCAAAAAAAAAAAAAAAAAAAAAAAGGAGGTGTCGGCACCATAACCATCTATGGTGTGGTGAGCAGGAAGCACAGCGAAGCTACGGCAGCAAGTTATCAATGATTAGCTCAATAAAAAAGCAACCTCAGCCGACAACTCCCCTAGGTTTAAACTGCCCCTCCCGCTCACCTTCTTATTACACGTGACAGGCAAGTTGCCGACAAACACAGTCCTCTCGTTTTTCAACCGCTCTTCTTCAGGGTTGAGTGGGATTTTTCTTCTTTGGTCTCCATCGTGGCTGAGGTTCACACCAAGTGTTTCTCCACCTGCTGCTTTACCACGAGACTGAGACCTTCTCCTTTCCTGCCCCTGATCCTGATGAAGCTCTTCTTCTAGGTCAGCACTTGCTAGGGCACTCTCCCTAGTTTTTAAGGAACAACCAAAGAAAAGAGTCAAAAACAAAACAACATACCAAAAACAACAGCAGCTGACAAAGCCAGTCCTGCAACCACATGGTGGCTCATAAGCACCTGTAATGAGAACTGGTGCCCTCTTCTGGCCAGCAGGCACACATGCAGACAGAGCACTGTATACATAATAAATAATTTTTTAAAAATATTTATTTATTTATTATGTATACAATATTCTGTCTGTGTGTATGTCTGCAGGCCAGAAGAGGGCACCAGACCGCATTATAGATGGTTGTGAGCCACCATGTGGTTGCTGGGAATTGAACTCAGGACCTTTGGAAGAGCAGGCAATGCTCTTAACCTCTGATCCATCTCTCCAGCCCTAATAAATAAATCTTAAAAGAAAAGAAAAAGGAAGAAAGGGAAGGAAACCCCTGCCCTAACTCACCTCCCCAAAACAGCGAGAAACAATAACTGAAAAAGTAGTACTGGTGTAGCTATCTGGATACTAACTCAAATATTCTATAAAAAAAGTTTAAGCTAATGATGGAAATCTGGTTTCCACATGAAAAACCAAATTCATGTTTGATAGCCACCTGAAACACTGAAGACATAAAACACAGGGTTACAGTCATGGGGGTAAAGACCTACCAAGGATGGCCCAGAAATAACAAGAGGCAGAGATGGAAAGGAAAGACCTGAAAGGCTGTTCACTTTGGATAAACGGGGTCTTTGTATTTTTTAGCTATCTATACTATGAGACTTTATATAATGTATTTTTTTTAATTTGAGAACTATGCAATAAGAAAAAATTAAGATGAACATTAATTTTTCAAAACCGCCTGATGTAGTTAACCCAGTAAGGAGAACTTCACCAACCTGTTTGCCAGCCTCTCCTCTGCATCAGAGAGTTTCTTCACTTTCATCCTTTTGGCAGGGGTTGGCACAACTGGCCTTTTAATCTGGGATGTACTTTCTTCTTCATCATCAGGTTTTCTTTTCTTAGGGGTTTCCTTTCAAGAGTTTCAAGTCACACTTAATACGTCAAGCTCTTAAGAATTCTGGCCCTATGACTGTGTTGTGGCCTATGCCGCTATCAGGATGTGGAGGCGGTAGGAGCTATGCCAGGCCAACCAGGGCTACATAGCAAAGTCCTCGTCTCCAAATCCCTGAGCAACACTGTGCTCTTTCTAGATTGATACTACTTCCTCACTGGTTAAAGAGAAGCAGAGAATTCTTGACATTCATTAGTCGTGAACCCAGATTTGATGGGCTTGGTCACACACACACCTGTGATTCCACTTTTCACTGCAAAGTTGAGGCAGCAGTATGGCATCTGGGCTACAGTGTGTGCTAAAAGTCAATCTGGGCAACTACTGAGACCCTTTCTCAAACTAAAAAGTAATGTCAGATATGATGGAGCAGTCCTGCAATCTAAGCACAAGAAGCTGGAGGACGACCGTCCTCGGGTACATTACAGAATCTGAGGCCTAAACAGCTATAAGAGACCCTGTCAACCAATAAACAGGGCTGGGGATGAAAGGCTTGTCTTGCTCCAGGGGCGGACAGACAGCTAATGCTGTCTGTCAGGCGAGTTACCCTCTACACTAGCTCTAAGGGGACACTCAAGCCGCAGTCCGGGGACTCACCTGGGGCACAGGCACAAACACGGGTGCAGCCTGTGACTCCGCGGCGCTGAAGAGAGCTGCCAGCCGCCCCGTCGCGCCTTCGGAAAGTCTCTGGCCGCCCCACAGGCTGTCGGCGACCTGTCCCACCTGGTAGTTGGCGGCCGCGTCCCCCACGCCATCTTCAGGGCTCTGTCTGCAAACACAGGCACAGTCTCTTCCAGGCCGCGAGCCACTCGCCACCCCGCACCCACGCCAACACCGCGCTCCGCTCACCTCCGCTCCTGGCCCTTCTTCCTCTTGGGTGCCTTCCCTCCCAAAGCCATGCTGAGACCTGAGCTTCAGGAACGACCGTAGAGTTAGTCCGCACTTCCGGGCTCCGGCTAGTCCCGCGTTCTCACTGGTCCCCGTTCCGGCCGCCTCCGAGTTCCCGCTACTTCCGTTCTGGGGCCTTGCTTTTCCGCTCAGGACCATGCCCCTTCCTCTCCGATCGATTTGCGGCTGCGTAAGAGATCTACGCGGCTTAGTACTGAGGATCTGTGGACCTGAGGGTTTAGGAGGAGACTTTGTCCCGTTTACTTCAGCTAAGGAGTGCACTCAGTCTAAAGAGCAGCCGAGTCCTCGAGTGTGAATGAGAGCCAGCTGAAGCCAGGCATGATGGCTGATGTCTTCAATCCCAGCATGTGGGGGCCGAGGCAGCCGGATTGCTAGGAGTTCCAGGCTCGCCTAAACTGTACAGCTCCAGGGTAGCTTTGGCTACAGAGTGAGACCTCGTCTCAAACAAAACAAAACGCCCTGGTTAGGTTTGGTGTTCCACAGCTCACTGAGTTGAGGCTGCAGGTGTGTGTGTCGGCAGTCTGGGATCGGTGTGAAGGGCAATGAGTGCTCAGGCGGGGAGAAGGGTCTTGACGCTTTTTCTGAAATTTTACATTTCATTTTTTTTTTTTTTTTGGTTTTTCGAGACAGGGTTTCTCTGTGGTTTTTTGGAGCTTGTCCTGGAACTAGCTCTTGTAGACCAGGCTGGTCTCGAACTCACAGAGATCCGCCTGCCTCTGCCTCCCGAGTGCTGGGATTAAAGGCGTGTGCCACCACTGCCCGGCGAAATTTTACATTTCAAAGTAGACAAAAACAAGAAGTTGGGAGCACAGCTCTAACCGGTCACATCCCTGTACTGTTCCCATTTCAAAGCTGTCCAGCCATTCTTGCAATAAATACTTGGTACTTAAAATCTCTAATGGTGGCTCGTACTTGTAATCTCTGTGCTCCAGGGCTTTGGCCAGAGAATGGCCTTGAGTTTGAGGCCAGTCTGGGCAACGTGGTCTAAGCCCCTCTGGACTGCAATGAGACACCGTCTCAAGCTCTTCGCACCTATGCAAGCCGTCACAGTTGGCCCTATGTTCAGGGCTCCTGCTCCTTAACTTCCCCCCTTCAAGCACATTTTCTGACTTAGAGAAATGGTTATTTGGCAGCTGTGGGAATGAGAGGGGTAAATGGGTGAAGATGATCAAAATGTCTTATATACATGTACGAAATTGTAGGTCAATAAATCATAAGGTAACTACTTGCAGCAGGAACACAAATCCAAGTCCTGACCGTCTTTACCACGATTGTCCTGTGTCTTAGGGTTGTTAGCAGTCTCTTTAGACATAAAGGCTTGGAAAGGCACAAGGCTGCTTTTTCTAGTCAAAGCTCAGCTACCTGCCCTGGGGAAGCCACAAGCCCTTGGCCATCTCCTTGAGGGTAGACTGTGGGCGAATTGACACATGCACATCCTTACCAATTACTATACGGTGCACCCGGATGTGTGTGTATTACCCCTAGCCTGTTCCAGCTGATTCTCACAGGTCTCAAGTTTGTGTGCTGGGTGTGATGAAGTTCAGTAGGTGTCAGGCGTGGGGCTCCGTGCAGTGGAACCGCTTGATCAGGTACATGCTTCCTATCCTGATTTCTTGGGCTGTCTTCACACAAGCCACATTCCTGGTTTTATCAGCCACCAGCATTGTGTGCAGTTGGATAAATGAGTCCTGAAGAGGGAGAACAGGAGCCCTGCAGGACCTAGGTGAGACCACCCTTTGTAGGCCCTTCTTTCTTACTTGTTCAAGATAAACAGGCTGAGCTCTGGAGTTCCGGACTTTTCTGGGCCCGGATGTCAGCAGCATCTCATTGGTGCCAGTTGGCCACCTAGGCTTGCACTTTCTCATGCCTGCTGTAACCCGATGTCACCAAGGGTGGCCTGGGCACACCCGTTTACAGTCAGGCATCGTCCTGGCACTGTCACGTGGCTGTGAGAGAATGCCTGCTCATATGCCTTTCATGTCCCCATGCCACCACCTGGTGGCCTGAACATGCATGTTTGCATTCCTGCCACGTCTCTGCACCACGGTACAGTGGCCTGGGCTTGCCTGTTCACAAACACGCAGCAGCGTCTCAACATTGCAACACGCTGGCTTGGTTGCAGCTGTTTGCACACTTGTGCCCCACCACCAAATACGGTTCAGGACATGGTGCTGGTACAGGGTCCTGGACTCCATCTTCAGCACCAAGACTGATGATGTAACTGCTCCAAGTTATGGGTAGCAGAAGGTGTTGTCCTTTCTTTCTTTTTTGGTTTCTCGAGACAGGGTTTCTCTGTGTAACAGTCCTAGCTGTCCTGGAACTAGCTCTTATAGACCAGGCTAGCCTCGAACTCACAGAGATCCGCCTGCCTCTACCTCCTGAGTCCTGGGATTAAGGGCATGTGCCACCACTGCCCAGCAAGCAGGTTCTTTTATTGTAGATATGAAGATGAAAACATCCAGATGCATCTGGAAGAGTCCAGAGCAGAGAAAGTAGTAGATAAGATGGGGGTGCAACATGGTTATAAACATGAAAGAAAGACATGATCGCCATTCCTGGGACAGGCATGCAGAGCCATGTGTAGTTAAGGCGTGGTCCAGCAGTGGGGACTCACGCCTTTAATCCCGGCACTGTAATCCAGGCAGAGGCGCGTGGATCTCCGTAAATTCAAGGCCAACCTGGTCAACCTGGTCTACAAGAGTGAGTTTCAGGGCAGCCACAGCAGTTACACGGAGAAACCCTGTCTTGAGAAACTGAAGAAAAAGTTACAGGCAGAACATAGTCCTATCTTTGGGAAAGAGGGGTTTAATCATAAGCAGGCATGAACCTAGTTTGTCTTTACAATTAGATGACTTTTAAGCCTAAAATGGAAATAGCCTGGATCTTCATTTCCTCGTTGTCTTATGTGTTCCTGGTAAACCCTTGATAGGGTCTAAGCATTCTTTATTTGGGGGGAAACAAAAAATGCATCAAAAGATGCATTGCTCATCTACAAATTGTACCTTTTGGTTGGCATAAAAAGAACAAATGTTAAGGCCTCAAAATCTTGGTATATTTAGAGGTAGCCATTTTGTCCCCTTGACCAGAAAATTTCCTTAGACCTAATATTCCAGCCCTTTGTTGAGGACAAGGGGTGATGTATTCTCCTCTGTAACTACCTCCGGCTGAAATTAGGATGGCTTTTTCAGGGCCCAGGAAGGCTGGAATATCAGCCAACAACCAGGAGGGGATGTGGGCAATGCATTCATCAGAAGCCTCCGGTTTGCTGACCCAGCTGAAGAGACAGGGAGCAGCCACATGGACTAGACTGGCTTGCATCAGCTTTCAGCAAGCTCGGGGTTCCAGTTTCATAGGACTACCTGGGCGATGTAGATCGCATTTGGAGGTGTTGGTAGTTCGCAGGTGATTTCTGGATGGTGTCTGCCAGCTTAGTGGAACTCTGCCACGACAGATCTACACAGGGACAGCAGTGAAAGTGAATGAATTAAAGGGGAACTTAGATGTGGAGCTTCCCCACCGCTGGAATCGGCAAGAAGCAGGGGACCTTAGACTTTTGATTGACAGGGCATTTATCTGGAGTCCATTCGACCTGTGAGAGGTGGATCTAAGTCTTATGGGTTTTTTTTTTTTCACTCCATGAAACTTACAATACCATTGTTTTGGGTTTTTTGTGGTTTTTTTTTGGTTTTTCCGAGACAGGGTTTCTCTGTGGCTTTGGAGCCTGTCCTGGAACTAGCTCTGTAGACCAGGCTGGCCTCGAACTCACAGAGATCCACCTGCCTCTGCCTCCCGAGTGCTGGGATTAAAGGTGTGCGCCACCATCGCCCGGCCCATTGTTTTGCTTTTTGTTTGTGTTTTGTGGGAGGGAGTAGGTTATTTATTTATTTATTTATTTATTTATTTTCTGAGACAGGTTTTTCTCTGTGTAACAAAGTCCTGGAACTCACTCCGTAGACCAAACTGGCCTCGAACTCATAGAGATCCGCCTACTTCTGGCTCCCAAGTGCTGAGATTAAGGGCATGTGCCATCATGTCCTGCTTCAATGCCATTGTTTTAACAGTATTTGCAAAACAAATTCCTTAAATAGTAAAAGTTATATCTGAAACCTCTTTGCCTTTAATATGGAGCCTGGTAGTAAGGCAAAGCTGTCTGAGAGTTTTCCTTTTTTATCAAGTGACCTAAAAGCTCTAGGAAAGTAAGGCCTTTTTTTTTTTTTAATGTGTGGCAGTTGCTGCATTGATGAAGCTATAGTTAGCCATTAACCCAACCAAAGAACTGAAAAGGCAGGAACCATACTCTGACTGGCCTGTGTATCAGTTAAATCGACAGAAACCCATTACCTACATGGTTGCCTTAGACTCGGGTGGTCTTGATAGCCCCATTGGGGTCAGTGGTTGTAGGACTTTTGCTGTCATATGGGACAACATTAAATCTTCAGCTACCACATAGGACAGTGTTGGCCTTTGGTGGCCAGACGTGGGCTGTGAAGAGGCCTAACTTAGCATCAGTGAGGCCATGACAGGCTGCAGGCTGACCACACTTGGACCAGGCCTCACCGTTACAACAACCAGGAAAACCATAGACTGTACTCTGCAGGGAGCCAATCAGAAGTGAGACAGACAGGTACTATATGCTCGGGAACATTAAGAATAGCTTATCTAACTTCCCTAGGACTCAGGGAGGACCAAATGGGGAAGACATAAGCCCATTTGTGCTGTTCTCAGCCCCTACCTGTTTCAGAGTCCTCCCGGATGGCATTCCCTGTCCTCTACCCTAAACTTCCCCTGCCCAGGGGCTGGGTTGCCCTCCCCTCAGATGCTCTTCCCTATATAACACAAACATTTTGGCTACTCGGCCTTTTTGCTCTCTGACCCTCTTGGCTGCTGCTCCTGGTTCCCTCTCTCCCTTTCCCGCTCCCTGTCTCCTGGCATGGTCCGGCTCAGTTAGCCAGTCCTGTTCACTGTGAACTCTTCCAGATTCCTCTGCCTCTGTCTGTTTTCTTCCTCGTATCTATAATAAACCTTCACTTTCACCCCTTCGGAGTAATCATGTCCTCCCTTTTATTTTAGTCTCGTCATTCAGCTGGTTTGATAATTCACATTCTTTTTTTTTTTTTAGGTTTTTTTTTCGAGACAGGGTTTCTCTGTGGCTTTGGAGCCTGTCCTGGAACTAGCTCTGTAGACCAGGCTGGTCTCGAACTCACAGAGATCCGCCTGCCTCTGCCTCCCGAGTGCCGGGATTAAAGGCGTTTAGCCTCAGCCAGTAAGCTTAACCATTTGACCTCAAATTCTTTGAGCTCCTGTTTTCCCAAACGTCTTCAAGCCTCTTATTGCCTAGGAAGGCATTACTGCCACCTAGTGGTGATCAATGCAAAAAACAAGCTGTACAATAGAAAAAAAAGGCTTCTCTTTGCCTAAAATTTACGTATTACACACATATTTTAAAAATAGCATACTTATTTGGCAGGGGAGACACCATGATCACGAAGGAGGTTTTCCCACGGCTAGGCTTATCCATTGCACTCTGGATGTGTTGACCCCTGCGATTTTCCAAAATGCGGGAGAAATGGCTCAGTGGTTAAGAGTGCTCGCTGCTCTTCCAGAGGACTCCGGTTCAATTCCCAGCAACCACATGGCGGTTCACAACTGTCAAACTACAGCACCAAGGGATTTGACACCTTCACATAGGCATGAATTCAGACAAAACACTAACGCATATAAAAGAAAATTAAATAAAATTTATAAAGAATAGCACTATAAAATATCCCATGCACAGTGACACATTCTTGTAATACCAGTACTCAGGAGGCTCACCAAACGTCCAAGAGTTATGGGCCAAGAACTGATTTAATTACTACAGTTTCAATGTGGTTATTTTGGGACTGAGCAGCCGGGAACCAACAAGCAGCCTCCTTCAACAGTCTAAGCCGCACTTACTTTCCACGTTTCCAGAAAACATTCCCATTATTGTCATGAGGCAGGTGTGCAGAGAGCGTAGTTAAAAGTGCTTACACACCTGACTTAGAGTCTAGTGAAAATGACCACACAGAATGCCAAGCACAGAAGAAACAGAAAGAAGCAGCAGGAAGATTTAAGAAATGAATATAGGAACACACACACATACACACTCACACTCACACACACACACAAAGATAAAAAAAATGCTGACTGAACTGAACACACATTTAGAAGGAATGAAATTTAACAGGCCCGATCTCTTAAAACTATTCTAATTCTATTTAAAACATAGTATAGAAACTGCAGCATTTTAAAGCAGGATTAAGACAATGAATGGGAAATAAGGCTTTTCAGTGGGTAACCCTGGAAAAGAAAGCGGTCGGCCTCCCTGACCGTGTGTAGCATAGAAATATCATAATACGAGCATTCTGCAGAGCCTTTAAATTGTCCAGGGCATTTTGAATGGGCATCAAATCCATATGGCGAAAGTCCAAAGGAGGCAAATGCAAATTTAGAGACAGTGAAGTCTCTCTTTCCAACCCCATCCCCAAAACACAACTGCACTTTTGATTCTTCGCCTGCCTTGATAAATTAATTTCTAATTAGGAAATAATGATCTCTCGAACACTCATGTCTCACAGCTTAGCAGCTGGATTTTTCGGAAGTTCAACCAAGGCAACGTTTTCAAGAGAAGAGCAGGCACACTGAAGGGGCTCGGG